>NC_068397.1:19164921-19907421 GCF_023724105.1 Carassius gibelio
ACTTCTAAGCTAATCAACTCGTACTGGCAAAATGGACATAGCTAAAATAATACGTCAGTACCGTTTGTCTGTTCAAATATCCGATTTCACACAAACATATTCCCTCCCACATACATTACATCTCTCAAGAGATAATAAGCATCTATCTGTGTGTTTCCCACAAGTCTGTTTGAAAATAACAGACTCATCACACACATAATGTCTAACGGCAGCAACACAAACACATGTTTCAGAGTAAATCACGGATGTGCCGATTTTAAATACTCAGAACTGTGGGTTTAATGAGTCAGAAACACTCAACTGAAATTAGGGATTCACCACTCTGTGATGTGGAGAGCCATATTTTAAAACATATTTAGCTGATGAATACAAGGCTGGTTCTGAATGGCCTTTTTGTTGACAGTTTTAGGATTGGAAGGCAAAAAGCTCTGTGGGGTGTGGTGATTTTGTGCATGGAAACAAGAACACAAACACACACCAAGTGAAACAACTAAAGTTGGACCCTGCTGTACTGAACAGACCTCTCGATTCTGGCCTGATCCAATCCAAGAACTTCCACATGGGTTCCTGGACCCAGAGGGGGAAACTTTAACCTGAAACCAGCTGAGAATACATTCAACCCTGTTAAAAAAAATCAGCATATGCTGGTTAAAAGCTGGTTATGAGCTGGTTTACGCTTGGTCATGTGTCCTAAGCAACTAATGCCTGCTCAGCTCCAAGTAGCTGCCATGCTTCAAAACACAACTAACAGCATAAGCTGTTTTTTTCAACTGGGAAGTGTGCCACTTAAATGTTATCTTCACAAAATGTTACACAATATAAAACAAGAGTAGAAACGCATTTCGTGAGAGCAGGAAAGAGCTTCCTTGACATCCTCTGACCCACAGAGATATCAATCAGCAGGAAGAGAGAGAAAAGAGCGAGGACATGGCTGATAAGAGCATGGAGAGGAAAGGGACACTATTCAAAGTTCACATCCAATTTTTGGGGTAACAGTAGGATTCTAAACAACAACGTCATTGTCTTGCAAATATTTCCACAGAACATGGAAACGGATGATGAATTCAAGAACTGAAACTAAGTTATTGTCTCCAAAGCAAACAGTGAGGAGTTTTCTGAACACGCCTAATTCGCGGCCAGAATAATGAGTTGAGAGTGTTTTCTATGCAGCTCTTAAACATTCCCAGGCTTAATCGATGCCCTGTATAAAAAAAAATGAATGAAAAATCAATGAAGATCCATTAGAGTAAATTACCAGTGAAACCGAGCTTGTTCGCTCCATCACAGGGACACAGCTGGATGGGCCGTTCCTGAATTGTGCAATGTGCCTCTTTCATGATCAGCAGCCAAAGAGTTTGAGTAATGCTGAAGCTATTCAGGGATAAGGTCTATTGTGCTTCTGACTTAAATGTTTTAACTATATCATGTCCCACAAGAAGAGATAGGATTTAAGAATAAATCTATGGATTCTTTTAATGAAACCAGTTCCTTAATGGTTCCATTATCGATTATTTTATACTTGAATGCAGTCCAGTAATTGTCCTTAATATTTTACTCTGGATTAAACCATAACACTAAACAAACAAAATCAGAGGTAACATATTACTTTTAAAAACTTGTTGTGAATATCTTTAATTACACACTGTCACATCACCAACCAGATGATTCAAGTCTCATAATTCAGCTGTTTGAGTCCAATTCATAAGAGTCATTACTTCATTAGTCATCGGAGTATGTAGCTCAATTGGTAGAGCATTGCCTTATCAAGCGCAATGTTTGGAGTTCGATTCCCTGGGAACACATGATAGTTAAAAATTGATAGCCTGAATGCACTGTAAGTCGCTTTGGATAAAAGCGTCTGCTAAATGCATAGATTTAATTTAATTTTTTTATTTAGTTCGGCAGTCTACACTGGTTTCAATGTGTGTCTTTGATCCACTAAAAATAATCATAAGAGTCATTTGTTTAGGAGTCAGATTTCACAGGTTGTGCTGTATACTTTCGATTTACTAAAAAAGAACCGGCTCATACGAATCACTCGTTCGGGAATCAAAAGCTGTATGCTTTGAGTCACTAAAAAGAACGAGTGAGAAGAGCCATTCGAAGGGAGTCGAACATTGCGCTGTATGCTTTTGATTCACTAAAAAGAAATAAACTGGCTTATTTTGCACTGGATGTAGGGCAATATTCCAGAAAGTTGTTACTGCACTGCTGAATAATTAGTGCTGGAAGTTTTTTTATTCATTATTTGAGGTTAAATGACACATTTATTGTGCATTGGCACTGCTTAAATGTTAAAGTCCCTTACATTTCAATTTATACATATATCTTTAGCAATTGCCACTTTGGCACAGTTACTATTTAGCCACAGTTCTTGGGAAAACAGCATTTGTTTCTGCTAGAGACGGACCTCCACCCCTATCAGGAATGATGACATCACCCTTTAATGGGAGTTTAAGAGAATTTGCGTTCTCTAGTGACATCACAGTCGTCTCATAGCAGAACATCTGCAGAGGGGTGTGGGAATTCATCACCTCCTGAGGCCCTCGAGTTGACTTTGGAGCATAATGAGTACCAGATCTGCAACTGCAACTGAACTCGCTCGCCAGATCTCAATGTTATAGGCGGAGAAAGCTGGGCATGACAAAAACACAGAGCACACAACTCCTCCACACATAAAACCACTGAACACTAGATACAGTATATCTACTAAGATATTTTTTAGAAATAGTAAACTGGTAAGGACCAAAGTAAAGTCAATTACACATTTTAGCATTAAGCTAATGAATAGGAAATCACTCATGCTATCAAGAGACATGTAATGTTGTTAACAAAATGAAAAAAGATGCTTGACCATGTTACTCGTGGATTTGGATTTGTGAACAAGCAAAGGGATCCATTCCGAAGTGCGTAACTGTTCTTGTAACATATTACAGGCACATACAATTGACACAGGAAACCTTTGCTGGCCCCCTCGACGGCTTGGAGGCATATATGTTATTGTATTATTGGTTCACTGTGGAGAAAGGATACACTGCAAAACATAGCATGCAGCAAATCCCAAACTGTTAGGTTACTAAAAATACCATTTGGTAGCTAATCTCAAAAGATGTAAACAAAATAAAAACTGGTGGTTACAAATTGAAAGGCAAATACAAAGACATTTCCATTTCCCAACATCCTTACTGTCTAAAAACATAATTCCCCTAATTTTGTCACTAAAACATGAAAGCTTACCTTGTTCTCTACTTGCATGGTCCTTATGGATCTGCTTAGCCATTCCTGCTAGCTGACTCTGAAAATTCAGAAGGGAGTTTTGAAGGGCTGTGATTGCTCCTGAATGACTGCCCAAAGTGCTGTTCATCTGTGTGACCTTACTCTCCAGTTCCCCTGAAAGGCCCTGGATATTGTTCCTGTCACCAGCAAGGCTTCCACAGATCTTCTCCAGAGCAGTCACCCTATCGTCCACCGCAGAGACACCTTCAACTACTCCAGTGGTGTTGAACTTACACAAACTCAATTCCGTGGTCACTCGGGCATTCAGTGCATCCACTTGGTCTTTTAGCTCCTTCATCTGGTCGTGGCTTGGTTTACCAGTTTCTACCCAAATGGGGGAAGTGCTTACCTGCTGGCAACATGAGGAGTTCAGTGTGTGAAGGTCTTGGCTAAATTTGCTAACAGTGTCTCCCAATCCCGTTATAGCTCCAGTCAAGCCATTAACATTGTCAGTCAAAGCATTCATTCTTTTGCGGGTGTCCTGTATATGTGCATTAATAAATTGTTTTTCAGGTGACATTTTTACAGTATCCTCTAATGTGTGAAGCCTTGCTATGTTGTTCACACAATCAGAACGCAAGACATCCAGATCATTTCTAATGTCCTTTACAAGACTATCCAGGCCTTCTGGCTTTTGGGAATCTGTGGGTAGGTTGGTCTTGCAGTCGGTTGAGCATATCTGCCCAATTGCATTAAACTTATCCTCCAACCCCTTTATAAGGTACCTGTTAGCATTGACTTGAACTTGCAGTGCATCAACAGAATCGCTAGACGCTTCGGGGAAGGAGTTGTTGCTCATTTCGATCAACATGGAAGTGAACTGATCCTGCACAGCATTGAGTTTCTGGTCCAGGAGTTGACGTAGCATAGCAACTTCATCCTTTATTTCCTTGGTAAGTTTTTCATCCACATAAAAGCAATAAGTCTCCGCATTCCTCTCAGTGACGTTCATCCTGTCCTCCAGATCCTCTAATTGGGAACCGAGTACATCTTCTATCTTCAGTGAAGACAAATGCTCTAGCTCATTGTCCACTCTGGCATTAAGGACACGATGGGCCTCTGCCACTCGAATAAGTTCCCTCTTCAAGTCATCGTAGTCACTATCATCTTTTCCAATGGTTGTTTGTCGGTTTGTGCGCACTACACCATCTGACATTGACAAATCCAACCGGAGCTCACGGATCTCCTTTCTAAGCTCAGCTTCCTTGTTATGCACTAGATCAGTAAGGCTCACATAGCTGCTGTCCTTTCCATCTTCACATGTTTTTTTAATCTTTTCATCACATGCATTTTTCAGCTTGGCCATCTCTTCTTCCATGTTTACAACAAGTTCCTTCTTGAGCTTCTCAAATTTCCCATCAATATAAGTCTGAAGGGTGTCTATATCTGGAGCAGCAGCGGCAGTGACTGGTAGGCTTTGAGCGGAACTATCCATAAGCATGCGTATCTGCCCGTCATGCCCTGTCACTGTCCCCCGCAGTTCCTCAAGAGCTTCGTCTTTACTTTTGAGAGCATCTGTCATATCGTCGAGCCTGGCCAACAATGTCTCCATTTCTCTTTCTCCATGGGTGCGGCCTCTCATTGCCTGGTGGCCATCCAAATGCACCACACTCTCCTCCGTGCCTCCTGTTCTTGCGCTGTCAGGTGAAGTCCTGTCATTGAGGAGGGTAATGAGCATCTTGCTGGTGTCCTCCTGTAAGTCAGTCCTCAGGGTCTCAGCCATACCTGTCATGGCTGCTTGAAGATCCAGAACTGTCTGTGAAAGGCGCTGCACTTCATTTTCCAATATGCGGGTTTTGTCAGCTGTTCGTCTGATATCAAATTGTCCAGTTTCTCGTCGCTCTGGCCCTGTAGTAACAAAATACACATAAAAACGTATTTTTTTTTTAAATAAAAAAACGTACGGAATTTTAATAATAATTAAAGAAGAGGAAAAAAATTGATGTATGGAACATATCCTGATGACATACTTTGTGCAAGTCGAGTTTGTCCATGCTGTGGCTGTGGGTATGACTGTGGATAAGCTCTCTGTCCATTAGGAGAGCCTTTCAGTTCTCTGCAGTCTGGGCCCTGGTATCCTGGGCAGCACCTCCATTCTAGCTCAGTCACAGTCTTGTATGCTATCTTGTAAGTCGGCCGAAACTGAGTACGGTATCTGAAAAAAAAGATGGCTTTTTACATGAACTGAAATGTGAAAAACAAAAACAAACAATGAAACGACTCCACAATCTTGATTTGCTCGCACCATCCTTCATAAGGCTTAGGCCACTTATTGCTATTACTTTAAACTGTGAGTAATGGACCATGAAGCTTTGCCCCTATTATAGGATGAAAGCAAAGGTAAAGGCAAGCATTAACTTGCGCAGACTGAGAGGGATTAATAAGAAGATTCTTCTGGCCTAGTCTGTTCAGCTTCACTTAATGATGTTGATCTTGTTACTTCTGATGGATAATGCTGCAATTAGAAGTGCAATCATTTTAGTCCTTATGCCACAACAAGCTGAGCCGAACAATTAATATCACAGTTGCTTCAGAACTCTTGGTGAAATGCTTCAAGAACAAAAGTGAGTTTTTGGACAAAGCCATATATGGCAGCTTTGAATTCCTCACAAGGCTTTACAAAAAGAATGAAATCATACAACATTCATCACTGAAGTATAATCTGTATTAAACTGACTACTCAAAAGCTGTTTCAAAAGCTTTGAGTGTATGTATATGTTACAATGCCATTATGATGATTTCATCTTGAAGCTTAATTTAATGTAAATACTGTAATTCCTCCCAGTCTCCACATATTCAATTAATCAAACACCAGTCTAACTCAATGGCCTTTTAAAGCAAACAACAGATAACATAAATTATTGTGGCAGTAGTGCAGTAAGGAACTTCAGTTTGTGAAATAGTTTGAGTAACATTTTACATAAAACATCAAAATTCTGTCATAACAATCCAAACTAGGACTTTCAATGGACTAGGCAAATATCTTCAATGTGCCTTTTAATCTAACTGTTTACTACATTAATAAGCAAAATTGACATACTGTCAGTGAAATCTGAAACAAAAAGTTAGCTAGCCAACTAAAATAAACAGCTTGAGTACATCTTACACCAAACTCTTGGCATTGCCACAAAATCGGCACAGTCTTTAAAAGTTAAAGCATTTAATCATAAAAAAAAAAAACAGTTCCAATTAGAGTGCACATATTAGTATTGAACACTGAAATAGTTCACTGTATAACTGTATAATTGCTTGAGTTTCAGTCATTCCAGACCAGAGTATGTGACTGGTGAGGAGGAGCAGAGCACATGTGCTTTCTGGGAAAGAAATCGAAAAAACATGTGTTCTGGAAAATCCAGAGTGATTAAATCCAGAGTGATTACAGAACCCTATGATCAGGGCGGGGAAATCTCTGTCACTCCGTTCCAATCACACACTGATCCAGAACACTTTTCAGTGTTTGCGCTGCAATTATTTTAACAGATTGGCCAGTGAATATTAATATCTTGTTTATAGATTTTGTTTACATCATAAAAGCAAGGTCACATTAGTGTCATCTTTTAAATGGCCTGGTCTCACAGACAGGGCTTAGAATAAACCAGGTTTAGGCCATATAGTTCATTTAGGACATTTAAGATTTTTTTTAAATGTGCCTAAGAAAGGAAAAATAAAACATTACTGGTGTCCCTCTTGAAACAAAACAAAGGTATTGATATATTTTAAGATCAATCAGTGCAAGTTTCTTTCTGTTGAAACAGCTAAGATTTAGGCTATTGCCTATTTTAGTCTGGGACTAGGCTGAAACCTTGTCTGTGAAACCGGTGGTATGTGTGACTGGTGTAATTAACGTGAATCATGTAGGCTTTTTGGCATAGTGTCTAAGTTCGGAGCATGAGAAGTACCGAACATCAGTACTTCCACACGCCCCTCCCGGTCTCTTGAGTACTTACATCATCTGTGGCTCACAGTCAGGCTGATGCTCGGGACAGCGCGCGGCTTCGGGTTCAACGTGACTTTCCACGCTGCCTTGAACTGCGCAGCTTACGTTCTTTTGGACAATAAAAGCGCACCAGTTTCTGTATAATACACAAATAAAAAATAAAAAGAAGAAGAATTTGAGAGCAAAGCAAAAACTTAACAAATATACCTAGCATTTTTCCATACTAAAATTATTAATGTGAAAATGAAGTGAAAATTATGCTATGTTAAAATTTAAAAAAAAAGTTTATTTACCACTGAAATGGTAAAGCAGCAGAGAAATGTTCAATAAATCGATTGACCTCTTAGACTACTTGTTGCTTTAGTGATTTACCACAATCAGAGACCCAAACAAAAGCATTAAAATGTCACCCCAGGAGTCTGCTGTGAATTCAATAATAAGTCTATTTTGAGATACCGAGAACATCACACAAGAATATGCTGTGAACTTCTGGAGCAACTTACTTGTTTCTGTGCCTGTGAACGGCTCCTGAATATGCGCTGCCCTGAAACAAACTTGACGGGTATCCATGAGTGATAGAAAAGCTTATGATAAATAAAACTGATAACTGTACTCTAGGGAAAGGTGGCTGGCAATTCATCGTCTAAAAACAAAGCAGCCAAAAGCCTGCAGAGGGTCGGTGTGAGAAGAGTCGAGCAGTGTTTTAGCCGCTGGAGCCAGAAAATTAAGAGCGCGCGTCCAACTTACTGCTAAGTTTGACAAAGTTCGAGGAAGTCCGAGAAACTGAAGGTGGACTCTAGTCTGCAGGGGTTCAAATCCCCGCCTATCCGAAAGAAGGGGGTAGATGGGGGTAGGGGAAGTCATTAAAAAAAAACAAAAGCGCCCCTGCACACCCCACCAAGCGTAAATGAACACAGATTGAAAACATCTGCCTTTATCTCTGTGACGGGAAACTATTGCTTGGTGATCACGTAACATAAAGCTCGTCAAAAACACATGTGAAGAGAAATGCTTTTCGTTCGATTTGTTTACACAGTTGCAAAAACACTTTACACAATCAACCACATTGCTATGTGTGTTCGTCTGATGGCATGGGTTGGGTAATAGTGTTAAGAAAAACGCCTTGGCTTCAAAATGCTGATCAGGTCAATTTGAGTAGCCTAATAGGCCTATAGATAAATGGGCAAATGGATGCATTATTTATGACAGACAGAATAGATAGATAGATAGATAGATAGATAGATAGATAGATAGATAGATAGATAGATAGATAGATAGATAGATAGATAGATAGATAGATAGATAGATAGATAGATAGATAGATAGATATGTATTTGATTTGAACCTCCCCATGGCTGACAGTGATGTAGCTATACATTTCTGATATAATTGAAACTGTAGGTGAAGACTCACACAGAAATGCAGAAACACACTGATCATGGCTTTGGGTGGAGGATGAGGTTATGCCTTTTTTTAATTTCTTTATGACATAAGTAGCTACTAAATAACATAATAAATGGAAACCTTCATGACCTCATTGAGAATCGTGAGGGTGTGTGCTACCATTTCAAAGTACATGGTGTGATCCCAAAATGATCCCAACTATTAAAAAAAAAAAAAAAAAAAAAACATTATATATATATATATATATATATATATATATATATATATATATATATATATATATATATATATGTAGTTGGAAGAACATGTAACATATTTTCAGAGAGTGAAAATACTACAGTTAACCAGGTGGTAAACCTATTCTGTGAACCTAACTTCAAAGCCTCAAACAGTTACATAAGCTATAGCTGACTGTCTGGTAATGACAGATTCTTCACACTCCTTAAAATGCACTGTCAAGTCAAGAACATAAAGGCAGATGACAAACTTAACCAAAATACGTGATTAAAACAGAGCAGATGCAGTTAGTCTATTCTGAGTGGATGTTAACGAGATAATTACCACACAATGGGAATAAACAAAACTAATCCCAGTTTTTCGGCCTCTTACAGTCGTGTTGGTTTTAGCTGTGTCCGTGTGTTCATGCTCCAGCAGAGGGCAGTACACACCCACGAAACATTCAGCGCATGACGTCATAAAACACTCAGCGTGGAGCGTCTCGGCTTCCGAAATAATGCTGTTGCACATCATGTATTGCTATCTGAAAACGGCTCAAGATGCATGTAATCACTCAGATCTTCTATAAGACCAGACCTTTTATGATAAAAATAGCATATTGCATAGGTCAGCTATATGAACTTGACAACAACATCACCCTGGACAGAGCCACAAACACAACATTATAAAAACATTATTAAAAAATATGAGTACTTTTAAAATGTATCCTTTTACATTTATATATATATATATATATATATATATATATATATATATATATATATATATATATATATATATATATATATATATATATATATATATATATATATATATATATATATATATATATATATATATATATATATATAAGGAGTGTGCACAGTATGTTTTATTAAAATTGTGAATTGTTCGTTTTTATATCATCACACTTTAAATTTTGATATGCATTGTTTTCTCTTTGGTTTAGAACTGAGTTGGGCCCACAGGCAACTCAAATTGCCAGAGGCTCTACCACTCTTTATTCATTTGTACATATTTTAAAATATTCTTTAAAATCCACTGGCATACAAAGGAGATAACCTTAGGAGGAGCTTTTGACAACTTAGTGGCTGATGTGTCAGGTGTTTAATTCATGCTGCCATTTCTGGGGGTTTACTCAGAAATGCAGCTGACTTCTTAATTCGTTTTTGAATACTACTGTATGTATACATCGACCGAAAACATCTCTCGGTAAACTGTGGGATGAGAC
This sequence comes from Carassius gibelio, assembly GCF_023724105.1. Lineage (NCBI taxonomy): Eukaryota > Metazoa > Chordata > Actinopteri > Cypriniformes > Cyprinidae > Carassius > Carassius gibelio. The sequence continues at coordinate 19,175,007 of NC_068397.1, forward strand.
GTGTCACACTGATGATGATGGATTGTAGAAGGCGTTCGAGAGTGACCCGTGTTCGCCCATCTGGAACAGAGCACCATTTTGTGGGCTCAACTAAAGCTCTGACTGTCCAATTTGTGTCTGATCAGGATGTACCGAAGGTGGCAGGATGTGAGGCCCCTCTGGCCCGCGTGCCGCTGACAGTATATGCCACAGTGAAGAAAGTGAGCCGAGTTCGGTGTAATTGGCGGGTGTGATCACTTCTACACACTCACCGCAGCATAATGCCACTGTCCTGACAGAGAAGGTGAGTCACCGCGCGAGGCTGCTCCTTCCCTGCCGGGACTCTGCGACACAGATTGGCCCACAGACCGACCGTGCTCGCACACTTCTGTGCCCACACCGACCGCCACCTCGACGTGTTTTTTTGTTCCGCACCGCTTTGTCTTTAGTCTCTGTTATTTGTGTGAAAATCCTCCTCTCGGCACTACGCCCCCTCCCAGGCAGGCGGGTGTCAACGGGAGGCGCTGAGACGGAGACTCTCACGCTGTTTATGGCTAGGTAATGGATGGCATCTCACTCCATGCGAACAATGAGCAGAAAGCAGCCTCGTGTTCTTTAGGGTTTTGCTCTGTCTTTGTGGAGGCTGAGAGTTTTATCTCGCTGCTTTAATTAGGACAAAAAGCGATTTTAGTACAAAAGCTGCCTAGATGTGTTAAGTTGACTCTAATTAGCACGACACTCCAGGTAACCTTTCTAGGACTACTTGATGAAATACTGTACTCCTGTTCCACATGGGATGTGTGTGAAATTTACTTGCTTTTTGTTCACCCACTGCGTTCGAGAACTGACAAAGCAAGAGTTTCTCATTCTCCCCCTCACACGCCAAAACAGACATACAGAGGACTGTAAATTATTGGCTTTAAAATGTTAATATGGCCATTAGCCTTACTCATGAATTCTTGATAAGGGCCATGGAAATCTTGTCACCTAAAATGTTAATGAGGTGAGATTACATTGGGGCGGGAAGGTCCCTGTCAGCAACTGAACAAATAGTAACGATGAGCTGAATTTATAAGACTTTCTGACTACAACAAGACAAGCAAAGGGCACTGGCATCTATTCAGGTTTAGCCAAAATGATGGAGATTGGAGAACGGAGATAATGAATTGCACCGAGTGCATTTGCACAAGGATAATGAATCATTTGTTTAATGTAATGTTGTTATTTTTCAGGTCTTTTGCTCCACCTACATGTCTGAAATGGGTCACGACTTACATTTAATTAATCCCCACCTGTCTGATGTAGTCTGAGCACGTCATCCTACCCTTGTCTTGAAGTCTACGTCATCAGCATTGATCTAACGTATAAAAATTTAATCTATTATATCTGTAGGCCTACTTGTAAAACTTAAGGGTTAGTTGTTGGGGAGTGACGTCTAAGGAACTTTTTTTGTTGATTACTCAAATCATTACATTCCTAATGTTCCAGCTTAATGAACTCGACAAATCCATCACTGATTCATATCCATTGTTTTATACCTCCCACACATTTTCACAGTGCTCACAGTTGTCACTCCTCCATGTCTTTAGCGCTTTCTTTTTTTTGATGGTGTCCATTATCTTATATGCATCCCTTTGAATTAAATAGCTTTATCTTCCACACAGTTTGATTTCATTAACTATGATTCAACTATATTACCTGCACAACCTAATTTGACCTGTTAGAACATTCTTCATCTTTTTAAATGATTTGACTCATGTCAAAAAATTAATTAAATATATAAATGAATTAAAAAAAGAGAAAAAAAGAAATGCTTTCAGATGCTGGATAAAGGGATAACCTTGAGTGCTGGCATGACGTGACTTTGCGCTCCTCTTTTGCTGCAATTAAGTGGAAGTCTTTGAAAGAAGCTGCAATCCTTCATACTCAAATACCACCAAACCATCTGTCTATTTAATCAAATATCTAAGCAAATGTGTACAGATGAATTGAGCTTTGAGTGTAAAGCAAGGCCTTGGAGTACTGGGATGCATTCTGGTCAGGCAAGAATAGAGGTGTCAGGTAAGCTCAGGATCAACATGACACTTTATGGTGAAAAGAATGTGTACTGAATTGGTTTTTGATACCTTAATCGCACCCAGGGGCACCACAGCTGGGGGATGGTTCTAAGGGGGTGCCCTGTGATTTCTCTTTCCCAAGGCAATAACCTAGTCAGGGGACCCTGACAGCCAGGTCAATCCAATCCCAAAATGTAACTACTTTATGAGTTGCTGACTTCATGGGAATTAGTGTGATTTGATTTGTATGAAGTTTTTGAAAAATAAAAATAAGTATGAGGTCCACAGTGAAGGTGAAGAAAGATGACTTGAGGTTTAAGGCTTATAAAGGGACAGTTCAGTTTCACAAAAGAATATATTTTGAAACTTGCTTCTGATTTTTTTTCATTGTATAGACCAACACAGCTGAAACCTTCAGAATATCATCTGTGTGTTCCAGTGAGGAAAACTATACAAGTTTGGAATGACATGAAGAGGAGTAAATGAAGACAGAATTTCATTTTGGGGTGAACCATCCCTTTAAATCTTTGGTGACATGAATCCAGTTAGCATGAGAACAACACTGTTGTTTATTATAATCATATATTGTTGCACAGACTGAACAATATTATAACATTTATCAGAACTCAGATTAAATGGGGTGCCAAAAAGAGAACAACATTAGACCAAAAAGCTTTTTTTTTTCTAAAATGAAAATACAGTATGAATAGAAAACTTTTCATTTACACCAGGTTCTTCTTTAAAATCCGAATATGTTTCTGTTTTCCTTTCATTGTGTATTTCAGAAATGAAAATGTTGTGCTACACTGAAAAGAAACAACTGTAAAGTGTTCAGCTTTTTAAATGCTGAGACAGTATGAAAATAAACTTCATCCACACAAAGTTCTTCAGTAAAATCTAACTATGTTTTAAAGTTATCTGCCATTGTGTATACTAGATGTGAAAATGTTGTTACCTCAGTTTAAAAACGAGACAATTGCATTGTGTTCACAAAAGTGACATTCACAGTCAAGGTAAAGTCTGAAATGTTTTCTAAGCACTTTGTCTACCCACATTACTATGTGGTTTCTGACAGTGGAGACAGTTATTAGCAAAGGCAAATCAATAATGCATACTAAAGACCAACTAATGCTCCATGGAGACAGACACCATTTGTTCATCCTGTGGCTAACGTCCAATCTAAGACACACCGAAACTGCTGGGAAAGGCAGTGAGGTGGGCGTTGACAGAGCAACAGGTTACAGCCCATGAACAACATGGAGCAGAGACGTGATGTGTTATGGAAATGAGATCGTTCTTTATTTGATTAACGTTGCAAAGAGGAAGCCACGTGCCGGGCGATATTTCCGAGACTTTCATAGAATTTATTTTATCGACTAGCGGCCGAACACACAAAAACAATGGAGCCAAAAGAAGTGAGAAGAGGTAGCAACCAAGCTTATTGCAGCCTTCCGTCGGAGAAACAAGTTCATCCTCATATTGCTGTAATGCTTCACAAATCAATACCAGGCTGCCAAACAGGTCAAAATGCAATAAGTGTGCAATCTGTCCGGGAAATAACATTGGCAGAAGCCAGCGCCACTGTCCCGTGGGACTGATCCTCTCCCTTGGCCAGAGAGCACAGGGTTAATGCATTTCCCACATCACTGATCCCAGAGCAGCGCGGCGCTACGTCAGGCCACGTCATCTGAAATGCCAGATAACACACAAAAAAAGACAATAGTTTGATTATCTCATTATGTGCTGATCGGTCCAACTGTCTGTTTCCTCTTCTCGGGCCGTTTTCCTGTCTCATTTCCAGGACTGGACATCTCTGTGTCATGATCTTTTTAGACCATTAGTCCACAATTAGAAGCCATCGCACAGCGCACTGCAGAAGAAGTCAGCGTGCAGCAGTGTGTTCACAGCCTATGTCTACGTCAGTGGGTCAGAGTCAGTAACACTCAAAAGTCATGTAAAAACTCAGCTGCAGCGCATTGTGCAACCTTTATCATCTCATTTTGTCAGAACTGTTACCTCAAAACCATCCTGAGTTCATACCTGACCAAAGTTTTCGAGAATTTGGTTGGATCATCATTCTCTCAAAAAATACATTCTTTCAGCCCACAAATCAATTGAATTTAGCAGTGATTCATCGAAATGTTCACCAAAACAATCTGTCCAAACACTGAATCATTTAGGAACAAAAACAAAGTGACTGTCTGTGTCCAAAATCGTCATCCGTGATGAGAGAGAGAAAGAAGTAGCTCCGGTATAGGCCTATATGTGGTGTGTGAAGCTCAATTAAAGTTAAGAGCGAGACATTAACGGTTGTAAAAACAAAGAAATGCAGAAAAAAAAGCAGAGTTTACAAGTAAAAAGGGAAAGTCCATAAAACCTTGGCTTTTTTAGAGGAGCAAAAGATTTTTACAAAATTATTCAAAGGTTTAGAGCTGAAACCCTATAACTTTTGTAACGCCATTAATTAAAAAACTTCAATGTTTTCAATTACTCAAAGGACTTATCTGCTCAGATGACAGAATTTTTAGATTTCCATGCGTTAGTGCTGCAAATCAGAAAGAGCCAGATGCATGCAGTTTCATCTATTGACAGCCAGAGGGCCAAAGGTTACATATGCATGTTATATATAGTACGATTGTGTGCATTATGAATGTTGTCATGGTCATGTGAAATGCCAGTTTCAGCTGCATCATTCAAAGCTTCTATTCACAATTCCTCTCCAGTAGCCTCATGGAATTATAAAGTTAACCACTTGGCACTTTCCATCTACTGTTTTTATAAATAATAGTTGATACTAATTTGGGCGTATACTGCTCCTTTACATATCGTTTTTACCTACAAAGCAAGTGATTGTTTTTATGATTGGTCATTGAATCATCCACCTAAATGATTTGTTCAAAATACTGATTCATTTAGAAGTGTTCCTGGAATGGAGATTCCTAGTTATTCCTAGTGGAGAAGTTAATACAGAAAACTTTGATTACAGTTGCTCTGCTAGACACAAAGCTTGTTTGCTTTAACTTCTTTTAGAACTTTTGAAATAAAATATTTCCTTTCTAATCCTGCATCAGAACAGATAGATTCTTTAGCATTTTTAGAAAAAATAAAAAAAATAATAAAAAAATAATTAAAAGGTTTTGCAGGATTATATGATTCTTACCCTGTCACACTCTTAAATTGAGGGTTTACATAAGCCCGTCCTGTTTGCAGTTTGCAACGATACAGGAGATGTGGGTCTGTTCAGGGAAGAAGATTGTGCTGCCATGCAACAAAAGCAATCAGAGACTCACTGCTTAGGCAGAGAGAACCATTGTACAGGTAGATTAAGTGTAAAAAAGTGTTCCCAGGGCAACCCAGGTAAAACTATTGAAATGGCTCAACTTGCAACCTTGGGTTTTTCTCATCTGGAAGTCAGGTGGTGAAGAATCACTCTAGCATTTTATTCTCCTGTACCATTGCCAATTGAAAGACAGCACAAATCATTTTTTTTTTTTTTTGCTTTTACTGACTTATTGGTAAAAGCAATAAAGACTGTCATGTGTATTTTAATGTAATAATAATAATTAAAAAAAAGATATATATATATATATATATATATATATATATATATATATGAATGATTAAAAAATTACAGAGTGAAGCAAAACAACGATGCATCGTTTAGTTTGTAATGCTGAAGAAATCTTTTTAATGCAATGTCAGTTCATCCGCACCAGTCATTGCGAACTCGTAAGCAATGGAGTGAGATCTGAATTTCAATTTGGACTGTTTACACAACCATCCCTCCAAAATGCAAATCTTATTGCTTATTAACATGCAGCATACAATGAAGGAGCATCTATTACAAAACACTGGCAGTGTCTGCTTCTCTGTTATCATCGTGGAGACTGAGGTTAACCTATGAGGGGATATTTCACCATCTTCGAGTGGGCTCTGAGCCATCAGCAAACTGCCCGGCTTAGACTGGGATGGCATTTTCAATCGACCTTAGGGTGACATCCTCATAATGGAAAGGCATCAAAAAGCTATCTGTAATACGGAATGGCTTTCAATCTCTGATGCCTGCATTGATATGCAAAATCTGTTCATCAATCGGATATAAATCTCTGTTAGATGAATGTTGCCATTTCCACTTAATAGCCCTACTTTTAGACCACCAAAGGATGAGACAAATATTTATACTATTTTGAATGATGGATTTTAGTTAATTCCAAACAGAAAAGGATGCGTTTTTCCATGAAGCTCATGCCTCAAATGCTCATTTTTGTAGGTAATTGAAAACACAGCGCCTTATCTTTCATCATTTTGCAATATGATTATTCATATTCATGAAACATAAATATTGAAATATGACATTTAGATGCATAAGCATAGGATGAAGAAAAGGGATGGGAATTGTAAAGAATTTAACGATCTGGCTTTGATACCAGTCCCTTAGTGGTTCAATTAACAATTCTTCTTGGTTCTTGTAAGGAATAAATATCTGGAAAAGAAAACGCAGATCATTGGAATAAATTAGAATAATTAAAGAAAGAAAAAATAATCTGTTGCTTGAAATAAGTCTTGGGTAGTATAGTTTCTGAAACATTTTCGAATTAAAGTGTCCTATCCTGCATGTCAAACTCAGCAAGCATAAAAAGGAAATGGCTTGGAAAAACAAAATCAGCTAATCACTTCTTGAGAGCCATCAATCATACCATTATTCTCTTAACCTCGCTCTTCTCCTCCCCTGCTGCAATTTTCCCTGATGTTTCTCCAAGGAAGAGACAACATGAGCCATCTCAGTAAGAGCAATTACAGAGAGGCGTGTCACTAAGAGTTTTTCATTTGCCCTCATGCCTCAGATAAAATTACTTTTATTGCTGTTTTCCTTCTCCCTCTGAAACCCATAATCAAAAAAATATTTCCTATGGGTGGAAACACTAGGCTAGGTTTTACATTTGTAAACTTCATTAAACAAATAAAACGTCTTTCTTTTATTGTCTCATATCGTAAGAAACATTTAAAGGGCAGCGAGTGACAGTCGTTTTTTGCAAAGTAGAGAAATCTATGTTTCTAATAGCAGGAGACGGCTTAGTATTTCAGCAAAAAGTCTTTGTTTTTTATGAAATGCTGTATAATAATATTCAAATGGATTGGATGAGGTTATGGGGGAGGATCATGTGGATCCAGTTGAGGCAGAGTGATTGATTTGAGTTTAATGTTTTCAGATTATTGCATGTTCACGTGGGAGGCAACGTCTGCGTTCAATGTTACGCGTTTCTCTTTTTAGTCTCAAGAAGCAGAAGAACGGAATGAATGTTTTCTTGGTCATGAGACGGTTTGTGGCTCTTACACACATTTCCTTTTAAAAGTTAATCACCTGGACTGTTTAAAAAGTAAAAGATAATTTCCCATGATCGCCTGAAAACTAAGAAGATTCATCATCATCATTATCATCATGGCTGAATTCAATATCCTTGTAATAGAAACATGGCAGCGTACTTCCTCCCAAAGACATTTAAAGTTATTTTTAGTACATGATTGAGTGAACCTGAATACTAAATAATGAATAGATACTACATTAATATCCAACAGGCCTCATTAACTTCTTACTGAAGACTCCACACTGCAGAGACATTTTCATCGTAAGTCTTTTCAGTCTACCTGGAGATTTACTCTGTTTACAACACATCACTGTGATCAATATTAGCCTGTTCTCAGTGAATATTGCCAATATCTCACCGCATTATTATTTCTCGGTGTTTGAAGATGAAGATGCACTCTAGGGAACAGTAATTGATGTACTTCCTCATGCCACACCTGCTCATAACTTTCCCCCTCTCTTTCGTCTATTATGCTGAAGTGTTACCATGGAAACCATTTCAGCCTGCATCATATTAAAACCTGATCTCAAAAAATATGTTTTGGTCTACCAAGTAAACAAGACAACAAAACATGATATTTATACTGAATCCACATAGAGGACAGCAGACATAATTGAAATATGCTCAGGTGGAATGTATTGGTGCTTATGGAGTCATCTCATTGGTTGGAAGAAGCTTTATGCTTTCATAATAAATAACTGGAAGCCATCAGCAATAGGATACATGTGCCAAACTTGATGCACATTATGACAGTAATTTATTTGATCTGTTGTATCATCTTGGGCTGTTTAGCAGCTCTGCCGAAACTGTGTGCAAGTGTGTGTGTGTGTGTGTGTGTGTGTGTTTGTATTTAATTAACTCATGTGGATGATTTATGGCATCAGGAAATTACAGAAGTAGAGGCATATGAAACATACTTTGAGCTAATGTGGTTGTTTAAAAAAAAAATGTATGCGCATCTCAGTGAAATTGGAACGTTTGGTTCTTAATCAAGGCAGCATGCTTTAAAGGCATCAAAAACAAATCATTCTCATTATTGGAAGTTAAATCACATATCTGCTTTAATGTGATGAGTAACTCCAGTCTTGCCACATTTAACTTTGCTAATTTATATGGCTGCAACACTTTGCTACACTTGAACATTTGTAACGCAGACTTTGATAAAGAGTTTGGACAACTGTTACCTTTCCCATGTTTCCCATCATTTGTACAGACTGCAAGTTAAAGTTATTTTTAAAATGACAACTTCTTTGTAAATTAATGTCAAGTCCAAATAGTTCTGTTGCTACAACCTCCAACCTACTGCAACTTAGTGTGAGTTGTTGTAATGGACAACATGGACAACAGTGTGTGTATAATATATATATATATATATATATATATATATATATATATATATATATATATATATATATATTTTTTTTTTTTTTTTTTTTTACAACAAATCCCCCATTAACCCCTTTAACAAAAACAAACAACAATAATATAAAAAATATAAAATAAAAAATTAATAAAATAAGCTTTCTTCAGCGAATGACGGTAAAAAAAAAAAAAAAAAAAAAAAAAACAAAACAAGAAAACAAATTGAACAAGTTCATTAAAGGGGCAACAATTTAAAGGAAATTTGGTCAGATATGGATTTTGTTCAGCCCATTATAAAAAAAATGGTGAAAGTAGCCCCTATCTGCTCAGACCTGATATTTTTTTACATTTCAGTGATAGTTTTTTAAATGTATTACTTTTTTACTAGATATCAGCTGTCCTTTACGAGACATTCATGTGTTTGCACATCAAACTGGTTTTTGTTCTGTAAATTAAATGTAAATCTGCTAGATGCATTGACAATAAAAAAAACTATAATGTTGCAAATGCCTCTCTATCTGGCTGTAATAAAGCCAGCTACAGACTCCTAATATCTTTGGACTCGTCACATGACTTAGTATTTACATCATACTTATACCAGTTGTTCTAACACAGGTCAGGCATTTTTATTCATTTTATTTTACTCAGGCTAAAACATTAGTTGGGATGCAAACAACAGCCATAATAAGAAGAAGAAAAGAAGAAGAAGAAAAGTCTGTAGTAAAAATAAATCTTAAGTGGACATTAAGATGATTGTGTTGGACAGATTGTATCAAACTTCAATTTTCTCATCCACATGGTTTTGCCATCATCAGTCAAGTGGCTATATTAACAAAATAAACCCCGACTACAGATGTGACCCCTACTGTCACATGCAGCACCGAGGTACAGATCTGCGACAAAGGGAACGCTGTGAGTGGCAGTCGATGTTTGGGCGAGACTTGCGCCTCAGCGGCGCTGTGTGCAGAGTCATATGGGACGATAGGATGGGGCTGTTCATCATATCATCAGACAGGATGACGAATTGGCTGACACCGCTCCGAGAGGTGCTGTCATATTCGTCATCTTTATTGAGCCAGACTTTAAGCAGCTCTAGCTTCCCGTCCAAAATAGTACAACCACAAATACTCTGCGATGACGTCATGTCATCAGTTTTTAACTGAAAAGGGGAAAAAAACGTAATCTACTTACCGAAGATTTTTCATCTGCAAACATTTTTAGGGAGTACCAACATTAATTACCTCCTTGAGAAATACACAGGCAGTTCAATGATCGACTGACTGCAGCAGACAGTCAGACTGACGTATCTGAAGAAAAAGTGATTGCATTCGCTCCCACAGCCCACCCTAAAAACGGCATGCCTAAAATTAGCATCCGGGGTAAGGCTGGTGTCCAGACCTGAAGGGTGAACATCCCAGAGGATCATAGCCTTTCAGGCTGACTGCTCCATATAATCACCTGCAGAAGAAAATCTCATTATTCCGGGCCCTGATCTCTGTGTGAAGGGCAGAATAGCAACTATGGCTCAAGCTGAATTAAAACATTGACCCGTGCCTTAATCAAGCGCATCTGAGCTGGGGTCAATAGTGCCGTAGACCCCACTGGGACCTCTTGAAAAGGCCTGACAAATCCCAAGCCAGAGCCGGAGCCAGTTAAGGGCCAGAGACCATATCACATGCTGCAGGTCAAGAAGCTTATTAACCGTCTGTACTGCAGACCATGTCAAAACACCCCAGCTCTGAGCATGCACCGGTTCATGAGTATGCACCTCTGTCAGCAAGTGACACTAGTTGTGGAGTTTCATTTATTAACAAACCTAAAGTGATGTGCTCCATCACTCAGAGGTCAGTTGCTCAGCAAAATATTAATTATGCCATTAAATTGAAATGCAGATTTTTTTTTTTTTTTTTTACAGTTTTCATAGTTTTATAGATCTTTTATAGTTTGGATGGATGGACAGATAGATAGATATTCAACAGCATATTCATGTTATAAGTGATGAGGTTCAATGAAAAAAAATTCAATACATTTGAAACCCTTTTAAAGGTTCTGAAATTCATGAGAAAAGAGGAAGTTCTGTTGAGAAGTGGATGTACTCTACCTTTCAAATTTCAGATCAAAGTGGGACCAGTCAAAGCTCAAGGAAATAAAGCTTAGGTTTATGAATCGTTGAGAAAAAGCCAATGTGTCACACAACTCATTATACAGTTGAGATGATGTTTAGGACCACATACTGGCCCAGTTCATATTGAGAAGAGTTATTGCTCAGTAGTCATCTTTGAGGAGATGCATGCATTAAGGAAAACCACCTGTGGAACTGAATATCATGTTCAGCCAATCGGAATAGATATAAAATTTGTCTTAACTCTTCTCTGTTTTTAATGAAAATCTTTCATACATCTTAGAAATCCAAATCAAACTGAGTGCATAACATGAATATTTTGAATGTGTTGTTGAATAGGTGGTGAAGCGATCGTTTCAGTCAGAAGCAGCGTGATCCAAAACAACACCCACTGCATTAAAAATGAATTAATGCTACCTCACAGGAACGCTATCAGTTTTAGATTAAATATTTCAAGGTAGGAAAAAAAAAAACATGAACATTTTCAAATTTCAGATTTCTTGAGGGCAAGCTCTCTTAATGCCGTCATCCCAGTGGACAAGGAAATGCCAGTCTTGACAGTGTGATTGACCAAATAAATCAGATCAATATGTTGTACTCATTAAATGTGCTCTCTCTAATGTCTGGTTACGATAATAGGAAAAGAGAACAAAAGGAGGATGACACAATAACAACAATGACTAAAGTTCTGATGCACTTTTAAATCATCTGGGTCTGAAAGAAAGTAAATTAATCAGTGTAGCATTACACTGATGTAGATTAAAGAAGGTATACTTATAGTTAATTATAGTACTTCAATTGGAAGATCATGCTTACATTCAAATAAATAATAATAATAATAATAATAATAATAATAAAAACTCATTGAGATCAGAAATGTACATGGTATGACATTTAACCTTACACAATGATTGATTTCCCCAGAAAAACTGACCAAAGTCAGTGTGTGATTTTACAACATCTGATTTGCTGACATGCTGACTTCAAACAGGATGTATGTCAAGGTCTTGGCTTAGTGTTTTCTCAATCTGATCTGCAAACAGAAAGAGAAAAACAATAATGGATCATCACATGTTCTTTTCCAAAAGCTTAGTCATTATACAAGCTGTTGAAATCCACTATGCCAGTACTCCATTAGGTTGCTGGGTAGAAAAAGGGTCACCTTCTAACCAACAGTAGTCACGCTTACAAGCAGTGATTACGTTGTTTGAATTACGATACGATGGCAGGCATATGTGGTTTTGTAGTGATCATCTTCAGTAATACATTAGCCTTGAGCGGACCTTCCTCGCTTTACTACCTCAAAACCCACAGCGAATCTTCCGGGGTCAGAATCCTACTTTAAATGAGTTCGACTAGTAGTCATGAAATATGCCACTCTCAACAGAGGATGATAAGAGAGCCGTACCTGTGTGCTCACCCTGGAGAATAGCAGGCTTTGATGGTCACTGGTTTGATAAGTTTCAGTGCAGTCACATTCAAAGATAATCACATTTCCCAGAGATGTGTGAATATCTCCCAGACATATTCACACTTTTCTGGGAGATGTGTGAAGATCTCTCCTAGTTGTGAGAATATCTGCTCCCCTGCCACCCTTTGCTGACCCACAGCGAACTCAAGAATCCTCAAAAACCCGAACGAAGGTTGTTTTTTCGTCGTCTAACTGATATCCCCTCCCCTGTAGCCATGTGTGGTTCTCTCTCTCCCTCTCTTTAATGTCATAAAGGGTATTCCTAAAAAGAAGCTGGTGACATGTTAACAGTCATCACAAAGAGGGATGGTTTTCATTAGATCCGATCTCCTCCGTTGAGAGGATTTCATCTGAGCTGCTGTACAGAGCAGAAAACAGACAGAAATTTACATTGGAGCTAGAAGGAAGGCCTCTGGCTTCAGCGGGTCATCAAAAGCTCCCTTCTGTTCGAGAGCAGGGGAATCCTGACATCAATCATAATTGCATTGTTTCTCTTCCCGCCCAGCTCAATCCAGGCCCCCGGAGACACGGACGCTCACTTATCCCCCGTCTGATAGAATGATGCAAAGTCTCTGATCCTGATTCTCTACACACCACATCACACTTCAAAGCCTCATTTACGAAATACAACGCATCTGCAATGTTCCCATCCAAATGAAAAACACAACAAATGTGATGCCAGCTCAATCCTTTGGTTCAGCTCATTAGTGCCTACTAGCTTTTCCGATTTAAAACTTGGGAAACATTAGTATTATATGACAATAACCACTTTGGAAAGTGTTAATAGACCATTTACAGCAGAGCAAGTCAAATAGGACTGGGTTTTGAATTAATTTGCCTGATTCCCTTTCAGCTCTTCACACAGGATGTTTGATCACTAATAACATAATCATTATTACCGTTATGACAGCTTTAGTGCAACTAATGTATTAGGATTAAGTAGTAGCAGCCTGCTAAAAAAGGATCTTTATACTGTAGTTGACTAATTATATCTAATCAGCTTCATATTTGCTCAAGTGCTAGAAAGTACATCATTTTTCTGGAAAGCCGATTTGTGTGTGTGTTTTTAACTGGATTCTCAAAGGTGCTTTTCTGTATAGGTCAAGTTGTGTTTCTTCTCCAAGAAATAATTTAGCATGCTGTCATTTATTACAGAAACACAGATTATTATAATTACTGCCAAAAAAAATCATTAATTGCACCCCTCCCAGCCATAAAAATACCAAATGGCTTTTAAAATGCTTCAGGTGGAAGATCACATGCCATTTAATGTCACCTGCATTATCACAAAAGCACATTTAAATGAAGTGCTCTCCTTTAAACGTCCCAAATTATCTCTTTTAAAAGGTCTAATTGAACCAACATCAATCTATTGTCATTTTTTCAGCTGATCAGTAAGAAACTCACGTACTTTTATCCTTCTGCCCTCGTTGGCTAACTGGCAGAAAGTCAGTCTTCCTGAGATGAGTACAATGAGTAAGAACAAGCTGTTAGTCAGTCCCAGCAGGTGTCTGCATGAGCTAACTGTTCATTTTTAAACTGCCATGTGGTTGTAAATGGCTGATTCATTTCAATTATCAGATGAGACTATAGTGGCCTATAATTCTTATTCAATACTCAGTCACTGCACTCCTGCAGGTATTAAAGCCCTTGTGTATTCATATTGCGAAACGGCAATATGATCCTTTAGAAGGTGAAATTGATAGCCCGCCGTTTAATTCTCATTTTCAACCAAATGTGTTTGCCCATTTGTGAGGCATCGCAACAATCATTATATTTGTCTAAATGCATCGCTGGTCGTTGGTGAAGGAGACGGGTTGGATGCTGTTGACACCATCATGCTTGTCTGGCTGGCATGAAAACACTACACAAATACATTCACTTTAATTAGAGCGATCATTAGGCTGGCAGTCTGTGATACTGATAGGAGGCATGCGGAACAACTTTAACTACAGCTCGAGACAGAAGAGACACAGTGCATGGACTGCAGATTAACAGTGCATAACATTTGATTATATTAATGTTCATCCCTTAGCATTTCATGGAATATCTGACCATTCCCCTGTATTATCTTTACAGATAATATATGCCTAAGACAACACCGCCAATTACAAAGATTGTTAAGATAAAGTATAAATGATGATAAATCATCATGAACAACCATGTTTCATTGTGTAATTCACCCCTCATTTTCTGATTTCTTCTGTGGAAAACAAAATTAGAAGTATAGATCTCTGGAGAGCTAGATGGGTAAATAATGCATAAAATGCACACAAAGCTATTGAAAACTGGATAAAACTGAAAAATTGAACACTGTCTCTGTACTTGAAGCTTTCGAGAATCTTTACTCCTTTTGTTTATCACAGAAGATAGAAAGAGTTGGGTCCTGCTCACGCTGATGTTTCGGTCATGATCTTCAGACAAACAGATCAATGTTTTAATTGCATCACAGAGTGTTAAACTATGTTGATAATAATCAGCCTTCAAATGACTGATGTATTTTGACATACAACGTGAATAAAAGTTTTTAAAAAACATGTTGAATAAAACTATGATTTTTATTCAAATCGACCTAAGAAATTCACTAAGATGATTATTATGTGAAGCAGTAAAATAACAGTTCAAGAGACTAGACGGCATGATCATTAACAGAATTTCCTTACAGCGAGAATCACACTGATCTTCCACTCTCAGCATCACACGTGGGCTCTGTTATTTAAAATGGAGACTGCATTTGCATTTAAATAATATTTAAACGCAGAGCATCTTGAATCAGTCAGTGATATAAAAAGAAAAAGGAATGTGTGACAAACTTAAGTAACAAACTTTCAATAAAACAGTTTAAGACTGAGAGCAACCTTTCCTGTCTGTGTTTGTTGTTATTTTGTCTACAGCTGTATTTCCCTGAAGGTGTCAGCTGAATTTGTTTCACTAACACACTTTATGATTTTAATGCTTCTCCACTTTTTTTTTTTTTTTATCTTTGTCGGAAACTAAAATTATATATATATATATATATATATATATATATATATATATATAGAGAGAGAGAGAGAGAGAGAGAGAGAGAGAGAGAGAGAGAGAGAGAGAGAGAGAGAGAGAGAGAGAGAGAGAGAGAGAGAGAGAAAGTACACTGGCTAGGATCCTAATTCCATTTACAACATGTTTGAAACTTGATAAAAGTGATTTTCACACATACATACCCATATAGATGACTGGATGAAACCTTTGAAAGAGGTGGCCACTTCATAACCCTGTTGACATATCCAAGCTCACTCATCCCAACAACTAGTGTTGATAAGGGATGATCGAAGCAACTCATCTTATGATTCTGTAGCTATGAAGGCATGATTGTATTGTATGTTGTCATATCAGTTATGTAAAGCCACTGTATGAGTTCTCACCTAAGACTAATGGCACAAGAGACAATATCACATTCTGTGTATGGATATTAATTCGTTTTTTCACCCCTTAAAAGTGTCTTTAGTATTTCAATAATGTGATTTTAACATTGGATCAAAAATAGGCTACAGTATGTTCAGTAAAGGGGGCTTAATAAGTCACCCCTCACCTTATACTTTCATGAGCTCTGAAATTCACCAACAATTGGTTTTGCTGTACTTTTGCTAAACATCTAAACTTGGTAGAGTGCACACTATTGGGAATCTGTGTTGCAGATTTGGCACATTTTTCAGAAGAAACCTTTAGATAGTCTCACCATGTATTTCAAACCTGAAAATCTGAGAAGATGATGATGTGTAATTATTATTATTATTATTATTTATATTTTTTACTTATCATAAAATAAATATATTTTAGATAAAATGAAAGCTGGTTTATATACATATGTGACCCTAGACCAAAAAATTTTAAAAATACATTGTATAGGTCAAAATTATACATTATTATTGAATGACAAAAATCCTACTAGTATTAAAGATCATGTTACATGAAGATATTTTATAAATTTCCTACTGTGAATATTCAGTATTTTATTTATTTTTTATTTTTTTGCACCCTCAGATTCCAGATTTTCAGATATTTGCATCTTGGCCAAATATTTTCCTATCCTAACAAACAATATATCAATGGAAATCTTATTTATTTAGCTTTTACTACAAAATAAGTACATTTTCATTTAGTATTTAGTACAAAATTTGTTTTTCCAATTTAGCAGACTTTAAGTATACCAATTTATAGTGTGCCACAAATATATTTTTATATACTAAAGTAAATACAAATCAATTATACCTACAGTAAGTATACTATATTTTTTCACTAGGGTTGCTGGTGCACCTTCATTATAAATTGATCAACTTTCTGAGTTGCTGGTTCAAGCACAGCCTCTGTAGTATCAATAGCTGTAAGAATTAAGTACAGTCTTCACCTTGATTAATTACTTAACTACATATTTTAATTATATAAATATTTAACATTTAATCATCTCATTTCAGTGAGTTTCATCATGCATCCAGAGTATGATACACATCTCCATACAATAAACCATAGTTCGATTACAAAGATACAAGTCCCCTCCAAAGTATTACATGAAATTACAAAGATCCATTGTTAATAACTGATGTTTAAAATAGTGTGCATGACTTTTTTGTTTGTTTGTGCAAGTGTCTATGTAGTCATGTGTTCATGTGGGTGTATAAATTGGCGTGTCTCGGAGGCGCTGAGGATAACAGGTTGTGGCTGTAATGGTCATCCATCAATCACACAGACAGCCATGGGGTTAAGACTTTGAGCCAGCATCTCTCTCACACATTTCTGCATGCTGTGCTGGCCATTACCTGTTTTATAACTGGACACAACTCTGTTTAATGGTTCTCTCACACAGAATTACACAGTATAGAGAAATACTCACATTCTCACATCATTAGCATAATAAGAAAGCACACGCTGAAAGGGAGCTTACAGTTTGTTTGAAAATCATATCAGCTTCCTCCCACTTTCACCAATTTAGCGGTAAAGAAAATTGGGTAGTGTTAGTGTTTTTGTATGTGTTTGGTAAAGCCAGTGAGAAATGGAAAAACAACTGATTATACTGTCTAATCTTCCCTGCTTGTCTTTATCAATGAAAGTCACTTTCTATGGAAGCCAGTTTCCATCTCAGCATTAAAAAAGGCAATTGTGAGAGAAAAGGTAAAATATGAAATAAGATTTCATTGTGAGTCACTGTGTGTCAAATTCAGTTACGAGAAACAAGTTTGCAATATGTGATACAAAGTCACAATGTTAGACAAAGTCGCTATTATAAGAAAATCACAATATGAGATATAGTTCCATAGTGAGATATAAAGTTACAATTCCCTGAAACGAAGACACAATATGAGATGCAGTATAAAGTCACATTGTGCAATCTAAAGTCACAATTATGAGAAAGTCACAATATGAGATATAGCCACATTGTGTGATCTAAAGTCACAATTATGAGAAACACGTTTGCAATATTAAATCTAGTCATATTGTGAGACAAAGTCACAATTATACAAGTCAAAATATGAAATATAGTCACATTCTGAGATATAAAGTTGCAATTATCAAAAAACAAAGTCACATTGTGCGATCTAAGGTCATGATTATGATAAACAAATTTGCAATATAAAAGTCACAATCATGAGAAACAAGTTTGCAATATGAAATTTAGTCACATTGTGAGGCAAAGTTGCAATAACGAGTCAAAATATGAGATACAGTCATATTCTAAGATATACAGTTGCAATTACCAGAAACAAAATCACGTTATGCGATCTTAAGTCACATTTATGAAAAACTAATTTCCAATTTGAAAGTCACAATATGAGATATAAATTCACATTGTGCAATCTAAAGTCACAGTTATGAGAACATTACAATATGAGATATAGTCACATTGTGAGATATAAAGTCAGTCACAATCATGAGAAACAAGTTTGCAATATGAAATCCATTCACATTGCAAAGTCGCAATTATGAGTCAAAATATATATATAAGATACAGTCACATTATGAGATGTAAAGATGCAATTACCAGAAACAAAGTCACAATATGAGATATAAAGTCAAATTATGCTATCTGAAATATAGTGACATTGTGAGATATAAAGTCACAATTACAAGACACAAAGTAGTGATGTGACATAAAGTGGTGCCACTGTAAGAAAACTGCAACTGTTGTGAAATTTTAAGCCACTTTGTAAATATATACATTTGCGACAAAGTCTCACATTGCAAGAGATTGTGTAAAGTTAACTCAATTTGTGAGAAATAAAGATGCAGCTGTGAAATATAAAGCTAGAATGATGAGGAACAAAGTTGCAATTACAAGATATGAAGCATTCTGACAAATAAAGTGAAATATAAGGTTGTTACAAGGAAAAATCAACATTGACAAACTGAATGTTTAATACATTAAGGAAACAGTGTTTTTTATTTTCAAGCTGATACAGATTAAAAGTACTGTATATTGCAAGATCAGATTTACAAAGCTGATACTGTACATATATCACACTCTTTGTAATCAACTCGCACTCTGTAGGGGGTGTTGGCAGTGCACTTTCTTTGGACTCAGTGCCTCTTGTCACTTGTTATTGTGAATGTAAGAGCCACTTTCTTCTCTTCTTTCTTGGGGAGCTGCTGAGGTGAGTAAGGAGTGGGACTTCAGTGAATACTGTGAGATTTTATGTGTTCTCCACAGAGGGATCCCTTATTCGGGTTTTATCAGAAGCCTGCGCTGGCATTTTCCTCTTTATCCTCCTCCTCTCTGCTTCTATGCACACCAAAGAAACATCTCAGCGTCTCAGTCTGCCACTAAACAGGTAGAGATCTCCCCGAGCAAGCATCACCAGAAATAGCTCCCATATCCAGCCTTTTATAAACTTTGATCACAGATCTCAGCAACACATGCATGGCTTCTTTTGCGTTTTTTTTTGAGTATTTTGCATTTTTACATAGTTCTTTAGGAAGTATATTTATAATGCATGTGATACATATGAAATGTGTGCTTTTACAGTGGGATTCACACATCTGAGCTCATATTATACGTTTCCATTCAATATGCCACTTTAAATGCAAAACAATTTATAAAATAAAACATAAAATCAAATCAGAACACTGCTAAAATCTTTTGATAAATGACTTTAGAGACAGACCAAAAAAAGATCTAAAACAGCCAATCATCTGAACGGTTTGAGTCACATGAGACAAAGTCACATGGGTTTTCGAAGCATTTCTAGGAACTGTAAATATTATATTCTATATACTGCATTATATTCTGTAAATATAAGCTTTAATCTAGTTTTTGCATTAAAATATGTGGATAAATTGACAATCAGTTATTCAAGATTTTAAATATAGTCTGATTTAAATGTGGAAATTAAAGTCTAAAAAATGCAAAACACAAGCATATCCACTGGTTTCAGATTTGGAGCTCATATATATGTGTGTGTGAGAGAAAGTGTGTGGTTTTGTGTACACCCGTGTCTTGGTCTCTCACTAGAATGACTAAGAATCGACAGTGACCTTAAAATCTGATAGATGGCTTGCACGGCGGCAGAATACAAAGGCAGACATGACTCCCCTTTGGCTTAGTTTAAGGTCGCCACCAGTGGCTCTAGTCTGGGTGTAAAAGACGATTCATTTCAGTGCCCTTAATTTCAGGAACCAAGTCTCCACCTTGTCATTGCCAAAGACGTCAAGAGGAATTAGGGGGACTGTGAGTTTAATTAATTTCTAGGGAGGGCAGAGAGTGACATTAGGAGAGGTGGTGCTCGATTGACAAAGCTGGATCTATATTTGGGTCTCCTCCGCATAACATCATCCAGCTGCATTCTGATTTTTGACAAAAATGTCACCGGAGTGTTTTCGACCATCACTGTGTGACAACAGCGAACGACATTTCGAAAATAGATACAGGGAATGAGGCTGCGTAATCTAATGATTCTGTAAAATGGGTTTCTGTATTGGAAAGAATTGTCTTATTGTAAGCGGTGCATCATACACTAAAGAAAGCGCTGAAAGCTCACATCCTGTTTTGTGTTTCTGCCAGACTTGCCTAAGGCCATTTTGACATGCCACATTTGGAAGCTCCTTAAAATATATGTGAGGATTCAGCAGAATTTAGCTTTCAGGACAGGAAATAATAACACTAGTCTAAAAGAGGCATATTATAAAAGCAGCCAAAGAGTAAGACAGGTTTTCACTGAGCCGATATGCTCTGACTATAAATATACCTCGCAGGCAGGGTCCCTAACACGTTCTGGGAAAACATATGAAGGAGGCTCAGTTCAGACCTGTCAGACTTTTACACCTGTTATGGAGCCTTTTCAGAACAGATATTTGGACTCCAAGAAAGCTGTTCACACTCAATGTATGAACAGTCAAAGAAATTCAGTGGTGAACATACCTTTAAAGTCAGCATGAAATCAAAACGGATTCTATTTACTTTGTTAGAGCATATTATTAGTCTAGATAATCCACTGAGCAAATGTGTTTGTCTTCTTAATCATTAGTTAAACTCTCGAAATTTGCTTGAGCAGAACATCCTTAAGCAATTATGTGCAATCTGCTGCGAGCTAGATATGGCAAGGAGATGCACCAAAATCAAACCCCAATATCTATTTTTTCTCATTTAATATTCTGTTTCACTTGGAAATATATCACAATACTGAATTAAGTCAACATCTGGCTCACACAGCTTCTAAATGCTCATCTAAACCACCTGGATATATGTTTGTCCACATTGTAATTTGGTTTAAGGCCCGTTCACACCAAGCACGATAACTATAAAGATAGCGATACAGATATAGTTATAAAAATCTTTTTCAGTATTAAAGAACAGCAGAGTCTACACCACAGTTATAATGATAAAGGCACAGAGAAACATTTCGTTGGAATCGCTTTCAGAATGATTTTTTTTCCAGCTGATGAATGATAAAAACATTGACACCCAATCAGAATCCATCCTGATATAACAAGCTCAACGATTTAATCAAAAATATCTTTATTTGTGTCCTGAAGATTAATTAAGATCTTATGGGTTTGGAACGACATGAGTAGTATATAATAGATTTATAAAAACTTAAATTTAAAACGCTTCATCACACAATCATATGTCCTTTTAGGAGTTAAAATGGACAAAAACAGCTAATACCTTCAAATATCTTCTTTTGTGTTCTGCAGAGGACAAAATCATACAGGTTTGGAAAAACATGAGGGTGAGTCAATGCTGGCAGAATTTGAATTTTTTGGGAGAATCAGCTCTTTAATTATGTACTGTCTGAGTATTTAGAGATCTATTTCTGTATACTAATACACGCACACATACTTACATCAAACAACTTCATTTGCAACTTACATTTACCTAATTCATGCATGCATTTGAAGGACTTGTAAGCCTCATCACTTCCTTAAAAGGCGCTTACTATTTTTACCATCCACTGCCTTTCTTACAAGAACAGACATCATTATGTACTCCCGTGGGTACTGACTGCTCCTTGAATATTCCAAAATAAATGGATCGTCCACTGTACTTATTTACAAATCATCCGGTCTGGATTGGTGCTAAATAATCATTAGTGTGGATAAGAGTAGGAGGCTGCACAAGAGAACTGGCCTGTAGATCTAAAGCTCGGGAGGATGATGAGGCCAGTGTCAATGCACAAGATCAATAAACGACAGGGACGTATTTAATATTGTTTCTCAGCCCGTCAGCCATCTTTTCCCCATAGACCGGATCTCTCTGGCAGGAACGTTCCTTTGACTCAATCTCTCATTTCATCCGCTTTACCCCGTGAGAATGAAGGGGGCGGTAGATTTCAAAGCTAATCCTTTCCGAGAGCCCCGAACCTGCGCGTGTGTGGGAGTATGTCCACTCACAGTGATGGAAGAGTTTCTTTTAAAATATATTCTACTACAGATGAAAGAATACATCCTGTGAAATGTCACCTGTAATGAATTCCATTCCATTTGTCAAGCGAATAGAATTGCGTCTTTAAAATTTAGCTGATTTTTTTTTTTTCACGTTTTTTTAAAATATATAAACATAAAAAAAGAGATTGTGCAAGTACACTTACATTAAAGATATATTCTCTGAAAACAAGCCTAAAACATTGTAAGGACGGTTGCTTTTGAAGTAAATCTTGCTTAAATATAGAGTTCAGTGATGAAACTCTAGATGGCGCAGGCTGACAGGTTGTTAATGTAACTGATGATATTCTGAGACTTAAATGACTCGGCCAGTGAGCTTACTGCCTTGCATTTATATGGCTGGCTAGCATTCACTTGAGATTCCTACAGTGCGCTTTCGGGGTTTCTCTGAAACCCCCCACCTTCCCCAGCTCCACCTGTATAGATCTGCTATAGAGCTCCACCTGTATACAACTGCAGCAGCAGTATGTTGTAAAAATTCACGGCACCGTATCGCCATATGCATTGGCAGCAATAATCTACAGTAGCAGTGTAGCTGATCTATTCTGCCAAGATCAAATACATTAACACTTTCATATCCCTCACCATGCTAAAATCTTCAGAGAGTTGTCATGACTGAATATATATTTTTTTTGTGGGCATCTTTTTCTTATTAAATGTGTTTCTATAACAAAAACATTTACAACCTGATTAAAGTTTACAATATAAAAAAAGTTCTTAATGAGTTAATGAGTCTTATTTGACTTGGTTTTCTTATATTTGCTTGAAACTAAATAAATTAGCTATAGAAACAAGAAGATGATCATGTTATATGAACATATAATACAGAAGTAAATTCAAGATATATTGTGCAGTATCTTGTGTGTTTTATAGACTGTTTTTTGATTATACATGTATTTTGCCTGACAGCACTGGTTGATTTCTATCAAATTTTTAACTTGTTTATGCTTGAAATATAAAAATCATCCTAGAAACAATAAGACACTACTGAAGACAAAATCAAATGCAGCATTTTGCAAGCAAGTTTCATGTTTTAACAAAAACCTGATGTTTAAATTGGAACACGGGACAAAAATACTCCATTAGGAGCTCAAATATTGCATTTAAAAGCAAGAAATAGCATTTTTGCCAACCATAAGGCTTAATGTCTACATGACAGTTTACAGGAGTTAAACTCTTTCTAATACTTTAAGACCTAATAAGCATTTAAAACTGCTTTTTTTTCCCCTGCATTATTATTTATGATAAAATATATTATTTGTAGCTTTCAATACAGTGCTAAAGTATAACACATTAGATGTCTGATGAATAATTTAAATTGCAACTAATTGAATCCATTTGCTCTTATTTCAGATTTCATCATAGGCCTATTTTCATGACTCCTGAACCCTGCTACATGTGAGATTGGGACAAACCTCTTAGATTTTTACTCTTTACTATCGCATGTGAAAATGGGAAAAACAGGAAGGAAAGAATCCAAGCGTGCGAGCGAATCCGTCATGGTCCATGCACACTCCCTGTGATGACTCATCTGCTTGTACTGCCTGTTATATATGATAGCGAGAAACTTAGTTATGACTGCAGTGAGCCACAGATAGATGCTAGAAAGTGTTTTAAAACATATCCGTAATGGGCTTGATGCATTCTTGAGTGACAGTATTTCTAACTGCTGTTCTACAGTTGAGCTGCACGGCAGCTAACAGAAATGATTAGATAAGCTCTCTAAATATGTTAAGTCATCTATTTTGCTCCTTAATTGCCTGTCAAAGATAATAACTTAGTCAACATGTCTCAACATCCTTCCATGGCTAAATCGATGTAAATTGCCAATAAAGCGGTAATTGTATAAAAACACCTTAAAATAACTTCTTCTACCAAAGAACCCCGTTTAAAGCACTTTACACTCACAGCCGGATGACAGCAAGTTACACCACTCTCTTTATCAGGAGGTCACTATTAACGGGAAGGAAGTGATAGCGTGTCTCACCCATTTCACACTAACAGTAATTTGCTGGTGAGTAAGTTAATTGAGACCACAGTGACTCTCCAATGGGGAGGGGTTTGTGGGCCAAAGTGTGTTCTTGCCCGACCCGTGTAACTGGCAGGGGTGATGCCGAACTCCGAGGACCCATGAGATACTGGGTGACTGAATGACTGACTGATGGGAAATGAATTGATGACAGATGCCGACTCCTCCGGTGACTCCTGCGCCAATGTCAGAACCACTCTGGGAGTACGACAGTTCTCACCTCTGTCCCCTGAGGCTGCACTTCTCAACATGCCGGAGGCAACTTCATTTCAGGGCTGATGGGTTTGACATGGAGACAGAGGCGGTCCTAAGTCGAGAGGAAGACGGCATATCGAAACTTCAGCATCTCAGACCCTCTCATTAATAATGTCTTCCTGTGAGGTATTACAGGACAGGACTGTATAGCCACTGGTCAAAAAAGAGTTTTCACTATGTTTACTGCTAGTACACTGATAACATACTACATATACCAGCATAAGAATTTGAGTGCGATACTAAATTGAAATCTTTAAATATTGATTTCATTTCGACATACAGACAGATACAGACAGACAGATACTTTGTCTATGAGCAATTGGCTGACATCAGAACAGTACACAAAGCAAAACTACAGTACATTAGGATGATGGAAGCATTGCTCACATGAAAAGTGCTTATGACATCACACTCCTACATCAAGAAGAGCAATAGTCTCAGTGGACTGGAGCATGATGTCAGTTGTTCATTTATTATTTATTCTCAGTCACAGCCTTTTCCCTTTTTATTTATCACAAATGAAACACATACAGATACATGTGAATTATATATTAGAAGTAAAGACATTTTTTTCCAAGAGCTTTGAAACAAAGTTACCTGCTGTGCTCCAAACAGTTCTTAAGGAGGATTTGGGGGTTTAGGGAAGTCTTATGGCAAATCCCCACAGGGTAAGAGTGTTCTGAACTACCCTTATGGGATCTGTGACTCTTGAGCTTTGATTTGAGTTCAAGTGACTCAGATGAGTTTACTTTAAGGCCCTCATATATAATGTGATTACTTTCCATTATGCATCTGCAGTGGCTGTGAACAATGGACAGCTCATGACTCAATAGAGTTTACAATAGAGTTCAGCAGCTTTAGGTTTGATCTGCATTATTTGCGCAAACTATTGTCAGGCTGCTTAATTATTGCTATTAAAATTGAGCTTTGGCATTAATTATTTTGCCACTGCACCTTGGTGAAGGGATTTGAGGAAAGCTTTTGTGCTTGTTGTACTTGCACAAAAGACATTTGTGCTTAATTAATTCAGATAAGGAAGGAAAAAATGTAAGGCCAATAGAATTAGATGGGCTTTTTTATATGTCGTATCTTATTCATAATAGTCCTTGGTGACATTCTGTAAAGAGTGGTTGATAGACGATTTAACAAGCATTTTATAGCCTTTATATTCCCTCGTCAGACAGATCACTTGACAGTGCAGTCAGCCCAAGCCTCTACCATTTCTAGGTGTTTCTCCCCACTGGTCGTCTACAGAGAATAATTGCTTTACTATGGGGAGGCTGGATGCACTGGCAGCAATATGACGACAACTTCTCCAAGAAAATAATCCTAGGAGGTTTTCATGTTTGTGATTACGCAGACACATATAGATGAGGAAAGTCTATTGGGACCCACCCCCCATATATTAATATTACTGATTTATCATCCTTCTAGTTAGCTGAGAGCGTTCAGTGTGCTCCATGGAAGATGAAACCTCTCATTAGCCCAAATGTTAGCCGGTAATCGTTTGGAGATTCTGAGAAATATAAAAAATGATGACCTCTTTCTTACGTCACGTTTTTAGAGTTATTAATAGAAAAGACATGATTATTTTTAAAACAAATCTTTGAATTAATTCACATTTCACTGCTGGTTTTATATTCTCTATACAATCGTGTATGTGACGGATACAAATCTTGAATTCATTGTGATGTAATATTAATACAGATAGACTGCAAATCAAAAATCTGGATCTGATGAAGACATTTTCTCATTTTAGCTGGCGATTCTGCTCAAGCTCTTTATGAAAAAGAAAATTCAGATGGCACAACATATGTGTTTGCAATTCATAAATGTCGCTGATAAATCCCCATATTGAAACTCCAAAGGCTTGCAGCTGTTTAAGATGCACTCTCACCAGGATTTCTCAATGTTGTCTCAATTTAATGACCTATTAGAGCTTAACTCGCAGCTCATTCAACCCGATCCCTCTCTCGCCCTATTCCTTGTGGCTCCGTAAATGAATTTCACTCATTAGCAACCCCTTCCCCCTTCACTAAAACTTGCTTTATGAAGAAATGATACATGATAGTCCCAACGTCTCTGTTTCAGTTTTATTCAGAGCCTTCCATCTTGAAAGGAAAACCTTAATTGTACACCTATGTCAGAATGCTGGGGAGTTAATGGTAATTTATGTTACTATAGTAACACGGAAATAGTGTAGTACCTGTGTGTGTGTGTGATATGTTACAGATATTCTAATTATAGCGTTAGACACTTCTATCCATTATTCCATTCCAGAAATGATGTTGATTCTTTTAAAACAGCGTGAGCACATTTTGAATGAGCCCCCTAACTGTGTTCAAAAGCAAGAATGAAACCTCAACGTGAAAATTCCCATGTTAGGTCTCACATTCCCACATAAAAAGCATCAAGCTGATTCAGATGGAGGAGCTGATGTTTCACAGCAGTGCCACTAGAGTTCACTCTAAATCAAAAGTAAAATGAGACAGGATAACCGATGCATACTCATCCAGGAACATAGAAGCATAAAGAGGCATAAATCAGTTTCCCCTCATACTTTACCAATGCTCTCTGGGAGAAGAATGTTTTTGTTTCTAAGAATCGTCTGTTTCCTTGCAGTAATTGGAGCTTCCCCCCTTCAACACTCAAGCGGTGGAATGCCAATTAGACAAGCTATTTTGTAGCCCATGAGAACTTTATTGACAACAACATTACTCTTTTCTGGTGGCCTGTCGCTAGATTTCAGGACAAGACAGATTAGGAGCCAATGTCGTGATGAAAAAATTCTATGCAAACGATATCAGATTAGACCTGTATATCCGTATTCTTTCTGTCAGCGATGTCGGTTCAGTGAGGCGCCATGTAAGAGTTCATATGTTGCCTGAGGTCCATTCCAAATGTGACAAATATTCATTATAAAGCATTAATAATTAAATACCCACTCCCACAGTCGCAGGAGCCAACTCCGCACACACACACACTGCTGTGGCACTAGTGCTCTTGTTTTATTTGAATCTGAGAAATATTAACTAGAACTGGCTTGATCTTTTAGGCTACAGCTTTAATTATCACCTCGCATGGCACTGAGACGTTTTCATGTCTGCCAATTAAAATCAAGCAACATTTAATAGGACAAAAGGAGAGAGCTTGAAGCGACCCGCCACATTTTACCGCAGTGTGAACCTTTATTCGCAGCCTCACACCTGTTTGAAAAAACATAGGCATACTAAATGATCGCAGATGAATATGTTATTGAATTTAAAGCAGCTTTAAGATATCTAAACCACTTGTTTTAGTTCCAATACGACGAGACATCTGTATACTCCACCGGTGACCGGCACCTCTGGCCGGTTCTTAAAACAGCTCTTTATATTCTGCTCGTTCAAACACTTCTATTTCATTTTAACAGAGAGCTGAGGTTGTTTTCAGACAGCGCGGTAAGGGAAGAGTGTCACCTCTGGGCTCCGAAGAGACACTCAATCAGAGACCTGGTGTAGGATGTTTTCGGTCCAATCAACAATGGTCGAAAAGAAGCCCAAAACTCCTGCCTGTTAAGATGAGCTGACAGGCCCAGAGGTGCACGAGGGAGATCGCTGAGCGAGAAAACCGAGAGGCTTATGAGTCAACTTATGACCGAGTCAATTAAGTCCATGCCCTGACCAACACTGCTGACTTTAATAAACTGCCAAGCACACGGAATCCAATAACTCATGGGATGATATGGACATAATTTTGACAGAAAGGTGAGCCTGGAGATGAATAGATTCCACTGGTGTTGGTGTTCCACACAGCTGAGGGTGGGCTAAGAAAGCAAACAAAGGGTATGAAATAGTTTACTCACTTTAGTCATTATAATAAGACAGGCTCAGGTGGAAAGCTGGATATTGGAGCACACGGTCTCGTTAAGTTGAGGAAAATCCTGTTTCATGAGTCTCTCGCAGTCTTTGATCTGTGGTGGAAGAAAAAATACACAAGGCACAAGCGATTTATTGAAATTGTTCTTAAGAGAATGACATTCACACAATATTAGGTTTGCTCTGCTGTTTTTGCTATTTATTCAAGAACACTTGAAATACCACGAGATTGCACTGATTTTCATAAATCTCTGCTAAATATTAATTCAAGTAGCACAGAGCCAACATTGCATTATTTTCTTCTTTGGTTATTCATGTTAATCAAAGGAAGAGGAGAAGCAGAATAATTTCCCTTGTTGACAAAGCCCTCATCTGAGTCTTTCTCAAAATCACAAGCCACATGACTCATCTCCAAGCAAACAGCCCTTGAGGTGTTGCATTCAGTGGAGGAAAAATAACATCAGGCATTTATCAAAGCAAAAACAATTTCGGATTCGATATGTCACTGCGAGAGGTGCGGGTGTCTGGCGATGACCCACTGTGGCCTTTTATTCGACTTTGATTCCTGACCTACCGTCGCAAGGACAGATCGGATCGGTTGTGATGGCTTCTGGCTTCTTCCATTCCATATTTTATCACCCATTCTTAAATTACTCATCATTTTTCAACATGATATTGGTTTAGCTTGAGTGTTCAAAGTGCTCAGCTCATTTAAATCATGAGTTAAAAGCAAAACAGAAATGTCAAGTGAATGACATACAGACCTAAGATTAGCATGGTTGGATGGCAGCTTTAGGTATTCATCTCTAACATGGATCATATTTTTAATAGTACTGTTGCCAGGTTTGTTTTGGTTGCTATAGATAATTAATGTAACCCTACGGCAAGACTTAGCAGGCAAAGTCAACTCTTACAGTTATTCTTTTGATTATTTTGAGTAGACAGTGTTTGATGTGTGGGACAAAAATGAACTCTGAGATCTTTGTCAATATAAATGAGTGTAAAAGCTCCCATGAGGCAGTCACTTAAAGAAGCCTCATTTAAAGCTAAATGAATTGTATTGCATTCATGAAATGGACAGAATAGGTTTAATTGATCTGTTTGGACTGTCAGTTTTTGTTGTGCTTTTAACCTTTGCTAAGCAGACATGGGGAAGATGGAAAGGTTGTAAATAAGCTTAGCTTACGGCAAAAATTGTGACTGACATCAATAATATCATGGGATTGTAATAATAAAATTTTGTGTATAAAAAAATAAAATCTATTTAAATGATCAAATCTAAACATTAAGGTTTCATGTCTACAACAGACCGAATGCTAAACTACAGTGATTTCCTGTCCTCAATATATCCCAGGTGTTCATGTTTTTGTTCAGTTTGTATGTGCTGTCGTCAGGGGCTGACTGGGACCAAAAAGTGGCCCTGGACTTTCTGGCCCACAGCAGCCCACCACATCATAACGCATCTGCCCCTGCAACTCCTAGTGAGAATGTTTGTCACGATACAAACATTCTCCTAGAACTCACACTTTGCATTCAGTTAACAGATCCATACGAATCATGCATGAAATAGAAGTTTATAAACTCAAACGATAACTTTATGTGCTTTACAGATGAACTTGAAGTCTTTATTTATTCGAAATGTTCAATAATAGACCATCTTTGACTCGGTAATACAAGTTCATGATCCAATTCGTGAGCAGATGATTCTTTTGAGTCAATCTTTTAATATTATAATTTCTTTTGTTGAATAAAACCAGTGTGGAAACTAATGGTTCACAAAATGGATAGATTTGAGGTGCAGGGCTCGTAAAATCGCTAGCCTGACGTCCTGGGGCTATTGCGTTTTCCAGTTGGAATTCTTTTTTCTTCTTTCTTCTTCTTTTGTTCAGTGGTCATTTACATGCATTTACATTAGTGCATATCTCCACCTTATGGTTGTGCAATCATTGTGCAACCATCTGTTTAATCTTTAATCCTTAAGAATATGAATTATATTGTTTGTTTGATGCTAATTATATATTATGTCATATCAGATATGTATTTTTATTATAGAAATACATTATATACATTATTGTATAAATACATTATTATCAGGAAGTCGTGGCCTAGTGGTTAGAGAGTTTGACTCCTAACCCTAGGGTTGTGGGATTGAATCTTGGGCCGGCAACACCACGACTTAGTTGCCCTTGAGCAAGGCACCGAACCCCCAACTGCTCCCTGTGCGCCGCGGCATAAATGGCTGCCCACTGCTCCGGGTGTGTGTTCACGGTGTGTGTGTGTGTGTGCAATGCTATGTGTGTGCACTTTGGATGAGTTAAATGCAGAACATGAATTCTGAGTATGGGTCACACCATGCTTGGCTGAATGTCACGTCACTTTCTCTATAGAAAATGCAGATCCATGTGTGAGATGATAATATAACATGTAATAAATAATATAGTAAATTAAACATTACCTTGTCATAATTTAGTGTTTTATAATTTATACAGATTACTGATATGCCAATAAAATATAATAAACATATTAGATATATTACAGCTATACATATACTAGGCTATGTACATAACTGTACTGTACTAATATATAATATTGTGCGCTATTTGATACGCCCACTGAAGGCTTGTCAGTTGATCACACATGCGCTGATAGCGCTGAAGTGAACTAACCCTGGAACATAACCTGCTCCAGATCAGATTATCTTCAGAGAGCAGATTACTATGGTTACTTACACACCCTGAAAGTAACCTCCGATTTTGGAACCGAAAGCTGAGGTTATCTGCTTGCTTATCCTCAAACATACCTGGGTATGTCACAAAACCTGCTTTTTAGAAAATGTTCCTCCATTTCTTTGGTCCAAACAGACAGAGAATGAGCCTTTCTCAGAACCGAAACCATGCTTGCTGATATTGTGGTCTTTAACTCCTCATCGACAAGTCTATTTAGCATGCAAAAATCTCACAAGCATCTGCCACCGATTTTGGTCATTTGCTGGTGAATTAAAGTTGGAGCTAAACTCTGCATTAATCTACTCTCCTCTCTGGTTTGACTGACAGACAAAAATGGCATTATGATTTGTCAGATCGCCTTTCAATAAAACTCCCTGCAAAGGGTCAATTACGCGATCACATGTTTTCAGATGTCCCAAACTGACCATTACACACCCTAAAAGTCCACAGGTATGCAAATATCATTCAGCTTATAAAAACAAATCAAGTCATTTATACCGACAGGATTTAGCCAGTTTATTAAACGTGATCTACGGCCAATGAACTTTTCTCCCTATCAGTCAGATCCTCGGTTCACTCATGCCCTAACTATAAATCACAGATTTGAAAGCTGTCCGATCATTGAATCGTTGAGTTGTTGACTCAAGAACGAGGCAGATTTGTGAACGAGTTGTTTTGATCGGTTCTTTGAAAGGATTGAATGTATAAAAGCTATTATTGGACATAATTTAAAATGTTTTCCTGCACTTAGTCAGAACGGTGGATTTGCATCAATAACCAGGCATTGCACTGATGCATAGTCATAGAACAAATTGTACTGGTCAGACTGAAATGTTGTTCAAAACAAACTTCAGGAACTCATTCGTAATGCGGAGGTCATAGCCTGCACAGCCAAAAACAGCATGAGGTTTGAGAATCTTTCCACATTTAACCCTTATGGTTTGTTAGTGAACTGATCTGAAATTAAATCTTAAATATGTACAGTAATCGTAAATGACTTGCAAAATCATGATTCTTTTAAGATGGAGCCCAACAAATAGACAGTGCATCCTTCATTCATGAATCATGATCATAAAATAAAATTTTAAAGGCTGCAATGTTTGTCATATGTGAAAACATTAATATTAACCATGAATGTTATTACTCAAGTGTGCATCCTTCAACTCGGATCGAATCATGCCTGTAAGGCATTATGGAATCAAAGAATGAGAACAGCTCAAAGCAGCAGAAGGAGAGAGAGTAACATATACCAGGGGGAACTGAATATCACTGCACTCGTGTTAGTCTACTGCTAACTGAAATTGGACTTCTTGGTGAACATACTGTGACTACAACACCTTTGTGTTGTTCGATTAGACAAAGATGTTACAATTTAGATGTAATAACATTTCACAACATTACATTAAAAACATTAAAACTTTATTTTTCCAAACTTTTGACCGGTATTGTAGGTGAATTAGATGGACAGCACAAATTGACTTTAAATGACCTTACATTTAAAATGTAACTCAAGATATGTTTAATGAGAATCGTTTGTCTGGATTTGTTCTGAAATAAATCAATCTGTATTATGTCAGCTAGCATTTCAAGAGAAGACAGAGAAAAGCAGCTCAATGAATATTCAGGAGTTTGGCAGGTCATTTCAGTCTAATATATTTAATATATCCTCTCCATTTAACTTTATATTTAATACATTATTTATGACCATTTCTCCCTAATGCTGAGAATTTATATCAAGCAGCATAGTTATTTGTTTAAGCCCCCAGGGAGTTTTGCATTTGCATGGGCTTGTTCAGGGTTTGCAATAACAATATTGGAGTGCCTCATATTTGTAATTAGGGCTGATGAATTGATTTTCTTGTATAGTTTTACTTTTTTCTTTTAATTTACACTGAGGTGAATTGTTTTCATGGAGGAAAATTCATTGGTTTTTTCAGTAATCTCCCTTGTTGAGGCTGTCTGATATGTGCCATTCTCCAGTGAGTGGGTTATTTGTCCATCTGCCAGGCTGATTCATGTTTTGGTACCAAGAGTCGTAAAAATAAGAACGACATACAGTTGCTCATTATGCATGCACATAGCCAGATTGACAAACAGACATATGACATGATGCATGCAGGATGTAGTGAAAGGGCTGTGTCATTTGTTATGGACTAAGGCCACCACTTCAGCTGCAGGGAATTATTATTATTATTATTATTAAATTTTTATCTGAAATAAATAATTGGGAATATTTTTTAATTGTTTGTCTAAGGCAGGGGTTTCCAACCCTGCTCCTGGATATCTACCGTCCTGTAGTCTTCAGTTCCAGCCCTGCTCCTACACCTGTCTGTAATTATCAAGTAGCCCTGTACACCATGATTAGCTGGTTCAGGTGTGTTTGACAGGGTTGGAGCTAAAATGTAGGATGGTAGCTCCAGGAGCAGGGTTTTGAGACCATCGGTCTGAGATGATCCTTCAGTTCTCACCAATTTGATAAATATATAAAGAGACTGTATAGTAGTATAATATAATTTATTTTACTTAGACTTATTCTAGGTATTCAGTGCAGTAGTTGAATACACTCTGCAAGGCAGTATTTTATTTTATTTTATTTTAACCTGTCAGACAGGGATCTCCTATATCATCATCGCACAGAAGGAGCTGCTTTGGTATTTAGCATAGATGATATTTAATTTTTGGCTTTCAAGTTTTATTTCAAGTTTCGGTTTTCAAACCGTAACTGAATGTATGCAGTGTTGTTGCCCTGGGAGGCATCATTTGCAAAGCAAACAAAAGCTCATAACACAAGAGAATTAGTCCACAGCACAACAGAACTAATTATGTTGTAGGTTAAGTCCATTGTGTCTGTCACCTTTGTTTGCTCTGTCGACGTTGTGGTGCAGTGACACATGAGCTGTTTTCACAGCGATGCTGGTTCAGTTCTGGCTTGTTTCATGTGCTGATCCATTCCCTCTCTTACTTCTCTTTCCTATCTCCTCTTTATTGTATTTTAAGGCTGTACAGTTTCCATCAAAGCAGTTCCATTTTTTGTGTCCGTGTGTCTCCTTAGTCATCACAGCCCAGCTGTTACTGCAGACAAATACTGTCATTAATCCACATATCACGTAATTCATTTGCACAGTTTTTATTCGACTGACAGCTTTAGTCCAACATATTTTTCAACAGTTCAAAAGCATGAGTCCATGTGCAGTGAAGATGCCTAAAATGGCATGATCAAAACAATCTCTTTGTCTACCCACCCACAGCCCAGCCTCCTTATCCCCCTGACTCACTGCTTAAGCCCACTCCTCCGACGGTGAAGTAATTAGAAAGGAGGCTTGTCACACATTAGCATAATTAATAAGAAAAACATACCCGGCCCTAAACAGTCACAACACTGCATGGTGATTATGAGTTCCTGGTTATGCTGAAGCAGACAGTCCATCAACATGTGGAACGCTGTTATTGCACTGGCAGGAAATTAAAGTTAAATCCCGGCGCCATTTAAATGCAGAAAAGATTAGCATTACACATGATTTGCATAGACTGCATTCCAGCATATGTTCCACAGCTAATAGAAAAAAAGAAAATGATAGATAGATAGATTAGATAGATAGATAGAAGATTTCAAGATATATTTAATTTTAGAATAAGATTTTCTTAATGTTTTCAAAAGAAGGCTGACCAGATCAAAAATACAGTAAAAATTAATTACATTTTAAAATAATTGTTGTATATATTTTTTAAATGTAATTTATTCCTATGATGGCAAAGCTGAATTTTAACACCCATTATTCATTAGTCTTCAGTGTCACATGATCCTTCAGAAATCATTTTTAAATATGGTCAAATGTTTCTTCTTATTATTATTATTAAAAAAACAGTGCTTACTATTTTTGTGGCAACCATACATTATATATTTTTCAGGATACATTGATGAATCAAATTCAAAAGTTTAAAAGGACTGCATTTATTTGAAATAGAAATCACTTTGTCTAACAGTGTAAAAGTATTTTCTGTCACAGTTTAACAATTATAATGTTTAAAAAAAAAAAAAAAAAAAAAAAAACCTTTGAAAAAAATCTATATGAGCCAACACTTTTGAGTGGTAGTAGATAAAAGTACAATTAATACAGCGTAATTGCACTTTTAAGTCTCATCTAATAGCACTGAGTGTTGATTAAACACACTTTATATTTCCTGCTTTACATATCTAAGGTTTTTCCTTTTATTTGAGTCTGTTTCACTCTTGGGTGTTTGATTGACAGAATCGATTTCTCTCTGAAAGACTCCACTTTGAAAGACTCTATGGACTTCTTAGGTAGAACAAGCAAGGCTACACAGCAAGAGAAGTCATGTTGCGTCTAAATGCCTCTTCTTTTGTCTGGGAGGAGACTGGCTGCTGCCACCGCACAGACACTTTTTTTATTTTCTGAATCGTTTGGAAGTAACTGCGCTGGCTGAAGAATGGAATGTCCTTGGTGTTGCCTAACAACCAAGTTCCTGGCAGAGGAGGTGCGTGGAGATGTGGCTAGCACTAATTGAATTTCATCTCTTTCAAATGTATTGGCCCTTAGACATTATTAAAAGTGCTACACTTCTTTGTCTAGGTGAAAACAAAACATGAGCATGACGCTTGCCTCTGTCAAGGTTATGCAGTTCACTCCAGGCCCTGTCTTTTGTGATCTGTTGAAGTGGATAACTGATGTTTCATAGTTCAGATACTGATATAACTTAAGCGATAAAGATGTTGCTTTTCATTGACTCCCGGTACAGCACTCACGTTATGACCTGCGATGTTGCAAAGTGAAGGAACCTTTGTTGGATGTACAATGCCACCAAATAGTCACTCATAACATCATCATAACTGACTCATAATTCTACATCATATGAGAGTCATAACTTAATATAGAAAAGTTACATTATTTGCCTTACAAAACTGTGAAAGTCAACAGGAAATCAAAATGGACCCTTTTACTTTCTAAATGCACATTTAGGGTCTTATTTTGTGTGATTCCTCCACCTATGTTGTTGCAAAGTACTAATTTTTGTTGTCTTCTGCATCTCTAATAAGGACTCTCAATAACTTTTTCTTTCCAATGTCGTCACTTTGGTCATCCAGGTTATTAAATCATGTTAACCAGAGGCCAAAGAGTTATTTAAACATTGTTTGAGCAAACCCTCATATGTTCTGGCTTTATTCTTGAACAACAAACCTGTTTTTCACCATCCCATCAGTTCGCAATGGAAAAAAACCAAGTCATATGCTACTTTTTTTTGTCAGTTAATGTTCTGTTTCACTTGGAAGTACATTATATTATGAATGTCTGACTTTAAAATTAATAACTCTGTTGATCTGGAAAAGCATTGGTGTACTGGCATCTATAAGCAATGTTAAAGAATAAGCTGCATCATTAGGTTTTCCTTGGAGACAATGTGCCTTGTTTTGTATTCACAGCTTGCCAAATCACTGACTTTATCAAGCGATGTAAAATGCAAAGGGATCATTGCTTATCTGTGATCTAGACACCGACTCGCTGACTGCATTTTTACTCGAGAGAGCAGGAGTGTGTTTGCCTCAGTGTCTGTTCAGATCTGGAGGGGGAGTTCACACTTGGTGAATGTGACATAAATAAACTGGCACGATTTGATGAACATAAGGTGTAAAGACGTCTCAACCAATCAAGTCTGGACGTGTTGGAAAACATTTTTCTCATAAATGCATAATTCTGTACGGAAACATAGCAGTACATAGATTATATCAAGCAGCTGACATTTCAATATTGGATTAGCTCTCTGTGACAGTTCTTCAATCCAATAAGCAATATGAATGCTGCCATAAATAATAAGTGTAGCAAGTCATCAACTTCACATTTCCCATTAACATTCCCCTTTGCTATATGTGAATAAATACTATAGGTTTTCTTTACTATAACCCAGAGGTTATCAATCTTTTCTTACCCTCCAGACCCAATTACATTAAAATCACAGATTAGTATGATAAGTTTAATTATTAAGGTTTTTATTACTAAATATTATACTAGTTAGTTCCGGTCCTTGCATACAGAGAGAGTGAGCATATAGTATACTTTTCACTCATTTTCTGTGTTTTGCACATTTATAGGTTATTTGTACATTAATAATGGGGACGGTTCAGTGACACTTGCTGCACATAGCATTATATATGATATATACATATGTATGTGTGTTCCTGTAGCTCAACTGGTAGAGCATTGTTTTATCAAGCGCATGGTTGGGGGTTTGATTCCCCTGGGAACACATGATAGGTAAAAATTGATAGCCTGAATGCTCTGTAAGTTGCTTTGGATAAAAGCGTCTGCTAAATGCATAAATTAACTAATGTTGACCTGTAGTTTCTTAAACACTTACGTTCATTTTCATATTCTGATTTTTACAGGGAGAGATTTACATTTGGTTTAAGTTTTTTTTTTTGTCTATTTTAAAAGCTATGGAGAAAATTAACCATCTATAAATATCACATCTATAAATAAATGCATTTTCTGTTTATCATGGACTCCCTTTCTATGATTTCCATTAAAATCTGCTGCAGTGAAGACACCCATTGTGTGTTTGTTTGCCACACCTATTATTGTGCTCTCAATTAACTTGTGGCTAGGCACATTCTCACTGACATATGGCAAAGCTGTGCATGATCAACAGGAGATGGCTTAGCACAGAAAATAATGAGAGGTCACTTCTCACCAGAATTAGGTCACAGTGAAAGTCTAGGTATTTTTTTCTTTGTGCCATTTTAAGGCCCTAAGTGCCCGGGCTTGTATCAGGAGAACATAAATTATCTGGACTGTGTGTGCATCCAAGTCAAGTCTTTTTCACCATTTGGTTTGGATGGATAATGTACATCCAGGTTGTTCTTGCAGAATAAACCCAGACAGGGTGATCAGAACCCCCGGAAGGGTCTTGTATCAGCCTGAAGGAGTTTATTGTGCAAGAACAACCGGCTGGATGTACATTATCCTTCTTATTACACAGCTACTTGCCACATAAGTAAATAATTAGACGCAAAATATTGATTTGACTTTAAATATTTGAACGCAAAAATTCTGTGAAGACAGCAGTTGTGAACAAGCGGCAAATTCAATCGAAATAGACATTTAAGGCAAACGGTGCAGTTATATTACACAACATTTCACAAAAAAATAATTAAGGCAATAAAAGAATTAAGACAAAAATGTAAAATCTGACCAGTTTGTTAGTTCTCTTATAATCCATTACAGCGTACAAAACAGTCATAGCAAAATGGCAGCAATTGTGTTTGTATGAAACGAGAGTGAGTCTGCCATACCAGGATGACATAATTAAACAATTGTACACCATTTTGAATCGAGTTTTAATATTTTATAAGCTAAACATTCCCTCGATGTCACGACTGACCAATCAGAATCAAGTATTCCACAGAGCCGTGTAATAATAGGTCCTATTACATATACTGACCTGGAGATGTCTTAAAATTGATTCTGGGAAAATCAATAAAGTGCAAATACTGCATCCAAAAATACCCAAGTACACGTTGTATTCCTCCCTCTGAGTAGGTGTCTGGGAATGTGAGGATCAGAAATATATTAAATATTTAGCTTTTGCTCAAAAGTATTCCTAATGATATTTCTAGGGTTAATCAAGATTGTTTTTCCCCGAAGAATGTGGCACATGGAGCCCTCATTAATAGATTTAATCTTGAGGAGACTGTGATCATAGCTGGGGTCACAGGGGGCCACCAATTCAATTATATTCTTACTTGACATATGCAAATAACGTCTCCTTGTGCTCTTTGGTCATTGTACTAAAAATATAAGCAACACTGAAAGCCTCAGTGGGTGCTGGGTCAATGGCACCTGCTGTTCTCTTGTTTACTGACGGGAAAGTAGCTCCAGTGGTGGTGGTGACCAGATTCAGCATTGTGTTTATCCTGTCATGGATTGATAGGTAGAAAGTACACTCTTCTATTTTTATTTATTTATTTATTTATTTTTTTGCAGCTGGCGTAGCACTAAAAATATGTTTCATAACAGACACAGTGACTTTAGTTCAGCTAATCAGCTTCTATACGGAAAACATGTTTAACATATCTTTCAAGATGAAGATAATTAGCTCAGCATGTATCTACAAAATAAAATATTATAATATGTAAGCCTTCCGAGTTCAGCACTTCACCATGAGATTATTTATTGGTCAATGTCTCTGATAAATGTTTTCTTCGATACAACAGGGACCTGTGGCTATATATTAACTTGTGGTATTTTGGGCATTTTGAACTGTTTCACTTGATCTGTCTCTATTTCCCTTTGATATTATGCGGATTTTCTTGCACGGCATTTGCTAGCTTTGTGTGGATTCGTTTCCATGGTATCAGTTAGCTCATGTGGAATTGTCTCAATGGCGTTCTGCAGCTTCATGCTGCCTCGTGGCTCTGCCATTTGATCAGTTCATGTGGATATGTTTCCATGACATCTGGATCCATATTTTCATTGTTAGGAATACATGTTGAGAACTTCCTAATGAGTTATTTCTTAGCATTTATTTCTATTCATTCTGATGCCTTCACTATCCAGGAGTGTGTAATGCCGCTTATGGGTTTGCACAATAATTGGATGTGCACCAGTTAGACCTGTCAAACAATACAATGTTACAATTTCTCTAATACAGCATTGTACAGTAATTGCACAAAATAGTACAAAGCTGGAATATTTCATATGGTACATAATATATAAGAAATTAATACTTTGTGATATCAACCTAGGCTCACTGAAAAAACCTGTCTCCACCTACATTTTTGCAAAACTCCAAAATGTAACTATACAGTACATATAAATCACTGCAGTTTCCAGCTGAAATGAACATTTGTGACAGAAAAACATCAACGGTTATTCCAATACACTCAAATTATGATTACAGAGGCAGATTTATTGATATGCGGTACCCTGCATATTACTGTTTTGAATTCAAATCAATTTTATCATAGTGTATGCTTTGCAAACAAATACTATTACATGTTTGCATTATAC
Organism: Carassius gibelio; assembly: GCF_023724105.1. NCBI lineage: Eukaryota > Metazoa > Chordata > Actinopteri > Cypriniformes > Cyprinidae > Carassius > Carassius gibelio. The sequence goes on from NC_068397.1 coordinate 19,215,166, forward strand.
AACAGGCTCCATATGTATGGCTTTTTTGACAGAGTAAACTTGCTCGGTAGCTCACCTGGTATTTTATTCCTGAAGTACCATGATGCATACAATAACCAGCGTAATAAAATATTGCCATATTTATGTTCTTCTAACTGAACATGTGTTTTTTCTAAATGGTAATTATTAGTTCTACTAGTTTTTCTAAAGATTTTGCTTTGAAAGTGTCACAAAATGTGCACGAAGTAACATAATACATAATATTGTTGTACCAGTTGTTCCAAATAGCTTGGGTTGCATAATATTTTTACTTTTTTTTTTTTTTTTTTTTTACATGTAATAAAAATATGTGATTACTTTTAACTTTTTCTCATCTCATCTAAAGCCATAAAATGTTTTTAACATGTTTTTAGCAACTGTCTTTTTCTTTCTTTTTTCTTTTTTGGACAGTCCTGCTTTTCATTGACTCATAAGTGAAATGATATAAAACTAGCACCAAGTACTTAAAAGAGTAAGCATTTGACTAGCTATTATAAGGCATTCACTTCCTATTCATGTTTCAAAAATTGCAAATTAACTTGTTTCTATTATGTACCATGTAAAAAGCTATTCAATCATGAATGCATATCATTTTTATCGCATTTCAAAACGACAAGGGTGATGGACAAGGAAACCTTTCTCTTGTACTGTGATATGCCATCTCATTTTTGCATTTTTTAAAGCCCAACATAAAACATGAATCTCTGCCAGATTTGTTATTCAGAGTGAACCTTAAGGAGATGGTTCAGCTTCAGGGCCCTGTGGGTAGTGCTAGAGGGGAAACGATTAAATTTTTTATAGAAAATCTGTGACATCAAAGCCAGAAAGCTGTGTAACGTATGGGCCAATCAGCAGCTAGCAGTATGGTGCATGCTTAAATGGGACTTCCTGGCTCCCACCTCCACAGAGGTTTGAACTAAGGGCAAAATATTCCATTATTAGTTGGGCAGCTGGAGATCTAAGCACTTAAAGTCTTTCATTTCAGCATCCTAATAGCTTAGACTCCTATTGACTTGCACCTAAACTATTCACAGTATTTCTTTGCTGGTTGTTGTTGTTGTTGCAGTGCCAGTGACAGCCACACCGCGGTCGCCCACCTTGCCCTCCAAATGAGATCCCATTTACAAGCTCTCTCAGAGCTCTGAAAACACCAGCCAGGACTATTTCAGCAGAAATATGTCAGTAATCCTTGTGTTCCTTGGACACCATTTTTAAAGCAACATGTTTGCCATCATTATTGGAGAATTCTGCACTCTAAAATATTATTATGATTTTAACAGCAAAAGACTGTGAAAATGTTACAGTTAAAACCTTTTAACTGTTTAACAGTATGTTTTTATAGTATATATGTTGAATAAATGTAATTACATTTAATGTAATTTTACATTAAAATACAGTAAAAAAATGTGAAAAATAAAGTCATTTTATAATTTACAGTGAAACATTTTTTATTGACACTTCCAGAATGACACTTCATATTTGATCTTTTTTTTTTATTTATTTTTTAATAACGTTTCTTAGTTTTTTCTTATCAGTTGTGAACATCAGGGTTTTTATCTCAGATCTAATGTTGTTAAATTAATGTTTGTTGTGTTATTTCAGTATCATGATGGGGTTTAGTGTTTGTGTGTGACACTGTGTGCACCTTCTAAACGTGTTGCCCTCTTCAAGTCATAGAAAAGCTGTTTGTGATGAGCTTTGGTTCACCATGTGACTTTCCCATCACCACCAGTTTTTGATGGTTATCAGTACATTACAATGGTTCAAAACAGATATTAACACTTTGATATGTTGGTTTATTAACATTACATCAGTTCATGAAATACAGTATTTTATTGTGAATTTAAGTCAAGCCTGTAAAACATAAAATGTTGCTACCATATTTTTCACAGTGAAGTGCTGGCAACCACAGCTGCCGGTATATTACCGTAAATGTCACAGATTTTTTTTTTTTTTTTTTTTTTTTTTACAGTGTGTGACACATCTGCATTTATTATTCAATGAACAAGACTCATTTCAACATTTCACTTCCTTCCTGTTCCTTTATTATTCTCTTCCAACACTGTCATTGAGACACCTTTGATTATAAATTAAGAAAATGGCATTAAAATTTGATTCACTTAAAAGAACTAGCTCATAAGTGACATTCTTTGGGTTTGGGCAGTGCTAATCACACTGTATGTTTTTGATTCATTAAAAAGAATTGGCTAAAAAGAACCAATTCACAATAGCCGGTTGTTTTGGGAATCAGGTTAACCAGATTGTGTTTTTGAACTGTACTATAAGAAAGTACTTGATTTCATATGTTGTGGTAATTCTATAGTTGCTGTGGTAATATAACAACCATACTAATATAAACAAATTATTTTACCCAATACTGTTTTCTACAACTATAGGGTATAATAAACTAAAATACACCACAGTTTACTGTAGTAAAAACTAAAGTATATTACAGTATTTATTAAATTTTATCAGTTAATACTACAGTATGCTCTAGCATTCATTAAAAAGTATTGTAAATAGATCATATATACAGTATACTACACTTTACTATAGTATGGTTCAAAATCACTGTAGTATTTACTATAAATTACTATGGTATTTTTTCATGATGTGGGTAGTTGTGCTGTATGTTTTTGATTCACTAAAAAGAACTGGCTAATAAAGTAATTTGTTTTGGGAATTGGGGTATGCTAGTCACACTCTATGTTTCTGATTCACTAAAAAGATCTGGCTCACAAGATTATATTGTTTTAGTAATCGGGCTACGCTAGTCATGCTGTATGTTTTTAATTCACCAAAAAGAACCAGCTCAAAGAGCCAGTTTTTTGGGTAATCTGGCTAGGTTAGTCATACTGAATGTTTCTGATTCACTAAAAGGACCGGCTCATAAAGTCACTTGATTTGGGGAATCAAGCTACACTAGTTTTGCTGTATGTTTTTGATTCACTAAAGACTGCAGATTCATAAGAGACATTTTTTGGGGGGATGTTGGGCTGTGCTAATCACTGTGTTTTTGATTCACTTAAAAGAAATGGCTCATAACAGCCATTTGTTTCATGATTCAGACTACACTAGTGGCACTGTGTATTTTCTTTTTCACTAAAAAGAGAATGTTATAACTCAGCAACTGTTTTGCCATCATTACTGGAGGGTGGTTTGACAGATTTGCATTCATTATGCAATGAACAAGAGTTACATGTCGCTTTCTTCCTGTTACTTTATTATTCTCTTCCTGCTGTGTGACATTAAATGAAAACAGACCGCCTTTGATCATTCAACAAGAAAATCACCTCAAAATCATCACTTGCTTCTTGTTAATGTACCTCAAAAGCAGTGCAGACTATAACACGGTACAGTAGCTTAATGACAGCTAGCAGACTGTGATGAAGCATTAACGCTGCAGGACCAGCCCGCCAGTGCCAAGGTGGCAGAGAGGGGATAAGTGGTGTGACTTTAGTGTCACAGCAGTGCTGGACGGCCTCTGAGATCCAGAGCAGGAGGCAGGTGGGGTCACACTTCCCACCAGATTTTCACACCTCTATTTCCTCACCTGTAATGCACACCCAAAAAAAGAGGAAACGAACAGGAAATGCTGAGCACCTTGCAGTGGGCTTTAACACGGCTTCTGTTAGTGGTTGTGCCACCTGTCTATCACCTGTCAAACCTTGGCAAGGTTTTAGAGGTATGAGACTGTGAAATGAAACATGAGAGCAAATGATACTAGAGCAAACTCTTGCTCCACCTGCTTAGGGAAGGGAATTTATACATTGGCATTTCCTGTTTTGATTTGATTCAGTTGATTTGGAGTCACAAGCATTTCAATTTGATTTAACTCAGTAGAGGTTTGTTTGAGTTGTGAGGTCCATTTGTGCTTATGTACTATTTGCTTAAAATGATCTGGAAATTATAAAGGGCAGTGACTAAATTCAAAGTGGGAATCAGACTACACTGGTCAAGATATATATTTACTATTTAATATATAGCTATATATTTATATAAAAAACAACTCATAGACGTCATTAACTTCAAGGATTAAGCTACAATGCTAATACATTTGTTTTGGAATCATGCTATGCTAGTTACACTCCATGATTGCACACAAAATTGTATACTTTAGTAGGCACAAAAAAAAAACCTTATGTAAAAAGTAGTGTCACTGGGTGACTAATCCGGGCGGAACTGTAGTGTGGGAAATATTTCCGCCCGGACTAATTTAAGTGAAACATAAGTTCTGTTCCGGTTGGCCCAAGGCGGGGAAATTATCCAAAATACATGTCAGGTGTGGGAAGAGGACGTGTTGGATACCGATTGGAGGATCGGGAAGGATGCAGTGATATAAAAGGGGCTGGTTTATGAACAGGAGTAGGTTCTTTTTGTTCTGCTGTTGTTCCACGTGATACGGAAGTGGCTGGTGTGTTGTGGATGTTGCGATTTACGGGCTGCAACGGAGAATCCAAGGAAAATGGATATTGGAAGTGTGGAGGAAGTTAAGTGATCGACCTTTTGTATGTTGTGTTTACCTCTTATTGTGGATTGAGTTGAAGGAGCAATCCTACGTTTGGAAGGCCCCTGAGTGAAGGAGATCATTGAATTCGTGTTGGGAGAGGACAACACTGTGCACTGGTGGGTGAAGACTTTACGAACATTTCTTGTATATTGTGGAGAGTGAATGACGGATGTGGAGGGAGACTAACTGCCTTTAAGAAAGGATTCCGACTGCATATCTCTCCGTAGCAGTGGAAAATCCCCCCCCCCCCTCTTGTGTTGATCTGATAATCCTCAGTGCTTGTGTGTTTACTCAGTGTTGATAGTAGTGCCTTGCGTTGGAGATCGCTGGGAAAGACGGAGAGACTCCGGTGTACGATATATCTGCCTGCTGTGGTCTGCCCTCCTGCCTTTGTCCATCTGACCCGCCCTGTCAGGACTCTGAGCCCGAAACGGGAATACACCACCGATCTTCTTTCACTGAGTGTGTGGAGTGTGGTGAGTGCTGCTATATTGAAGTGTACACACGAGAAGAATTGTAGTGCCTTTGTGGTGTGTGGTGTTTGTCCGTGGTTGTGTCCCTGGTCGTAGGAAGAGGCCTGACGGAGAGGAGTAGTGTATTGGTGGCAACCACAGTCTTTACCTTAAGTAAGCTGGAGCTCGGACGTGTTGGAGGCGCCTCTGGAGGAGGTTGGATGTCGTTGCCCACGCAGCAATCTCTGTAAGCTTTTAAATCAAAGCCTTATCCTTTTTATCCATGTGACGTTGTGTCCTTGGCCCTGTCGGCAACCACCGGCCTTGTGCGTGTCGTCTGTGCTGTTTATTTGACGAGGGAAGCGAAGGACAACAGCCGATCCTCCCCCGTGTGCCCCCTTGTCAAGCTGGGCGGGAAGCCCAGTATTGGTTGCAGTTTCACCTGTAAGGCCCACCAGCCGTCAGTCATCGACTAAACCCGTATCTGCTTGGAATACAGACCTCTGAATATCTTCAGTGGTGAGTAGCGCATTAACAGCCCAGCCCTGTGAATATCCACCTGTGTATCGAACACTGTATTTACCTGAGAGTTAGAACCCCTGCACGCTAACAGCCCAGCCCTGTGAATATCCACCTGTGTATCGAACACTGTACTTCCCTGAGAGCTAGAACCCCTGCACGCTAACAGCTTAGCCCTGTGAATACTCACCTGTGTATTGAACTCTGTACTTACCTGAGAGCTAGAACCTCTGCACATTAACAGCCCAGCCCTGTGAATACCCATCGGTGTACCGAACACTGTATTTCCCTGAGAGCTAGAACCCCTGCACGCTAACAGCTCAGCCCTGTGAATACTTACCTGTGTATCGAACACTGTACTTACCTGAGAGCTAGAACCCCTGCACGCTAACAGCCCAGCCTTGTGAATACCCACCTGTGTATCGAACACTGTATTTACCTGAGAGATAGAACCCCGGCACGCTAACAGCCCAGCCCTGTGAATACTCACCTGTGTATTGAACGCTGTACTTACCTGAGAGCTAGAACCTCTGCACATTAACAGCCCAGCCCCGTGAATACTCACCTGTGTATTGAACTCTGTATTTACCTGAGAGCCAGAACCCCTGCACGCTAACAGCTCAGCCCTGTGAATACCCACCTGTGTATGGAACACTGTACTTACTTGAGAGCTGGAACCCCTGCACGCTAACAGCTCAGCCCTGTGAATATCCACCTGAGTATCGAACTCTGTACTTACCTGAGAGCTGGAACCTCTGCACATTAACAGCCCAGCCTTGGGTCTTGAAGTCCACCCCCCCCCCAGGGCCAGAAAGTCCCTGCACGTCAACTGCCTAGCTCTTGCTTTAAACTTACCTGGAGTGGAGTCGGCTGGAAAGTAAGGGCTGAAGTGGAGTGTTGTCGAGGAAGGGCTGAAGAGGAGTGTTATTGAGACTGGAATCCGTAGTAGTGGATATAGAAGAGTTCGAGTCATCATTAGTTTTAAAGTTTCCTTTCCCCAAACTTTTAAACAAATACAAATTGTTACATTTTAATCTTGGTTGTCCGTCCATTCATTGGGGTGTTGTGGGACCTCCTCGAGGTGGAAGTCAGAGGGAGGAGCGAGACCCGATAGGCCCGGAGGAAGGGCTGACAGTGGGGGTTGTAGAGGTACCGGGGGCTCCGCAGGAGGCTGTGCCAGTGAGTTGGGGCTGGGACCCGCAACGATGGAGGGAGCGTCAAGAGGAGGACCAGGATTTGAGAATGCTAGGTCATTGGTTAAGACGGAGGAGGGGGCCAACGAAGGTGGAATGGCGAGCCCAGACTCACAAGGTGAGGAAGTTGTTGGGGCAGTGGGCACGCCTTGGCTTGAGAGATGGGGTGATGTGCAGGACGATTGAAGACCCGAAGTCGGGAGAGGAGGTCCGCCAGGTGTTGGTGCCAGGGGGCCAGGTGCAGGCTTTGTTAGAGGCCTACCATACACAATTGGGGCATCAGGGGAATGAGAGGATGTTGTCGCTCCTGCGGCGACATTTCTACTGGCCCGGGATGGAGGCCGCTGTGAGTTTGTTCATTCAAGCATGCCCTCGATGTACCCTGTTTAAGGCTCGGAAGGAGGTGAAGGCCCCGATGGTTCCGATACAGGCCAGGGCCCCGTTGCATATCCTGGCCATGGATTATCTAACCTTGGGCAGGCCCATGGACCGCTACCAAAACATCTTGGTGGTCACCGACCTGTTTACCAAGTATGCTTGGGCCATCCCGACTTTGGATCAGACAGCCAACGTGACCGCCACCGCCTTATGGAGGGCAGTGATTCAGCCTTTCGGATGCCCAGAATTCTTGCACAGTGACCAGGGGCCGAACTTTGAGTCCAGAGTGATCAGGGAGTTGTGTCGGGTGTATGGATGTACTAAGACCCATACTACCCCCTACCATCCCCAAGGGAATGGGTGCTGCGAACGCTTCAACCAGACTCTGTTGAGCCTACTGGGTACGCTGGACCAGGAACGTCAGAACGATTGGGTGAGTAACCTTCCTGCACTGGTCCAGGCCTATAACAACAGCGTCCACAGCACTACGGGGTACGCTCCGACCTACCCCAGGGGGGTTTATCTTGCTGCTCTCCCTGCTCTGTCCAAGCATGGCTGCATGGACAGGCGTGTGGAGTGTTGCCCAGAACATAACCATACCGCCAACACTAACTGTATGCAATTATAATTGTCAAATATACTTGACGGAAGTGGTCCTGATTAAAGCTTTGTTTTATTAGAACATGTATCATGTATTAGAACATGAACTCAGTATCTTAACTAGCGCAAAAGTTGAATAATTTATCAAAACTTACTCGTTAACCAGCAAAATACTCAATGAGTAGTCAATGAATTGTTCTAATAACCATTAAAAAATGTATGGTACATTTAATTTTGTAATAGTAATATATTTGTAAAATAATTGACATTTTCAAAAGCTTGTTTTATTTATTTATTAGAACATGTATGTCACGGGTGGTGTGTGAGAACAGGCAGGACGACAAAAAAGAATAATTCTAATAACACTTTAATATTCCACAATGGGTAAGCCACAGAGAGAAGGCAGCACAACACGTACACATAGACATTCATAAAAACATCACAAACTAGAACACAAGAGACAGGAACTAATATATGGTAGATAACGAGGGGCAGACAGGTGAGCGCAATGAGGTGATTAACTAATAATGAGAACAGGAACAAACATATATGGACACGGAGGTAGAAACCACAATCAACAGTCCACATCGGTGTAACAATCGCTTAACTCAATATCGTAACAATTGCAAAAGCTGATTAATTGATCAAAACCCACTGGTTAAGCAGTGAAATAACAGGCTTGTCGATTAATCATTCTAATAAATTAAATAATACATTATATATATTTTTTATAGAATTTAAAATAAATATTTGTTGCAGCCCTAGTGAAAAGATACGTACAGTTTTCATGAAAGAGTAGGGCAAAAAGTACCTGGATGACTTGCTGATGTGTGCATCCAAACCATTTGTGAATGACAATTAACGCTGGTAAGTCACTTGACAACATGGTGACTGTAGTACTTCCAGATTACATTCATACCTCACACATTCAAACTATATAGAATAGAAGGGTGTGCAATTTCAAACACTCTTTTTGATTCACTTACATTTTATGTTTATGATTCAATAAAATGAACTTGCACGTTTTTGAAGAAAAAGCTAGTAAGTGTTTTTTTGTTTTTTTGTTTTAGGACTCTGTTTATTCAGTCAAATGAACCAGCTCTTGTTCTGGGAATCAGTCTGTGCTAGGAAAAAACATACACTGTATGTTTTTGATTCACTAAAGTGAGCTGAGAGTCAGTTCTTTTCGAGAGTCAGACCATGTTGTTTTTGCACGCAGACACATTGGTTAAGATACTTATGTTTCAGGCCAATGATTCACTACACAAGCAATTAATCAATCATATGTGAGCATGTCGTACAAAACGATCAAAGAAAATCTTGTACAATTCCCAAAAATCTGACTTGGTATGTACATTTGCATGCTGTTGTCTGACCTTGTGTCTTATCTTAAAGTAATTCATTTCAACTGCTAGAGCTGTGCTTGCCTTTTGAAGTTAAATGTATCTAGTTACACTCCTGGAACACTCTTAATTCCATCCGACTCTTTCTTCCCATAGAGATCTTTATTTAACAGACATGAAATACTCCTATATTCTGCCTTTGAACAAGATTCCCATTCATTTTCAATTTGGGACACTAATATGAATAAAAGTAACTAATAGTCATCATTAATTAGTCATCACACTGAATATGAAATGGCCTCTTTTAGAGTTTATATGAGATTTTAAAAATATACTCTTGACCGCCGGGGACTCCCTGTGCACACAATATATCAGATCATTTCCGGAACATTTTCTGGAAGATAGTTTCGGCTGCCTGGGAGCAAAAATCCTATCTTTCACCAGTCCTTCTCTTCATGTCACTTCACAACTTCTTCCACCTCCCCATGAATTTTTATTTTTAAACCACTGTCTGTTTTGTGACAAAGCATCGGTGGAGCACAAATGAAACAGCAGGCAGTTCAGAACGAAACAGCAGACAAAGTGAGCAGTGGAGATGAGAGAATGCGCTGACTGGAAGCGCTGGGCTAATATAACACCGCAAAGAGAAGAGCTCAGGATGGGTCAGTCAGTGAGTGTGAGTCATCCTCCTGGCGCTTTTCCATTTATTTTCAGCACTATCGGCATTGTAGCCAGACGTTCCTCCTCTCAGACTTTGGAGGAATCTGGTTTTCAATAGCAAAAGCTGAGCCTTTTTTGTCAAGGGTGACAGTGGTTTTAGCTGGAGCATTTTGTTCTCTCATTCCTAGAAAGTCCAGTAAATATGAGTGTTAAACATTACTTTGTTTTACTGTGAATGAATGTGAAGTAAATGTCAAATTATAGGAAAAGATGTTTACGAATAGTTTGATGGCTGGTTAACTTAGTCTAGTTACCCCCAGTTAATCATGTTACAAAATCTTGTTTTAAAAAAAAGGTGTTTCTCCACTGACAGTGATGTACATATTTCGCAGAAGTCTGTTATATATTCCATTATTTAAAAAATGCTTTATTTTAGTACATTGTTTAGTAAATGTGTTTACTATAACATTTTAGTTTGAGTAATATGTAAATGTCAACCTGAACATATTTTATTTCAGTTAGTTTCCAAGGTAACATTTCTAGTTTTTCATCTCAGACTTAATTTGAACTCTGTATAGATGTTTAACATTTTTTGTTGTGGTCTTTCAAATGTTGTCCTGATGTCATTTCCTTGTAGCTCCTTAGCAATTTGTCACAAAATATTTATGGCTCAGAAAACCTGCTACCCATGAGCAAGGAAGGCAAATTTCAAACCACATACTTCCGGGAGGTCCTGTGGAAACTGAGCTACTGCCATTGAGATGAATGGGAATGCTAACGGATACTGGAGGTTTCTTAAGGTATTAAAGAGCTGCCAAGTATTGACACTAAATTAATAATTTAACTGTATTCTCATGTTAAATAAAAATGTTGAGACGGAGGGAAATTACGACTGTTTTGTGACGTGTCTGTTGAGACGGAACTGTGCTATTAATCACTGAGGCAAAGGGGAAAATGGTGGTTGAGCTTGACAGATCTAGTGATGGTTGGGTTATCTATTTGTGTGATTGTGTGGGAAGGGTTGGCTGAGTTTTGATGAAATGATTCCAGAGCTTAGAGGCTGACTAAACAAGGTCGAAACTCAGTGACAAAGACTATTAATTTTACCCAAAACAGGAATAGACTATGGACCCCGTGTTCTGCTTGTGTTCATGTGCATACTACAGCTGACAGTAATAACTGTGAAGTATTTGAAGTATTTTTACAATATAAAATATCTGAAACAGTAATCATTTAAAATAGAGATATTTTGTAACTTTATAAGGATATTTACTATCACTGATGATCAATGTAATAGCTTATGTCCTTGCTAAATAAAATTATTAATTTATTTTCCGAAATCATCCTAACCCCAAATTGTTTAATGAAATGTGTATGAAATGACTTACGAGCAACCATTATAGAGAGAAGTACATGTACTTACAGTCAACATTAAATTCAGTTTACTTTAATGCATCACTTTAGGTTGTTCAAAATGTTTTGTAAGTAGTTTTGGGTAACTATTCGATATGATGTTGCTAAAAATGACATTATTTTGTATATTTGGTGGAATGCAATGGGTTTATTTGGTTTAAGTTTCAACGAACACATTATTTCCCACTTTCTGTACATTATTGTTTCTCCTCTATGCCCCACCTTCTGAAACGCGTCGATTTTTAAAAAGCTCATAGTTCTGAAAAGCGAGGTGTACTCTGATTGGCCAGCTCTCCAGTGCATTGTGATTGGCCTCAAGCGTGTGGCGTAAATGTTACGCCCCTTAACATACTGTGTGTGTCCTGGAGCGCCGAGACAAAAACATTAAAACCCATTATAAACGAGGCACTTGTTGCATCCAGTGAGATTACAATGACAATGCCAGCGGTTCTCGATTCCAGACCTCACACCCCACAACTCTGCACATTTTGCATGTCTCTCTTTGTTAACACACCTGATTCAGATAATCAGCTTGTTAGAAGTGACCTCCGTGCATTAACTGTGTTCCGACTGACATGGTCTCCACACAGTGTTCATTGCTCCCTACTCCCTGAGTAGGGTGACTGGAACTGAGAACCGAACTGGAACTGACTTGTACTGTCTTTTTACTATGGATTGCGCCACATAAACATAAAACCATGTCTGCATTTGTGATTGGAGAAACGATAAACAACATATGCTTCTCTACGCCGTGTTTGAATGATCAGTGGCAAATCCTTTATATATGTAAACGTACTAACAGGCTGTGAGCCAGAAGTTCATGTTGTCTCCACAACATGGCAGTGGCAGCAACAGCAAGAATAAAAGTTATGCCTTCTTTCTTTGCATGAACATTTTGGCGGTGTTATGCAAATAGTGGGGGTGTGCTCGTTTTAGGTAGGCGTGGTTGACTATTAACTTTTATAAAGAATATCTCTTTGGATTTCAGACTTTATACTTTGCAACATTACAAATATTCTCCTTGCAACAAGAGCATGTAGCACACAAAGAGAAAGGAAAAGTTGAAATCGCACCATATGACCCCTTTAACTAATGGACATCGTTTTAGAAAACTCTCATTCAGGTCTTTTCATGTAACGATTACTTTTCATGATTCCGCTAATTGCTAGTGGAAATTGCTGGGGAAGTCATGGCCTAATAGTTAGAAAGTTTGCCTCCTAAAGTTGTGGGTTCGAGTCTCGGGCCGGCAATACCACGACTTTCAAACCTCCAACTGCTCCCCGGGTGACGCAGCATAAATGGCTGCCCACTGCTCTGGGTGTGTGTTCACTGCTGTGTGTGTGTGTGCACACTTTGGATGGGTTGAATGCAGATCATGAATTCTGAGTATGGGTCACCATACTTGGCTGTATGTCACTTCACTACACTAAAACTGCCCTACATTTTCAGAATCGAAAATCCTGTTTTACTCCCAAATTGATCACTTTTAGAGAGGAAAAATGTGAAAAGGGTTTTGCTCAGAGCTTAATGTTCGGCTCTTTTGAGTTTACTCCTCAAGGCAATTAAAATAGTTGAAATTCCTTTTCATCCTTCAGTCTTAGTCTGCGCAAGGCAAAGGTTGTCTGAGAGCTGACTCTCAAAGCAAGTGAAGTATTTGCTTTTCAGATGACTGCAAAATAAACAGAATACTTTTGAAAGGTTACTTTTTTATCGTCTAAGTTGTTTCTGCGTCTCTGCATTTTTTGGAGAAATTATTCAACGGATGAGATGCAGCACACAGCAATGGCCACAGATTGTCCAAGGCTGACTCTCTACAGATGGCTTTCACAGTGTGTGCTCAATGGTTGAGATCTGAATACCTGTTCTTGGTGGACAGACTAGAACAGATGCTGGTCTTCCAGATTTTCATGGTCAGTCTGATAAAGACCTGACTCTGCAAGCAGACTTAGCTGTAAAACCGTTCCTCGCTGCTTGTTCCGAAGCCCCACACATCTGTCTGATAAACCACAGTCATTGTAAAATTCAGATTATACAAACTAATAATTTGTTTTTCAGAGTGATGCGATGGCACATCTGTTGGTTAGCCTATGTTATGAAACTGTAATGTATTTCAAAGGTTATGCATACAGATATTTGCACGTTACAATGTCCACATCTGCTATAGTTAAAAAGCTTGCGTGTTTCAGGTGTTCATTCCTTCATCACAAGACTCACTCTGCTAAGACCACATACTTGTGATCAGTCTTCTCTTTGAAAGCAATTTAACAGCTTCTTTGTGATGAAAAAAAAATAATTATAATAATAAATTGATGAGGTGCCAAAAGCTGTTCATTTTAAATGTGCTCTCTGTCAAGCTGTGTGAGTGACTCACTGTCTGACATCACAGGAATGGGTGGAGAGAAATAACTAATTAAAGAAAAACTAATAAGAGGGATGAATTTACCAGTAGAGGAGGGGTTTTAGTGTCCTAACAGTTTGTTATAATGATTTGAGAATTGTGTTTTATTTATCAAAAGTGCTTGGTTCATGCTATATGAAAATTCAAACTCTAAATCTATAAACTTTCCTCTTGATATTCAAAGTTTTAAAATTGCTTTTACTGATCCCTTAGGTCATGGGATATACAAGAAAATTCTAGGTTAAATACAATTTTAACTCAATTGACAGCATGACATACTGTTGATTACCACAAAATAATACCATCGTTTTCTTCATTGTTTAAAAAAATAAAATAAAAAAATTTAATTCTGGGTCATAGAAAGTGAATGGGGCCATTTCAATAGTATAGCAAAAAGACGTACACAATATTAGTGTTAAGTGAGGAAAAAAAATCACAATCATTTACTTTTAAAGTCATGTCTAATTTTTTTGCCATGATAATGCATCACCGTAAGCCCTAAAAAAACTGTAAGAATTATAATTTAAACAGCTTAAATAATGCACAAGTTTTAACAAAATATTTAAATGATTTCACAGACTGATAAGTCTGACATGCTTCCTGGATCATAAAAAATTGGCCCCATTCACTTCCATGGTAAATGTTTCCGAGTAACCTCGATTTTTGATTTCCTTAAGATGAAAGGCAAGTCTGTTATTTTTACATTATGCAACAAATTCTGTTAACTGAGCTTAACTTTGATCCCAGTAATAACCATTATCATTCTGAGTGAATACAGAATACAGGGAGCACTTCTGAAATTTGATAACTGAAGTGATGATAACCATTGCAAGAATAAAAACAATTCAATTTGTTTGATGGAGCTGTTCAGACAAAAATGATATTAGTGTATGAAGATGCAGATTTAACATAAATGCAGTTTATATAATGTTGCTGTCAATTCCACAAATGATGCTATCTGTGGATATGGCATGTATGTGTTTAGCATGGCCTTGTATAAAAATCAAGACAGAGCTTTAGGTCAAATTGGATTTCAGGTATTGGCTTTTAGGAATGTTATCCGTTGCATACTGAATGTATTTTCTGCAACAACGATTGACATTCAGATTGCTTACTTTAGAAATTTAGCATTTTAATCCAAGGTTTTTACTCCCCCAGAGCTGTATTTTTAATGGAGTTATTCTATCTCTGCACATAAGAGCCATCTATACTCAACAGATAGCTGTTTAGTGAAATGTCTGATCGATCCCTCATAGCTTTGTAAGTGTGCTCACTTGGAGGCTGTGCTCGAACAAGTGATGTTGAACTGCGTTTGATGATGTGTCCAAGTACACTGGAATGTGCACCTCATAAAAATGTATCCCTATGTGTGTGTGGAGAAGGGCCTCATGATTCATTTGATCCTCTTTTACTTAGAATTGAAGCTGGAATGGACAGAGAGTAATTTACTGCTATTGCATATAAATATATGTTTAAACAAACATATTAATTCAACTTTTTTTTTTCCAATAAAAATATATTTTCATAAAGATGCTGAAATGCAGTCATTTGCAGGAATATTTTACTAAAAAAAATTTCATCCAAGATGTAGATGAGTTTGTTTCTTCATCGGAACAAATTTGGAGAAATGTAGTTTTACTTGCTCCCCAATGGATCCTCTGCAGTAAATGGGTGCCGTCAGAATGAGAGTTCAAACAGCTGATAAATCCGTCACAAAAATCCAAAGTAATTAGAAAAAAAAAAAAAGAAAATTGAAAATTAATTCATTTGAAAAAAAATCCAAGTAATTCACACATCTCCAGTCCATCAGTTAACACCTTGTGAAATGAAAAGCTGTGTGTTTGAAATGAACAAATCCACCAAGAGATTTTTAAAGGGGTCATATGATGCGATTTACATTCTTCCTTTCTCTTTGGAGTGTTACAAGCTCTTGGTGCATGAAGAAGATCTGTAAAGTTGCAAAGACTAAAGTCTGAATTCCAAAGAGATATTCTTTATAAAAGTTAGGTCAACCATGCCCTCCTAAAATGTCTCATTCTAACACGCCCCCACATCTCTATGTCATGATGTAGGGAGATTTGCATAATTCTACTCAAATGTTCACACAAAGAAAGAAGGTGTAACTTTTATTCTCGCTGTTGCCGCCGCTGCCGTGTTGTGGAGTTGCTGTGTGTTTTGTTGTGAAAGCAAAACTAATTTGTTTGGCCTTGCAAAAGAGTTAAGTTGTATTTACAGTGTAGAGTAGGCTTGTTGTTTCTCTGTTCTCTGTTTTTTATTTGTATACGCAGCGCAATATGGAACGCATAAAAACACAGTATAAATCATTATAATCAGTAATTATGTCCTCGCTGGATGCAACAAATGCCTCAGGGGCTTTATTGGTTTTGTCTCGTCTAGCGATGTCTGGATTGCGAACGAATCATTCTATTTAATCGGATCTTCTTAGTGAACCGGTCGATCCAGTTCACCAAATTGAACTGTATCGTTTGAAACGTTTCACGTCTCCAGTACACACTAATCCGCAAATTACTTAAGTTATTCTGTTTATAACCATTCTTGACACTCCCTCTGACACAAAATAAACCAATAGCCCGAGTTATTTAGTTACTCCTAACAAATCAGTGTATCTTCTGATCATTCATTTTTTTATTTAATATTGAAATTTGAAAAAAGGAAAAACGGCACATATTTTGTTTTTCAATTACTCAAACAAAATGAAAAATCACGAATACAGCTTCATTTTTCTTTTTTACGTTCGGGATAGAAAACGATTAAGCAACTTGAATATTCTATCTCTTCATGTGGCAGGAGATAGGATCTCCTGATTGGTCAACTAAACATTACAACATAATAAAATGTTCCTAAAAAAAAAAAAAAAAAAAAATATATATATATATATATATATATATATATATATATATATATATATATATATATATATATATATATAGTCGTCTGCTTCTATTGATTCTTAACATGTTTATTTCTTCTACATTTGATTTATTTCTCTTCATCAAACAGACAGATTATTGAATGGCTTAACTTTACAGAGGCAGAGCCTTTGGTCCTTCAGTCCAGCAGACAGCAGATAACCCAGTGAATGAAATCAGTTTACTAGAAATTTCTGAGTGAAAATTTTTTCAGTGTTGCAGAGAGAATACTGAACATCTCGGACCACAAAAAAAAAAAAAAAACATTAGTGACATCCAGCCCTAACGTTTTAACATCTCTGCATACATGATCATTAAAAGAATCATTACTTAGAAGCTGCTAATGAGAAGACACTGGTGTTTACTCTTTGATGTGTGAGACTGATAGGATGACATACACCACAAGCCCTCCCAGCATGCAACAGACTGCGCAAAGCAGGGACTGCGCCCTTTAACTGTGTTTACTCAATAGCATGGATCAAAGTCCAGGTCGGAACTGTCCAAAAGTGTTAAATGATGAATATTCAGCATCCAGCACAAGATAAGCAACATTTTTTTGCACCATTCCCAGTAGATCTTTGCTGATTTGGGGGTTATGATTATGTGCTGTGATAAAAGTCAGCTTAAAAAAAAAGTCTGAAAGAGCTTTTTTATGTTTTGTAGACAGGAAATATCGTCACCGCAGATTTTGCTGGCTTGCTTTTGGCTGCACCATTTATAGCCTTTCTATTCTCTTGCGTAAAATGAGACATATGCTGTTCCCCTCATGAAGACCAGAGCTTTCTATTAGGAGAGGCAGCTGAGGTGCGCTATCAATCACATGAAACAAGGGAGGAAGTGTGGGGTAGGAGGTGTGGCTAATGTATCTCAAATTGTTCTGTGCCCTTCACCAGTTTTCACTTCATCACAAATCTCTCCCTCCTCCACCACAGCCCATGAATACACAACTCCCCTGCCCCATCCAGAAGGCGAAGCACAGAGTATGTATTAATTCATAGAGCTATTTAAATGCCCACTCTTTCTTTCTTGACTTCTTTCACTTCCTCTTTCTCTGTCAAAAGATGAAGGGATAATCTCACCAGGACAGGGATATTTGTATTACATGCATCACTCTGTCCTCTGAGGGTGTAGCACAGAGACCAAAACACACTTTATCAACAGGCCTAATCGCTACACATAGCCTTTGATAGCCCTGAGAGAGAGACAGAGCTCTGTCAACTGCTCACTGTTAGATAAGAATGTGGATTCACACACATCCTGTATGCACTAGCATTTGAAAGTTTGGGATTTATATATATATATATATATATATATATATATATATATATATATATATATATATATATATATATATATATATATATATATATATATATATATACACACACACACACACACACACACATTAAAACAGTAATATTGTGAAATAATACAAATTATTTCTGTTTTAATGTATTTTAAAATGAAAATTATTCCTGAGACGGCAATGCTTAATTTTCAGCAGACATTATTTTAGACTTCAGTGTCACATGATGCTTCAGAAATCATTCTAATATGATAATTTGTGCTCAAGAAATGTTTATTATAAATCAAAAACAGTTGTGCTGCTTAATGTTTTATGGAATACACGTTTAGAAAAATCTCAGGTCAACCTTCAAATGTTGTGACCTCAGTAAAAACTCAAGATGTCAGATTTCATGTGAGGCAAATCAAATGCCATTGGCTTTCATGCATCTTGTGACTGCAACATGCCAAGGTGTTGATTGATTTTTTTGAATTAGTGACTGTCATGGCAAATAGGGCTTTTTTGCTCCTTTCCTCACACAAAGCTCTGAAGAATTGTATTGTAAATAAACAGTGTTTGTTTATTTATTTATCTGCTCGATGCTTTGTTGTATCGTTGTGCAGTGATTAAGATATCTATATATATAACATAAGAATATAGTTGTACTAATATGTTTTGTACCGTAATACAAAGGTAATACAGAACTTACATGCACTTCTCTTATTTACTTCTTGTTTAAAAAAAAGAGTTTTCAAGTTGTAAATAAAGATTATTGGAGTATGTTTCATAAATTTCTAAATAAGTTTTCCAACTAATTTAGTTTCCATTAGTTTTTTTAGGGAGCACATTTGCCACCGAACTAACAAATAAACCCACCTGGTCCTTTTAAAAAAAATATGATAGACAAACATCTAATTTATTTCATGTCTACATGTTTACGGCAAGCATGAATGCATCTTATTGGCAAAAGCCAAATTTTAAGGCAGATATTTACTTCAGCCATATGTGTGAGACAGATGTGTGCAATATTTTAGTGACGGCTTCACTCTATGTGCACATGCGTTACACATCAGTCAGTCTCATGGCCCACATCCAGGTGGTTAGGACTATCTAATACATAACTGTGATTATTCTACTCTTCTATCCCAGCACAGACGTCCAGAGTCCACTGGAAAAACAGCAGTATTGATTACAGCATCTTCAGTCCAAACCCCTGGGCTCTTCTACCGGCTTCATGCCAAGCACTAAAATAGGTAGTGTGCATTTCACGCTCGATCCTCAGTGCGCTATTCTAAGACCAGCGGTTCTTCCTGACCTGAACAGAGGATAGAGGGCCAATGAATTAGCATCTGCCCAACAAAATGCACACAGACTCTGGATCAATATTGACTTTTCTTCACTCTGGCAACTTGAATACCCTTTAAAGCGAGGCTGCCGATCTTATAAGGATAGCTTAATGCCAATAAAGCGCAGGTGCCAGAAGATATATTTTCCAGCACGCACAGAAACAACCTCTTCCTAGTCTGAAATGTATCTCTGTATTAGTGTCTGTCATTTAGATCTGTTATTTGGAGACATAATTGTCAGCATGGGCCATGTGCTTACGGATACTGTGACTCACCAATAACAGTGACAGTTTCATTTCTGAAGGCTTGTCAGTGTGGGATGCCTTTTAAGGCACAGAAAGTGTGTGGAAATTGGAAATATTTCTAGAGATCCTTTCCATATCTGAGACAATTTAATGCAACATTCATGAGGAGATTCAGGAGGCGAGGAAACAGAACAGACAGGCTACTTATGTGGCTAATTTTCTGATTGGGTAATGATTACAGTCTTGCAGCGAAACCAAGTAAATCAAAATCAAAATAAATTAGCACAAAAAAACAACAACAAAAAACTACCTTAGTCCCCAGACTCACCCAAATCAGCGTAATGTAGCAAGTAAGATTTATACAGCTGCCTTATTTTATAGCATAGAACAGACCTGGAAGGCAGGACTTCTATTACGTTGACTGTAAATCCATAGCACAAATTACATCCCTCTAATAAAACGATGATATTGAAGTCATCCAACACACATAATTGGCAGGGGTGTCAGACTGAAACTCATGACTGCTCTGTAATGCGTGCTGCGAATGGGGAGAGCGTGCTCTTGTTAACGAAAACAAAATAAACATCCCATTTTGTTGCCCAATTGTCTAGAGGAAGCAGAGGCAGCATGTTGGATGAAATCCCGCCCCACTGTTGCGCCCCAGACATGCTTCACACATTTATAATGCACTCAAAAGATGCATTTGGTACCGCAAATGTATTGATCATCCACCATCAGCTTAATTGGCCTTATTGCCATCAGATACCTAGACAATACTTTCACCTCTCTAATAGTGTGATGATCTCATTGATGAATTGTTTGTTTGTCGCTGTCACAGTTCGCTCTTCCGTATCTTCTCGCTCATTAGGCAATGATGCATGCTGGTTCATAAGCTAAATGAGACCCTCTACTGTTAGAGATAAGGCTGTTATGACTGCTGAGACCCCCACCACCCCGGTACCACTGCCCTGCTGAACTGGATCAGATGTCAGCGGTCTTTCCACCAATTAACACAGTAGAACAATCCTGGGGCCTAATTAGGAACCCTGACATTTGACTTCACTTTAAAAATGACGTGCTGAAGGGACTGGGGACATTCAGCATGTCCTACTGTGGCACTTTTTCGAGTCGCTGTGAAATACTTCCCAGGTGAAAATTTAATAAGACTGAGCAAAATGTGTGAGCAAAAATATGTAGCATCAGTTTTCCTCAAGCTACTTATTGTTGTTAAACCTCTGGAGAGTTATAAGGATTTAGGGCAGCACTACTCAATGACTTTGTGGCTGCAGTGTTCAAATTCCTGCTACAGCAGTTCTAAATAATGTGATTTTAAACACCAAGCAGAAAACCTAAAACTTGCAAACTGTAGCTGAGAAAATTTCATTTGTAATAATGTTAGGGTGTTTTTGCATGGATGCCATACTTTTTTTTTATTTTTTTTATCACATTTTTTTTCTGTGTCCATCGTGTTTAATTCGGTTGAAATTTAATTTAAGGAATTACATAATTTACATTTGGATAAATGTATCTGCTAAATGACTAAATGTAAATGTAAGTGTTAATGTAAATTAATTGAAATTAATCAAATAAGAGTAAAGTATCTTTTTTATAGTAGTTAATTCACATAATTATTCAAAGTAAAACTGTCTGGTTATGTAACACACAACCATAATAAACAAAATTATTAAGTAGCACAACATGGATAATAATAAGAAGTCTTTCTTGAGCACCAAATCAGCGCATTAGAGTGATTTCTGAAGAATAATGTGACACTGAAGACTGGAGTAATGACTATTAATAATTAAGCCTTGCAATATAAATTACATTTCAAAATATATTAAAATAGAAAACATGTTTAAAATTCTTCTTGAGCTATCAGGAATTAAAAGGAGACAGTTGAATTTATGCTCTGAAATTTGAAATGCAGATGATTTGTGATTCATTCAGTCTTGTGTTTTGGCATCCCAGAGGAATGGTGACACTGCTAATTATTTTATTGGCTCTTTCTGGTTGGATTGTATTGAATACATGGTTTTCCAGTCGATGACTCATCAGTTGATCAGATCAGTGAGGCTGAAACTTGCAATGATTTTACAAAGCTCACTTTTAACTAGTGCTGTCAAACAAGTAATGGCATCCAAAATAAAGCTTTTTGTTTATAGAATTTATGTGTGTTTTCTGCTTGTTTGTAAGAAGCAAATCCATAATTTAATGTCTTTTAAGTTTAAACCAGATTCTGACCAAATTCCAGTCCATCGTCTATTCTTCTCTCGCATAAAAAAAAAAGATAGAATTGTTTCAAATTCTTTTACTTGTAAACAGTGCTTGATCTGTGCATATTTCTCTCCTGATTCAGACAAGACAACTTTTTCATTGGAGACAGTACTGTTAGAGGACTCTTAATTTAACCAGAAACTACAGTTTGAAGAAAGGTCAATGTGTCTTTTATTTAGCATTTTAAAATTTTATTTGTGTAACTGATGGCACCCATTCAATGCATAGTACCCATTGGTGAGCAAGTGATGTAATGCTTCAAAGTTCTCCAAATCTGTTCTGATGAAGAAACAAACTAATCTACATCTTGGATAGCCTGAAGGTGAGCACATTTTCATCATTTTTATCAACTATTCTTTTAACTGCAAGCTATTAATTTGACTTGCATTTTATTTGGGGGTTATTCCAAACAACTTATATTTAAAAAAGTATTTGAGTAGCCCGCAGTATTTAAGTAGCCCATTTCCAGTGTGTGCAACCACTGCTCACAATCGAAAATTAGCCAATACAGTTTTTTTTTGTATTTTTGTATGATGAATCTATTTTTGTCTTCTTAAAATCTGTGTTTTGGTGTGTATTTTGGAACTACATTACTTGCCTTGTATTACAAGGTCAGTTCCATGTAGCACTCCCTCTTTGTGCATCGATCGCACTGTGACCCAATCCCTATATTTGTCGTAAGGCAAATAAGCCACACTGCATGAGTCCCAGGTTTGTTTAGTATGCCTTGAGCAGTCTTCAGCTTGCAAAGGATCTCAGTGGAGGCTGGGGCCACTCGGAACCACTGACCTTTCACAGACCTCTCAGCATTTTCCCCACACTGTTATTTCTTTGTCTTGCTTGTGTTCCACTGAAAAGGAATCTTTTATTTATTTAACTCTGGTGCGAACAGAATGTTTTATACATTAGTCTTCGCTGACTGCACAAACAGGGTGAAGGATCAATCTGAAATGCAATCCCTTTCTGAGCTGTCTTACACACAGCCATACCAGTCATTTAACAGCAGCGGCTGTTTTTAATCAATGAAAAATTAGAAATTGATTGAGTATAGTATTAACCTAATTTTGTGAATAGCTTTTAATGTGCTTTAAATAATGTAAAAGAAATGTGTACAGTTATACGCATAAAATGTGTATGCCTATAATATTTGAAATAATAATAATTTAAAAAAATTGCAATATATTAAAATGTTACAAGAAAATTAAGCCATCGTTATATTGTATTGCAATAAATAAATAAATCCCTGTGTCTAATAGATTTTTTTTTTCATACAAATTAAATATGCATAACACTTGAAAATGCAAGTGCTGAAAATGCATAAACACAGAATATACACATATATAATATAAATAAACATTATTTTAGCATAGTTGTGAAGGACTTGTTAGAACTGTTTACAGAGTGCTGTTTTAAATCACGGTGTCAGAAGGTGTTTACAGGCTTTGGGCCATAACTGCACACCTCACCTATCTATAAAACATACATATATTACATTTTTGCCAGCATATCCACAGGAACATGACGGTAGTTAGATGACAACCAAAATTGTATGCCTTACTCATCATCTCAGTGGCTGTAAAACCGTTCTAAACGCGCACACACACACACACACACACACACACACACACACACAGACAACTATAACATAGCAAACTCCATGCTGATTATGACATGGAATACATTCATTTTGCAGTGAAAGTTCAACTGTTTATGAAGAAATCAAATTGTCCAATAGCGTCTAGGCTAGTGGATCTCCTTCAGCCGAACACAAATTGCATGTCTGTCAGAGATTTTTGCTCCTTCCCTTCCCTACCATGACTGATGCCACTAAAGTCAGACGGCTTGTCCTCCTTGAATTAATCTTGCTTTAAGGCGCTCAGCTTGGTGACAGGCCAGATTGTGAAAAATGTCTGCTGCTAGCCAGTCTGACTTGCTTCCTCCCAGGCCTCTCGAGTTCTTTCTAGATGTAAAGGACTGAGGGTGATTTATTGGCCCTGGCTGTGTGTGGGGTATCTGGATATTTGTGGGCTGATTCAGCCGTGTGCACTCATCAGTGCTCTGGAGCTGGAAATGTGGCATGAATGTGACTGTAAACACAAATTCTGCCTACAACTACAGGCCTTGCCTCATTAGACTGTGTAAATGAAGGCTTCTCCACACTCGGGTCAGGAAGGCAGGACACGTCGAGCGAGCCACTGAGACGCTGGTACATGGATCCCTGCGGAATAGCAATGATATCCTAACTTAGACCTCATTTGTATGTTGCTTAAACACCATGAATAAGTACACGGTGACTTTTGGTAAATGTTAGGCAGGTGGGACTTTAATCAACCTTCTCTGCTTGAGCATTACAATAAAAAAACAGAACCTCAAATGCTTCACATGTACTTTTTAATTAAAAATGCTGTTAATTAGTTTGAAATGTTTACCAACAAAGCGTTCAGGTTTCAAAGTGTTGCGGCTCTTTCATCTTGAATTGTTGGTTTAAGGGAGGGGTCCGCAAGTAGGGTTTGATGGCTAATTACTGGCACATGAAACAGGTTGGGGCGGGTGCTTTGATATCTGCACAGCAGTGGGGCGGCAGTGGGGGTCTTAGCCCTGGCACGGGGCGTCGCTCAGATTATCAGGGGAGGTCTTCTTGGGTCACACTGCTCATCCCAGTTCTTCAGTGTCTGTCTTCATGTTGTAACAGTTCTGTGCCAAGTTTTGAGCAGGAAAAAGACCATGTGAGCCCAGAGACTTTCAGTACTATGGACAGTTCCCTCACTGCAAGAGCGCTTTCCCATCACACTCCATGATAAACAGTGAGTTAGGTGATGGAAATTTTCCAAGCACAGTGAGAGACAAGTGTCTGTTTTGCATTTTAAGCATAATGATCTAATAATAACCACATTATTATTATTATTATTATTATTATTATTATTATTATTATTATAACAATGTATACATGCATTTAAATAAAAAAAGTTAAATATAATAATTATTTACATAATATATGTGTACAGTTCATTTATTATGTATATATGAATATACACTCATACAATATATATATTGAAAATATTTACACGTACAGTATATATATTTATATTATATGAATATATAAATATATTTAATATATAAACAACATTTTTCTTCATTATATATATATATATATATATATATATATATATATATATATATATATATATGTATGTATATATATATATATATATATATATATATATATGCATGTGTTTGTATTATATATAATAAATTTACACAGTACAATACTTATATAACATCTGAATATATAAATGTAAGTCAGAATATACAGGTATAAGTCTAATTATGTAAATCTAGAGTGCCCTCCTCTATTATTGGCAACCTTGTTAAATATGAGGCGGCTGAAAATAAATCTGCATTGTTTATCCTTTTTCATTCAAAATTCATTCAATTTTTCATTTTCAAAAAATTCACAAAATTCTAACATATCATTAAAGTAAAACAATTGAAAGTGTTGAGAAAATCTCATGATGAAATATTTTTTTCTTTTCCAATGCATGTTGGCCACAGTTATTGGCACCCCTTGCACCCCCGGGAGCGTTTCAAGGCAAATTTTCCTAACAAACAAATTCCAGCATATTTAGTTGTCAGACACGACTAGAACTTCAAATGAGACTGGACGTATTGTTCAGATGCATGGCATAAAGTTTTTTATCAGATCTAGATACCAAAAGATAAAATAAAGAAAAACTTCCATCAGTACAATAATCCTAAACAAATATAAAAATTAACACAAAAATGGCTCACTGAGCACAAAATTATACTTCTGCCATGGTGCCCAGTTCTCTGACCTGAACCCTGTAGAAAATGAGTGGGGTGAACTGAAGAGAAGTAGCACCAACATGGAGCTGTGAATCTGAAGGATCTGGAGAGATTCTGCATGAAGGAACGGTCTCTGATCTTTATCAGGTGTTCTGCAATACTTGGGTGCCAATAATTGTGGCCAACATGGACAAGAGAAAACATTTATTTCAGAATTTGGTAAATTATTGGAATGAAAGATTAAAAGGAAAAACAATGCAGATGCTCATATTTACCAAGGGGGCCAATGATAGTGGAGGGCACTGTAAATCCTGGGTATGTATTAAGAATACTGAATATATAAGTATAAATTGTAATATATAGATATAAGTTTGAATATATAGAGAAATAGCAAACTGAAAATATAAATACATAATGAATAGAAATCAATCTTAATGAACTGCTGTGAGTCTGAATATATACATTAGTTCTGTCAATCAATTAATCATGATTATTTGCATAAAAAATAAAATATTTAATTTACATAATATGTAAATAGTATTTACATATATATATTTATATTCATTTATATATAAATATAAGATACTTTTCATAAATATATAAATGCATATATACACATAATAAATATACATAATACACACACACACACACACACACATACATTATGTAAACAAAAACTTTTATTTTGGATGCATTTGACAGCACTATAGTAAGTCCCAAAGATTGAATACATAAATGTAAACTGTAAAATGCTTATAATTTTGCTATTTAATTATAAACTGGAATATACATTTATAAAACCTGAATATATAAATGCAAATCTGAATATATGGTCTACATCTCATCTCAAATATATCTTTATTATCAGTAAGTGGAACATTTTCTTAAGTCGGTGATGTGTTTTTGTGCATGCTGTATGGGGGAACAAATAGGTTCAATTTAATTTGGCCAACTAAATAAAGAAACACAATTTAACAGTTAAAGTGACACCTACATTATTCACACCAAATTAGCTTTTTCATTAGCTCTCCTAAATGTTACATTTCGTTGTGAGGTTCGTAACACATGTTTTTGTTTTGTGTGTAACTTGCCTGCACATTGTGAAATGCTGGTTTGGAAGAGTGAATCTGGACATCACATGGTCAGGGCAGTTTGGATGGCCTTTATGTCACCAGGCTATCGCAGGAAACCTGTGATGAGACTGCTGCTTTGTGGAGATCCACCAGGGCTGTGCCAGATTACTCTGGGCTTACGATGAGATCAGACATTAGTCACTGACATCCTGACAAGGTCAGCCAGAATGGACTGTGCCAAACTGGACTCCACAGTAAGAATTCTCACCACACTCAAACATTTGTCATGATGTAGTCATTCTGCTCTTCATGGAGATTCGTTGTGACAAGAAGTCGTGATGCAGACATTATTGGTGGCTTAAAATATTCTGCAAATGATGGCTGACGGATGGATGTTTTACATGACAGATGTAATTGAAATTACACCTGGAATTAATCAGATCTAATGCATGCTATTGGGAACAGTGAAATTGAAAATTGGAGAAAAGTGAAAATTATCCAGGAATGAGGTGGACATAGAGTATATGTATATGTGTTTGTGTGTGTGTGTGTGTGTGTGTGTGTAGTTGGTTGTGATGGGCCAGCTGTTTTCAGTCCCACTCCATCCCTGCAGTCATCATACATATTGCAACTGAAAATCAGATAATCTCAAAGTAGAAACACTACTGAATCGCCTAACAGAGACAAAACACGAGACTCGCTTCTAACGTCAAAGGAGTCCAAACAAAAAAGAATCCCACCTCCTGCAGTTTTTAAAGTAAAACAAAGCCTTACTTGAACCATCAACATGACTCCATATCAAGAAGCACTCAGACATGAAAGAACCAAAGAACAGAGGGGGGAAAAAACACACAATTCTTCATTGAGGGAAGTCCACCTTGGCTGTATACGTGTGTTCTGTGTCCCAAAGCACAAATAAGGAACAGGTCACAAGAGTCTGAAATTCGTGACCCACAGTGAAATTAAATGAGTAAAAAAGAGAGTGGAAAAACACATAAACTAGAAAGCATAGTAAAAAGTCTGGTCTGTTATTTGTCTGCAAAATTTAATGAAAATGTCCGGAAGCAGACAATATATTTAGAATACATTTGCATAGTTCTACACAAATAGAGATAATGCAAAACATGGAAGTCACTAGAGAATCAAAATTAAAACATTTTTTTACTAAAAACTGAGTGCGTGTGTGTGTGTGTAAATGGTTATTGAAAAGTAGTATTTATTACAGTATTTACCAGTTTTTCCTTAGTTTAACTTTAAAAGAAGTAAAAAAAAAAAAGCGAGGCAGACAGTTGTGTTGGGTGCTTGATTATGGGGTCATTGACATCACGGCTCTCAAAGGCAGAAGAAACTCCTGTTTTAATACTAATTAAAATAGTTGACTGCACACTGTGCTCTCTCTAACAATGTGTGTGCCACCCCACATCAAAAGTAATTGTTCCCCATACATCACTCTATGCACACACAACGGACTAATTATTATTTGGCTAAATGGAAACAACGTTTCATTCCTCCGTTGAGATCCTACCAATTTTGTCAACCAACTAATTTATTTATTCACTTTAACCTCCACTAAGATCCTACAAATTCTGCCAGTCAACTTCTCTTTTCAGAACATTAATTTATTTAAAGGAATAATATACACTAATTGTTCACAATAACATCTGGAATGTGCATTTAGACAGCAACTACTAACTACGGTTAATTTTGATGTCATGGTTATTTTGGTTTTGGAACGGCTCTTTTTAGCATGTAAAATGGCTCTGGTTTGTGTGCAGTAAGTAATGAAATAAAGTTCCTTCTGGGTTTGTGTTAGCAATAACGGCTATTATCACATTAAATTTCACCTTGGAGAAGTGGGACTAATATCCATTATTAGCGTTGGGAATGACTTTGGTATGTATGTGCCTTTCAGACAAACAGCCTTCCTGCCAAGTCAGGCAGATGCACGCAGATTCTCTGTATATTTCGATGACTTCTTTCACTGGCACAATGCTGCCAATGGCCCTGAGCTCTGGCTCCAAGCTTCAGAAGAGTGAGTCACAATACCCCAGCTACACAGTCATCTCCCTGCGCTCCACAGTGACAGCACGCCTGTACTGCAAGGTGAACCGTCTGGACCAACATGAAGAGAAACATTATTGTCTTTCTTTTAATTACTCTCAAGATAAAAAATGGGAGGAGGAGGAGAGGGTTTCTGGGCAACTTGTCCATCTGTTCATCTATAAATTGGACAACAATTTGTGAATCCTAATTTTTGAGTTACTAATTGCTCTAACAATATACATATGCTTGGAAGTTTATACTAAAAGTTTGATGCACATAAACTTCTGATTGTGTAGTGTAAAATAATTTAGCATATAATCATAATACAGCATTGTCTTTTAGAAACAGCAGCCTTTTAATAAAAATAATACAGACACAAATATTCATTAAAATAATATTTTATGAACTCTCCAAAGTGGCAGAGATGTACATTTAAAATAATAAAATGTTAAAAACACACATTTGATTAGAACACATTTTTAATGATCAATATACACATATATACACGCATATGTGTGTGAAAAATGTAACTGAATCTTTTCCAAAAAGTGATATACTTTAATTAGGCCTATACGTTTTTTTTTCTTTTTTTTCCCTTTTTTTTTTCATTTTGAGGGATTTTTGACATTCAAAAATGTACTTTTATTACAGTAAAAAAAAAAAAAAAAAAAACTTCATTGGCTTTAGAAGAATGACTATGTATATATACATGTCTTTATACTTTACAATTATCATCTTCATCATGCATGAGATTTCTTTGCATTAAAAGTTTGAAAACCCCTGTGCCAGGAAATACAGTGTAATATAGCAAAAACCAAAGAAGTAAGTGATGATGATAATCTAAATAGTCAAGTACATATCCTAGTTCGGATTCTCTCAAGTGATATTTAATTATAAAGTGATAAAGGAAGAGGTCTAACCGTTGATATTGCAATATGACACTTGATGAGCGTTTTCAATATTGTATCTCTCAATTCTAATATTGAACAGCTATCTAGCACAGTATATTAGATGAGCCTAACAAGCCAAGGCATTAAGTCCATGCATAGGTGTAATACTTTGATGAGTGTGTGCGCTCTGGAATGTTCCACCGGAATAATAACCGCCACACCAATCCAGTTCCATCACCCAGCTTGTGTTACACGGTTTCCGTGGAAACAGGTTATTGCTACGAGAAACAAAGATACTCTCCAAGGGCAAATGCACTGACTTCAACAGGTTTCATGCCTACACTTCTTGTCAAGACCTCCCCAGAAAGAGAAAAGAAAAGATTAATGGAGTCATTTTGGTTAAAGCATGTTTATTGCCCCTTTGCCCGAAGATAATGGTCATATGGTTGCACCTGCGCTGTTTTCTACACCCCATATGATTCTAGTTGATATCAAGCTGTGAATGCCTTGTTTTCAGAAAGAAATGGTGTCATCTCTTGTCGGATGGTTTGTTCTACTAGATTTGCAAAGTGGAGAAGGTGTTCATTGGAACTGTATAATACCAGTTTTTAGACTTTCAATATATCTATAAATTACTATAACATTTAATGCATGTGTATTCTTGCAAATAATGGCAGGATGAAAATTAACTGGGGAAAAAACAAGTCAGTATGTTGCTTTCTGAATTTGTCTCTGCAGTCCCAGGTGCTGTACTTGCTCAGCATGAGGTGAGCAGTTTGTCGGCTCTGACTGTGGTTCTCATCGCTTGGCTCAGAGTAATTTCAATCTGTTCGACAGCTTTATCATCCGGCTTGTGTTAACATGAGCAGTGATTTGTGCATTGTGGGATTCTGTCTGGACTGCGTGTCTGGACTACACGGATGATTTCAGATATAAACAAGAGCTTGCTTTATTGATTTTTGAAATGTCAGAAAAAAAAAAAAGAAAACAAGGAAAAAGCTGTGTAATTGTACTAAACAACTGATTATAATGGGTAAATTCAGTTTGCGATTCAGTAATGTAGCTTAAGTAGCAAACAAAATGTTTTTTTTTTTTCAATTGATTACCATTATAAATAAAACCTCAGTTTTTCAGCAAAGTCGTAGCATACAGAGCATATGAAGTTACATAGTGTTTCTAGCTTTATAGAAAATTTAGTACAAATTTATCTGCTGTACTGTTAACCCAATTGAGATCGAGCCAGATAAATACTGCTGTGGTTACAGAATTAAATAAAAAATCTGATAAATGATATTGCCCCTCAAAATAGCTTTGGTGTATAAAAACCTTATACCATGGCTTACCATTTTTTTAAAAAGCAAGTTTAACTGAGGTTTAACTACTTTAAATTATTTGTTGCTTGGCAAGTTACAGTTGTAAAATTATGATAAAACAAGTAGAAATAGATTTTTCTTAAAAAAAAGAAAAATAATAGTTCAGAGCAGGAACTTGATTTTCTCCACTGGTTGTTGATTGGATTTTGAGAAGTGGGTGTTGGATTTAAAACTGAATGCAAGCTTGTAGACAATTGTGAAGAAGTTAAAGTCAACTACATGATTGGACTGATAGAAGGTGCAATTGTAGCTTAACTTGGCCCAAATTGATCTCTTGTGTTTAGTTTATGTGTGATTGTAGAAGATTCAGCAGTGAATAATGGATGAAAGCATTAGAGGTTGTTTTTTTTTTTTTTATATCTGTGAACGCAACAGGTTCGATTGAACTCAAGCAAATGTGCAGAAAACCCTGCACTTTTTTTTACTTCAAAACACATCAGCTTCTGTCTAGCTTTTCTCCAAATATTACGAGTCGTGATTTTAGTGTGGGGGCGAGTGGGTGTGAGAGAAAGAGAGAGAGAGAGAGAGAGAGAGAGAGAGAGAGAGAGTGTGCAGTGCAGTTGGGTTGGGTTGGGGGTGAAGGTGGGGGGTGTTCGGTTTTCTCTGATGTAAAATGTCAAATGCAAACTCTCGGCGAAGGATTCCCGTTAGATTAGTCATGAGGTGAGAGGTGGATCAGAGCCAGACGTGACGTTATGAAGCTGTGGAAGTGACCACGCGGAGAGGGCCAGAGTTATTGATACCGATGCCTTTTGTTAATTCGCCTACAAAATTTGGCTTCTTTTGATATTTCCTTCTTGCCTTCACTTGGAGAATTTTGTGTGTTAAATTGATCCCATCCAGCAAACTCAGAATGATACAGACATTGTAGCTGTGTGACATTACACAAAATCAATGCAGCACTATGTGTTAGTGACCTTTATTGCTGCAGTACGTTATGTCAAACCTGTCAAGAGCACACTCATTTGAGTGGCTAACCTCTGCCACGGCTATAGACGGATCGTCTCTGGGCACCACAAAGGAAGCATCTGTGCGGTATGATGCATCTGGAAACGGCAATATTTCACAGTCTTTAGGGATGACAACAGGGGCAGGTGTCATATTTTACTTGAAAAGCTTTCTTTAGCAAGTGCTTCATCTTCTCCATGCCCTCATACATTTTTTAGAGCTGCTGTTCCATTCTCCCCTCTCATCTCTGCGTAACCCGACCATCAAAGGACTGATATTATCAGCGACTGTGGGTGCCGTGACCATTATCCATTAATGTGGCCTTTTCACTTGTGTCATTACAGGGGGACTGATCACCTATAGACAGCCGGCCCGAGAGCTGTCGTGTGAGAGTGAATGTGTTTGGACGTGTGGGTTAATGAAGTGACGTTCACTTTGTTTGATTTCAAATATTGTATTTTTAAAAAATACATTAAGAAATGCAATGTATAGATACAGTATGTTTAAAATTTTTACACTTTTTTTTGGAGGACATAAATTAAAATGTCCCAGGGTGATGCAACTGTTTTAATGTCATAAAAATTATCATAAATGTCACAAGAAATTCTTGAAAAGAAAAACCCAAGATTTTTAGTCGAAAGATTAATGGAGAATATAAGAAATTTAAGAAATACTATTTTATTATTTCTGTTTAAAAAACAAAACAAAATAAAAAAACATGTTTAGTTCAATGATAGTTGTTGTTTATTTGTAATTATTAAATTCACAAAAAAAAAAAAAAAAAAAAAAATCAGTGTAGTTTGGCATAATCTGTTACTGTTATTTCTTAGAAAATACTTCACTCCTTATTAATGTCTAAAAATAACTTTTGTCAAATGTGCACAAAAATTCAGAAAAAAAATA
Organism: Carassius gibelio; assembly: GCF_023724105.1. Lineage (NCBI taxonomy): Eukaryota > Metazoa > Chordata > Actinopteri > Cypriniformes > Cyprinidae > Carassius > Carassius gibelio. Next base: position 19,247,764 of record NC_068397.1, read on the forward strand.
AAATAAAATAAAATAAAATACATCAGATAATTCTCCTAGACCCTCATGATTCTACGCCAATAAGTGTCTTTTCAGATATTATTAGATAATTTGATGTTTTTATTGCCAGGCGAAATTAGCTCAGATTGTAAAATGTGTGACTCTCCCATAAACCATAATTATACTTCTAAATGAACAATTAAGGATATTTGATTTAAAAAATGGTATAAAAGTTTTTCTAAACCATTTGAAACCAAAATGAATACAAAGAGCAGTTACCGGAAGGAAGGCATATGTAGGGAAGCTCTGGGATTATGTTTAATTAAGCACTCCGAAAGCTGTTATTAGATGATATCCGATTTATTCAGAACAAAAGTATTATCTGTTTATTCAGAAAAAAAAGATTACCTCATCTTCAAGATTAATGTCAAATGTGTGTATCTTAAAAGTCATGAGATAGACATAACCTTTAAGTGAGCCATTAGGATTATATTAAAAGACTCATTTCCTGAAGTACCGCCAAGGATGAATTACTTAAAAGTGAGAACGGATAATGTTGTTGAAAGCTCTCACCACAGATTTTATGTGTGAAATTCCCTCGATATTGTATGTGCAAACACCTGCTGTTGATGATATAATGGCCATTAGTTTCTCCATGGCTGTTATGTTATTCCTTTTCAAACCTGCTCCTTCACCCGACTCAACTTTTGTAATGGTTAAAGGAGTTATTTTAGTTCGGGTGTGCATTTTCTTGCATTCATTAAAATTACATGCTTGCTTTTGGCTCAGAGCGCTTTTCTCCCTCCACAGCTATCTTTTTCTGGTGTCAGTACAAAGTGTCGATGGCTCTGTGATCCCTTAACACCTTCGGTTAGAGACGCAGACAAGCACTTTTGATTCCTCTTCTCGCTATGTCTAAGTAGTCGACAGGAGCCATCTGCAATCGCAACTTGTTACAGGGTTGCTCAATGACATTCGGCATGCTTTTTGAACTTGTTTGATCTGGTTGAAGTGGGAGTTTAATTCTGAAGAAGCTTCGCCTTCTGCATTTACGTTGCATTGTACAGCCAAATGACTCATTTTCTTTCCGTTACATAGAACCCTAAGACTTAAGAAGGAGGGAGAGAGAGAGAGAGAGAGAGAGAGAAGGAGGGAGAGAGATAGAGAGACAGTATCTGCCTAAAACTGTGATCAGAACACAGCTGCACTCAGAGTTGAGAGGAAAGCAAGAGACCCCAAAGGGCCCCGAACGTTCGACGAGCTGGGATTCACCACAGAGAAGCTGACGCATGTAGCACAGAGGCGTGGGGACACAAATGCACCGTTCTTCTAGGGTGCAACCTCCACCACATCACTCTGTCCCTAAGTATTGATCCTGTTTATTAAAATAGTACAGCTAAAAAAAACAACATATTAATAATCTGTCATTAGGAGACACATTTTGTTTTTAATTAAATCTGAAGATCCAGCTATAAAATGAAATTAGAAGAAAGCATTGTGGCCTGGTGACACAATTTGTCATCTGTCATGTCCTTGGTGAGTTGAATCATTGATCGATTTGTTTGCTAATAAAAATATGAACATAAAACTTTCTTTCAAGTACAAAATGATTTGATTAGAAGTTTTTTTCATAAATTAAATTTTTTGGAATATTTAGATGTGTATGAAAAGTAGTGGAACAATTAGCAAAATTTGGCATTTAGTATTAGTATTTCTTGTGTTTTACTTTTGGGGGAAATGTACGATTAATTTATCTAGAAGGGAGTTAAGAGTTTATTTTTAAATAAATGGGTAACACACAATTTTCAGGACCAATTCTCACTATTTTCAAACCATTAACTGTGAATTTGGCCTCAATAAACTCCTAATTTGCTTCCTATTAATAGTTTGTAAGGTAGTTTTTATAGATGCAGTTGGAGATCTTGGAAAATGCTAACATCAGCCTGATAGCACTGAAAGCGAACGTCCCACCCTGCCCGCCCAAAGCCAAGCCCCCTGAACGCTCATGATTTATGCTCAAATAAGAATACCAGAGACAACATTACTAAAATAGGCTACATCAGTGGTTACCAATTCCAGCCCATGTTCCGAAGTGAAGTAAACCCCTGCTTAGGGAACAATGAAGACGGTGTAGGGATCATTTAGATCAGAACCCAGTTCATGATTCACGTAGTTCACTTTTAACGAATTGGTATTCTGAACTGGGTGTGTTAACGAGACATGCAAAATATGTTTTCAAGGACTGGAGTTGGAGACAGTTGGGCTACATCATGTGTCAATCACCGGCGAGAAAACTTTAAAAGTACAATACCAGGAAGGAAGACCAGGTTGTTGATGTTTTTCTGCCATTCTAGCTCTGTCTGCACAGTGTGCGTTAATGCGCTGATGACGTATCCTGTCTGCGCGAACAGGGTGCGCAGAGGTATGCAAATATATACATTATGACAGGCAGGTAGCTATTTAAAATGCTTAAAATGCATCATTTTGATTGGAAATACATTTATTGGTCCTACGCCTTCCACATAATATATAAATACAGATAAATACATTTAGACTACGTAACTTTATGATTGCTATCAGGATGTGAAGAGACTTTCAACCAGCATAACAAAAAAAATTTGTGAAGACAATTTCCTATTGCACCTTTAAGCTTAAGCCAAGTTCAGACTGCATGATTTAGCAAAATAGTTTGAGCAAAGATGAGCAAAACCATTAAATATTCATTTGACAGAAGTGAAACATATTGGAATACAGTCTAATGACACAAACACACAATGGCAGAATGCATGACCTCCGTGACCATCTGATCTAAGAGAAGTGGGCTGGCATGTCGACATCACACTTTACTTCAATAAGTAACACGTTGTTTTTGAACACTAAAGTATCTTTTAAACTTTTCTTATAGCAGCAATCTAAGTTTATTGTTTAAAACTGCTGATACCAGGTTGTTGTAGGCAAACAGTTAGAGATGTCATTTATGCCCTAAAAACAGCTAGGTGAAAGACGAGAGGAGCGCTTCTTGATAGACAAGTCAAAAGAAAGAGTTTCTGTTGTGAGTCACTGACTGCTATCATCAGGATTTGATGTGTTTGTGGGGTTACTGTTCATCGACGTGAGATCGTGTCTTACTTTTTTAAATTCCCCAACAACTTGTTTTATTTGAACAATGGATGAATCCTACAGCAAAGGCCTATAATGACATGAATCAGTATACACACATGATTCTCCTAGAGATTCAGTTGTGTTTTTTAGAATCTAGTTACCAGAAGGGCGGCTGGTCTGTGTGACGTGAATGTGACACATGGACCCAAGATGGTCTGGTATTGTGAGCTGTCTGCTGGAGTGGCACTGTCATTTCACAAATGTCCTGGGACATCAGCTGCTATATAGACTCATCATGCATAATACAAGAGGGTGCATTTGGCCCCCAAATAGCACTGATAATGAATTATTTAAAGGCCATTTGCAGAAAATATATAAACATTTCCAGGCAGTTGATGCAATGGGAAACGACACAATGTGTAGTAAAGATGTCAGTTCTTACATATGTATATGGATAACAAACACATTTGCCACAGTGCCTACCTTGGGAATCTGTCGGAGGAAATGACTTTCATAATTACCCATGAATGCTTTTATGATCATTATGCACACCAGATAATATTCGCAGTGTGATCTAGAGACTCCAAGTTCAGCAGCAAATATATTTATTTTTATTACGAATCTCCATTGTAATCAATGTATTTTGTTATATGCATAAGTTTCTTTAATGATCTATTGTTATAGACCAAACAAATCAAATTCATCGACTTTGACTTGTGTTTTAAGATATTCATTATTAAAGAAAAACAGATCATTATTTTCAGAATCAATGACAAAAATATTTATTTATTTATTTATTTTTTATTCTCTTTCCGGAAGGAAACATTCACAGCTAATAGATATCTGAAAGAAAATTAGTTAGGGGATTTTATTTGATGGTTTTTGGAAATGTTCTTTCTTAATTAGTTTGGAGTCGCATTTGCTTATGCATATTTTATGAGATGTAAAATTGAGAGTTGGACACAGTTTCCATCGTGTCACATTTCTTAATTTCATGCATATATTTAGACTAGAATTGCTGGATGTTCTGCAACCATTTATATGTAGTTGTTAAGAATAAACATGTTTTTAAATAATAATTCCACTCCAAGTTGGTTTAAATATGGACAAATATGGTAGTTTTTTTTTTTTTTTTTCACCCATGTATGGCTGGTTTCATATAAACCCAAAATAGAAATTAAAAATCACACACATGATTACTAGGCAGCAGAAATAATCTAAAGTTGAACATTTATTAATAAGTAATTTAATAAATGTTTATTGTTTATTAAACTTATTAATAAAGGTTATTTTTATTAAATAAATGTTCATTTTGGATTCATGTTAAGCAAGGAATATAGTAATTGTTAAAACAATAATACTACCCAGCAGGCTGAGTTAAACATTTAACCAGAACAACCAAATCACTGAGTCAGTCCATAACTCAGCTTGGGTTGTTTTTAACCCAGCATTGTTTTTAGAGTGTTGGCTGACTGTGCTAATTTAAACATTAAAGAGCTCGTTCACCCCAAAATGAAATATGTGTCATAATTTACTCACCCTCATGACATTCCAAACTTACATGACTCTATTTCTTCTGTTAAAGATTTAAGGTTCCCCTTATTGGATGGGAACTTGCATTGCGTTCCCAAGAGTATGCTTTGTGGAACACACCAAAATGTCTTCTAGGGGACACAGTGTCTCATTCCCCTTCTCAGGGCACCATGGTTACACGAGTAACCTAAGACGTTCCCTTATGGAATGGGAACTCGCACTGCGTCCCCTAGGGGACATTTTTGGGCATTCCCCAAAGCATCCTCTAGGGGACGCAGTGCGAGTTCCCCTTCTCAGGGAACCATGGTTATATGAGTATCCAGAGATGATTCTGAATAATGTTGGTAACCAACAATGTATGTCAGTAACAGTACTGACATACATTTTATTTATAAAAAATATATAAAAAAATACGTTTTTAGTAAACAATCAGCCCAGTTAGTTGATGTATTTGGTGGTTTGATTTTTCTGCAGTAGGAAATTCAACACAAATCTCAAATGAGTGAGTTTTTGTGCTAATTGCCTTGAGCAAGTTGGATCTGTCGAGAAGTGATTGACATTTGATCCGCACAGTCTCGGCTCAGGTACCATGGCTGAATCATAAAATTCATTTATTGAGCCTCAAACGCCTGCAGATTATTCCTGGCACACGTAGTGTACTAAACCCAAGCCCTTGGCTATAAGGATTGTTCTTCTGACTTCATCATGCTTAACCCACACTTTGTATGCAGGACTTGAGTTGGCGGGAAATGTCTTGTTTTGGTCTAATGAACGTCCCCTTGAAATTCCAAACAAGACTGTGTCCTCTGGGATTCGCGATTCTGATCAAGTGCAATATGCCCCACGCGCAGATACACTCCCACACGTTCTAAGAACTGTGGTGATGAATTATTTAAAGGACCAATAAACACAGAGGTGAATGTTGAGGCTGAGAGGGGGAAAAGGAATTGCTTGTAGGTGAGGGCTCTTGTTCGAAATCACAGTATATGTCACAACCCAAATGCTACAAGGAATAAACCTCACATTCAGCAAAGTACACCAGGCTGGCCTCCCAGGATCGGGTTACCGGCACCCATACCATTTATTGCTCGCTATAGCTATGATGTAATCCAAAGCTAATGGCCTGAATTTTCTATTAAGTTAACCTTTCTGTCTGGAAGATGGATCTTATTTAGCTGTTTTGAGCCTCCGCTTCGTGTATTTAGCTATAGGGTGCGGTTGAGGTTTCCACAAAAGTCTCCTTTGTGGTATTGGCTATTTCCTTGTTGTTTTGTTTGGCTTACCCCATCTTCTCAATCTGCAATGTGTGACAAATGTGAGCTCACTTGAGGTGTGTGGCTAATCTAAACTATCAGGGGACTCAGAAATCTCATTTTCTATGTTGACCATGTCATCAATGATCCAGATGATTAAAGGCTTTAATTTATTCAGTGTCTGCTGCCATCTCGTTCATTAAATATTAAACGGCTAGCTGTCCTATTGCATCAGGCTCACATCCACAATCAAGAGCATACATTACTGCGGGGGACTTTATAAAGCCAATCAGTGTTGATCTTTTTTATAAATCAAATTTGTAGACCACTTAGTTCCCTCTGTGTTACTGATGAACATTTGCTGTTTCATGAAGCCTCATTCATTAAAACGCTCCTGTCGTACAAATAGTTTATTAAGAATTATACTGGCCTGGTGTATTTGAATTTATTGTTGTTAATTTCTTCATTTAATTTCATTAATTTCTAAACTTTTTAGAAAAAATAATGATTGTAAAGATATGTACGCTCATATGTAATGATTGTAAAGATATGTACGCTCATATATATATATATATATATACAACTTTATATATAGAGCTGTGTGATGATACAGTTATAGCTAATGATCTGCCAACTTTTATGCATTCATGCATATGTATATAAAAGAGTCAATAATGATATCATAGTGATTTATTTCAATAATAACTTTTTAGGTTTTATAATTGCAATGTAATGTGTCATATCACAAAGCATCTAGGAATTCTGCTACAGAAATGGGATGATGGCATCAGATACAAGGACTGTCACAAATCAATTTCTCAATGGGCTGAAGAGTTCCCTCAAACTGCAGCCGTGTCCGGCAAGCCACCTTAATGAAAACATTGACTTGTGCAATAATTTACAAACTTTAAATGAAAAAGAGCAAATTTTATAGACAAAATTGGACAGGGGATAGACATTTTGTGTAACACAATGTAAATTTATCTTCTTGCAACTGAATTGTTTTGCATCAAATATGTTGTAACATACGGTCTGCTTGTAATACATGGGTGATTAGCTCACTATGCTTCTCCAAATGATGCAGACATCCTTATTTACTGTCTGACAGCAAGCTTTGGAAAAAGGACAAATCTTGCTTTGTCTTGATGTTTGCACCTTTGGTTTACTGATACCAGAGCTGCTCTTTTTTTTTTTTGTGTTGTTTTATGTCTGACTGTAAATGAGCATTCATTAGTGAAGACTGAGTAATGCAAACTTCATCCTTCATTATGTGCATGTTTTCACCAGTTATTTCAACCTATGCAATATTTCATGAGAGACAATAAACCCAATTTTCTGTCAAGCGGCAGACATTTTCTGAGCTTTCATTAAGACAAACTTTGTCCGTTGTGGTATGAATAATTTATTCTGAATCAAAACTGTCAATCAAAGAGACTGATAACTGTGTATGTTGTTATGTCTAATATATGATTGAGTGACATTTTTCTGGCTCCTGCTGAGTGTAATTAATTTGCCCCCAGTTTCCTTCCCTGTCTCCTAACCTTTCTCCATCCCATTTGGTTTTGTTGGTTTATTTTTATCCTTGGAATTAAACAGACCATTTTTCCTACCTTTAAAGGGATAGTTCATCCAAAAGTTTTGTAATTTGCTCTAATGTTATTCCAAACTTGTTCTATGGAACACAAAGGTGAATTTTCAAAGAAAGGAAGGATTTCCTGGCTGCTGATTCAATATATTGAAAGTGAATAAGCCCTGAGGCTGCCAGCCTACAAAAAATATGCAAAAGCTGTATAGAACTATCATAAAAGTGGTAACCAGAAGCTCTGCACTAGATTTGAAATCTTCTGAAGTCGTATGATAATTTTGTGTAATGAACAAACTTAAATCAAATTCGTTATTTACTGAAAATCTTGACCTTGCTTCTTTTTGGGGTGTTCATATTCAGAAAACAACACAAGCTGAAATGTGCCACACAAACGGTTCAGTTCAATTCAGTTTACATAAGGACAATGAAATTCTGTCTGGTGAGTCTCAGTTACAAACTAAACAAAGGAAGAACAACTTAAATCAACCAGCAATAAATAACAGGCAAAAGCTAACACAAAATAGAGTGCAAATTATATCATTAGCTTGAGAGTGTGAGTGCAAGGGGTTTCTCAGTCTCTTTGTGTGTGCTTTTATGGTCCTGTACATCTGAGTGCACGGGGTCAAACAGTCCATGACCCGGGTGGGTGGGATCTGCAGCAGTGTTCCTGGCCTGCTTCTGGATGTGTTCTGCATAAACCAAGTCCAGATTTGGAAGTGGATCCCCAACAATCCTCTGTGCAGTCTTAATCACCTGGGCCAAGTCATTCCTGTCCTGTGCTGTGCAGCAGACATAACAAACACAATAGCATAGGACACTTTCTATGGCACTCCTATAGAAATTGACCAACAGCAGAGAGGAGTGTCCAGCCTGCTTCAACTTTCTGAGGAAGAAAAGTCTTTGTTGAGCTTTCCTAACCAGGTAGGAGGTGTTCAGGGCTCAAGTGAAGTCTGCTGAAATGCAATACCAAGGAATTTGATGTTTTCCACACTCCACGCGTTTAAAACCAGATTGATTGCCAGAAGTCCAGGTGATGGATTTCCTCCCTGTAGAAAGTCTTATCATTGTGTGATATGAGACCCACTATGGTGGTATCGTCGGCTAATTTCACAATAGTGAAATAGTTGCAAACTTAACAAGCAGGTGTTATTGCTTGTTTCAGCCCGACGCAGTTCTCATTTTCCCATCCTGTGTCGTGTTGTTTAAATAGCAAGTGCATTTTCACCCGTTTGTGTGTACATGGGCATGCTGGTCACATGATACATGCAATGACATGTAGGCATTTATATATTTATGTAGCTTACACAATAATGCTATTTTACATTATGATTCTTTCATTTTTAATATTTGCCATGTTTTTGTGAAGCTGTGCATCCCTGTGTGATTCTGAGCTCTGTCAAGTTAATTCTCTATTGTCTATTTTTTATTCTAAAATCAATGTACACTATAATTTTCATTTCTATAACATGTGAATATATCCTCTATCGTATTCAAAAAATGGGTTGTTATCACTTGTTATCACTAGTTTTAGCTTTTAACTTATAGCCCATTAGCATTGCCAGCATGGTTGCCACTAACCTTGCGTACATTGCTAATACTCTAGTCACACAATTTACCATTGTTTTACTCACTGTTACTTGCTTTAATGGCGGATGTCATGCATTCTGCGTATTACTGATATTAACTGTATGGCTCCACGTTATCATCTGGGCAGAACTATTGTTCAAGCCACCAAATACAGATTCACAAATAACCTTCCTGATTTATCTCGACTGCATATAAATGCATAGGAACTAGAGGCTGACATTTTTTCGGGATTGCCGCGGGTCACGGGAAAATCACTTTTAATCACGGGATTGGGACGGGACAGGGGACCAGGAATACACTTTGATCCCCAACTTTATACACAAATATAGCCTACCTTTTATACAAATAAACTATAAACTGGGTATGCGATCTGACGATTTTTTATCGAAATGATCGAAAATGTCTCCATGATCTGCACTTGAAGAAATAACTTGGTATCGTGCTACAGCGATAGTGTATTCACAAATATGAATACCATACCTCAGCTAATTATATGAAAGCATGAACTCGTGAAACAGATTCAGCACATTCGTATGCAGTCGCTTTCGCAATAATGCATTCAAACAAATAATTTTACAGTGCTACTTCATCTGTATCTGATTCTGAATGAGCAGAAACCTGTAAGAAATGCATCGATCTTGTAGATAAAATAACTGATGAAAATGTACTGTTATTTTTATCACAAACAATATTTGCACATCAGAAAGCAGGAATTATACAGTACCTTTTAATGCTGACAATGTTATTAGTTTGGCATGTGGTAGGAAAAGAAAGTTTGCACAAAATAGCCTAAGCCACTATGAAACTTTTTTTTATTTTTTCATTTTTTTATTTTAATATAGGCTATGTCAAAACTCTATGTATGAAAAAAAACTATAAAGAGTGAAATGTCTACATTCAAAAAAAAAAGTAAAACACGTGGGTTAGCATGGATGATTTACAAGAAATTTAATGTGTGTGCAATGCACATTGTGCATTGTTTAAGATGCATAAAAATAAAGAAAAATTACATAAAACATTTATTTGACTAAAATGGGCATGCTGTGATCTGTAGCCTACTGTATTTTTTTAATTTATTTTTTTTACTGTAACTTACAGATTCCGGCCAAATAAAACAACAACCCAGGATTGAGCAGGAACGGGAGTCATTCTTCCGGGATTGAAACAGTATGGGTTTTTCCCCCAATTTTTTCGTGGGATTGGGACGGGACAGGATTTTTTTTTTTTTTTTTTTTTGCTGGAGAGGGACAGTACAGGTTTGAAAATTACCCTCCAATATGAACTAGACTACATGACTAGCAACATGGGCAATATCTTCTCTAATACATTACAAGCTGTTGCCCCCATCAAATTGAAAAAGGTTAGACAAAAACATACTGTGCCATGGTAAAACAGTAATACCCACTCTCTCAAGAAAGAAACTCATAATCTTGAGCAAAAATGTAGAAAAACTAACTTGGAAGTTTTTTGAATTGCATGGAAAAACAGTATGTCCAGCTATAGACAGGCTCTAAAAACTCTTTACAACTATAGGAAAGGAAGAGCTAACTAAACTTATCCCTGCATATAAACCAACAACATGTTTATTAGATCCTGTATCCACTAAATTACTGAAAGAGATGTTACCTGTAGCAGAATAACTACTTCTTAATATTATTAATTCGTCATTATCTTTAGGTCACGTCCCAAAACCATTCCAGCTGTCAGTTATTAGGCCTCTTATTAAAAAAAACAAAACTAGATTCTAGTGAATTGGCAAATTACAGACCCATTTCAAATCTTCCATTTATGTCTAAAATTTTTGAAAAGGTTCTCTGCTTAGTTGTGCTCCTTCCTGCCAAAATATTATCTGTATGAAGAATTTCATATAAGAAACTGCACTTGTTAAATTTACAAATGACTTGCTTCTTGCTTCAGACCAAGGATGCATCTCATTGCTGGTTTTACTTGATCTTAGTGCTGCATTCGACAACATGAATCATGTCATATAGTACTCATAAATCGATTACAAAATGATACAGGTATTCAAGGGCAGGCTCTAAGATGGTTTAGATCCTACCTGTCCGATCGCTACAACTTTGTTTATTAAATGGGGCAGCCATCTCATTTATCACCAGTAAAATATTTAGTGCCACAAGGATCTGTCCTAGGTCCTGTGCTATTTTCAATGTAGAGTAGAATTTACTTGAAAAAAGCTGGCTAAGTTTTTTTCACTCAGAAAATGTAGTAAATTTACAAACATTTGCTAAGTAAAAGCCTAAACATAATTATTAGTAGGTTTAATTAGACATTTTTAAGTTAAGTTTACTTGGAAATTCCCAGTAAATTTTTGTTTGTAAATTTTACATTTTGTAGACTAATGCTTATTACTGAAAAAAAGTGTACAAATGAATTTCTTTTGCAAATATTTCACTCATATATTTTAAGTAAAACTCAACCATTGAATTTAATAAATTCTGCAAGTTTATGCAATTTACTTTAACAACTTTAACACTGGTAAATCACCGTGCTATTAAGCATTTGGTTCACTTGCAAACATGCAAGTAAGCATGTAGACAGGCTGTTATTATTTTAAGATAATATGTCCACTCAATAAAATTAAAAGCCACCTGAATACAGAGACCTCAATACTTGGTACACCACACACAATGACGGTAACAATCAGTGAACAGTGTTTGAGTATCAATGGGTCATTTTGAATAGAAAATAAACTCCAGGTGTCACAAAACAGTATGTTACTAAAACAAACAACAACTAACAACTAAAATAAACAACAAAAACAACCATTTTTAAAAATCATTTTTAATTATTCATGCCCCATTGCTTGATGGGAAATATGGGATCATAACTTTGATATTTACTTAAACAATCCTTGTAAACACAACAAAAAGTTCCAAGTAAAATATACTTATGAGTTTTAACTTTCATTTCTACCTATGCAGTTCCATTTGAATTTACTATGTATAAATACAAATGAAACCTCAAGTCTTAGAAACATTGCCAAGCTACACTTTTTTTTTTTTTTTTACCTGTTTCTGATGCAGAAAAGCTAGTTCATGCATTCATGACCTCTAGACTGGACTATTGTAATGCACTGCTAGGGGCTTGTCCTGCATCTTCAATAAACAAGCTAAATGTTGTACAAAATGCAGTGGCTAGAGTCCTTACCAGGTCAAGAAAATATGACCCCGAGTTTACAGTCTCTGCACTGGATAGCTATAACTGTCTTAAGCAAGACCAAGATCCAACTGCGGATGAATGAATAATAAAAGTTTATTAACACAGAAACTCTGATGACTTAATCAGCCGGATAATGAAACCGCCAGCACTCCTTCATAAAGACCAGTGTGGAGACTTCACCGGCATCAGCCAGCAGTGGAAAGCCGTCGCTGGAATCCAGAGGCAATGCAGAGAGAGAGTTGAGTGGAGTCAGCTGCTTAGTTAGATACAGGCTTCAGAATAGTGAGAGGCAAGGCAGGAAACACCCCAGAGTCCTAGAGGGCCAGGCAGGTAAAGAGGACAAAAATAAACAGGAACACCAGACCGACTAGACAGGAAAAATAAAATAAACAAGGCAGGGTCAGAAAACTCGATTAGCAAGGAGAAGATGTAAGCTTCTAACAATGCTTACGGACTGACACAAAACAGCAAACACAAGGGCATGATAAAGGGAAGATTATCAGTGCAAAACAGGGTGCAGGTGCGGGGGAGCACGTTAACAGGGATAACAACAGGGGTGTAGAATGCAGTGCTCTACCTCTGAGCCACAGGACTTTTAAGTTCCATATCATTTACAAAATATTATTACTTACCTTTAAGTCCCTTAACGGTTTATCTCCCACATACCTAACTAGTAGGGGTGTGACGAGACACCCACGAGACGAAACACGAGACTGGGTTCCCAAAGAACGAAACGAGAAAAGATTTTAAAACTTTTTTTTTTTTTAAAGAAATCCTCGATTATTAAATATATACAGAAAATAGTATTTTATTCAACTCAAAAACACTCAATAAATATTAATTTAATGTTGAGTTGGTCTATGGCGTAGTTCTTCAAAATAACAACAAGACACACCACGTTTTCAGATCAGCATGCTCATGAGCGCACAAATGGGTGCAATTGCATTTGCTATTTAATCAACGTGGCGCAGTATGGGAAAATGAGAACTGTGTCGGGCTGAAACTGGCAAAAAATAAAAAACTTGTGCCATGCCTTGCACTGCATTACCCTGGGTGTATGATAGGGCCATTATTGTTAGTTGAGGTGTTGAGTTCTTGAGTTTTTGAGTTGAAAATTTTGTTTTGAGCAATGGTGGCCAACCTTCTTTGAAATTATAGCTTGCCAAGCTACAGTCAAGCTACCATTTTTGAAAAAGTAGATAAATACAAAGGCTGCCAACAACAAGAGTGATGATTCAAATGTATCTGTATTGTAAAAAAAAAAAAATTTATCCCTAAATAATTTCTCTAAAATTCCCCCTGAACATTTGAGAACTTTTCAGGACATTTGGGTACTGGAGATAATAGATGATATATAGAGTATATCCCAGGTTAGCCCCCTTTTAACTGTACGGAAAACATAAAATTATACTAACACTTTTATATTATAAAATTATAACATTATGTTATTTTATATTAACTAAAAGACCTAAAAGGTTTTGTACTTTTTGCATCTGAGTAAAACAGGAATTAAAATAGCGGTAGGAGTTTAGTCACTCTTGACAAGAACCTAGGTTGTCACTTTTTATTTGACTATGAGCTTCAAGAAAGTTGTGACTGCCACCTTTTCAGAAGGATAGTTTTGACTAACACATTTCTAAAAGAATTTACGTCAGCCATGACTGATTCATTTGACATTTTCCAGGGAAGTATCAAAAGGGATTTTAAGGTCTCTTTTGGTGACGAGGTTTTTAAGATAGTTAGCCTAATTAATTAATCTTCATTAATATGATTCCATTGCATTCTCACCATGATCATTTAGAGTGATACTTGTTTTGTTGTCAGATCATTTATTTAAAGTTCATGGTCTTTAAAGTCCATGATGTGGTGTTGGATTATATTTATAGTCTACTTTTAGATGCATATTTATAGGATGGCTTGGGAACAGTGCTATAATTGAAACATTTGTGTCAGGTGAAGCAGATGCAGCCAGCAGCAGTTAGATACTCATTTTATGATGGACCTATAGATAGGCTTGCATAGAAAGACACCTACTCATGATTCATATTCTATTTTAAATGTTATATTTTCTATAGTTAGGAGGAAACTGTTTCTGCAATATATGAATGAAAATGGGAACTTTGTGTGCTCACCAATGAAACCACAGATAAAAAAAGTACATAAAAAAGTATGAAAAAAAAAAAACATTAAAAGATGCATGTTACAGAAAACTTGCATATTAGTAAACACCCCTTCCAAACACAGCACCAGATTCAGATACTTAGGAGTAATAGTTTTAATTTTTTTTATATTAAATCAATTGTCAACAATGTTTTATTATAGCATTTAACCAAAAAGTTTGATCTCAAGAATTTGTAACCACAGAAGAACTTGTAACCACAGCAACAATACCCTGTGTTGCTGGTTACCTCAAGGAAACAACACTTGCTCTTAAGATCTGTGTTGATAAAACATATAGTTTTATGAATACTGTTTATCACTTTTACTACATATATACTTTTATACATCTAAGTGCAAATGAGGTAGAAATGTTCATAAACTTTTTCTGTTATACCAGCAGGTTACACGTTTTTGTGAGCGAGTTATTGAGTCATTAATTCTATATATTTGTTCAAAAAACGAATTGATCACAAATGACTTATGCCTTTTATGTATGAGTCATTGAATCATTCAAGCAGTTCATTCACAAACACAGATTTATTGGGTGAACGATACAAATCAAGATGGCGCCAGCGTCTTCGTTATGCCGTTTGCTGCTCCTTTTTGTGTGTGTATGGATGTCTGTTTGCAGTCCACATTGTAAATATTCATTGTATTACTGAAATTTTTTAATCTGCTCATAGCACTGAAACGTCCATTCTCAGAGTATTAAATGATACCCTTTTAGCTTCCAACTCTGGTGATTCAATAGTCCTGGTTCTCTTAGATTTATCAGCAGTATTTGACAGTGTGAACCACTCTATATTGATATCTAGATTAGAGTCAGACGTGGGCCTAAAAGGTGGTCCTTAAGTGGTTTCAGTCATTTTCATCCAACAGAAAATGTTTTTCAAACTGTAACTTATCTTCCTCTCACCTGTGGCCTCCCTCTAGACTCGATATTGGTGCCCTCCCTTTTTTCCCTATACTTGCTTCATCTGGGTTCAATTCTAAGAAGGCATAGGTTGTCAATTAATTTTTATGCTGACGACATCCAGATTTATTTATCTATTAAGAGAAATTATCCTTCAGCACTTAATACCTTAATGAGGTGCTTGGACAAGGTAAAAAAAAAAAAAAATAAAAAAAATAACACACATTAAATGAGGATAAAACAGAGGTGATTGTTTTCAGTCCTACTGATCATTCTCAGGCTACCAGCCTAGATCTGGGCAGTTTAACGGCCTTCAGATGTGTGAAATCTGGGTGTCCTTCTTGATGAGTCATCAAAATTGGACAAACATATCTCTTCTGTAATTGGTTCCAATTTTTACCAACTCCACTTTTCTGTCTAAAACTACGTTAGAGATGGCTGTCAATGCCTTTATTACTTCACGATTAGATTATTGCAACTCACTATATTGCGGTATTTCAAAGTCACAAATTTCTCGCCTGCAACTGGTCCAAAACACTGCTGATAGATTTCTTCAAAATAGTCACAAATGTGACCACATCTTCCCCATACTGAGGGCCCTCCATTGGCTGCCTATTCAATTTAGAATACATTTTAAAGTTCTCTTACTGGTGTAAAATTATTTACACAAGCCCCTAGTTATCTCCCAGAACTGTTGCATTTTTATACTCCCACAAGAAGTCTAAGATCCAGTGATCAAAATCTCCTATTAGTTTCTCGGTCAGGACTAAAGCTCTTTTTTCTGTGGTTGGGCCTTGGTTATGGAACAATCTGCTGCTTGACATTAGAGTGGCACCTTCCCTATCCATTTTAAGTCTCTTTTAAAAACATACTTGTTTGATCTGGCCTTCTAATATCCCATTCTTATTACATTGTATTTTAGTCTTGTTTATCTGTAACTCCTTTGGTTTTAAATTAATATGTTTTATTCTTTCTGTTTTATGTGTTTGGTTTGATTTTAATGTACATCACTTTGGTCAGTCTTGCGGCTGTTTTTAAATGTGCTTTATAAATAAATTAACTTGAACTTGATTTATTCAGGAACAAAACACCACAATTACAGGTGCATCTCAATAAATTAGAATGTCTTGGAAAAGTTCATCTATTTCAGTAACTCAAATTGTGAAACTTGTGTATTAAATAAATTAAATGTACACACACTGAAGTAGTTTAAGCCTTTGGTTATTTGAATTGTGATGATTTTGGCTCACATTTAACAAAAACCCACCAATTCACTATTTCAACAAATTAGAAAATGGTGACATGCCAATCAGTTAATCAACTCAAAACACCTGCAAAGATTTCCTGAGCCTTCAAAATGGTCTCTCAGTTCACTAGGCTATATAATCATTGGGAAGACTGCTGATCTGACAGTTGTCCAGAAGACAATCATTGACACCCTTTACAAGGAGGGTAAGACAAAAACTTTCATTACCAAAGAAGCTGGCTGTTCACAGAGTGCTGTATCCAAGCATGTTAACAGAAAGTTGAGTGGAAGGGGAAAAGTGTCGAACAAAAAGATGCACAACCAACCGTTGTCGTATTCCTCTTGTTAAGCCACTCCTGAACCACAGACAACATAGAGGCGTCTTACCTGGGCTAAGAAGAAGTAGAACTGGACTGTTGCACAGTGGTCTAAAGTCCTCTTTTCAGATGAGAGCAAGTTTTGCATTTTATTTGCAAACCAAGGTCCTAGAGTCTGGAGGAAGGATGGAGAAGCTCATAGCCCAAGTTGGAGCACTTCATGCTTCCTCCTAACGACCAGCTTTTTGTAGATGCTGCTTTCATTTTCCTGCAGGATTTGCCACCAGCCCACACTGCCAAAAGCACCAAAAGTTGGTTAAATGACCATGGTGTTGGTATGCTTGACTGGCCAGAAAACTCACCAGACCTGAACCCCATAGAGAATATGTGGGGTATTGTCAAGGGGAAAATGAGAAACAAGAGACCAAAAAATGCAGATGAGCTGAAGGCCACTGTCAAAGACACCTGGGGTTTCATACCACCTCAGCAGTGCCACAAACTGATCACATCCACGCAACACCGAATTGAGGCCGTAATTAAAGCAAAAGGAGCCCCTACCAAGTTTTGAGAACAGGTACAGTAATGAACATACTTTCCAGAAGGCCAACAATTCACTAAAAATGTTTTTTATTATTATTATTATTATTGGTCTTATGAAGTATTTTAATTTGTTGAGATCGTGAATTGGTGGGTTTTTGTTAAATGTGAGCCAAAATCATCACAATTAAAAGAACCAAAGACTTCAACTACTGCAGTCTGTGTGCATTGAATTTATTTAATGCACGAGTTTCACAATTTGAGTTGAATTACTGAAATAAATGAACTTTTCCATTACATTCTAATTTATTGAGATGCACCAGTATGTTGCATGGCTATTTACAATGGTTGATTCTGTTGGCTTTTTGTTTGGAAATCATTTATTTGGTTGAACAAAAATAGACATTAGCCACTACTATTTCTACAATGCAAGTTTCACAATATTAAGTTATATATTAAAAATGTCCTAATATTATTTTTAAAAACATTGACCTCTCAGTGTTTTCTTCACTAATTCCTGCAGGCAAATATGAATATACTTTTAATATATCTTGATCTCACTGCGTTTTATAATTAAAACACAGAGGGAAAGCGTGATTTCACCAAGTACAACATGTTCCTGGATCAATATGGAATTACATTTGCTTCAATAAAAATGAATGAAACTTTATAAAACTGAACGTAACTTTTTCAGGAACTATCAAAATATGCCATTACATAGGAAAGAAAAACACAATGAAAATGAAAAACTCAGTCGCACAAATTTAACATGCTCTTCAAATATGCTTCATTCTTTGTTAATGTTTTTCAAAGATTCCTTTTCGCTAATGGATTCTGAATGCATTGCCACAGATTTTGCTTGCGCTTCGCAGTTTTTCGTTTGGTGTTTTTAAACAAACCTCTCATGGGGGTGGGCTTAACAGTGATCTACACTGATTGGATAGTGAGCTTTTGATGCACAGGTGCTCTCTGACTTGGAAGTAAAGACACCACTCAGTGGCGCGCATGTTGGTAAGCTCTCGCGATGATTTGTATTACTAAATATGTAAATAATATTTGACCTTCGATCATCTCAGTCTGTAAAGATGAGTTTTTGTCCTTCAAGGCAGCTTGAAGTAAGCTTGTGTTACTGAATGACAATAATAACCTGCAACAAACTGTAGGATACTGTAACATGAAAAACTTGTATCAATGTTATTGGTTACTTCAGTTTATTTGCCTTGAAGGACAAGCGGAGGAGGAAGATGACGCCTCTCTGTGTCTCTCCTGAGAGCTCACCTTTACAGACTGAGACGATTGAATGTCAAATATTATTTAGATATTTAGCAAGGCACGACTTATTACATACAAATCACCGTGATCAGATCACCGTGATTCTTTTTTTATAAATGCAGAGAACAAAAATTTACAAAAGTATAAACATACATCACATAATATCAACCAAAAAAAAATAATCAAATAGAACTAAAGAAAAGAGGGCCAAAATCTAAACAAAATGACACAAAACTACACCAGGAGATCAAAGGCAAAGCAAATTCTTACAGTCCGTATAGCTTTCTTATTAGTATATACTGAGATTACATTCAAATAGTTTTCCATTTCTTTTAGGAAAACAGAGAAAACAGGTTTACAGTTAGAGAATTTGCATTTGTTAATGTGAAATTTGTTTAGGAAAAATTTTAAATTAATAACAAAACTGATATTTTTCGATATTTGTGGGGTCAGAGTCATAATACCCAAATATAATGTTTTTCATATGTACTGAGAAGCCTGGCAAAATCTTACACTTGACAATATCACCAATATCATCCCAAAGTTTCTGAGTGTAGTGACATGACCAAAATAAGTGTACAGTTTCTTCAGAACTCGAACAAATCGAGCTTGTAAGATCAGTGTCAGATTTAAATCTTTTTATAAACTTCTTCAAAGGGTAGAACTTGTGTAAGAGTTTAAAATAAATGTCTTTCACTTTGTCTTTCACAAATCTTTGAAAAACATTAACAAATTGTGTTTTTTTTTCTTCTTTTGTAATGGCATATTTTTGATCGTTTCTGAAAAGTTACGTTGAGTTTTATAAAGTTACATTAATTTTTATTGAACCAAATGTAACTCCATAGATCAACATCCTTGTTGAACCTGGAACAACATTCCAATCAACCAATTAGAACTGAGATATAACTTAATAAACAATAAAATATCTGTTTTAGGCTTACAATCAGGGTTAGGTACTTCCACACCTTTGTTAATCAGCTATCATTTCACACTGATTTTAGGCAAAAAATATGGTTAGGGTTGGGTTTAGGGGTAGGGATTGGGTTAAGTCTATATTTTTGGACAATAATGTTGATCCAGGATGATCAGAAGATGTTGATCCAGGAACATGTCTTACTTGGCAAAATCATGGTGACCCTTTGCACAGAGATACTTAATGCTTCCATTTCTAAGATGAGTTACAAGGAAGATAAATCAATCAGATCCAGTCAGATATTTGTCTAACCGTCACTTCAACTTGTTCTTTCCACTTACAATCCACATTACACTTGTCTCAAGAATGGAGTTATAAGGTCCATAAGTATTACATAGGGACCCCTGTGGCCTAATGGTTAGAAAGTTGGAATAGTTACCAGAAGGTTGCTGGTTCGAGTCTCGGTGCTGGCAGGAGTTGTAGGCAGGGGCGGGTCTACGTGGTGAAATTCGATTGGCCACCCCAGGTGCCCCCCCTATAAGATGTCTTGTGATTGGTGAAGTTCGCGATTCAAAGAAGTGCAGCGTCTTCAGAGAAACAACGCTCGTCGCGATCTTGGACTTAATTAATTAATTCTTGACCTGGGTCTTCAGTCTGTGATTAACTCACCTCGTGTCTGACAAGTCTTCGGGTTCAAATCATTCCTTAATCACGTGACAGACCCATGCGCTATTTCTGTCACTGTGTTTTTGTTACTGTTTCTTGAGGATCTGTGGTGTTATTATTTTATAAATAAAACCTTTTTATAAATAAAATATTGATTAATTTGTCTTTTTGACTGTCTATCAGTAAATAAACACTAGGCTATATAATAATATAATAATCCAAGTATTTATAGCCTAGTTTAATTTTTAATCCGTTTTTAATAATATATGTATAAGATGCTTGCTCAAAAAGGACATAATGACATAAATTAAAAGCAAACAACATGTTGAATCCTAAACAAGTAACACTACAGTTCTATAGTCTAATCTGAAGGGTGAACTCAAAAGACATAAATCATACAACACGGTCATTTTTGAAGATTAGAATCCACTGTAAAAAAAAAACAAACAAAAAACAATCAAAGTGATGTCGCCGTCATAGAGACGACTCGTTCTTCCCTAGTCACATTAAAGATTCGTCGTTCAAGAACGACACATCACAAGACACCAAACAAAGCAAAAGAGCTGGTAGGTAACCTTTATGTATGGTTTAAAATGTTTGTATGGTTTTCTCAGATCAATGTTTTTACCCAGTCAGGCTCTGCTCGCGTTGGTCGTGGTTGATTTCAATCGAACAGTTCAGTCAACGTTTAATAAAACACAATAAAAGTAAAATACGCTGGGGGGCTATCAAACAATAAACAGTCATGTTGATTTGCATATTTTGTATCAGTTTATTTTGTGACAGTGACCAAATATAGCAAGATTGCACCAAATGACAATATGCACAGAATGTTCCATAATAATAATTGTCTGGTGACACGTTACTTGTTAATGCATGAGAGTAAGTCAGTTAGAGAGTCAGTTAAATTGTCAGGCCTAACTTAACCATTTACACATGAAATGTTGTGGATGCATTCTGTGCATTTCATTTACAATTTGATTTTTTTTTTTTTTTTTTTTTTTTTTTTGAGATTGAGAAAAACAGACACACATAAGTGTTTCTTTTGAAGGCAGGGAAGAGAGCAGTGGCAAGCCATGAAAAGAAGTAAAGATATAGGGAGTTTCTTTCAATGAAAAAAATAAATAAATAAATATATGGGATGACAAAAACTAAATTAATCAAAAATGTGCTTTATTACTGCATTTGTTTACAAGTAACTTATTCAAGTTAATAATAATAATAAAATCAATAGGATATACGTAATACACTGTAGAATTTTGCTTTTTTTTTTTTGGCCACTGGCGGCCACCCCATTAGGAGGCAGTGCCCCAGCATGGCCCCCCCACTGAAAATGCTCTAGACACGCCCCTGGTTGTAGGTGGGAGGGGGTAATGAACTGCAATCTCTACCACCCTCAATACCCATGGCTGAAGTGCCCTTGAGCAAGGCGTTGCTCCTCGGGTGCTGTGTATATAGCTGCCTACTGCTCCGGGTGTGTGTTCACTTCTCACAGCTGTGTGTATGTGCACTTGGATGGATTAAATGCAGAGCACCGATTCTTTGTATGGGCTAGCATAACTGACAAATGTCATGACTTTCAATTTTTTTTAAAAATATTATTATATTATATAGTTCATCCAAAAATGTCACTATTAACTGTTGTTCCCCAAATGTAGAGTATTAATTTAGTAACAAAAAAAAAAAAAAAAAAAAAAATTATGTCATTAATTAATCACCCTCATGTCTTTTCAAACCTGTTAGACCTTTGTTCGGCTGCAGAACACAATTAAGGATACCTGAGGATGAAACTAAAAACGCAACTTCTCAGAGATGAAAACATACTCTGCTTGAATCAACCACTGTGACATGCTCATTTGTAGCCTGCGTTTGATGTAAACTGTCTGATAGGGTGAAAGAATACCTGCAAGAAACCACTTGACAAGCATTTTATAAATTGTTGATAAAGAAATGCTTCTTCAGATTGAAACTCATCTTTCTTGAGTATTCAATAAATGAGAGACCCCTTGCGAGAATCAGTCACCCATTAAACATTGATTTTAGATTCTGAACACTGCCTGGCTTTGAGCATATCATAAGTCACTCCATCCATTCTGCCAGCCGTGTTATCGGGTAAATTGTGCAACACAAATTCAATCTCTGCTGAAGTAAAAGGTGAAGGATCAGGTACAAAAGCCAGGGCACTGTTCGATATATCTGTTAGCAACAGTTGGGGTCGAGGAGAGTTGCTAATTATTGTCCTGAACACTTTTCCGATTGTCACTCTGTGCTTAAAGATGTTGGAAATTTCTTCTGAGAAGAGTTGTCTTGAAGGGATACATCTAGAAATTGTGTATTTATTATAATATGCATAAATACATTTGATAAAAGTCCCATTTAAAATATGTACATAAAATTGGGCCTCTTGTGAAAATATTAGCCATTTGGTTGTATTTTCATGTGTATTTGAGGTCATTGTCTTGTTATATGATTCCATTTCAGCCCGACTTCAGCCCGGATCATGGACTGATGGCCTCACATTGACTCTAGAATAATTTAGTATCAAGAATAGTTCATGTCCTATTCAACGACTGCAAAAAGTGCTGTGGCTGTAGAAGAAGCTCAGATCTTCACGCCTCCATCACTTGACGGCTGGTATGAAGTGTTTGTGGCTATACACGGTAAGTTCTTGCCAAACATGGTGTAGTGCATAGTAACCACACATTTTTACAATGGACTCGTCTGTTTGATAAACATTATTCCAGACATTTTGTTATTTGTTCATTCACCTTTGTGAACCTAAGCTGTGCTGCCCTTTTTACTTATTTGAGAAACATCCTTCTGTTCGTATTAGTAAAGACAAAGGCAGCTGCATCTGGACGCTCTTCATTTGCTTTTGAAGAGGTGGTCACACTCCCTGATGATCAAGTAATTAAGTGCATTTCATAATCAGCTCCTGAATTCTAATGACCCTCTTAATTCCTTTTGAAGCAGTCAGGGTGTACTTAATTTTTCCCGTATGGTTTCTGACTTTTGCCACTGGCTTGCTAAATAAATAATGCCATAGTGAAATATGTCATGTGTTGATGGAGGTTAGATATTACTAATTTAAGTTGCTGAGGACTTGTAGACAGTTGAAACACCTCTTAAGAAATGTTTATATACCGACAGGGATTTGAAGCAGCTGGGTGATGATTATTTCATTATTTCCTGCAAGTACATACTCCCTCTATATTTTGTGACAGCTACAATCAGTGCTTAGTGATAAACATTAGAAAAATGTGGCACTTCTACAATTCCCAATTCCCTACGCTTTCCAGCTGCTTTTATATAAATGTTCTCCCAACAGCCCGCTGTGCCACTGAAAAATTGAATGAATGAATGAATATCAAGGGTATCTTTGATTCATTTTTTCTTGTTGCAGTGAAAAGATTACTTACATTACATCTGCTGCAGTCAAACATGGAAAAGTATATTGATAATCCAAACATGGATGAATCATATCATATGTATGCAATCCAGACAATTTACTCTCCAATATGTAAGTGATCAACTATAAAGTACTTATTTTTCTTTATGTCAAAGTTTAGAAGTTCATTAGAAGATTGGTTTAGATCTACAAGTAAAGAGTTCAGAAGCAAAAGCCTCTAAGTGCCGTTTTAAATTTTCTTGTAAAATTAGCATTTTCATCATTCATATGTGAAGGTTCAGTAATTTTACTTTAATGGCAATAAATAGGTTTTTTTTCATTGCCATTAAAGTGAAATAACTGAAAGTAAACATAGGAGCCTGAGAAAAACTCAGATGGCACTTAAAGCCTTTTGCATCTGAACTCTTAAAGAATAATATAATATAATATAATATAATATAATATAATATAATATAATATAATATAATATAATATAATATAATATAATATAATATAATATAATATATCATGTTAATTTTAGCTAAATGTATTTTTGTGTATTTTGTCAGTTGTATATTTTTTTATATCTGTATACAGTTTTTATAGTTTTTTTAGTTTAGTACATCATTTTAAATTAATTGAAATAAAAAAGTGAATTTGTTATGGTTTTAGTTTATTATAATAATGTAATGTAATTTAATGCAATGTAATAAAATATAATAAAGCACTACCAATATATTATATTATAATATATTATATTATGATATGTTGCATTATATTTTATTATATTATAATTTTTTTAAACTCTTAATGCAAATTACCTTCACACACGTGTTCACAGTGTTACAAATATAATATAATATAATATAACATAATATAATATAATACATATATTTTCATTCTTAAAAACTATATAATATTAACCTTTTGTGTTCTAGAAAGTTATGAGTAAAGATGAGTTTGAGTAAATAAATTAGTATTTTTTTTATTTCAAAAACGCCTCTTTGGCAAATGAACCACACTGAAACACACACACGTACACTTGCAGCTGACAATTATTAAGACAGACAGTTCTAGAGGCAGGGTCGAGGTGTGTGGTGGTGTGTTTATTCAGTGTGATTGAGCTGGTGAGGAAGAGCACTCTGCCTCACACCTTACCATTTGTCATCAACTCAGCCCTTTAGGCCAGCTTTCCTCCACCCATCAGACGTGAGAGGCCCTGGCTCAAATTTCATAATCCTGCTCTTTGCATGTGTAGGCACGTCTTTGGCCCACAAGAACACCCATCTCATAGAAATTAATCCATTGATCCTTTCTGTGTGCATCAGTCACAGAACAATTTAGAATCAGATTTATAGGATGTCAAAGTGCTGTGCTCATTGCTCCAAATCAATAATTAAAGAGTGATTCTAAATTAAAGACGGTCCAAAAAAGTTTTTTTTTTTTTTTTTTTTTTTATAAAAAAATCAAAGCAGCTGTGTGGGATAATGATCAGAGAAGTTCAAAATGAGTATAACTAATATCCAGTGACAAATACTGTTGCTGAATCTGTCGACAAAAGAGCAAGATGCAATTCCAAGACTTTTCCATTTTGGTCCTCAAGACAAATAATCCTCATCAGAAATCAAAGAGGCCGTCATCTAGAAGCAGCTTTGATATGGCAAGCAAAATAATCAGATTTTTTTTCTACTGCCTTCGTTTTTGTGCTATGCATATGCAAAGTTTGAATTATCTGATATCCTGGTACAACATTTTCACAGAAAACTTTGGGGCTCTTGATATGAGTGCAAGTACGATTGCGTTAATAAAGTGCTATCCAAGCATATTTTCACTGCATCTTTTGTGTTGCCTGATAATGAACACATTTTAACTGGGGTTTGAATAGCACGCAAGCAATTATCAATTCAAAGCTTTGATGCAACATTATGTGATAAGCAAGTTGCAATTATAGTTCTTAAGGTTCAAATAAGCTAGTTAGTTGTTTGATTAAAAGTTGTGAATGTAGTGAAGCTGGCACTGTTTTGTACTTTGTACTAAAAAAAATAAATAAAGGAAAATCTCATTTTAATGAGAAGAGCAACTAGCTTGAGACTCTTTGTTTTATTTTATTTTTTCATCAATTTTGAGTTTAGTGATGCCTAGCTTTATGGACCCCCCCCCCCCCCCATTTTCCCCCTAAAAATGTTTCTTCATTAGGAATCGTAATTATGATGGAAAAAAAAAACTATTAGATTTTTTCACATTTAAAGGTATCAGCACAGTTTATTAGTTTATGACTTTTTAAGTCAATGACAAATAATAATCCATTATACAGTGTGCGACATAAAAAAGTTCAATGATTTCAAGTTAGCAGTGTGTGTTACTGATGACCAGCTTTTATGGAATATTTTGAAATATTATGTTGTATGATTGAATACGCTAGAGAGTATTTGAATAGTAGCGTTTGAATTGCAGTGTTTAAATGAATACTTAATCAGTCATATTTTTCAGCATGACAGCAATAAGTCTAACAGGTCAGCATCTTCTATTGTAGTTTTGTAAATCAAATCATCACTTTTGCTGTATGCAATGCATCAGATAAATTATCTTGCCTGTGATACTTCAAATTCTGGGCGCACAAAATTTAGGCACCTTGAATTTTATCCAAGCTGACAGTTAATCTTGCTTGATAAATGAGGTCGAGTATGTCTTTGTGAGACTGTTAAAGATCTTGATTCTCATGGGCTGCTCTAGTCCATATGAGATTTATGAGACTGTTTAAAGCAATATTACATCAAATTTCCAATACTTCTGTTTTTCATTTTTGTATTGTCTTAGACCTCTTTCACGCAAACAGGGCAACAATTGTGTTTTCACACTGGAAGCCTTTTTGCTGTGTTCCAGTGTTACAGTAATTACAGAAAATGATGTGATAAAATGCTGGTCTTCAAAACAATCCACGTTGGGTTAAATGTGGACAAACCCAGTGATTAACTATTTGTTTTTAATTATTGTATGGCTGGCTTAAGATGAACCCCAAATAGGTTAAATAAAATTCACATAATTTCACATAATTACTAGAGGCATCAGTAATCAAAAGATGAACATTTATGAAAAAGCAATTTAAATGTTTTTAATTATTTATTAAACGGTTCATTTCCAACCTATTTTGGGTTCATTTTTAAATAATAGAGTTAAATAAAACTACCCAGCAGGTTGTTTTAAATATTTCACCAAACCACCCAATCACTGGGTTTGCTTATATTTAAGTCAACTTGGGTTGTTTTTTTAGAGTGCATAACAACAATAAATTCTAACATGTTTATTGCAGTACACAATACATTGGTATCGGTTGAATGCTGAAAAAAATTAATCATTTAATTTGATTAATTATTATAAATGATCATGAGACCCCACATAATGCCCACATTACTTTTTCTACTGAAATTATATGAATTTAGACTTGAATGTTGCTTTATGAAATCCTATAAAACATCAAGTCTCTCTGAGAGGTGAGAAAATGCTTTAAAGTGAAGAAAAACCAACCCCCCCACCCCTTTCGGTGGTTTGTATCTTGATGACTTGGACTTTTAAAATGGATGTATGGCCTTTGTAAAGACCTTTGTAAAGATCATCAAGAGGCACAGAGTGTCTCTCCATCAATAGGTCAGCTATAAGATGTTAGACAGCTGTGATGACCACTGTGAGCATATATGATGCAATCCAAAGAGCAGCGGGGAGATTTCCTACCCAATGGTGAGAGAGCCAGTCTCAATGAACAATCACTGTGAGAGATTCCCTGCTGGAGACAGGGAAAACAATAGTCGTGTAAAGACAGATGCATTCACCAGAGAAATGTCTCTCTTGCAAGAAAAAAAAGAGCTGTGGAAAGCTCATTGCCTCATTGATTGCATGAGGAAAATAAATTGGTTTATGATTGAATAACTATACAAAAGGCCGTATAAACAAGATTTGTATCATGCTCATGCTAAGCTGTCCTCAACAACTGCTGTTCTAGTGGTATGACAATAGACTCATTAAAGGAGCTTCACCCAAATATTTTAATTTGCTGAAAATATACCCATCCTCAAGCCACCCGATATGTAGGTGAGTTTTTTTGTTCATCAGAACAGATTCAGAGCACTTGCTCACCATCGGATGCTCTACTAACAGTGAATGGGTGCCGTCAGAATGAGTCCAAACAGCTGATAAAAACATCAGAATAATCCACACAACTCCAGTCCATCAGTTAGTCTTGCAAAGCAAAAATCTGCAAGTCACTTTCTCCAGTAAAAAGTTGTCTTATGAATATGTACAGGCCAAGCACCACTTAAAAGTTTTCCACTGAAGGAGGTATATTATTATGGATTATAGACTAGTAATTTGGCCAGAAATTATGGTTTAATGATGATTAAATGATGGTTTTCTCACAAGCATGCAGGTGTTCACTTCACAAGATGTTAATCATCTTGGATGGCCTGAGGGTGAGTAAAATTTCTGCAATTTTTCATTTTTGAGCTGACTATTCATTTGAGAAACAAGCTATCATTGCCTTTATTATGTGTATTGTGTGATGTAAACAATACAAATGACTGCTAAATAGGCTGAAGTGTTTGTATCACTTAACTGCTGAAGGATAAGGCCTGCAGGAAAACAAGGAGAAAACAATAAATGCATATTTATTCAACATTTATCAGCATAAACGTTGAGATTAAAATTTCATTTGTTTTAGTTCAACTGAGGCCACTTTAGGTTTGTGATGGCGATGTTGGCATGTTCAGGAAGTTTTCCTGAGGGCTGATCATATTTTAAACAAACCTCTCCCACTCAAATTTTAATATGCAAAGATTCTTACATTAATCTTTCATGATCTACAGTGTTGAAAGTGGAAACTTGCAGTTGTTGCCTTAACGAGCTGTTTCTACCTGATCTGAACTATACAAATGTTTTTGTGACTATTAAATCATTAAATCTAATTTCTTCTTGAATATAACCTGTTTAGTTTAGTTTTTTTAAGCTTACCTTGAAACAGAAATCAATGTTATTGTTTAACCTTCAAACTTGCACATTTGCGTGACAGTTATATGAATATGCAGAAGAATACATGATGACCACAGGGTATAAAGGACATTCAATATGCACATATACATTTTTGCTTGATGATTTTGGTTATAGTAGCTTCACAACATGGTATAGTTTTTATATAATTTCTGAAGTTATATTTTTTAATCAATCAATCAATCAATCAAGAGTTTATTGTCATACAGGAAACACAGTTACACTCTACAGTGAAATTCTTACTCAGTAAATCTTCTGGTAGCCAGAGACATACGAATAAGTAAAAAAACCACAAAGACATAAAAAAGTTACAAGTGCTAGTGCATGTACATAAATAAGTGTGAGTGCAATAAATCCTGCATTTATTGATATTTATATATACTAAGGTATATATAATGTATACATATAAATTGGCAGCAAAAATAAGGTATTTGTAGAGTAATCTCTCAATATAAGTGACATTAAAATGTGTAGGGCAGGGTTTGGTTCTGTCCATTATGTTGGGAACACACTGCCGATTTTCAATTGCAGACAGTTTTGTTGAAATTGAAGACAATTTCCTGAAATCAGAGGCAAAATAGCATCTGAGTGAAGTGCCAATGTCTTCACTGAAAATCACATTCATGAAGGCTTACAGCCAAGGACAGATCATGATACAGAGCAAGGGAATGTTTAGGGGGTGGAGTTATATATCTGCAACAAAACATCAGCATGCATTGCTTCGGCATGCAACCATCTCTCCCTCATTTGCTTTTTTTTTCACTGCAAAGCAGCATACAGACAACTTGTATTGCAAGCTACTTCGGGCTACAGTTTCTAACAGGAAGGAATCCAGGAACTCCTGTCAAGTGATCTTATGTTATTTCCTGCATGCACTTCTCACAAGTGTTCTGTTGTTGACAACCAGATGAAGCTGTTGGTGAATATTCCTATTGAATGGTTGTGCAATGAGTGATCCCCTGTTGCTGATCCGTCAGGTAGTTTGCAAACAACAGCAACTATAGATGGTACCCATGAGAGTCATGTTGTTTGAGAAGAGCAGCGATCTGACGACATTGAAAATCATGCAGTGTGTGCCGTCATTAATTATTTGGATGTAGAGATGTGGGCATTACCCTTGAAAATGAATGAGAGCTTGCAGTTGATTATAAGAAAGTACCAGGGTTTAAGACAACTATGCTGGCCTAAATGGAAAGGTATAATGACATCAGAGAGAAGTCTGTCATTTCAATGGATGATCAAGGTTTTATTTGAAAATGATTAGGTCAAAAAAATAAAAATAAATAAATAAACATATATGGATGGACTATTCAGAATATGGACTATTCAAATACATTTATAAAATAGATGAACTTTCATATCATGCTAAGATTGTGGGGATCATATTATAGTAATATATATTTTATGTTTGATCACCTTTAATATGAAGTAATCCATGAGCTTTTCTTTTCTTTTATTGTGTTTTTGAGAACTGCTCTTAAGTTTTGGAATTGGCTGTTTGCAATGCTTTTAGTGACCGTGAGCCAGAAATCCAGTGGATTAGATGAAACTGCACATCACAGTGCAATATCAGGCATGGTGAAATTTCAACCCCAGCACATATCCCTGCACTGCGAAAACTGAGATCAAGGGATCTAAGTTAAAGTAAATAACGCTGCTGTTGTAGTTATAACAGAAACTTTTAGGAACACACGTAATGCTGATTTTCTGTTAAAGTATACTCACATTTTTTATTTTTTTTTACTTTGAACCAATAAGCACAGCAGGTGAGCTGAATAAAACATTTTTAGTTCAAAATAGGCCTATAGTGAAAAATGGTTTTGTGGTTCCTTCATATTCATCTTCTTACCAGCATGCACTGAAACATAGATAATGAATATGGTTATATTTGTTGACCGCTTGCCAGATGCTTTTGTTTGTTAGCTTTTTGCTAGCTTGTGATCTTGCCATGCCAAGATGAGTTTGTTCTTCAACTTGAAATGATCAGTTATGGTCACTTTTGTTGTGTTTTATGAACTAAGTGTTGAGGTCTGTCATGTGATGTTCTTGATAATTTAAGACAAGTGTGCTGGATGGTTCAGAGAGAAAAGGGATAGTTTTTCCCCCAAATTAAAATTCTGTCATCATTTACTCACTCATTCCAAACCTGTATGACTTTTTTTTGTTCTGCAGAACATATATTTTTAAAAATTTAAAGAATTTAGGGAACCAAACAATTTTGGTGACCTTTATGGCCAAAAAAAGTATATATCTGCTTAAATGTTCCACAGAAGTCAGACAGTTTTGGAACAACATGAGGATATTGTGTAAATGATGACAGAAGTTTTGAAGTGAACTATCGCTTTGAAAAGGTAACTGAATGACAGCAGATTTTAACTCATTTTACATTTTGGTCAAACTAAAACCAAACTCAAAACAGTTGGTTAAAATAATTAGGAAAAGGAATTGAATCCCCCCAAAAGATGTTGCAAACTGTTGGCATTTTAAGATCTACAAAATGCTAATTGTTCAGTCCGGCATTTAACTAGAACTCTATCTTCACACAATACATAACGTTCCTGCTGAAACAGGAACGTTTTCAAACATTTCAAACCTAGCAACACATTTAAAAGATGGTGATCTGAGAAACTTCTTGAGATCACACCAGAGCTTCACTGCCCATCTCATCTAGGCTCATCTAGTAGATGGTGTGATTAAGTCTACCAGAACACAGTGGTTCACAAAGTTTCCAGAAGCTCCACTCTTTCTGTTGCCATGTGGAGGAACTTCTAACTTTTACCCTCAAGGCACACATCGGTATGCAAGCATTTAACTAAACCACAAACATACATAAAGGTACTTCTTGTTCCTTTCTTGTTTTTACTTTTCTCTAATTGTCTTCTTTATTATCTTACTTTTGAACTTGGCCTTGCGGCACAGTGTAAAAGTTTGCTTTGGCGATAGCACCGGAGCTGTTCGTCCCCATTCTTCTGGCCACCCCCAAAGTGATTAAGCATGCAGTGAGTCGGAGGCTTGGTGATTAGCTACTGTGACTACATGTCAAAACAGGACAGTGTGTGGGACTGCAGTAGGACGCTGGTAAGCTCAGGCCGTATCGACCCTCTATGAAAATCCCACTAATAAGAATCAGGGACTTAGCACATCCACCCACACATGTGTACTCAGACATTTAGACTGATAATGCAGAGCTCTCATTGGTGTGGGCTTGCTCAGGTAATGGCCAAGCTAATTTCACATGTTTCCCCCAGACGTCCAGCAATCGTATTTTCCATCAATGTTACAAAGCAGTTAACAAGCTTCCTGTTATCGACATAAAGAATCAGCATGCCTCTAAATGTTACATAACTGCTTCCTGAAATTCATGTTTCTTCATTCAGACATACTCATTTTAAAACAGCCTATACATGCTTTTCTCATGTAGCTGAAAAATTTGCATCACAGAAAGACATTTTAGCTTCATTCAAGTTATGTGTTATCTAATAGGAATAAATCAACATGAGTATAGCGGATTACAACAACAAAAAAAGTAAACTTCAGTTCTGGTAAAGATTATATAATTTAGCCAAATTGTCATTGATATTTGTTCTTGTTTAATGCAACATAAACATCTTTTGCCTAATTATTTATTTGGTCAAATTAAATGTTGGGTTACCCAATACATTTTTTTCTACAGTGTAGCTTTATTGCGATGTACAGGCAAGCCTTCTGCCAGCCTCCAGCTTTCTCTTTGTCTCTGTGTGGTTTGATTAGATTTCAGTGACAGACTTGAACAATAGAAAAAAATGTATACTGTCTTTCAGAAATGCAATGCCTTTCAAGTTTACTCATCCCCTGCTTGAATACGTCCCCATGAGCCCCTCAGCGTTCACATCTGAGGGAGGAGAATCTGCGACTTGAGCCCCCTTTCATCTACTTATTTATTTATCTTCTGATGCCCCATAGATAAACGTATTATATATTTATTAAAGGGGTTAGGGGATTAATTGTCACTGTCATGGTTGTTTATCTGGGAATTGGATGTGTCATAGGGTTGCTAGTGTGTTACCTTGTCTGATGTCCCAAATGGGAGCCTTTGACATACGTGTGCTTGACGTTTCATGCAGTTAAGTGGTGTGGAAAGTCATTTAAAAACAAAGAAAGCACTTTCTCCTTTTCTCGTGGGCACAAAAGCTCATAAAGTCTGTTGACATTGTTACAACTATATACATTTTAGGTTACACTTTATTTTATGGTGCCCTTGTTACAATGTCAATATACATTTAATACAATATAATATAGGTAGCATTTCGTATAGGGACCATATATAGACAAAAGTTATAATTGTTAATGGCAAAAATGGGACATTAAAATAAAATGTTAATAATATAATATAATATAATTCTGCAAATAATTTTATTTGATTACATCATTCAGTTTATTGTTTAATTAAATGTATTTAATGTACGGTATGCACAATATAGCTGTACCAACTTGGTTATTGACTGATGTAAGATATTTTTATTTATTAATTGATATGGATATCACATTTAATTCTGCATAACTACATTCCCATTTTTTTGTACTTAGATTACATTTGCAAAAAAATAATAATAATCTAAAACTTAACACTTGTCACTTAAACTTAACCTTTAGAAATACTAAGAATGTATTAACACTGATTATTTTCATCACATCTCAAATAACTGTAATCCTTAGCAAATCTTGAAATGAATATCCATCTTTTATATACTGCACATTATAATGTTGTGGTGTCTAAATTCACTTATTTTAGCATTTAACATTTAAAACCATTGATTTATTGATTTATGCATACTGTTATGCATACTGTCTGCATATTGTCTAAACTTTGACTTCTGGGTACATCTGTCCATCTGTTCATGTTTGTTTTACTGTCTCCCTCTGCATAGCAATGGGCATTAAAGTAGTATTTGTATGTTTATATATGGATAAAATGGTCTATCTTTGTTTTATGAGTGTTTGTTTGAATAGGAAAGATGATAGATGTGTCTGTCTGTGTTATTTGTTCTGTTAACATCTATATACCTCCTCCTCCTCTTCCTCCACCTTAGAGTGAATCATCTGTCCGCCGCGTTTCCAGAAAATGGGAAGTGAGGACAAGCGACGAAGAGCGCTTATAAAGCTTATTTTTAGATGAAATAATCTCACACACCATTCACAGACATTCAGCTGCAAAGCATTGTCTTGACTTTTTCTTCTTACCTTTGCCCATTTATAAACACTCACAGTGTCTAATCAAATAAAGACTTGCTTCCTCTGCTCGAGTGTACTATACGCTGCTTTGAGTTTTGTTTGTTTGTCTCCTGCACTCCACTTTTAGATCCGTTCTCACTTGAAATGCTTTCTTCTGTGCACTTTAAAGCTTTCTGGGAAGTTCTGCGAGAATTTATCGAGGTGTGCGATCTTTTCCATTAACGAGAATGTCCGTTATGATTTCATCCTCAGTCCTGCTTCATTATAACCAAAGTTTCTAATTCTTCAGTGTCTTTACTTGTCTAATTAGGCTAGACCTCCTAAATGAATGACTTAAAATGCCCTGGAGTATTAGTCTTCCGGTGCAGCAGTCGCAGAGTGATTATTCAAATGAAAAGTGTTATTATTGTAAATAAGTTCATAATGCAAGAGAGATTTCTTCAGAGCGAGCTGTGGGATCAGTGATGACCAGTCGCTTAGCAACGCTACCTCATGACCATCTGTTGAGCGTTCAGTCAGAGCCCCTCTCAGATCACGCTGGGGGGAATTCCTGTATAGTGCTAGCAAGCTGCGGTAAATGAGGAGAGGTATGCGGCAGACATGAACCTCATGCAGTTTCAAAGTGACCTTACGTGAAAGCTCCACACACAAGACCTCGTCCAGGAGCTTCAAAAGTTCCCTTGACAATGATGGTGATTGTTTCGGAGATCAAACATCTTTGTGTTGTTTGTCGGGTTGAGGGGGCGGTGAGAGGGGTTGCAATTTCTTCTACATCAGGAGACGGAAGCATTGTGGATTTGAAGGACACATGTTGGTAAAGTGCCTGTGAGATGCTGGCTTCCTAAGTGCATCCTGATCAATTATTTACATTGGAGTAGAAGAAAAAATGTAATATTCATGCAAACAAATGTCCTTTTTTGCTATTCGGCCCCTTAGAGACCGGAGAAAATGGTGTGCATTTCCGCAAATAGTTGCCGCTAATGAAAGTGATGCTGTGTCCGCTCTCAATATGGCTTTCATCATCTGCCGGTTGATGATCTTACTAATGAGAAGATTGTTTCCACACTTGTCCCATTGTGCTGTTGCCTTGTGCCTTGCTGCTGAAAATAACTAACACTGAGTCAAAATCTAATTCAAATGCACTATCCCTTTTGCATTTCTCAAAATGGAAAGGCAAGGCTACCTGATAACATTAAATATTTTGCAGCCAAATTACTTTTTAGTTTTAAAATTTCAGAATTGCTCAATAAAGGTAGTTGCACACAGCTTAGTACTTGGATTTTAACAAGTACATATTATATTCTGTGCTGAAGGGATGTTTTTAGAAATCCATAAGAAAATAAAATAAAGAAATGTGTAAAAATTTTATGTGTTAAGATTTAGAGATTTAAGGGTACACCAGCTTGTCACTGCGTGGGGCAGTGCCCTTAAAATGACACCTTTGTATTTTCATTACCCCTAAAGGGTTCATAATAGTACCATAGGAGTGCATATTACAATCTAAGCCTATGTATTACTACATTAAGCTAGTCACACACACACACTCACACACTCATAAAAATAGGTTCTTCTGCGATTCTTTGTGATGATTAAGGGGCTATATAGCACAACTGCCATTCAATGCCCCATATATGGCTCTTTAAAGGTTCTCTATCTCTCGTAGTCTCTTAATTTAGTTGGGGAAAGGATAAAAAAAAGACATTAAAATACAGTGTATTTCCTGAAAATAACATGGTTCCCTATCTGTCGGTCACTACGAGTTATGTCGAACGACATACGGGGTCTCACTTGGGAGGCCAGTCATCTCTGAGTTTAAGAGAAAATGGCAATGAAAATTGGCTAGTGGATTTAACATACCTGAGCCACTCCCCGTGCCAACGGGTATAAATAGGGCGACAGGTGCATCCACTCATTAGGTTTTACGCTGAGGAACCGAGAATGTGTCCCGGCAACAGCGACCGGTTCGAGGTTGTGGCATGGGGACATAACATCTCCGTTCCCTCTATCAGGGAACGAGGGTTACATACGTGTCCTTTAAGGGCACTGCCCAGTAGTGGCAAGCTGCTGTACCCCTTATTGTACATGTTTTGCACATTTTGTCTAAGAGTATATAAACTATAGCCTTGTTAGTTATGTACACTTTGTTTTTAAGAATATTTCTGCCTGTTTGGGGTAAAAAATAAAGTGTTTTAAAGCAGTCAAATAATGCGTTTTTAAAGATCATTATTTTGTGTATTTGGTGCAACAGAATATGTTGACATGCTTTAATGTAAAAAAAAAAAAAAACATATATTTTTTTTCAAATACTGTACATTATTGTAGGTCCTCTATGCCCTGCCTCTCTCAAATGCATCGTTTTCTACAAAAGTCCCTCCTTCTGACAAGCACGGTCTGCTCTGATTGGCCAACTGACCCAATGCATTGTGATTGGCCGAACACTGCAAGCACTTGGCGGAAATGTAATGCCCCTTTTCATAATCGCAAGCTTCATCTTTAGACAGTTAATGTCCTTAGTTTTACCATCAGTTCAAGCCTGAAAGGGGAACAGAGTCGTGAGACAGACACAGTGATGAAGCTCGTATGTGTTTGAAATACAAAAGCCACGGATGGATATGACAGCAATACTCTGCACTTGAAATTTCAATAGCAAATACTAAAACTAAAAACAAGGCATACTTACTGTAGCTGATACAGCGCCAGATTGTTGTAGCAAAGTGAACCTCTTCTCCTAGGTTCACGAAACGGTTGTCCAAAATCATACCTGTGAAGTTTTGGATTTGAAAATAAGGGAAATTTTACGGCGCCCACCGCGAGCAGTCCCACCACCAGTGTTGGGCAAGCTACTTGGAAAATGTAGTGATCTAAGCTACCAGTTACTCTACAGTAAATGAAGCTTCACTACACTGAAGCTAACCACCTGGGAAATGTAGCAAGCTAAGCTACATCAACAGTAGCTTGCTACATCCAAGCTACTTTTAAAATTAAATGTTAATGTTGAACACGTTTTATTACAAGTCAATGCTATCTCAGTGCTCAAAACTGTCAGTCAAACAGAAAGGCAGGTGTAATTGTTTAGTTTAATAGTTTTTTGTGTTCCTCCTCAATTTGGCAACAAAAACAATCAAAATACATACCATACCATTAACAATGTGCGCACAAGTAAATGTATGCACCTGTTGCATGGGCATGCTTAATGTACTGTAGGCCTTTTCAGAAAAAAATGCAAAACCTCCAAACAGTACTAAAAAAAATGGCCAGGCTGGACCCTGATAATTTTTACAAGCAGCATCTGAAAACATATTTTCTCTCTGTTATCTCGGTCAGTGTCATGTAAGTTACTTGTCGAGGTACGGCCACAACTCCCTCACTCCTCGGGATTAACTGTTCTCTGACCTCATACTATGCCATCATTTCATCAAATAATTTCTTGCGTGACTGGCCAAGGAGTGGTCCCATCCGGAGCAGAAGGTAGCGGTAATGCATCATAAAGATGGTTGGTTGCTATCCACCGTAAACACGAACAAGATGAAGTAGCTCCGTCGCGTCCTAGACAGTAAAAGAAACCACACACACCCCTCGCGACAGGCTACTACAGGTGGCAGTTATCGTGAGACTAGTGACAGAGCTCAGATTGGGAATGTATTTTGTTAATAACGCAGGTAAAAAAATAAAAACTTTACAGGGAAAATACTAATACGGGAGGACGGCGGGAAAGAAGGGTAAAATACGTGACTTTCCCGGCCAAAACAGGATACTTGACAGGTATGATAAAATGCGTGGCTGTTCTGTTGTAAGCAATCTTAAAGATCCCTAAATGAATCTTCTTTCGGAAGGCCAAATAAAGTGCTCTTGCTTTCGCCTAAATACACACAGCATCTCCCTGAAATTGCTTTATTTAAAAACCATGATAAAATTTCTAAGTATTAATTTGGAAGATGTTGATTATATATAGAAAGAGTATTTTTGTGTGTTTATATACTGGATTACCTCATTCGCAGTGCTTCATGGTGGGTAAGTGCTTTAAAGATCTTTTGGTGCAATTTTCTTGCTTTGATTCTCTGATTGGTGGAGATTTCTCTGCAAAATTGTGGCTGAAGCCTTTATATATATATATATATATATATATATATATATATATATATATATATATATATATATATATATATATATATATATATATATATATATATATATATATATATATATTACTGACTCATGTAAAAGAACCCCTTCATAAGAGTCATTTGTTCACAAATCAAACACTGATGCTCCTGTGGTGGAAATACTGGCACCCACTCGATATCTGCACAAGACAGTATCAACAAAACAACAAATGGACCCCCATGAGACTTTCATGACAGGATTTTAAACTGTCGCAAGGCTTGTAAAAGACTGAAACTGAGAGTAAGTCAGCCATTGACAAACCTTATCAATCTTAATTTGGTCTGAGCGTGTTCCTCTCAGTGTATACAGTGGTTACGTCCTGCTGAGACACCCTTGAGGAAGTCATTTAGCAACTGGCACTAAAATATTGTCACTCACAAGGAGTTTGAGCCTCATTTATTTAAGGACCTAGAATGGATACAAAGCACAACAGCATGATATTTAAAGATTATACTTATCCCTTCATATTGTGATCCACGTTTCTGTGCTCGCACCTACAGTTGCTCAGTTATTATTTAATGACAAACTGTGGATAATCTTATGTGATTTTACTCAGTTTTTTGATGGAAACTAGTGTAGCTGAAGTTTTATATGAGTGATTCTTTGCTGCAAATAATTGCTCTGGTTAGCTCTAGACCATTGTTCTGACCACTTACAATATATTTTCCAATTAATTATGAAGCTTCTAAACATTGCATATAAAAGGAAAATTTGCTTACAGTAACTCCAGGCGCCAGCATATCTGACTCCATATTTCCGAAGTGAAGTGAATTCCCTTTGATAACAGTTTCCTCTGTGTCAGTTTTTAGACTCAGGCCTGGGTTTGTTTGTTATGTAGGCAGTGAGTGGGATATCTAAAGACTTCTCCCTATAATTAGAACTCACTTCATGCTCTTGAGTACTGAGGAGACTCCATCCTTCAAAATAAAGAGGAGAAAAAGTAAAGAAATAACTTTTTATTACTTGTGAGCTCATATGACTATATGAAAAGTCTGACTTTCCCATGCGGCATACTGTATCGGAGGAAAGGAACATCGTGAGGAGCATAAATGTTGATCACTTTGTTTTGATGTTCGTTATTAATTCATTTAACAGACGCTCTATTGTCAATAAAAATATACACTTGAATTACTGTTATGGATATGCAAGGAAGTTACCTAGCTATTTTATAATGCTTATAAGTATATTTAAAAGTGAATTATTTGCACATATTATATATATTAAAATTATATTCATATAATTTGTATAATGCATACATTTGAAATATATAAACGTAGCATATTTAACTAAAGTACTCTAAAATACACTAAAATATATTTAATTATATATATATATTATAGTAAATATATTAATTTGAAATACTGTTTTGGATTTTTTTATTGTATACTATGCAGTCTTAGTTTAAAAAGCAATCCTATGTTTATAAAATTATTTATAATCATTTATTATATAAATTACATTATCACAAAATAATTTTTAATATTGATTTTGATTAAAACAAATATCAAAATATGCATATATACAATTATTTTTATTAAAATACTTAATTTATATTTATATATATATATATATATATATATATATATATATATATATATAATATTACATTAAAATACATTATTTTAAAATAAATATTTAATTTAAATAATTTGACTTCATTGACAATGTTGTTTTCAGTAATTTATATACATTTATATAATCAATCAAATCTATAATTATATATATATATATATATATATATATATATATATATATATATATATATATATATATATATATATGTATATAAATAATTATATTTACATTAAAATAATTTAGTAGTTTTAACAACAATGTATAATAATTACATAAACATTAAAATACATTATAATATATATATATAACTATA
This sequence comes from Carassius gibelio, assembly GCF_023724105.1. NCBI lineage: Eukaryota > Metazoa > Chordata > Actinopteri > Cypriniformes > Cyprinidae > Carassius > Carassius gibelio. The sequence goes on from NC_068397.1 coordinate 19,287,695, forward strand.
TAAATAATGTTATTTTCAGAACTTATCTTTCTACTTTTTAAGTCTTTCCTTAGTCAATGATTGCATCACTCTTCTCCATCATCCTCTACAAGCAGAACTACAGAAAAATCACGCCTTTGGAATCCATCCGTCATTAGTATGCAGAAGAAGGTCCCATCTGTCGAAGTGGGGCGACTGGTTTTAGGAGGGTGGGATTCCCTGGGGGGACTGGGATTAACCACTGACACCAGTGACACATGGAGCCCACTAATAAGGGGAGTAGAGAGAGCACACGCTCCTCTCAAGACAAGCGCAGTGACAGCCGGAACCGCCCCTATACACACACACACCCAGCCCCCCAGCTATAGACCACGTCTTTATTAGATTTAGTGAGGGGCCGCATCTGCTCTCTGACACAACAAAGGATGTCACCCTAACATATGAGGTGTGTGTGTGTGGGGGGGGGGGGGTTACTTCCTATGTATGCATGAGCAACTGGGCATGATCATGTGACCGCGTGCCAGATTCTGACAGGCACGGGGCCCCAGGTGTGAACATGAAAACCTGATTTAATTAACTTTCAGGGAGGGATTGACCCCTCATTTATATGTGGATGTTCTGGGCCCCTAACATGTAAGTACCAAAAATGCATTGTTTGAAATCATCAGTCATGGTTTTCTGGTTTTTATGCTTCTAGAGACATTATTTACATTGTGTTCACTACGTAGTTTACAACATATCTGCAAAATTATACACTGACATTTAAACTGTTTGGTTTTCACCAGTAAATCTTCATCCACTTTCAGTCATTTTAAAAGGATAGTTCGATTCGATGTAGTGCCTCAGTTCAAGCAGCACATGAATTGATCATCTTTTCATATTTACTACAATATAAACATAAATGAACATCACAATGTGTCTTGTTTCAAACGCAGAAAGATGTCAGTACACAACATTTCTTCCCGCTCATGTTGTTCCAAACCTGTATGACGGGTGAAAACTAAAGTAATATATTTAGAAGCATGGACTGTTGTTGTCATGAACAATTCATTTAAAGCAAATGTAGAGTATTATGAAGTCTCTTGGAACATCAGTAACACTTTTCTCTATTAATTCTTAGTGTTACTTTGAGTTTATCACCTCCTGTGCTGACTGGGGAGAAAAATGTTGCTCATTAAGTAGCTTCTCAGTATATAGGTGATCTGTCACATGTGAGAGGAGGTCTGCTGTGGGGGCTGTCCCTGAGGACCGGGCTATAAGCACTCATATCAAACAACCTCCCATGCAACATGACAATCACCTCCATATTTGGGGCTGGACGCGTGCTGAGCGCTTACTTAATTTGGATTTCATGCGTTCATGTATAAATCAAACATAAATAGCATCTGTGTAGGGTTGTGTATCTGTGCCAGAAAAAGGAACAAACTCTTCTCATTCGACAATTTGGAGACTTGAAGCGAGGGTTCCTCACGTCTTGTTTGAACTCGACAGCACAGCGTGTATTAAAATAGAACTTTGCTGACAAAGAGTGTTCACAAACAAGGGATCAATATTTGTTCCCCCGCTTTAAAACAGGGGCATTTGTCTTTGTGGTTCAAATTGTTTAACCCTGTCTGCCAATGTATTAACTATGCATTGACTTGGGGACCAGTGTGACTCACTCAAAGTCATCCAAAGAGAACCTTTAGCTCTTTGTTTTGAAAAAGGAAAGTATTTTTTTTTTTTTTTTTTTTGGTTCATGGTGGATTATGGGATGTTGGGGGCATTGATCAGAGACTAATTGCCATTTAAACTCACACTGGAAAAAAGAATGATGTCTAAGCATACCATAAATTCATATACGATTTAACCTTTTTATTAAATATAAAAAGTATTAATTTGAATATTAAATTGTATTTATGAATCATGCCTGAACAGCAGCACTAAAATAACTTGAGGGCCAAATCTCAGTATTAGCTAATAATTAACTTCAACTTTTGTCTCAAAACACTCCTAATTATTTCTTATTAATACACTGTAAAAAAAAATATGCCTCTCCAACATAAAAATTTCTAGTGACCCGTTGCACCTAAAATTTTTAGTTGGCCCAATTTAAGTTGCGGAAACCAACTTTTTTGTGTTGTGCTGACTACCCCTGCATGTAGACTGAACTTGAAATAGAATGTTGTGTAAATTAAATATTTTCTGTTGACTAAACATAGCTTGTTGGGCCAACAAGCAGACTAAAATTGAAATAAAATGTTGTATTAAATATTTATTCTTGGTCAAAATAGTCTATTTTTCATTATTTCAAATAAATTACACACTAGGCTTTGATAAAAAAAAACATTTTATTTATTTATTTAAATACATATGAATTTGCCTGTTAGGCTCAAGTAAAATATTACACAAGTATTCAACCAGTGCCGAAACAAACATCATGAGGGAATTTGTGAAGTCTCCCAGATTGTCCATGACAACTTCCTCCTCCACTACTACAGCCACATTGACCACTGTGGGATAAGGTCCTGAGTTGGTAGAACTGTCAGTCACTTCATTTTCATGGCCTTTGTGTGTGGCCCCAGTGCCTCAGTATCCTGTGAAACACAATAAATGTCTTTTAGTGTCAGACTGAAAGCATAATGTCTTATGCAATCACTACTGCATCACAAACAGTAATACCATAATAAAGATATTCAAATTAATTACCTTAATAGTCTTTGAAATTGAAGCTGGCTCTCTCAAGTACAGGGGAAGACCACTAAGAACAGCAGACCTTCAATGAGTAGTTAGATCTGTGGTCTGCCAAAAAGACCATCAATAAGACATTATTAAGTCGCTTAATTAACAAAGGGGTTACACGTATACTCTACCAACAGTTTAGGATCACCTACTCTTTTCACCATTGGGCGTCATTTCAACCAACTTCATGAAATAGTTTCCTGAAATACAATCAAGATTACAATCTGAGAGGGATAATCAGCTAACAAGTGCAGCAAGTCTACAGATCCCTTAAAGAGATACTCCACCGAAAAATGTAAGTTCTGTCATCATATACTCATCCTCATGTTGTTTCAAACCTGTATGAATTTCTTTCTTCTGCTGAACAGAAATGAAGATATTTAGAAGAATGTCAGTGGGGTATCCCTTTAAGACTGTTTGAATAACATTACCAGAGTCTACTTAGGTTAGATACTGAGAGTGGTTTTCTAACAGTCCTAAAATAGGTCTCAAACATGCTGTGCGCACGATGGCTGTTTTTTGTTCAGTCATATTGACCAAAAGCATGTCAGGTGACTTTCATGAGGCTGATCAAGATTAACCAATGGTGAAATGAGTCAATTCTGCCCAGTATGTAGGTGCTGGTCAAACGGAGCTATATGATAGGAGAAAAACAGCTTAATACTACACCAAAATATTTCTCTCTAATGCATACATGTTGATTTCAAGGTCTTAATCGGGGAAGTTGACTGCTTTGCCCATTTTGTTATCCATACCAATTGAAACAATAAAATAGCACCATAATCAAAATCTCAACCAAGGTTCCATGTACACTCCATGTAAATAAGATAACGTAAACAATACGTGTGGCATCCCACAAGCAAAAAAATAAGCCATCATCTCTGAACGCCATTTATGGCATACATTATATTATGTATTTGCGGGATTTGTACATGTATTGTAGATCATCAAAATCAAGTATACATTGAACCTTTTTGACAAATTCTGATCATATAATATAATTCTATTGTTTACATAATGAGCAATGGATAAATGTCACAAGACAATTATCAACTCAACTGCCAGAGACCTTGAAATTAAAATGTTGAGTTTTGCAGTTAAGTTTTTGTGGATCAGTGAGCTGTTGGCAGTTTGTTCTCTTAAACAGGTATCAGTAAATTATGTTACACTGTTTAACACTGTTATATTTTATACAAAGAAATGATTAATATACCTGGGCATCCAGTTGTTCCAGAAGTTCATCCAAGTTGTTCCACCTTCCCAGTCTTGCTTTTGGCTCTGTACATCTTTAGCAACCCCTGGGTGTGATTGTCCAGCGATGTCAGGAATGCTGACTTCAGGTCAATACGGTAGATGCGGAAGAATTCAGCACAAACCCGTGGGTAATGAAAGATTCAGAAGCAAACAATTAAAAGCAAAGCAAATTATTTCTTAGCCTAAATTATCAGTCACTCTGTGATAGCAAAAGCACAAGTTGTCAAGACTAGCTGTCTGTTACAGTCAATTATCATATATATCATAAGCCAAAATGCAAATGGAATTGGAAAATATTGACCATTAAAAATATTAAACGGAAACATGTAACCGTTTGGAAAACTGATAACGTTAAACAGCTTACAAATCTGATAACATTAGCAGCTATTAATTTTCGTGTTAGCACAACTCTTTATTTATTTTTATCAGACTGAAATGTTATTTCACTCTTGCAAATTGAGGCTTTGTGCAAAGTACTAGCTGCTAACACGAAGGCACATGTGCTTTGAATGCCACTAACAGTTAGAACTAACGTTAGCCTAAATTATCAGTCACTCTGTGATAGCAATAGCACAAGTTGTCAAGACTAGCTGTCTGTTACAGTCAATTATCATATATATATCATAAGCCAAAATGTAAATGGAATTTGAAAATATTGACCATTAAATATATTAAACGGGAACATGTCATGCTTAATAACCGTTAGGGTCGACTTTAAATCACATGCCAGTTGGAAAGGAATGCTAAGCTTTATGAGTTAAACGTTATTTTCCAGCACTGCTAATCACTGTAGGTACTCACAATAAAGCTATTTCAAACTTTGTTGATAGACAATCGATATATTATTAACCTAAATTTGCTCATTAACTCGCAGCACAAAGTACTCACCAATGCAATGTCGTGACTCCAGCCTGCTGCAGCGCTGCCTGGTAGAACTCCTTTGCGCATGCTCAGACGATTGACGGTGTTCTCTCTTGCTCGGCCAACATAATATTTTTTGTGCAACGTTAAAAGTTATCTCAACATAATTATTTATTTTCTCTTGATGAACATTTTGTAGTACAATCATGGAAATCATGCAATCATTGACCAAACATATTTTTCTTTTTTGACACAACCATTATGTTGAGCCAACATGTATTTCATCATTTGTACAACTTTTTGCATCAGTAATTTTTTACAGTGTAGTTAGTAAGGTATTTTTAAGTTTAGGTATTGGTAGAGTTAGGTTAGGTTGGGGTTAGGTTACTTGCAAGTAATTATGCAAACTGTATTTGTTATTATAATAGTAAGTACATGTAATGTTTAAAAAGGACACCTTAAAATAAAGTGTTACCATTGTAATAAACAGCCAACATGCAGTTCATAAGCCACTAGTTAATATTGAGAATTTGTCCCCAAACTAAAGTGTTACCAATTGTTGAATAATATAAATTTACAATTATTTACAGTTTATTGTTTATAGTATTATATAAATATTATGTATAGTATTATTCAGGTATTCAGTTTATTACATGTCATTTGTTATTACAATTATTACAGATTTAATTAATAAAGAGGTTTAATTGGGAAACTGATTTTTCATATGTTCATACATCATTCTTTTTCCCACAGTTGCCTGTGTTGATTAGCAAATGTGCTTACGTTTTGATAGACACAGCTAAAGCATAACTTAAAGGAACATTTAGCTCTGCAGCAGATGCTTTCATGTTCACATGTCGGTTTGCATCAAATGATTGACAGCTGTTGCTCCACTCTGCTTCTTTAGTTGAGACAAAGTTAATGTAAAGTTTCTCTAGCAAGATATTTAGAGTCAAGGCTGGGCATTTTTTATAGGTGATATTGGGTGTGGATATGCCGAGGGGTTCATAAAAAGTATATAAATCACAACAAATGCTAAAACAATACACAGCAGAGTAAACTAAATTGGTGCCATTGCAATCAAGGAATGAAATTTAATCATCAATGCTAAAGCGTCTTTGCATGGCAGAATCATTGTCAAAGGATACAGCTTCCCTTGCTTTCTGGGGAAAGAATACAGACATATGCTGACGTAGAGCTGCAAAGACATGCAGCCTGAAAATATGAGTAATGAATTTCATACATTAATACATTTAGAGTGGTCTGCTCTGATCTGTCAGTCTCTTTCCAGCTCAACCAATAGCGAGAGTTTGGGGCGTGGCTACTGTGGCAGTCTGAGCCCCAAGGTGTTTGTTTGGGACAATGGCTGACAAATTAAATTGGAAAATAAATTCAGATTCAGTTACAGAAGTGCATGCCAAAATTTAAAGACTTGCCAAAATACAAAGAGACAGACAATGGGGTTAAAGTAGTGCAAACACTGGAATTTGATGGAATGTTTGAGGTTTAATCGAGATCCTGATCTTGTGGAGTTTCTTTTTGGAAGGTAAGGTAAACTCAATTTTGACACATATTGTAGCTCTTCACTGTAAAACCCCAGATAAAATGGTAAGATATTGTAAGGATAAGAGTAATTTTAAGGGTGTGATGAATGTAAGGGCATTGCAAAGGTTTTATAAAAATATGTGGTAATGCCTTATTTTAAAGGCCAATTCTTATTACTAACAAACCATTAACTACATTTCCTTATTTGTTGCTTATTAATAGTTAGTTAAGTAGTTTAGGTATTGGGTATGATGATAAGGGATGTAGAAAAAGCAGGCAATATGCTAGTAATATGCATGCTAATAAGCAACTTGCTAATAGTGAGAATTGGTCCCTATACTAAAGCGTCACCAAATATGCTTTATTTTTATAATTTCACGAGATGCCACTAGTAGCACAGAAACTGCATACTATTATACTTTTAAGATTCACTTTTGCAAATGGGTAGCAAAGGGTAGCAAATCACATTTTCTCTTTATGCGCTGGGCAATGTAATTTTTTGGTGTTTGTTCTTAAAAAGAGACACATGAAACATCACACTGCAGTGCATCTGTGGATATTTCATTGTTTTGACAACTTTTACCCCAGTGAGGCCCATTTCCATGATCTCGCCCAGGGCCCCGGCAAACCCACAAGCTGACCCTGCTTGGAGCGAGATGTCTTGGAGTGCTAGTCTTGTTTTCCCATTCACGTGAGTGGCTTCTCCAAGTGTGGATTAATGGCATAGAATTCAGAGATTGAGGTAAATGGCTACAGAAACAGAAGGAAAGAGAAACAACAGAGAACAAAGTGGGAGTGGAAGAGAGATGACAGAAGCCACATCATAGCACAAGCAGAAACATGTCCTGCTGTTGGGCTGCTTGGATCTGGCCTCCTTAGGGAATATGGGCTGTCTTTCACAGGTGTGAATGAGGAACCTTATGGTGCATTGCCCCTTCAATGTCTAATTCTCACTCTGTCTAGCTTCTTATTTTAGCTCATTTGTTAAAGTAAAGACTTATCTGCTTACCTTCCTTTTGTTAAATAGCATCTGTTTGTCTGACAGGGTATGGCTGATGGGCATATTTTCCTAATATTGTTTCAAGAGAAAGAAATCATGCTTAACATTTTTTTTTTTAAGTTGCATGTTCAGAATAATGTTTTTTTTTTCATAATCAAAAATATTTCAAGCTGTTAATTTGTATGTTAGTCATTTAATTCAATAACGAAAATGTACTTTGGTACCAAGTCAATACTGAACTTTAAAAATATAAAAATATCAGTAGTACAGAGTAGAGGGTCATGCATAGGCAGGTAAAACACCTGTAAAAAACATGAAAAATCCTACATATTAATAAAGTACAGTATGCCATATTTTTACATTTATTAGAGTGTACATTTCACACAAGAAAAATCGCTTATTTTATAACTATTTATGCTATACCTGTTCAATTCATGAAACGTGACTGTGTGTGCAATCAACAGTTCAGTGTGACAAGACTGAATCTTACTCTCTCTTAATTCTAGCTCTTTGAGTAATTGGTTGACCTTGACCTTTGCCCTGAACATACTGTTGACAGTTATGCTTGACAAGAAGAGATTATTTTTAGAGCTCTTGAATACTAATGTGCCTTCTCTTCTCATTCTCCTGTAAATGAGAAAATAATGACAGGTTGAGTATATTTCCAGTGTATGGATTTAGACTTTCATTCATTATTACAATTTCCTAAGCACAATATCAATATTATTCTGCACAGAAGCAGATGTGATGAGATTAGTGGGTGGGTGGCCAAGAAATGAAAGTTTGGATTATTTCACTCATAAGAGAAATTGAGGACAGATGCTCTGCATGGAAAGGAGTGTCTGCTTCCCTGAAGGAATGCAGAGTCACTTCCCAATCCCCTTTTGTGGGGCCAGTGCGTATTTTACCTCTCATCAAAATCCAGACGCAGACAGAAAAGTTGCCGACATATCTCCAAGCCTTCTGAAACTCCATGAGCCCAGTGTCTTTGGATGTCTCCATTTTTGGCAACCTACCCACAGAGCAGCCTACCTTTATAACTGTCAAAAATAAGCCTTTCTGCAGGAAGATGGCAGTAATGCTCAGCTTATATATGTTGGGGTGGTATCTGGAAAAATAAAAGATGAACTACACCGTTTCATCTTCTACAGCAATAAGTTGCAGACACAGAAGATTTGTCCTTTATGGTAGCTTCTTGAGCGCCAGAGGACTGAATGTTCAGGAAGATGCATGATGGGAAAGTTATACATAGAAAACTGCAAGAAGAAACATTGATCTCTGAGAACTGTATTTTGTGGATGTTTCAGAGCAGGAAAGGGGGAAGTATTTTTCAGCTCAGAGAGGCTCCTTCAAAATATTTTATTTTTTGCAAATCTATATTGATAAGCTACATGAATTATAAATGATTTTTGATTCTACAGTATCTATCTATCTATCTATCTATCTATCTATCTATCTATCTATCTATCTATCTATCTATCTATCTATTTTTTTAAGAAATTAATACTTATTTTGCCAACGAAGCATTAAATTGATGAAGTCATTTACAGTACTACAACAGATTTTTATTTCAAATAAATGCTGTTCATTTGACATTAAGAACAATTTTAAGATGTGTCAGAGTTTGCACATAAATACTAAGCAGCATAACTGTTTTCTACAAAAGAGCACAATATAATAATAATAATAAATGTTTCTTGAGCAGCAAATCAGCATATAAGAATAATTTCTGAAGGATCATTTGACACGAAAGACTGTAGTAATAGCTGCTGCCAGCTTTGCAATAGCATAAATAAATTACATTTGTGAAATATATTAGTATAAATAACATTTATATTAAATTGTAATAATATTTAACATTACTGTATTAGATTATGATACTGATAAAGATTCATTCCCAGACAGTAAGCAGTTTTGGCACAGAACTGGCCCACATCTGGCCAACGTGAAATCCAAGCGGGCCAAATGTGGTCCAGATCTGGGCCAAAACTGCTTACTGTCTGGGTTAGTACTTCTTAAGATAAACTTAAGATCTACAAAGTGTACTCGACTGTGCTATTTTGGGACACCATGAATATGAACTAAAATTTATTTTTAACATACTATGTTTATCCATACTATGCACTCAATACTTAGTTGGGGCTCCTTTTGCCTGAATTACTGCTGCAATGTGGCGTGGCATGGAGTCGATCAGTCTGTGGCACTGCTCCGGTGTTGTGAGAACCCAGGTTGCTCTGATAGTGGCCTTCAGCTCTTCTGCATTGTTGGGTCTGGCATATCACATCTTCCTCTTCACAATACCCCATCCAAGACAGCAAGCAGTGTGAGCCCAGAACTGGCCCACATCTAGCCCGTTTGAAATCCATGCGGGCCAAATGTGGGCAAGATCTGGACCGAAATTGCTTGCTGTCTGGGACAGATTTTCTATGGGGTTAAGGTCAGGTGAGTTTGCTGGCCAATTAAGAACAGGGATACCATGGTCCTTAAACCAGGTACACGTAGCTTTGGCACTGTGTGCAGATCTGCATCTCCATAAAGTTGGTCAGCAGAAGGAAGCATGAAGTGCTCTAAAACTTCTTGGTATACGGCTGTGTTGACGTTGGACCTCTGAAAACACAGTGGACCAACACCATTAGATGACATGGCACCCCAAACCATCACTGACTGTGGAAAATTTACATTGGACCTCAAGAAATGTCGATTGTGTTCCTCTCCTCTCTTCCTCCAGACTTTGGGACCCTGATTTCCAAAGGAAATGCAAAATTTACTTTCATCAGAGAACATAACTTTGGACTACTCAGCAGCAGTCCAGTCCTTTTTGAAACGAGACGTTTCTGACGCTGTCTGATGTTCAAGAGTGGCTTGGCACAAGGAATGCCAAAAGGATTTTTGAATGGGTTTTGTTTCACAATCCTCTCCTGGGTGAGGTTATCCCTATTACACTTTTTTCCTACAACATCTTTTCCTTCCCTTTGACTCTCTATTAAGTTGCTTGGACACAGAGCTCTGTGAACAGCCAGTCTATTTTGCAATGACCTTTTGTGTCTTGCCCTCCTTGTGCAAGGTGTCAATGGTTGTCTTTTGGACAACTGTCAAGTCAGCAGTCTTCCCCATGATTGTGTAGCCTACAGAACTAGATTAAGACCATTTAAAGGCCTTTGCAGGTGTTTTGAGTTAATTAGCTAATTAGAGTGTGGCACCAGGTGTCTTAAATATTGAACCTTTTCCACAATATTCTAATTTTATGATATACTGAATTTAGGATTTTACTTAGTTGTCAGTTATAATCAGCAAAATTAAAAGAAATAAACATTTGAAATATATCAGTATGTGTGTAATGAATAAATATACAAGTTTCCCTTTTTGAATGGAATTAGTGAGATAAATCAACTTTTTGATGATATTCTAATTATATGACCAGCACCTGTATTAAGTACAAAACTAGTGTAAAACTAGTATAATATGGAAGTGTACTTTTTTTTTTTTTTTTTTACCTGAGGAAAGAGATTGCACAGATAATTTTAAATGGATGTCAATGGGGAAAATGCATGTTAATGCCAGATGGTGTAATTCCAACATTTACCAGTAGGGTAAATCCTAAGCAGGAAAAATATGACCCCTCAGTTCAGCTCCAGTAAAGTGACAGAGTTCAACACCATGGACAGCACCACAGGCTGCATCCTTTTCTTCTTTTCTCTGCTTCTTAGACAAGGTGTTTGTTTCAAACAGCACCGCAGAGCTAAGCAGTTAACACCTACCATGAGGCGAAAAACAACTGCAAATGTAAAAAGTGTGACTCATCTGTGGTCTCTAAACATAGGACCACACACTGGTAAACTCAGTCTGTTGTTTCAGGTAAGCTAGGAGCTCCTGCCACTCACTGTTTTGACGTCTGGTTCTTCCCCACAGGCTTTAGTTTTCCCCTGTTCCTCCCTGTTTGATTCTTGCTCGGTATCCGTCAAACCCCTGTGGCTTAGCAACACTGTATTTCCTGGTATCATCAACAAATACACACAAGCATTGCTCTGGCCCTATGCATCAAAGCTACTAATACCACAGCAAGTCATTCACACTTAATGAACATAATGTACTGCTTGATAAAAAGGAGAGAAATCCACACTAAGTGCTTCCTTTTGAAGATAAACATTGCGTTTAGGGATGATCACCAGTCAGTGTCAGTGTGAGTTACGTCTCAGTGCTCTCTCTGCTGTGTAAGTGCCCCTGATTCCCTTGAGGAAGGCAGTGTGCCATAGCCAGCTTTGTGCTCTTTGGCAGTTTTGACAGCCACACTGGCTCATGAAGAGGGGCTATTGGAACACTAAACTGGTTTGCTTCAGGCCAGGGTGGAGAAAGACCGGCCCCTTGGCCTTTTAACAGACACTACTGAATGATTCATAGTAGTGGGGTGGTTGTATCATCTTGAGGTAATGTTTCACAGAGTGACTTGCAGGGGTGTCGCTTTTCTAGTGTCTTCCGTCTGAACCTCAAACCGCGGGGGAAAGCTGGGTAAAACATCGATTTTGAAATTAATCGTGATCTTTATTTGATCACTATATCCCTTCTTAAAAATTCAATAGCGAGATTTTACCCTTTTTTCTACAGCTTTTTAGCAGTGGGCACCAAACCAGCAGTCTCATAGAAGTAGTATTTTGTATGAGTTTGCAGTCCGTATTGCTTTTTCAGTGCGTCAAAAACATACAACGCAAGCACTTTAAGTTAATGAATAAATTAATCTTCTGAGCTGATCCTTTTTAGTGAATCAAAAACATAGAGTGCTATCAGAGTAGTCTAAATTCACAAACAAATTACTCTTGAGTTGAACCTCATGAAGAATCAAAACAAGCTAAATAAACAAGTGGTGTAGTCTTATTCATGAAAAGTGTTCATTCTTCACAATGAATCAAAACATACAGTGCAATCACTGTTCTTCAATTAATAAATTAAAACAAGTATTAAGAGTCTCTTAAAAATCAGTTGTTTTAATGAATGATTCAAAATGACTCACAAACTCAGGAGTTTGAGGTCTGATTGATATGAAGCAGATTGAATCAGTCTGATTGACCTCACTGAATGAACTCAAATTAACCTTGTTATTTCTGCCATCTGTGATCAGTTTGGTAAATTTTAAAATACATATAAAAGAACCTAAGCAAGTAACTAATAAATGAATAAACAATTTGTCTGAAATATTTTGATTTATACCTGTTGTGTAGATTCATGTCTTTTCTATACTCTTCAATTCATAATTTCATAATCGACTAATCATTTTGTATTTTTTATAATTACAGTTTAATACAACAAATGAAATGTAATCTTTACTTCAGTAACTCACGGAGCATTTTTAATTGTGTTGATTATTAAATATAGAGGTTTATATAGTTTAGGCCCTGTTGCTAATTACTTTTTTTTTATACATATTAAACAGCTATATTTATTTTAATGTACCAAGTTATGAGGTTCCCTGCATATTTTTCAGCCTGAACTCATGTTTATCCATGTAAGTAAAATGGACATTTTTACAGAAAAATGAAATAGAATCAGAATTGAATCAGGAAATCTGTATCAGTACTCAGCAGCTATATATAACAACAATTTATCTGTGCTTAAAATAAAGCAAGAGTCCTATAAAAATAAAGCTATCCAAGGCTCCAGCCCCCCACCTCCTCAGTCACCAAGGCCACAGATTCACCTTTGACATATTGTTGTGTGACTGCAAATTACTCCCTAAGGGAGTGTGTTCATGTACACACACACACACATGCATAAGTCACATCTCACATGTGGACACACAATAGAAAGGAGTAGTGTGAGCTGGGGGTGGGTGCCAATCTCAGTGAAGTCCCCCTCTTGGAAAACCCCCACTTCACACCCATCTACCCGGCATCCTCTGCACCTCAGGTATGGTGTAAAGGGGCTGCGGCGCACAACAAGTACATGGCTAAGATGGAGTCTCCCAGCATGATTCCTTATTGGCTGCTGTTTTCACAGCTTTAATTGAAGGAAGGAGGGCTCTGCTGCTTTATTCAATGCCCTTAGACAAATAGTCTTTCCTTGGAGGAGTGGAAGCTAAACCAAGAAATCTACGTATCTACATATCTATCTACCTATGCATCCATCCATCCATGGAAAATGTAATGCCATTTGAGGAAAAACATTAAGTTCTTCCATAAATATTAACTGGCTTTTATATTGTCAAACTGCAAGTAAATTGTTAAAAATATTATTTGGAAAAGAAATACCTTTTGTGATCTTGAAAGCACATTTAAGATCAAAACAATATATTTAAACTTCAAACATTTGGGATTGGTAAGATTTGTAAATGTTTTTAAAGTGTCTTATGCTCACTAAGGCTGTATTTATTTTATCTGAAAATACAGTAAAAACAGAAATATTGTGAAATATTATTATGGTTTAATATAATATATATGCTTAATATATTTTGAAATGTAATTTCATTCATTTGATGGCAAAGCTTAATTTACAGCAGATATTGCTATAGCCAACAGTCTGACAATATTGCTTAAAAATAATTCTAAAATGCTGATTTGGTGTCAAAAACCTTTTCTTTATGTTGTTATCAATGTCAGTAGCAGTGTTGCTTAATATTTTGAGGAAACTTTAATAAATCTTATCCATTGTTAGATTAACAGAATGTTCAAAAGAATAGCATTTATTTTTATTCTAAAATGCATAGCCCACTTTGAAAACCCTTGGTCTATGGTATTTCACAGAAAATATGAATAGCCACAGCAAAGTCCCTTAAAGTTTTCTTTGAGCTGCCATCAAATACCATGTGTGTACACATGCTGACCTACAGATATACAGTCCTTTGTGTCCTGTTGCTCAGCAACACTTCCCTGATTAAGTTAGTTGACTATGGGTGCAAGGATCTGCCTTCTGAATGGACCACAGGATCAGATCACACTAATGGATCTGCAGCCACACCCTCAGCTTCGGTCCCGTGGGTCGAGTTCCCTTCCCAGCCTTTGTCTCTTAGTCAGAGAGAATGTGTACCAGGACAACACTACTATACAATAGGGACGTCTATTTTTATACATGGTAGCTTGAAAGCGATCATGGAAAACTCCTACTGTTGAATGCAGAAATGTCCTGGGAAGACTTATGGAACACTGAAGAGTTTTCTTGAGTGTTGTTTGTTCCACCCACTGGAATGTGTTCAGTTTTATTGTGAAGCTCTTTTAGGCTTGTACTTGAATACATGGTGCATTGTTAAAATATTCATTTTATATTGTTTAGTAAGTAATGTTTACATCATCATCTAGCCGGCTTAGAAGCGATTCCATTACCACTTGTCTCCAGGCTCCCTTTAAGGAAGAGTTTCAATGGCTTTTTACCAGTGCTATACAGTGCTTTGGACATTATGAAATAAACATCAAGTGACACTTTGCCCACTCTGACCATACTTCTGAAAAAGATTGACTGAAGGTCTCATCCCAGAAGGAAACATGACTTGTGGATGGCTGGAAGGCAGGAAAGATGAATGACAGAAGATATGTGAGGAGCTATAGAGTCAAGTGTGTCATGAGGTCTCTACTGGCTCAGACAGAGCTATCTCGTCCTAAAAACATGCTTTTCTTCCAGCATGAACTGAAGTTCGCTTTTGTTGAAGGTGCACCACACCAAAAAATTATCCCTTATATTTATGCTTTTGCATTGAATGTGTAAGTGTATCCCATATTTAAATAGTACTTTTGAAGCTTTGTTTTGTTTTGTTTTTGCTTCCAAGATTGATCTTTTTGGACAATTTTTATTTTTACTTCTGAAGTTAGATTGTACTGGACCGTGACATTATGTCTGTTTCATTTTATAACTTGCAGTCCAGAGCAAAGAAGCTTTTGACTTACCTCTGTAGTTGACTGGGACATCCAGAAACAGATCATGTGCAAATTATATGTATCTTCAGCATCTTGAGTCACCTTTATTGCTGGACAACACATAATTTGTGTGATCTTCCACCACCACTGTTGGGTTATGCATATGTTGTTAAATAGCTGTTCGTTTATTTCAGATATTTCTTTGTTTACAGTATGAGTACATATATGTATGTGTGCGTATGTGTCTTGCTGTCAGTGCTGAAGTGGGCGTTTCGTTGAGGGTCACTCTTGATCTAATCGCCTGGGATCACTGACGGGATGTTAATGTTCCGATTGTTGTGAGTAGAAATTAAAACCATCACAACCACTCAGCTCACCCACAGTGATATTTGGAGATCTGAATTATACTGATTACACATCTTGAACAGCAGTGGGTTTTGGTCTATCATTAGTGTCACAGCGTGAGCCTTCCCCGTGTGCTTGTGTGAATAAAAGTAGCCGGACAGAGAAACACACAAACTGTGCGTTCACACGGGCTATGGTGGAACGTTCCAAAGATTAGACATGGATTAGAAATTGTGTTGTTTACAAAAATTTATTCATACAAATCTTACAACACTTTTTAACATTTAAAAATGTCACCCCCTAAGGAGTTATATGTGTTAATATAGGATGATGTCACTTGCTAATATTCACTTGTCACATATATAATGTTTCAGGTATAGATAAAACGTTCACATTAAGGCTTTCGGCGCTTTCAGAAATGTACACAACAGGCTGTGCTGTGGCCTGGGTTTCATCAGGTTTTTCGCTCGCTGTCAAAAAACCCTCAAGCTATGCAACAAGAAACAACACAAAACCTAGCTAGGCTAGCTTCATGGACCTTGAGCTACAATGAGTAGAGCTAAACAGAAACACGTGCTTGCCACATTTACACACATTCATCAGCTTAAACAATTCAGACAATTAACACTTTTACCATGTACACCACTTCAGTAATAGATTTGATCACAATATATGCTGGCCATGCTTTTCAGCTCTAATTAAAGAATTAGGTTTGAAACCAGGTTTCGAAAAGAAAAGGAGAGGGAAAAGTAAAGATGGAGTTTGTGAAATGGAACCTAATAGTTTGCAGCATCGTAGGGCCACTAAAATTGCCATCCGTGATAAGTGGCGATTTTTTTATCATAAGTTGTCACAAGGCACCTAAGCCAAAACCAGTATCATCTTTCATAACATCATTATGTTCATGCACGCATTCACTCGCCCACCCACCTCCCGCCCTTCCTACACGCACACGGCACACACACACCTCGCATAACACTCTCAGAGACGCATCCATACTCACATAAAGCCTGGGGGACAATGCCAAATTGAAGAAAGATTGATTTTGTGCCTGGGACAGCGGTTTACATATTGAATTAGTGGATGAATAAGACCTGATTTACATATCAGGAGAAATATACTGAATTCAATACAGGCTTAACCAAAATATATGGCGAAAAAATCATATAGATGATTAAACAGATAGATGAAAAACAATAGATGATGTTGCAGTGCATCCCTCCCTAAGGGTAATGGGTGTACCTTATCTATACATACAAGAAAAAGGCTATCTTCAACATGCACTAGCACTATCTGCCAATAAGGGTGATGAATATGACAGTGGTCACTTTGAAGTTCACACGGACCTCCCCCTTCGCTCTCGCTGGCCTCACATTCCCTCAGTCATCAGCAGCAATTACAGATAGGTATTAATACAACTGATTTTTTCTAGATCTATGATGAGCTGATGAATGAAACCATTATGCATACTTTGTCCTATCTGAATTAAGGAGCGATCGCATTACTGAAGAAGTTTTCACGATTAAGTCATGGACCTGAAGGGACCATCCACCACATTCATCTCTTAACTGAATTTTAAAATAGGGGTGGCATCAGATGATCATTATCTCATGACTTGCTATTCAATACTGGTTTAGTCTGACTGCAGATAGCACATAACAAAGCATTCA
The DNA here is from genome assembly GCF_023724105.1 of Carassius gibelio. Classification (NCBI taxonomy): domain Eukaryota; kingdom Metazoa; phylum Chordata; class Actinopteri; order Cypriniformes; family Cyprinidae; genus Carassius; species Carassius gibelio. The sequence continues at coordinate 19,304,905 of NC_068397.1, forward strand.
CAGCTTAAGGCATGTGAAATGACGCAAAGCCACCCACATAGGCATCGAATACATGCAAAGAAATCAGCGAGAGACCAACACGCCGATTCCACAACACATTTTAGGTGGAGCATGCATTTGAATATAAGGACTTCTTCGATCTGATTCAGGGTTTTTTTTTCTCTGCTTCCTCAGAGGCGGATCTGATGTGGGGACCAATACAATGAGCATGGAAACATTGAGTGAATGGGAAACAAAGAAATGCAAAGGACATGCATGTATACATTTTAAGTATACCATGCACTGGGATGAAGAAAAAAAACAGTAGAAAGATAATCCAACAAGGGAAAAAAAAAAACATGTAATTCAATACTACTCTAGTGTCATTTTTCCCAGTCAGGCATACTGGTCACTGACTCCAATCACATATACAGACAGGACAATCACATTCCATCTGGAGAAGACTGGTGTTTTGAAGTACAGTTCACAAATGAGTGGGCTAAGAAAGAGGGAACCGTGCCAGCTCCTATATATCCCTCTCCCACTCCCCCTCTTTAGGGGGAGTCACAACCATTGAAACAGCCCTGTACTTTACAGAGTATGTTGGATACATCCCTGGGCAGACTTTGGATAAAATAAGACTCTATTCTTTCAGCAGATTACAAAAATAAGTATAACATTCAGAACTTTGATTGTCTTTTTAAAATCTATTTATTTTCTGCATATGATGATGAATTTGAAAAGATATCAGGCGCAATAACGTTCAAGGTGCACAATTTTTTTTTTTCTTCTTCTCTTTTTTTTTCTTCTTCTGATAGTTTTTGTTCTCTTTTGTTTTTAACATATATAGCTATATACATGAAACTGAACGGTTGGTCCACAAAGTATAACTGTGCGGTTTCAAGTGCTTTTGTACAAAAAGAAAAACAATGTTATTAGTAAAATATTCATTTTAATGGCTTTACTTCATACATAAATACATGTTTAAAGAACACAGGCGCGATCCACTGACTGATCAGTTATATCAGAATGACGTTGATCTTAGAACTGAATGTACACATGGAGGGGCATTTGGGGGCAGTTTTGTCAGCGCTACAAATAAGCAAATCGACGTCCTTTGTTTTTAATTCGCTGTCTGTACCTTCTTCCCAGGACGGCTGCTAAATACTTCTTGACGGCCATCTGTTTTCGGTAGCGACTGTAAATGTCGGTGAAGATCCCATCCGAATGCCTTTTTGATAAGGTTTCCGATTCGTCCTCCTCGCTGCTTCCTCCGCTGCAAATATAGATGAACTGTTATTAGGCCACCGGCTGGCACAGAAAATGTGTTAACAGGTTTCAGTACAGCATAAACGCTCTTGGTGAACCAAACTGATTTTTTATTCCATTGTTCAATAATAAATAATTAAGAGATTTTTTTTTCGTTAGCATTACAACGAATTATTGTAGAAATCGAAAGAAGATCCAGCAGACAAGCCTCATAAATGATGCATGTTGGAATTTAAATGTAGGCTATTCTGATGCATGGCCTCTCGGCATTATTTCTCTAACAATATAGCCTACAACATTTTCGTTTTGGCACAAGCAATTAATATCACTTTTCATTTATCGGGTTTCATCTACGAATAGTTGCCCATGAAATTCCACGCCCATGCGAGCCCACAGACAAAGACACAAGAAGTCGGGGGGAAAAAAATAAAAAGAGTCAAGACAGGACAATGAGAAATCACCTCCACTGAAATCAAAAGGGGGAAAACAAAGATGACGGCAGGTAAACGCTTAAAAAATGCCCTTACCCTACGCGAACTGCCATCAGAGAATGCAGATATTTTCGTGCTGATAACTGAACCAGGATGTCCCTCAAGGCTCTATCTAATAATCCATCTGCATGCCTTTCCGTTCTGAGATAAAACGCCAAACACATAATATCAGTGATGAAATACCACAGAACACGTTTGTTGCAAAGTAATCAGCCCTGATTTGGTTGTATTCTTCTCTCGGCTAAACGCGTAATACGGTTAATACGGTTACTTTCGATTCCCCTAGTAAATCCTGCAATCGATCCGTCTCTCTCTCTCTCTCTCTCTCTCTCTCTCGCTCTATCTATCTATCTATCTATCTATCTATCTATCTATCTATCTATCTATCTATCTATCTATATGTCTATCTATCTATATGTCTGTCTGTCTGTCTGTCTGTCTTAATAGTCACTTGATGCAAAAATCAACAGCAACAATAACAGAAAAAAGCAAAGGAAAAAAGCTAGAAAACAAAAGGAACATAGATAGCGGAACAACAAACTAAACATAATGACATTGATTCGCATATGACATACAGTCATGTGCTGTGAAATAAAGTACCTTTTCTCTGGCGGGTAGTATAACGTGTATAGGTCATCTGTGAGAGAGGGAGGACTTCGTATAGCAATTTGATCAGTCCCAAAAGCCAGGTCGCTTAACGAGTTTCCGTCTTCGTCAAACACATTGTTGTCTAGTCTGGGGAAAAAAATGATTGATGCATTTATTAAAACACAATTTAATCACCGGAGTTATATGGTGTCGAAAAAAAACAGCGCTTGAAAGAAAGTCTAAATAAATCGCTAAATTAATTCTGCCGTTAATTATAGGCTACAGTTGTTTTGCGAACAAAATAAATAAAATGGGCTACACTGTGAGATGATAAATGCGTCATGCCCGAAGCAGGTTCGTGAATCGAATTGATTTTTAAATAAACTGACTTATTATTGTGTTTTTTTTTTTCTTTTTAGGACAAATGGGACTATAATAGGTTAATCTTATTTCTAAGCGTTTCTTCGCAGTTTTTAAAAAATCTTATTATAATGAACCTTATATTTGGCCATATGTGCTCAATAATGAGATTTGATGGTGACTTGTGGAACGTAACCGAATATAACTGACACTGTAATCTTATAATCATCAGTAAATTAACACAACAAAGGGTCCTGCACTGAGCATCTCATTCGTTTTTTCTTCGGTTTGTACAGTGACGCCACTGTACCGTCATCTTATACGGGCCACCCGTTACATTCATTGGTTTCTCATTTTCATACAAGCTACACTGCATCTGCCTGTCCCGATGGAGAAATTCCTTCTTAGCGATACCAACGCCCTCCCACATTGCGCTTGCACTGTAGCCTTGCGTAAACACTCGGGGGGGAAATCTCGTTGGGCTGTTACTGTTTGAAGGCTACAGAATAATACAACAAAGCCAATCCTTTTCCCACTCCATAAATTTAGTACTCCAAAAAAAAAAAAAAAAAAAAAAGATCAAATCCTTATGCGCTTCGACAAGATGATTAAATTCTAGCCCGTTTAGACTGTAAAAGGAAGCTCGTCGCAGAATATAGTTCGTTTCAACATGAAAGAAAACCCCAAAAACGTTGAGCAGAAAAGCTTATACATACCTTATATTGGGAAAAGTCATCCCAATAGGCGTGCAGAAGGCGCTGTAGTGCATTATGATTCCGTAGATGAGCAAAGCTAAAGTCGCTTTACTAGATCTGGCCATGCTGTAAAGACAGAAGAAAGTTCAATAAATAACTTAAACATATAAAACACTTGCCCCGATACAGTCCCGGTAGCCTCAATTTAAAAATGCATCGGACGCCTGGGTAGGGCTGTATTAGGCAATATTCGAGTAATGCGCAAATAACTTTTGATAAGAACGCCTCTGGAATCCAGAAAGGCAAACCAGAAGCTGGTTTTTACTTTTTTAATCGTATTTCCCGCTCATGAGATGATATTTGAAAAGTTTAAAGAATGCCATGCATGCGCATCAGAATCCTTCTCCCGATGAGGCAAACGATAAAACCGGTAGATAATCTTTAGAAAAGGAAAATCCAGTTGCCCGAGCGTCTTCGTATCATATAATTCCTTGGTTTAAACCGAATAAAAACGTCTTTGCCGGATTTTAACCTACCTATTGCAGAGTAGGTAGATAGAAATGCAGTTGGATGCGACTCGGGTGCGGCTGTGATTGTGTGAGAGAGATAGAGATCTTCCTCACAGCACCTCTTCCCTGAAGCGCCACCGTCCTTTGCTTATGTGCTCGTCGGTTCAACCCCTGCACTTTTATACAATAATCAATATAAACAAAATCACTTTTCCAAACAAAACTTCGGTGAAATCAGCAGAACTCGTTTGTCTACATATCCTTTTGCAAAACTTTTTCTGCTGTGCTCCGATTACCTCGGATTTTTATCCATGAATAGGGAGCCTTGCCTTTTTTTCAATAAGTCACATTAAGTATGCCACAGACGTCATCAACCCTTCCTCCCGGGATATAATAGTACAGTTCCTTCCTCATCGATGAACGAGTCACACACATGCACCTCAAATGGAACTTTCCTCTAAACGTAATTTCAGGAGAAAGAACAATTTGCAACTTTTTTTCAACTTGACAATGACAACGTGACTGCCAATTAGGCTCACCAGTCCGTGGAATGTCTCGAGGTCCCAAACCACATCAGTCACTCCATACAAACACTCACGCACTGTCGGACTGAGCAATGATGGGACAATAGAGGGTGGACACGACAATAAAAAGAGCTAAGTTCAAATACGCCACATTTGTCACAGGGTCACAAGCTGAGCGCTGTCCAGCAGTGGAGTGCTGAAATTTCATTGTGAATAAAATAGCGCACACTTTCTTTCTTTTTTTCTTCTTCTTTTTTTATTTATTTTTTTATTAACATGCGCTATATTTATACTGCGCTATATTTATATTTATACTATATTTAAATGTGTCTATCTATTTGTCTATTTATTTATTTTTATTTATATGCATTTATGTATATTTTTTACTAACACAATCAATAAAAGACATATTAGTCTATTTTAGTCTCCTATGCGTCATGGCTTTTCTTTGGTGAGCGGAAATTACTGCGTCTGAATTTTTTTAGAATGATAAACCCACCTAGCTATGTTCCACTTGCAACTTCAATATAAACTCTCGTTATTTTTTGTTATATCACTCACAAAAGCAAAAAGTTATTAAGGGTTTTTTTTTCATGGGAGCCTACTTTGAGCCTACTAGATCCCTGATGCATTTACTGGCTTGTCCACACACAGATGACGAAGTCTGGGTCGTGCACCACGGATGGATTTGCTATGAATTAATTAATGATTACGATTAGTGAACTCTGACGTCATATGACGATACTATAAGTCACCGCTTCGTATGCATGTATACTCACTCATTCTGTACACAGAGCGTGATTTTGTTGAACAATGATCACCTCAGGTCCGTTCTTACCTCAATACTACCCCCATGTGTTTCAGATTTGAAATTACATATGCAAACGTTGCTTGGTTTAAGAGGTGCACGGTCACCTGTAAGCGTCTTGAAGACTTTATTTTTAAGATATTTTTTGTTAGACTTTTGTAAATAAACTAGGCTGTATTTAAACCGTTACATCCAAACGTTGGTGTGCTAAAACACTAGTCACATTTAAATCTAGAACTTAAAACTCATCTGTTTAGCTGTGCATTTATTGAATGAGCACTGTGCAATGTCCGAACTGATTGCACTAGCATATATTTTCACTGCTTTTTTTTTTTTTTTTAATGTAAAATCATTTTCTAACTGTTTTAAATTCATTTTAAAGGAGTAGATTTTTTCATAATTTTAAAAGTTGTAAAATTGCTTGTTGTATTCTTGTTACTTTATTTTATGTAAAGCACTTTGAATTACCATTGTGTACGAAATGTGCTATATAAATAAACTTGCCTTGCCTTGCCTTCTGTATTGCTCGGGAACGTTCTGTTGCTATAGTTACCAGACAACTAATGTTCGCGAGACTTTAACTTTTGTGATACCAGAAAGTTTTTTGAAAACACTGTACAAAGTTGTTCTTTACTGAAACTTTGTTGAAATGTAGCTATAAATTGTATGACCTATACTTGCATAATAGTACATAAATAGTAGCCTACACATAATTTTACTTCGTTTGGGTTTGGTTTAATTAAATTGGGGGTTAGGCTATAACTCACAGCATCATGAATCGCGTTTTAAATTGCTTTTCACCTGTTCATTTGGCCACCCAAGTTACAGCATTCATTCATTCAATCATTCATTCTTTTGTGTAATTATGTAGGCCTATGCAGCATGCATATCAGTAGCCCTATTTTTTTCAGAATTAATTCATAATAAAATAAATGTGTTCTTGATTCACAAACCCATACTCGCCGTAAAAAGAGACAAACACAAAACTTCTGTAAATTAAGCAAATGAGCAAACTGGAAAACGTGCTATTACTGACTGTGTATGAGTCAAGACAAGGAATTATTTACAGTAAAGCTATTAAGTTGTTTCCTCTGGGTATCTTGCTGTAACCAATGAGATTAAGGTACATTTGTCAACTTGAGTGCAAGTATTGATGTCCCTAATTACAGCGGGAGGAAGTTGTTGTTTCGTCACACATTCGTCTCCTGTGTCACTACATATTGTGGTACTTTAAATTTCCAGCTGGTGGTTTATGGTTTCCCTTGTGGATGAACATGACCTCTCTATGACGCATATATAAACATGCATACAAGCATACAAAAACCTCACTTAAAATGGCTTGAAAATTGAAAACATAAATTTTAAATTTTGGAAGTTGCTAACTTATACATATATTTTACAAATCTGATGCATAATATATCATTAGACTATTATGCAGTTTCTTCAGGTGCTATAGTACAGTAAACTGTAGTGTGATCAAACTCTATGGGCCTGCAACTCTTTTATTCAAGAGTTATTGTCTTGAATTTATTGTATTTATTTTCATCTTAAATTTATGGTATTTGCAATAAATATGTGACCCAAGGCCGCAATACCAGTCTTAAGTCACATGGGTATATTTATAGCAAACAATGTATGTTCCAATAAACATAAAGCAATGGAACGCTTATTTATTCAGCTTTCAGATGATGTATAAATCTATATATATAAATGTAAAAAAATATTGTGTAATTATATATATTGCAATACAAAAAATGCAACAATACATATAATGGATAGTGACAATATGTATATTGGTCCTAGTTTACCTAAAATAAAAGTTTAAATAACAAATATAGTAATGGCACAACAAATACAGGAAACTCAGAAGGTCACACATTTGAGCTTTCATGTTTTATTATTTATATAAATAAATTAACAATGAATTATTTAATTTAATTATTTAAATTATTTTATTTAGAACAGCCTACATATTATGTCATGGACATAGTGTAAGTATCTGTGTCTAATATAATACATTTTTAGCTAAGCTGAATCATGAATATTTTGAATATTTTGGTGTCAGCACTGCCTTCCCTGCATGTGCATGGGGGGAAAGGACCAAGTTCATGCATTTAACTCCACCCCTGATGTGATACCAAATTTTGTATTTTAATGACCAGAAACTGTTCACCATATGTGTTAGAAGTATTAATTTTAAACATGCCATTTTAACTTTTTTCTTTTGCTTTATTCTAAATAGTATAATGGGAGTATGGGCCAGATTAACATAAGGACAAAGTGGGGCTGAAGCATGGATTGAAGGGGTCCGACGTGATTGGCTGTGGAGGAAAAAAAAACGTTTACCTAGAATTGATTGGCCATTGGGAGCACCCAAGCGTTCCCAGGTGTGCCGATTGTTGAAAACCTACCACGCACTTGCATATTACAGTGGTGTAGCGAGTCAGCCCCTGGCCCATGTGCAAAAAATGTAAAGTCCATTAATTATTTGTAGCATGCAAGCCACTCAAAAATGAAACCTTTTGCTTTGTTAGCATACTACAGAGTCTCAGGCTTTTGTCAGTTTGTATGATACATTTCAAACAATAAACATATTTTTACACTCTTTAATTTGTATTGAGATATTTTGCCTAATTTCAAGCTGCATTTGACTCAATTATATTTTCCCCTTTAATATTTGCAGCACGGAATAAACATGAATATTTGAATGCATGTTGAAAAAAATCAGAACAATTTAATATAAATGTCTCATGAATCAATCAATCAGAGTTTCAAAAAAAAGTAAAAAGAATGACGGATACCACAGACTTTTTTTTCCTTCTTTTTTTTTTTTGAGGAGTAGGCCTTTGGTGGAATTTTCACATTAACTTCACGCCATGTAACATTATGTTATTATGGTCATTTTGACTTTTACATATTTGACATATAATGATGTTAAGCTTATTTATTTAGTTATTTTTTAATGAGGCACAAAAATGCTGCCATATAGGCTATAGTAAAAGCAAACACATTTGGCACAGCAGCCCAAATAAATAAATAGTGAAGGGATAACGTATTTGAATTATTTGTTAATAATGAAATGTTTTCTGAGTCAATGTTGTAAAAATGAATTTGATGAACCTGACTTGCCATCTCCTCATTGGACATGCCTTTATAGAGAAATGCATATTTACAGATTACGTAATGAAAGTTTGTTTTAAAATAATAATTTAAAGCATTTTATAGATATATTTATCATGTCAGTGAAGGGTTCCTGCTCAAGACCAAGTCAACAGAAAGGGCATCCTGATTTTTCTTTATTTTACAAAAACACAAGGTTTTTTATATTATAAGTGCACACAAATTCAAGTAGACCCTTTGCAGTTCCGAATGATGTATGCTCTTATATTTATGAGCAAAAATTATGGTGCATTTTTAAGTTTCCACTATTATTTTAAATATATATATATATATATATATATATATATATATATATATATATATATATATATTTTTTTTTTTTTTTTAATGCAAGTGATCGCACTGGCACCTCCATGACCTGCAAAGTGCGCTTTACCTTCCGCTCTCCTGAAAATTATTGGATATGCGCCTATAACGTTTAAATTAATACTGTGAAATGCATGAAGTGTTTTATGTCTATTTATTTTTGCTTGAATTTAACAAACATAAAATGTTTCAAACATATTTCTAAATTAAATTAATAGCCAAAAGAAAAAAAAAAGAAATATGAGCACTTTGCCATTACAAACCAAAACTGAACTATTTTAATAGCTGTGTAATGCGGAAGAGAGAGAACAGAAAGACACAGGATCCAGTCGGACTCAGAGAGAGAAATTTCATAAGCTGTTGGACAAGAGCCAGGCCCATGCAGGGCTCTTTTCATTCCCTCGTTTCAATTAAAAGTTCCCCCCAGCTCAGCAGGCCCCCAAACTGACTGGGCCCATATGCACCTGGATACCCAGAAGCTACGCCACCGGCTGTTATTAAAGGCGAAACATACATGTAGCCTACATTAGCTCTTGACACAAGCACACAAGAAAGATTAATCCTTGTCCAGTGTCTGCGCTATTACAGTCCAAAAGATATGAACGATAAAAAAATGTATTTGAACTCATTTACACTTGAGTTGTGGGTATCTTTTAATCGCAATAAGTCACTTCTATAAATGTTTACTAATATTATAGTTAACTCTGGATTCAAGAATTCGCTTTTCTAGCTCTGATAAAATTTAACTGCCGAAAAAGTATGAATTCAATAATTAAGAGCCTGCAATAAAATGGAACATTAATATTTTTAAATGCATTTTAAGTATTAAAAAATATCAGTTGTTTTTATCTGTTATTTACATTAGTGGGAGACTGTGTGGGCCAAATGGGGTGAATTTTAAAACCATTCCAGCCTTGATGATTGTCTTTTTTTAGGGACAGATAGAAGACCTCCTATTAATAAAACTATTTAAAGGGGCTGTATATGCTCAAAAGTTGTCACTGTTTCTAGAAACTGGTTTGCTTTGAGTTCATATATTTGGTGTTGATGCATTTATTATAATAATGTGTTGTAGCCTGGAATAGTAAGTGAGCATACTCTCCATGTGTTGGAGATTGCATTTAATAAACAAATGATAATAAATTCCTATAGTAGAAAACGATGTGGCACCAAGATGGGTTTCTATGAAGGGGGGCCTTGGGTTTGCTATAGCCCCAGGGCCTATGTGTTCTTAACCTGGGCCTGAGTATCTATATTGAGCAAATTATGTTACTTCTTGGGTGTTATATATTTCAAGATTGGTTCTTTCTAGACTAGACAATTGATTACCAAGCATATATAATTTGATTTGTGATTAAAATGTTTTAAAACATCACTGCAATGTTTCCGTGAAATGTGCCCAGGATGTAGGCCCACTATTAATAAAATGATGTTAGAAAGCTGCAGTGATTTAAGTCCACAGGCAGATGGCGCTATAAGACTGATCTAAACACCGTACACTACGAGCAGTCTAGTATTATTACTCATGTTGGCATAATACAAAGGCTACCTGGAGTATTATTATGCTTAAAACATCACCGGACCATGGTCTTTCCTCTACTTCCCAACTGAGAAACTGTGATTTCTTTCCGTTCACCATTCCCTGCGGCGGCCATATTGTTGGATGCGTTGCTGCAAGTTAAACAAATTCAGAGCGGAGGGAGGAGGAACATCTGCGGGAGTCCATCCACTATTCCCAGAGCTGTTTTTGTCATGTACCATAGCCACACAATCTCTACCGGTTCCGGTTTAAAGGTTTTTGTTTGCTAGGATTGGTCACTGTTACTCTTTTCGTTTAACTGCAACACAAGAACAAAACCAAGTAACGTGACTGGATTAATAATATATATGACGGATTTCCCCTCTGTCGGGCACAGCATTTATTTATCACGTCTCGTGAGGTGTTACATGGCAAAGGAATGGGACAGATTGTGATTTTCGAGTTGGACACAACAATAGCACTTTGAGTGCAACACTGAAACATCTAAGGTTACTGTCGAAGAAGCGGTCGGAAGGCGTATGTAACCTCAAGAAAAAAGAACCGATTCGGCAAAGGTAAGAAAACCGATTCGGTTCCTTTGTAAAAGTGTAATCAAATGGCCTAGTCTCCTCTCGGCTTTGGTTTTGTGTGAAACGAGTGTGTGATTGTGCTTGAAAACAACTGTGGGCGTTTAGTTCTGTGTTTTCTCCTAACCTGAATAACAAATATCTGCGGCAGAGGCGTTCTTGTACCAAAACTAGTTGTTTTTCTCGAAAGAAGTTTTGAAGCCGTCTGACTAACGTTAACGTTACCGTGTTCACTTCGACAGAGACCGAGAATGAAACGTGGCTCCTCAAACTTCCCACCTGAACCGTAGATTTCCAAGGAAACGCTGAAACGTCCCGTTCGCAATTATTGCGACGTTATTGTGAACCCCCAGTATTTTGAAACTCGTGTACACTCGCATTTCTGTCTGTTTTTGAGGATTTTGTAGACGAATTTCCACAATGCAGGCCTGTAGTTTACATACACGCCACAGGGAACACGGGGCGATCCATACTTTGGACCAGTGTGTGAACGTCCTGCTTTGATATAGTGCAATTCATTATCAGTAAACTATGTAACTTTCCGCCATTAAGTCTTCATACAACTTCAGATTTTAATGACGTTTGAAAGGGACTCGTGATCAGTTGTGCAATCTTATCAATAGACCTCTTCTCCAGTGTGTTGTTGTTCTTGCAGTCAACCATCCACTCCGATTTGTAGGTACCAACAACATCCGGGCATTTCACACAATTTTCGGTTGTTTACATTGAATAATTAATGAAAGGATGACATAACAAATCCGAGTTCGCGCGTGCACAAGCGCCTAATTAATCTCTCTTCAGTAATCCTTTTGTGAGCACAACCTCTGCCTCATGCTGACTTGACTCCGAGTAAAGGGAAGGATGCCATCTTCTGCTCTGATCTGTTTCCTTTTGATCCTGTTTTCTGTATACTACATGATACTAGCACTCATGCAGGTCATGGCCCTTTTGGGGGTTGTTGGTCTTCAACCATGTAAATGGCAAGGACCCCCAAATATGAAATGAAGATATCAGACTCTTTACAATGACCCCAATCATTCCAAGATTGCAAAACCCATTTTGATACCACATCAAAACTTGAAAATTATACTTCTATATAATAGTAATGCAGTAATTAAAAAGACAAATATAGCAAAATGGGCCTCTTCAGAAGTTCTCTCTGTATATAATTTTATAAGAATAAAATCATATCACACTTTTATTTAACTTTATTTTACATTAATATTTTTGAAAGTGTTTTATGTTCACTGAGATTATTTTAATAAAGTAAACAAGTAATATAGTTAAATATTAATACAACTTTAAACAGGTATATTATATTGTAATATATTGTTTTATAATGCAGTATTTCAAAATGTAGGCTGTTTCTTGTGAAGCAAAAGCTGAATTTCAGCAGTCATTACTCCAGTCTTCAGTGTCACATTATTCTTTAGAAATCATTCTAATATTTTATACTCAAGATCAACAAGAATGATTGACAACCCTGACATAAATTACAGTAAAGATTCTGTTGAATTTTTCACCTGAAACCAGAAAATCCCTGGTTTAACCAATATGCCACAAAGATGATTCGCTTGTTGGTTTCATTTTGTAGTTTCCCACTCTCAGTTCAGGAACTGTGTATGTCCCTTTATGACCCTTTACACCCACATTTATCACTGGGAAGACCATGAAAATATTATAAAATAAGGGATTTTAACCTGCAAGACAGTACAGAGAATGACAGTGATGCAATTTATGTGCTATTGTTAACTAAAATGCAGAGCAAGATGTTATTTTGACAGGAATAAAAGTAGTATTACCTAGACAACAAATACATTGGTTGGATCTCTGTCTATGCCAAAGATGTATCCATGTATATTCATGATTCTGGCAAGGGTAGAAGGGGGTTGAGTTTGGTGGTTATGGGTCTATACATCCCTCATGTCCATCTTTTTTCTGTCCTCCCTCACCCTTTGCTCCAGCCTTTGACAGGCACAGCAGGTGGCTTTTGTGGTATGAATGGACTGGGAAGGAAGTTTGTCCCCCTCCTTGCTTGGCTCTGATTGGCAGCAGCAGCAGAATGCCATGGTGATTAGGCCATTCCGCAGTGCTGCGAGTCTGCCAGAGCGACTACAGTGTTACACTTAATGTTCAGCAGTCAGCTCAGCCAAGCTCTGTATTTACTAACACAGCGTTTTCACTGAAAACCAGAACATATTACCTTAGGATGAGGATTTGAGTCGAGATTCGGAGATAGTTTGGGGGCAAAGAAGTAGCTGATTTTTTTTTTTTTTTAATGCAAAAAAAAAAAAGTGCAGGTTTAACATTTAAATTCATGACTATTTCCTGGTTGTATTGTAATGTTTGTGCATGCGGTGGGTGGACATGGAATATAACAGAACCGTACAAGATCAGACTTGTATCATTGGTTATGTAACTTCAGTGCTGGGACGGTCCGCTTTGAATGAGTAGATTTCACTCAGGTGGGCAGATCCACCCACCTGCCTGCTTTCTACCTCCCCATTTCCTTGTTGGTTTGTTTGGTTGTTTGATTATAATGATGAAGGTGATATATCCGTTTGTTAGTTAGTTCACACAAATATTTCTAGTTTGGATAGTTCACTAAAACGGGCATCATTTTCTCGCCCTCATGTTGTTTCAAAACTGCATGACTGTCTTATTTCCTCTTAACATACAATTTTTTCATTTTTATCAGGACATCTCTGTTATCTAATTGCAATTGAATAAGTAATGAAAAAGATTTTGAAGGAGCTGGATACACAGTTGAATTCCATGTGGAAAAACCAGACACATGCATGAATTCTTCTTATCACATTCTCCTCTTTTTTTATATCTGTCACAGTTTTAATCTGTTCTGCCTTTGCGGTTTTACATAGACCAGGGGTGGCAAACTTCGGTCCTGGAGAGCCGCAGCCCTGCAGAGTTCTGCTCCTTCCCTAATTAAAACTCACCTGCCTGTAGCTCTCTAGTAACCCTTCAGACCTTGATAAGCTTGTTCAGGTGCGTTTGATATGGGTTGAAGCAAAACTGCAGGGCTGCGGCTCTCCGGGACTGATGTTCGCCACCCCTGACATAGACCATGCATTTAACATGTTTCAGCATGGCACCTTGCTCTATTAATCTGTTATCAATTTCTTAAATAACCAAACTTCAACCACTTATAGGGATAGCTTCAAAAAAAATAAAGACTGAATCATTGATGTCACATGAATAATTTTAATGGTGTTCTTTCTGAGCCTTGAATGTGGTAGTTGTTTTGCTATCTATCCGGGGTCAGAAAGCTCTCAGATTTCATAAAAAAATATTTTTATTTGTGCTCTGAAAATGAATGAAGGTCTTATGGGTTTGGAACGACATAAGGGTGAGAGACAGAATTTTCATTTTTGGGTGAAATATCCCTGTGAGGGTAAATCTCTTGAAAGTCCCTGAAGTGACATTGGAGTGATCAAAAATATTCCAATATTCCAAAAAAGATTTGATTCCTTCATGCCTAATTTTCTTTCCTTGCATCCTTCTCTTCCATCCTAAGGATGATGGAGCTAAAACGCAAGGAAAGGAAAAAAGAATGCACAAATAAGAAATTAAATACACAGAGTTTACTTTTTTGGGTGAAGTAGTAAGTTTAGATAGTAGTGGTAGTAGTAGTAGTAGTAGTAATCATGCTTCAGGTGATGCAATATGAAATCCCAGTCATTGTTAATGCAGTGATCAAGACCTGGGACACGTACCACTGCAGACACCGAAGTAAGCATACATTCAAAAAACACGCATGGATCTCTGCAGAGCTGTAGATTTTCTGTCCTTAATCCTTTTGATCTGACTAGTGCTGGCATGAGACCCTGTGTTTCATGTCATGTGGCATTCTGATGCTCTGAGTGTTTAATCAGGTCTGTGTGCGAATGTGTCTGACCATCACTAACCGTGTCACTGTTCAGCCTCCATGAGCGAGGACCCACTGCCCTCTCAGCTCACTCTCTCCAGTCTTGCACTCACTGAAGCAGAGGGATTGATGTTTTTAACAGAACACTTTTCATGGCTCTCATCAGCACTGAGGGGATAATGATACGTCTCATAATTAGAGAGTTTATTCATATCACTGACTTTGATTAGAATGTGGGTCAAATGATTTGTGTGCAGCATGACTTACAGCGCGGAAAGGAAGTGTCATTAAATTACGTCACTGATAAAGAGGGAAAGGCATGAATAATTTTAGTCCCAAAGCTGCTTTTGTATGCAACCATTAAAAAGTTTGGGGTCATTTAAATGTGTTTCTATTTTACAGTCTGATTGGCTGATGAATGTTTTAAGATGTGCAGTTACCAATGACACTGAAAAAGCAAATAAATGTATTAAACAATAAGATTAAAAAAACAACAACTAATTACTGTGTTTTGGAATTGCAACTGAGGCATTGGATGAGATCAGAAATTGGTCCTACACACAAAAACAATGTCTTTAGGTGCTTACCAAGATTGTGTTTAATATTTGTAAAATATGATGACATTTTACATAAATTACATTTTATTTGAAGATAATTTATTTTCAAACTTTTTTTTTCCTGTGATGGCAAAGCTTAATTTTCAGCATTACTCCAGTTTACGGT
This sequence comes from Carassius gibelio, assembly GCF_023724105.1. Taxonomy (NCBI): domain Eukaryota; kingdom Metazoa; phylum Chordata; class Actinopteri; order Cypriniformes; family Cyprinidae; genus Carassius; species Carassius gibelio. Next base: position 19,320,326 of record NC_068397.1, read on the forward strand.
GTCTTCATATTTTTGTGGAAACTGTGATAAATTTTTTATTAGGGTTGTTGAACACTGAAAAGAACAGCATTTATATCAAATAGAAAACATTATAAATTTCTTTACTGACAATTTTGATTAATTTAATGCATCCGTGCTAAATGAAAGCATTTATGATTATTTATAAAAATAAAAAAAAATTCCTCTATGTATTCCCTCAACCCTGACAGGCCCAGCTGGATCAAATGGTGTATGACGGAAAGCTTCAGGAACCTTTTGTAATCCAACCTAACTGAATTCGATTTAAGTTTGATTTCAATTCCTGTTAGCCTGGTGGAGTTCATTATGTTCTAGTTTATTGATCAGTCTGCCTAGTCACATGTTTCAGCAGCTATTTATATTGCTGTAATCATGAAGGCCATTTGATATTCCTTTTAATATATCTTGGCCACTTGTTCGGTTGTTCAGCTGTTCAGTTCTTATAGCTCAAGTGGCCAACCTGCTAATCAGTTTGGGTTGATTTACACTGCCTAGCAGATGTGTGACCTATAACAACTGGGCATGGTCATTGATATTTATGACCCTTTGCCTGACCTCATATACTGCCTTAAAAGGTCTTTGTAATGGATAACCATAAAGGCTAAACGCTGAAGTGCTGCTGCTTTTCAGTGGTAGAGAGAGCAAAGCATTAGACCTATGAAAAGTGATGTCATTGAGGTTCAAGGAATTTAACCTATCAGAAGTGAAGAGAGCCTTACTTAGGTTGCTAGAATGTAATGTTGAAGTTTTCTATTTTGCCCTCTTGCTCCATTTAGCATTTATCTGTCTATCTATCTGTCAGTCAGTCTCAAATTTCACAAAGCACTTACTGTTAAATTGTGAAATTTAATTATTAAATTTATTAATTTTTTTTTATTTATATTTATTATTTTACAGCCCCCACACATTTTTTAATCTTAGTTTTATTTCAGAATCACTGGTAGCAGAGTTTTTTTTTTTTTTTTTTTTTTTTCTCATTGTTTCCCTCATTCAGGCAATCTATAGCCTTGTGATTTCACACACCCAAGTGTCCCTCAATAAACCCAGGATTTCCTTGTTAGCGCTATGTGTTGTGCACAACTTGAAGGAACAGATTTGAAAGTGTGGATTTGAGAATTGGAGGGCTGCTAAGTAGAGATGCTCGACCATGTGCCTTTCCAGAGGAAAATGTCAATAAAAAGGTAAAGCCCTGTTTACGGCTGGTATTAAGATTCATTTTGGTCAATCACATCACAAGTAGAAGCGGAAGACACATTCCTATTTACAACTTGTTTAAATTTGTCACCTTTGTCAACTTTTAGCGACCCGTTTTCTGATCTTTCAATCTGTTATTGCGAAATAAGCTTTCTCTTAAACACTTGTTGTCCCAAGCCTGATGCTGAGCAAGTTTTAGTGACTTCATTTGTTCAGTTAATAGTTTAGAGTGTATGAACCAGCTTGCACTGCTTTCAGACAAGCTGTGTGAGTGAAACCGTACATGGATGTACAGTGCAGTGTTCATCCGAGCGTAGAGAAGAGGGTCCATCCGTCCGTGTCACTGATGTGTACACACTGTCAGTGCTCTTTCAACTCTCTATAGGCACAGACCTCCCATTGTTTGCCAATAATCCTCACATCTGCGAACTACTTTCTGTCTCAGTCTTTTCTCTTCCAATCCAAGTCTCTCTTTCCCCCATTTGCTGACATACACTCTCTTGTCAATCTCTGTTACTCACGCTGCTTTTCAAAGACCCACGCTACCCCAAACAAGTACTTGTAGTGTGCTTTTACAATATGATCATCTTTAAAAGTACATCAGGTGAGAACTGAGCCATTGATTATGAAAAATCGTATTTAATTGTAAGCTGGTGGGACAAAAATAGGATACATGCCAAAATATCAAATCTGTGGATTACTTAGACTTTGCAGTGTAAGGCCCGATCCCTCTGTGTGTCTCTCTTTACAATGAGTGAGTTTTCTTAAAAAACAACAATTTTGTCCTCTCATTGCTGGAAAATATAATGTAGCAATTCAGTGTTTAAACTTTTATTAATAAAAGTCGCAGGTGCTGCGTTAAGTTTCTTTGCTCCTGGATGTGTTAAGCTGGGTGATCTCTGATACAGCGTGTGTGTCAGTAAGCAGTGCATTCATTAAAAAAACTAATTAAAGGCTCTAATGCACACCAGTTAGCGAGCTAGATGACGTATGATTGATATATATATATATATATAATATAGGATTGGTATCAAAATTGGGAATTGAAAATTTGCTGGCATTTGGCTACTAAAGTTTTGATCTCATGACAACCCCACTCTCAGCCACTCCATTAGTTCTGTGTGCTTGTCACACACTGAGCACTAAGCAGCTCTCTTACAAAGCTTAGATTGTACTCGGATGCCACATGCTTGCTTCTCCATTATTAGTCTGAATCCAACAACATTGACATTTTACACTGTGTCCACATTTAGAGCAAATGACCCCGAGTGATGCTACAAAACTAAATCGCTCCTGTCACGCTCCACAGATCGGTGTCCACTGCAGGCATGTGACGTCACTATTGAAATTTATAATGGGAGCAATGGAGTTGTGCTGGCATCATGTCGCTTGCTCTCAGTGTAGGTCGGATGTAAACGATTCTTAGATTTTAGCAGAGGTCAAGGTTGAATTGATTGAAGCTCATTTGTCAGGGGTATATAAATGTTCTCCTCATTGAAAGGATGCCGCAGTCCCCTCAGGCCCAGTTTTTGAAATCACATTATGGGTATTAGAAGCAAATGATGTAGTGCTGAGCTTTATATGACTCCATCAGAGGTCAGATCTTTCTCCAGTTACTTCCTGTCCACCGCTTCTCAGAGCTGGGATTGATGAAAGCCCATGCTGGCGTGTTTACAAGCATCCGTCATGGGCTAATCCTGTCCTGAGGAGATGACACCTTTCTAGAGGTTTCCTCACTGGGTCAAGGGGGCGGATGCAGCTCACGTGTAGGGACATGTTCGGCCCGCTTCAAGCACTCAAGCTCACACTCAAGAACTCCAGTTCAAACACTCTTCACTGCTTTGTTTGTCTTGAATCAGCTTTCACCCAATCCTCCTGGTGTGTGTTCACGGTGTGTGTGTGTGTCTCTGCACTTTGATGGGTTAAATGCAGAGCACAAAAGTATGGGTCAACATACTTGGCCACACATCTCTTCACTTCACTTCAAAAGAAAACTGCTCATGAAGTGACTCTAGAGCAGTTCTTGAGATTATGTCTATGTACTTATGTACTGAGGCGGCAGACGCTGAAAACGCCATTCATTCATGCAGAACATGCAGGATTTATATTTGAATATTACTTTCGTGGCTTAATATTCACAGACATTTGTTCATATCGTGTTTTGATTCATGTGTACTGACTTACTATTGATTTATTCACCCAAAATTGGCAAATTCCGTGACATTCTGCTTTATAAAGTAAATTCCATGACTGAATTCCACGATTCCCTCAGTTTTTTTCTGCATTGTGGATATCATAGGGCCCTACATATACCTTTGATCATTAACCTTGTAGCCTCCAGTAAGTTGTCCTTTAAAGTCATCGTTCAAAATGAAAAACTCCCCTATGGAGGAAATGACTGTGATTTTTACTTCCAAACCGACTGTTGCACTATTCTTGTCTGTCATCGTCTGTTTCTCCCAGCTATCGGTGTTTTCTGTGCGGTGGCCCTGCTGTGTCCTGTAACGCTCCTCTTAGGGCCACCTGTTCCTTCAAGGCCACGCTTGCATTTCTCATTCCCCTGCACATGTGTGCCTCCGTCATGCCGAGTGCAGCCCAGACAAAGAGGCCTGGCAGAAACACAAGCAGGGACGGGGCATCTGGAGATTATACTGTCATCTCTCTGGAGCTCTGCCTGCCAGGGTAAAGCCCTCCAATCACATTGACCCACACGGAGCAGTCAACACGTCCTGACACTTTTGTGTGGGTTGTTGGGGATGTGGATTGGTGTCCCAGCGCTGCTCAAAAGACGCCTGTGTGATTAACTCTGACATGTGCATTGCTGCGGAATGACGGCAAATCTGTTGAAAGCAGTTTTGATCTGGCTAGTAACAGGAAACAGATGCTTGTATGAGGTCTGATTTCAGGTTTCCTTCATTGTGAAAATACATTTCCTTGTTTGACATGAATTTCTTAAGCCCTCTCTTATTTTGTATTATGTAATGTCAATTAAAATGTGAAGAACAAGTGAACAACTGTGAGATTTTGCAGCCTCCACCACAAAGTTGTCCAAGCTTTGTTATTATTATTGCTTGGGTTTATACTTGGGGGTTTAATGATTAAAGGGTTAGTATGATTTTCCTCTGCTGAATGCAAAATAATATTTTGAAGGATATAAAATATAGAGAGTATGATTACAGCAGAAACTTTTCATAATTTGCCATTTTTATAAAAAAAAAAATGTTTATTTTAAATGTACACCGCACACATTGGGGAGCAGTACATTTTATTTTATTAATTTTTTTCTTAAGAAATTAATACTCTTATTCATCCAGGACCCATTAAATTTTATGCTGAAAATATTTTTCAAACTAGGGCTGCAACTAAAGATTATTTTGATAAGTGATTAATTTGTCTAATATTTCTTCAACTAATCAGTCCTAAATGTAATTGTTTTATAATAAAATAATAATAATAATTTCTTTAAAATTCTTGTAATTTCACATGCTTTTCTCCAAACAGTTTACAGTTTGAAGGCTATTAAAACAAGTCTAGTTAATGAATCTATACATGATGTGCAAAAAAGGGTTAAATATAAACATTCTGAAACAAAACAAAAAATCTGCTTGCTTAATTTCGCTAAATTAAAATAAAAACAGACTAAATGTTAACTGTTCAAGCATAGTAACCCATTACATTAGTGATATTAATAGTATACATAATTACATTATGTCCATTAACTCCCTTTAAGTGCCTTTACTATTACTGCTCTCATAAAAATCCAATTACTTGTGTTGCATCTGGTTGCATGTAGAATTTTAAACCAATGTTTACAAGAAAAATTTGATCAAAATGTTTAAAGTCAGTACTATTGCAGTGCTATTCTCTTGTGTGCCGTCTGTTTGATGCACATACAGTACATGTGACAGCGTTCATTTAGTGACGTTGTTTCATGATTATCCTGCAAGCAAAATGGAAAAACAATCTGTAACTTTGTCATTTACAGATAAAGATACAAATGTGAAAAGCAAGTTACATGCTCAGGAAAACCCCTCTGCTATATGATATATGGATTTTGCCAAGAACTGCATTATTCAATACTGTGAAGTGACATGACCTGCAAAGGTTATCTGTGCAAAGCATGCAGATGCATGCTAATCAAATTTGTTAACAGTATTGATCATTTTCATTATTGATTGATTATATAATTAATTTTATTGATAGTTGTTGCAGCTCTATTTCAAATAAATGCATCTCTTATCATAGAATTGTAAAAAAAAAAAAAAAAAAAAAAAAGAACTCAGTTGAACAAAAAATGTAAGTAGCGACTTTCAACATTGATAATATGAAACGTTTCTTGATAATGTTAACAATGTGGAAATGCGTCATCACATCGCTGTCTATGAAAAGGGTCCATTGTTTCAAAGAGTGAAAGAGCCTCTCTCAGGGAATCTCAGTAGTCTGATGTGACACGTCTTACATTTATTTTTATTGTAGCCATAAATGGTTGCAATCGCTATATTGCTATAGCATTCATTTTACAAAAATGGCATGAGAGCTGGTAAATACTTTATCATCTCTCCACAGGCTTGACTATGGGCTGTGTCAAGAGTAAAGAGGACAAGGGTCCGACGCAAAAGTACCGCCCAGATCCCACCAGTCCCACCCCTGGGTCACACATGGGGCTCTACGGACCAGACCCCACTCAGATGGGTCAGTCACCTGCCCTGAAAGGCCCCACCAACAACTACAACAGCCGCACACCTGGACTCACCCCGTTTGGTGGCTCCTCCTCTGTCATCACACCCTTCGGTGGAGCCGCCTCCTCTTCCTTCTCCACTGTTGCTGTTAGCAACCCCTTCCCCGGTGCCGTCACAGGTGAGTGGATGAGTGATAAGAGCTCTGCCTGTACCTCTTTGTCTAAGCAAACAAGAATTCCTAAGAAACCGTATCAGATGTCTGATACCAGATCTGGCCTCATGGATCTTGACATTCCCCCATTCCAGGTTTTGTGTGCTCTATACAAAATATGTGAATGATATTTATTAATTCCCTGTTATAAATTGTGTATATATAGGGTCATCATGAGGATAAAGTTTGTGTTTGGGGTTCTGTTTTGCGTAAGCAAGCACTTTTTGAGAAGGATACGGTTCATTGTAGCCAGATGTTATGTAAAGGAGACCACTAAAACAATACATCCAGTATGTTTCATTAAATTAGAATTAGAAACGGCAGTTGTAGTAGACCTAAACAAATGCGATTTATTCCTTCAGGCAGTGCTGTGAAGAGATCTCTTGATATCAAGTCTGTCTCTCCATGACTCCAAGAGGCTGGGTATAAATGCGATATGTGTCTACAGCAGAAAAGCCAAATAATTAGATCTTTGTGTACTCTGAACGGCACAGTTTTTATTCAGTAGGGTTATAAATAGCTTAATTATCACATCGTGTCTTGTCACAGGGCAAGAGTTGTTCACGAATCTGCTTTTTCCGGCAATATTTGATCTGATAGTCTTTGCTTACATGCTAAATCCAATGTAACATTGTCCGCAGGTCAAACATCCCAAAGCGATTATCGGCCGATAGTGATCAGTAGCCCTAGTAATAACAATAAATGATGCATAATTGCAAGCAAGTAACCCTATGACGAACCATAATCTTAAACCTAACCGTATGGTTAATACATGTAGTTAATTAATATCACTCCTCAATACTTAAATGTACACTACTGATCAAAAGTTTGGGATCAGTATGACTTGTAAGTTTTTTTTTAAAGAAGAATCTTATGCTCATCAAGGCTGCATTTATTTCTGCAAAAATACAGAAAAAAAAACAGGAATCTTGTAAAATGTTATTACAATATAAAATAATGGTTTCTATTTTAATATCCTTTAAAATATAGTTTATTTTTGTAATGCAAAACTGAATTTCCATCAGCCATTACTCCAGTATAAAGTGTCACATGAGCCTCAAGAAATTATTCTAATATGCTGATTTATTATTAGACTTATCAATGTTGGCAACGGTTGTGCTGCCAAATGTTTTTTTTTTTTTACTGCAATATTGTTTCAGGATTCTTTGTTGAATAAAAAGTTAAAAAGAAAAGCATTAAATCAAAATATAAATCTATGCTGCCATTTCTTAACAATTTAACACATCCTTGCTGAATATTTTTTTTTTTATTTCCTAAAAAAAAGAAAGAATAAAAATGTACTGACCCCAAATTTTGAACTGTTGTGTATATTGTTACAAAATATTCTTGTTTTAAATAAATTATTCTTTTTAATGTTTTATACATCGAAGTATCCTGAAAAAAAGTATCACAGGTTCCAAAAAAAAAAAAAAAAATTTAACCGGCACAACAGTTTCCAGCACTGGTAATAAATCATATTAGAAGCATTTCTGAAGGATCACATTACACTGAAGACTGGAATAATGATGCTGAAAATTCAACTTTGCACCACAGGAATAAATTTGATTTAAATGTATATCAAAATAGAAAAACTTTATTTTACATCATAATAATATTTCATAATATTAACTTTTTTCCCCTGTATTTTTGATTAAATAAATGCAGCCTTGATGAGCATAAGAAACTCCTGTAAAAAAACATTAAACATTTTTATATGTATTCATATTTGCAATTACTGTGTGTTGTAGTTGCTACAGAGAAGTTTCTGCTGTTAAGAAATTGTAGTGGTAGCATTATCAACTCCTGCAGCTCTGCTATTGGAAAAACCCTAATTACTCATCACCAACACATTGCCAACAGGTTCAAACCTGATCCAATTGAATAGCCAAACAGAAGAAACGCCAGCGCCCGTGCACACGTCATACCTGTTCGCTTCTGGACTTGGCAGATCTGTGTGTAATCAGCGGGTCGGCCCTCTGTTCTTCGCTAATGGATAATCTGGTCTCAGGGGCCTGCTTCGGTTTAATCCAAGCTCCTTCCTTTTGTCCTCCCTCCCACTCAGAACCATCTCAGCTCTGCCTTGGTCCTACTGGGCCATCCATAAACCATGCTGGTGAAAATCCCATTGTTGATGTAGTGAAGCCAAAGAGCGAGCCGGCTAATGATAACTGACTACAGATAGGACCGAGCCGGGAACAAAAATCAATGGACACGTCATTCAGCACATCTATAAACGCTTAACTAAACTCTATTATGTGGCTGAAATAGCATCTAATGCGGCAATTTCAAAGAAAAAATCAAGTTACTTAGGAGCAGCTAACTAGCTATTAGCGTACTATTATCGTATTGCTTGTCTGAGCCTGTGATTTGCGTCTTTACAGAACCCGAATTGATTTTTCTTGCAGGCGGTGTAACTTTCTTTGTGGCCTTATATGATTATGAAGCCAGGACATCAGATGACCTCTCCTTCAAGAAAGGCGATAGATTTCAGATCATCAACAACACGTGAGTCCCTCAGCTTTTGCTCGTATGGTCATATCCAACCCCGGGGTAGCATATTTTGAGTGTATATAAATGAATTTGAAAGACAATCCAGCTACAGGAATTAAATTTGGCAGGATTTATAAAAAAAAAAATAATAATAATAATAATCCATCATTGTATTCCAAGTTCATCGAGGACTAAATCTGTCTGGGTTAATGTGTTTCCATAATGGGCCATCTGTTCATCCACCAGCTAGGTTTAGCTTTCAGTAAACGCTCACTGTTAAAAAAAATCTCTCTCTCTAATGACCCTGACGTTTTAATCATACACTTCAAATTCCTTCACTTCCCTGCATTTTAACTTTGTTGATAACATGGGCTGCAGGCGCTTGTTGCTGACTTGTTTTCAGTTTCTGGTGAAGGACGTGAACCTGATAACTGGCTTGTCTTTTGCTTCGGCCCACAGAGAGGGAGACTGGTGGGAGGCTCGTTCCATCAACACGGGGCAGAAGGGCTACATTCCCAGCAATTATGTGGCCCCTGCAGACTCCATCCAAGCGGAAGAGTAAGTAACTCCTCTCCTCCTGTGCTCGTCCAATCATCTCATCCCTTCACACCGTAATTAAGAGAGCGTGATAGCCAGTCACACATACGCCAGGAGCACTGGTGCTGACAAACACACCAACAAAAGACTCTCTCTTTTTAAATACAAACTTTGTCTGTCTTCTTTCAGTGTAATTCCCTCTCACACTTATTACTCTTGCTCTTTTCCTCCCTTTTTTCTCTGTTATACTATTTTGTGCATGCATTTACTTTTAGTTTTTGCTGTTTCATTCTGTAAATTTATTAATCCGTATTAATTTTAGTATTTAATCACCATATTCATTCATGATATATATATATATATATATATATATATATATATATATATATATATATGTATGTGTGTGTGTGTGTGTGTGTGTGTATGTATGTGTGTGTTTGTATATATTATTGTATATAATTCCTATTTAAAAAATGTAACTTTCTTTTCATGAAAACAATCTTGAAAAAATAACAGCTTCCCCAAACATATTAAGCTAAACAACTGTTGTCAACTTTGATGATTAAAAAATATTTATTGAGCAGCACATCTGTATATTAGAATGATTTCTGAAGATCATGTGACACTGAATACTGCAGTAATGACTGGGGAAAATTCAGCTTTGTCATCACATGAATAAATTCCTTTTTAAAATACATTACAATTGTACATATATCTTTAATAAACTTATATTTACTAATCTAATATTACTTATAACATTATTTTATAATATTTCATAATATGAGCCTACTGCTATTATTCCTTATTTTGGAATTCCTTATTTACAAAAATTTGAATGGTAGCGTTTTGTTTTTTAAGTGTTTTTTTGGGATGTTGCTTTTATTCTATTTTTTGTATTCATTTTTTTTGGCTATTATTATATCATTTTTATAATTAGTTTAGAGCCCTAGCTGAGTTTTCTTCAGACTGCTTTTTATGTATTCTACAAACTCTGATTTAACATGGCTGGGCAAGTGTTTATTTTCATTTATTGTTATCTCGCAGATGGTACTTTGGGAAAATGGGTCGTAAAGATGCTGAGCGACTGCTTCTGGTTCCCGGAAACCAGCGGGGCACTTTTTTGGTCCGAGAAAGTGAGACCACTAAAGGTAAACGAATCGCTGTCCTTCTTAAGAAGTCCATCTCACAGCGCTGGTGCTCAAAAACGAACCATCCATCATCCATTCCCTCCTCTCCTCCTGGCAGGGGCTTACTCTCTCTCAATACGGGACTGGGATGAGATGAAGGGAGACAACGTGAAACACTACAAAATCCGAAAGCTTGACAACGGAGGCTATTACATCACCACAAGAGCTCAGTTTGACACTCTACAGAAACTGGTGAAGCATTACACAGGTTAGCACATTCACTTCAAACAGTGTTGTTTCTTGTTTCTCCTTTTAGTTCAAATGGACAGAAGCCTTGAATACCAGTCCTGTGGAGATGGCAAGGTGTTGATTTGAAGCTTAGGGGTCTCACTGTGACTAGTGCTAACGGGTGCCTGACATCTGCTGTGAGAATGTGTCCCTGTTCACTCAGACGGTCAGTTAATCTTGGCCTAGATTCACAGGAGAACGCCTGAGAGTGCTTTTGACATCGACTCGTCTTTGATCTTATGAGACGTTACGAGAGCGTCCTGCCACAGAACTGTTGTAGTTGACGCCAGTCTCCACAAAGAAAAACCATCAGATTCACCTAATTGTGTTTTTTGACAAGCTGTCAACCCAATGTTATGTTTACCTCAGCAGTTAAACTCTCAAAAGCAGGATTACTTGATGTAAACTACATGGCAAAAAATATGAAGACACCCTTCTAATCAAAGGGTTTGGCTTTTCAGCTACACTCATTGCTAGCAGGTCCATAAAATCAATTATACAGCCACACAATCTCCTTAGACAAACATTTACAGTAAAACAAGGAGTACCTGTTTTGTTCCTGCTTAAAGCACCATGTAAAAATATATAATATATATATATATATATATATATATATATATATATATATATATATAATCTCTATCTACAGTCTATATAATATAAAGATTGGTTTCTTCTTTAAATTATAAAAAAAGTAAAAGTATAAATGGTAATAGTTTTATACTAAAACTAAAATCAAAACAATGGAAAAACCCTTAAGATAATATGTAGAAAAAAAACAAGCTTTTTCTTTAAGCACGCAGAATAACATATGTGGACTTGGAACGATAAATTGCCGTTTTAAACGATTACATTATTTGTGATAGAAGACTTTTATTACATTAAATGTGTCTTAACTCTCATTTTTGAACAGTTTAATGCATCCTTGATTAATAAAATAAAAATATAATTTTAAATTTTAAATTATAAATTTGTATAATTTTGAAATTAAATGTTTAAATTCCCACTGATTGGTGGATTTAATTGTTTTCTGTGAGGCATTTCATGCAACCTGTCACAGACCCGAGAGCCAGTGAAAGTAAGAGATTCATCTTATCTGAAGAATGTCAAGGTTTAATGAAAGGACATCAGTCCTTGTCTGGCTCTCTCTGTGTGACCTGCTTCGTAAAGATTTGAATCATTTGGTTGAAAGACAGTGATTAATGTGGTTGGAAGAGGGATGAATTAATGACTTTTGCCGTCACCCACATTTTTTTTTATGGTCCCCCATGAATTTTTTGAAAATATCACACACCTCGTTTAATAAGAACTACATCTGTTCATTTTACTCAGTACTTTTCTCACTCACTACACTATAGTAATTTTTGAAATGGTATTTGTTTGAGTTACAGTTATTAACACAGGACATTGTGACTTGATCTAGATGGGATTGAGGCTCCATTGTTCATTTGACTGAGTGTCTGTTGTCTGCATATGGGTGTTACAGATCTAATTTACCTGATATCCTCAGGGAAAACTAGTCCCATCCTCATGGCTTTATGACCATAATATTATTCTAATGTATGTGTGTTTGTGTGTGTGTGTGTGTAGAGCATGCAGATGGGCTGTGCTACAGACTGACCACAGTGTGTCCGACGGTGAAGCCCCAGACTCAGGGTCTGGCTAAAGACGCATGGGAAATCCCACGAGAGTCACTGCGTCTAGAGCTCAAGTTGGGTCAGGGCTGCTTCGGAGAGGTCTGGATGGGTAAGACAAACACTTAAACGCATTCCCCAAAGCACCTGGCACACTTAAGCCCACAGCTAACATCTAGTCAAAAATGCTTCAGTTGATAATGTATGGCTGAATTCATGGTTACTTAACCAAAATTATACTAGATTTTACCCAACTCTCCTGTGCTGTTAACTTTATTTATATCTGTTGTTTTCGCACATGCACCACAGTACTTAAGTGTTTACATACCAGAGAGAGATGTGAAAGTGGGCTATTTAGATCCTTCGTCTTTCATCACTGCTCTTGAAGATTGTCATACCGCAAGCTCCAGCATGCCACTTCACAGAAAACAATGTTGCCAATTTGTTTCAACAAGCATAATAGGTTCCACATAACTAATTTGTCATCGTCTGCTGGCAATCTGTGTCATTGCCGTTTAAAAGGTTTTTTTTTACAAAACGGCCTGTCCTGGACTGGCAAAGCAACATTCTTTACTTGTTTTGTAAGATTTCTTAAAGGGATAAGTTCCCAAAAAATGATAATATCATGACTAAATATGATAAAATACCCTCAGGCCATCCAGAATGTAGATGTCTGATTATTCCTCGAAACAGGTCAGGAGAAAATGAGCATTACGTCACTTACTCACCAATGGATCCACTACAGTGAATGGGTGCCATCAGAATGATAATACAGCTGATAATAGTGTCACAATAATCACAAAGCTTGTTTAATTTAAACTTCACTTTTACTCTGATATTTTTCAAATACTTTTACTGTGGATGTTTATGGCTTACCTTTGTTCACTTGTCAATTTTAATAAGAGCGAACACTTCAGTTTTGCTTTTTCTGAATTAGTACCTGGGTTGCACACCGTGTTTTTGGTGCAGTTGGCGGAAATTGTCTAGTTTAAGAATTGTCAGAACATTCAGCCTTGTTTCAACAAATGTTTCTGAAGATAAAGTCTGAATCCTGGGAAGGTTTTCAAATTCTTAATTGTGGAAAAACTCTTATCAATGCTTGCTTTTTGCACTCATTTTGTTCGTTCTTTCATTTTTCCCCTAGGTACATGGAATGGCACGACCAAAGTAGCTATAAAGACACTGAAGCCGGGCACCATGTCTCCCGAAGCCTTCCTGCAGGAGGCCCAGATCATGAAAAAACTTCGGCATGACAAGCTGGTGCCCCTGTATGCTGTTGTGTCCGAGGAGCCAATTTACATTGTCACTGAGTACATGGGCAAAGGTATCGTGCACTCTTGTCTTGTTCCTTACTTCTTCTGTGTATATTTATAAGCTCAAACAGTGTGTGTGTGAGAGAGATATTACAATTAGGTTATATCTCTAATTGTATTGTATCACGTCAGGTTCTTTCGCAATGATTTATTTAATGTCATTAAATAATCCAGTCATAAAAACGGAATTTACAGTTTAACACGGAATGGCACGTCATTTGCCAAATTTTGAATTAATTAATCAGAAATAGTTGATTGCGCTTGCATCAAATCACGATATGGACTAATATCTGTAAATATTAAGCCGGAACAATCTGTTTAAATATGAATCCTGCATGTTCTGCTTGTCTCTGTTAATGAATGGAGCAGAAGCGCAACTTCCTTTATCACACATGAAAGTGCGCGTGACGCTCCGGTGATTTCAGCGTCTGCTGTCCAACTAAATAAAGACGTGAACACATGAACAACATCTGCAGAACTGCTCTTACAATCACTTCTTGAGCATTTTACCATTTGATTTGAGTAAAACTAGTGTCACATCACATACACAGAACTGTAAAGGTACGTCAACCTGTCAAAATAAAAGTCCGGTTAAAGACTATTGTTCAGCAGAATGTACATAACCTACCACTAAAAAAAAATCTAACTTTTTTTAAAGGTTGAATCACACAACATTTCTTCCATATTTTATTTGTAATAGTAAATCCCCTATGTTTACCAAAAAGTTAAGTTAATTTTCAATAATTAAAAGATAAATTAAATTAATGTTTTATGTGTTTAATGTTTAATGTGTCTCAGAAAATGCTTTATTTAAAACCCCAAGTGAATGGCACTTAAATGCACTTAATTCATCTGTCGACTTTATTGTGATTGTTCACAGTACAAGTACAGACAGAGAAACAATGGGTAATAATAAAATCTTTATTTTTGATGCATGCATTGCATTCTATGCGTTTAAAAAAGGAAACTTAGTTGTTAATTTGAAGAGACCCAGGAGTCTTATTTTCTCTTGCATAATTAATATTGCACTTTAAGCAAAAACACATTTTATCCGATTACTCGATTAATCGATGGAATTTTTGGTAGAATACTCGATTACTAAAATATTTGATAGCTACAGCCCTAATTACAATATTATTACACATCATCATATATTTAAGATTAGTGTGGTTCATATCATGTTTTTGATCCACTTTTAAACACTCAAGTTAAAATGTACATTTTGAAAAACTGCTTCACTTTATGCGTCTGACTTTTAGGGAGTTTGCTGGATTTCTTAAAGGAGGGTGAAGGCAAGTACCTCAAGCTGCCCCAGCTGGTAGACATGGCTGCCCAGGTAAGAGAAAAAACCAAACATGATCCACTGTTAACCAGCCAGTTTTGTTTTCCTTTTCCAAGCATGTCAAAGTGAACCTGAACGAGTGGCATCTCCCAGAGTGGCAGGGTTTCTGTTTCAGCCTCCATCTGGCTGTCATATTTATTTAATATCTGATATGACATCCTGCTGCCTGTGGGTCTCTCCCAGGCACTATGATCCTCATTTCCCGCCTAATGCCTGGAGCACTTAACTGCCACTCCTATGGGGCCACTTTACTTTAATGTGCCTACTCAATTCTGCTCTGTTCACTTAAAAAGCTCACTGTTGCTCTCTCACGTTCTTCTTTCCTTCTGCTCTCTCTCTCTCTCTCTCTCTGGGCTCCCATCGCTGCTGCATTGCTTGGCTGAGGCTTCAGTCTCCCTCTCACATCTCCGCTTATAAAAACCTTTTGGACAGTTTTGCTGTCTCAGATTGTTTATTAAATTCCCTTAAGAATTTTCTGTCTGTGTAGATGTTGCCCATAAACCGCTATATGGATGTTGGTTAAACCGTAGCTTTTTAAGAGCTGAAACTTCGATCATGTGCCACCTCAACTGAACCCATAAATGGTTCCACGACATGTTGGCTTTTGTAAGAGCTTCTGGAGGCTTGATTTCCTGTCATCTTGTCTAGATTGCAGATGGCATGGCCTTCATCGAGAGGATGAACTACATCCACAGAGACCTGAGGGCTGCTAACATCCTGGTGGGAGACAATCTGGTCTGCAAGATCGCCGACTTTGGCCTGGCTAGACTGATTGAAGACAACGAATACACTGCTAGACAAGGTACGTGGACGGAAATGCAATATTAACACATTCGATAATTAGGTCTGAAGCGATAATTACTTAATTGCCTGGTCATGCTTTGTGGTATTAGAAATAAATCATGATTATTATCCACATTAAATTCCAGTCACATACTTCCATCCGACTAAGGGAATTTTAAGTGAATGTAGGCGGTTTTTAGCCTCTCTTTCCGGTGCAGTAGTGCGTTATGTGAGCAGTGCATTCTAATGTTATAATATTGTAAAAAAAATACATATATTATTTTATGACTAGAATAATATTCCACTCAGGTTGTGAATGGTGAGTAGATGAAGAATTTTTTCTTAAGGGTAGTCCACTCCTGAAGAATTAAGCAAAATTATGTATTTTATTCAATAATTATATGATTAATGTAAAACCAAAGCATCGATTATAAAATGAGGCAAAGAGGAAATTGTCTAACAAAATATGCATGGTGAAATATGTAACTCATAATCTTTTGTCTGCAACAAAGCTGTTGTGCTGGAAATTACAAGGCAGTCAGCATCTAATCATGCATAATTATCTCACTTACTTTCTGAATCCATCATCTCCCAGAATGCACTGTGATTGTGTACAGCATGATGACTTGTCATTACCTACATAAATGGTGAACGATGATTTTTCCCTGCAGGGATTCTTGAGTGCCCAAAGGCTTCTGGGCTGTAAAGAAAATGGTACATCACATTCTACAATCTTATGCTTTGTATATGCTACTGCGTTTGTAGATGTTTCACTGAGGATCTTTAAAGATCAATGAATCAGTGTCTTTCAGTTTCTCATGTTCCCTGTTTTGACACTTCCTTGGTTATTATCGACTGACTAATTAATAAACTCACCAGTCAGAACACTTTAGATCAGCACATAAACTGCAGACACAGTGAGCTTTAATGACCAAGGTACAAATCCGGCTTATGTTGTGTATGTTGCTGAAACAATGAACACCGCATCAATGGGATGATATGACCAAAAAAACAAAACAAAATGAATTTCATTTTTTTTTTTACTATTCAGAAGCATTAAGTTCAGTAAGGTAGAGGTCTACAGGATGTTTTAAAATGCTGACATTTGCTTTGCTTTTGTAAGAGCCATTGACTACTGCAGTAATTTAGAAAATATGTGCCATTGTTCCTTCAGGAGCCAAGTTTCCCATTAAGTGGACTGCACCAGAAGCAGCGCTGTATGGCCGATTCACCATCAAATCTGACGTCTGGTCCTTCGGTATCCTGCTGACGGAGCTTGTGACCAAGGGTAGAGTGCCATATCCTGGTGAGAAAAATGATATTTGATTTAGCATTAAATCAGGGTTTTTTTTTTTAGTTTTTTTTTTTTAGTTTTTTCTCACAGTCTTCAATTTAGGATAATTACATTCCACACAGTTTGAGATATACTTCCATGCATATTTAAAAGTGTAGTTGACACACAAAAACATAATCGCCCTCATGTTGTTTAAAACCTGTAAACTTTGTTTAATCTTTGAAAACAATATTTTTCATGAAACCTGAGCATGTTCTGCTCATCCTTTGAAAGTGCATGTAACCAATGCACCAAATGTAACCAAAACTTAGAAAATCCAAGGTCATAAAGAAATCATAAAAGGATTCCATATAAATTGAGTGGTTTAATCCAAGTCTTGTGAAGAGGTATTGATAAACACAATTAATTTAGTTTTTTTTTTTACTTTTAAACAATGATCAATGCACATGCACAGAGCACACGTGGTAAACACAGAAGCTCAGTCGTGTGTGTGATGCACAAGAACAAATGAGGTATGCTTTAGCGTGATGTGTATATATTTAGTATGTGAAGAAATACATCAATTAAATCTGTTCATCATATAAAGCAATTGCATTTCATCACTGGGAGACTGGGATTAAACTACTTCATTCATCTGGATTTATTTTACAACAACTTTATGACCTTTTTGTGTCAGTTTTGCCAACTCTGGATGGAGGGACAGAAACTTCTCAGGTTTTATCATTGTATTTCGAAGATTAACCAAATGGGGTGAGTAAATGATAAACAGAAATCTCATTTCTGGGTGATCTACCCCTTTAATATCATGCACAACCAGTGAGACACACCTGAACCAGCTAATCATGGTTTTCAGGTTTACTCAGAAAATCACAGGCAGGTGTGTTCAACAGACCTGCAGGTAGATAGGTCTCCAAACCGAGAGGTGCAGATTCCACTGTGCCCCCTACTGGAGCAGAGAGGGACTGCTGTGTGTGTTATTACTACTCCGAAGGAGCCATCTGGCTTAGGCGGGCATGAAGGACTGACTGGGCACCAGTTCTTATTTACCACCATCTGTCTGTTCTTTTCCTGCACCCGTCCCTCACACAGCCCCAGTCTGTCATTTGTAGTGCTCACCTAAAGCCTTTCTCACTGATGCTGCACATCACAAACCCAGTTAGGCTTTCATCAATCATTCAGTCTTACACTATTAGACTCAGTCCATTATTGATTGGCATCTGCTTCCATGCAGAGCCCTAGAAGAAGCTGGATTAATGCAGCAACTTCACCGGCAATGTGGCTTAGTGGTTAATGAACTGGGCTGGTTGCCAAAAACTTGTAGGTTTGAACCCCAGTAAAAGAGATCCTTAAACTTTTAACTTTCAGTTTTAACCTTGAGCAGATGCACTTTGGAATGTGTACACTGTTCGGCTGAACATGTTTGAATTGTTTCATAGTGCAAATACTGGAGTCAAGTTTATGGAGAGTGTTTATTATCTGTAATATATGACAGTGCTTTGCCTTAAAGGGATAGTTCACCCAAAAATAAAAAATGGTGTGATTAATTACTCACCCTCATGTTGTTCCAAAAACCTTGTTCATCTAAGGAACACATATTACAATATTTTGATGAAATCCAAAAGCTTTCTGACCCTTCATAGACAGCAACACAACTGCAATGTTCCCAGGTCCAGGAACATAGCAAGGAAATCTGTCAAATAGTCCATGTGACATAAGGGGTTCAACCGTAATTTTACAAAGCTACGAGAATAGCAAAATTATACAAAAATATAATGTTTTCAATGTATCATGATGTATGCGCTTGCTTTGCATCATGTAAACAATGCATGCGCATGGTGCTTACGTAACAATGTGTCAGCTTCGCATGCATCGTTTACATGATGCAGAAGCTAGCGTATGCCTCGTGATACTCTGTTTACAATGGCGGCATATTGCAAGAGACTTGATGAGGAGGTGAAGTGTTGTTAAATAAAGTCATTATTTTTGTTTTGTTTGTACACAAAGTATTCTCGTAGCGTTTCTGGACCTGAGAACTTTACAGTTGTCTCTTGCTCTCTATGAAGGACCGGGGGGGGGGGTCTCAGATTGCATCTGAAATATCCAAATTTGTGTTCTGATTATGAACAAAGGTTTCTTACAGGTTTGGAACAACATGAGGGTGAGTAATTAATGACCACATTTTTATTTTTTTGGTGAACTATACCATAGCATTTCCATCCAAGGCACAACAGGAAGTCCAGCAGCTTTTTAACTGCCCACGTAACATAAGATTTATTGATTCGAGTTTAGCACACATAAGACTTATTGTTGTGAGTCATTATGCAAGCGAGTGTAAATTAAAGTAGGCTCAACACAAAAAGGTCACTCTGTGTTTCTTGCATGCATAAAGAATCCTTCCTCTGAGAGCGCTCTCGGATACAGTCGGCCCACTGATTTACACTTCCTGTCCTCTCACGTAGCACCAGACTGTCTGTCCCCTCTGTCCTCGACACTCCTGTTCTCTGTGGGTTCCAAGTGAAGTGTCCGCTGTAATTACACACCCCTCACATCCTGTCTGAGACAGTCTGGCCGCTTAACAGGGGGCGGTTGCACAAACTGACTTGGTATCAACTGTTTTTCAGGCATGGTGAACCGAGAGGTGTTGGAGCAGGTGGAGCGGGGCTACAGGATGCCGTGTCCTCAAGGCTGCCCGGAGTCGCTGCACGAAATGATGCAGCTCTGCTGGAAGAAGGAGCCAGACGAGCGGCCCACTTTTGAATACCTCCAGTCCTTCCTGGAGGACTACTTCACCGCCACTGAGCCACAGTACCAGCCCGGAGACAACCTGTAGAGACCTTCTACGGGGCCCAGAGACTCACCACCACGTGCTAATAAGCCACCGGGACGGTTCACAAACCCACTGTGGCACCTCCTCCCTACAGCTCCCCTGCAAACTTGTCCTTACAGAGATGTTTTTGTTTCTACCTTCTCCCCAGAGAGTCAAACTTAAAAATTCAATTAGTGCATCTAAAACATATACTTCACTGCAGATCCAGGCTGTTCTCTGCCTGAGGATGTGTGTGTGGCGGAGTTGACGAGGGTGTGTGCATGAGCGGGTTTGGAGCGGGACCACGTCACGCTCCCAGAGCTCTGCTGGGGTGATTCCCTGCATTGCAGACAGAGGGAGCTGTGAAACAAGCGATGAGTTTAGTGCTGAAGGCTGCTTAACAGTTGCACAAAATCAGCTTTTTCTTTATCTTTGTTTGTCCCTCCCTTTTTTTGTCACCTGAATGCTAAATCTTATTGTAAAATCTGTTTTTATTATTTTAAAGCCAATCCCCCCCCCCCCCTTTTTTTTAAGTAGTTGTGAGTAGTTTATTAAAAGTGACCAATAACTGTGGTTGAATCGGTTGGCGCTACCAGTGACAGTGCCATTGCTGGGACAGGGAAGTGAGTCAAAGTCAAAGTCAAAGAAGGACAGAGAATGAGACGCATGAGGGCATTAGCCGTTCTGAATGTATGGGAGATGGGGTTTAAGACATCAGCTACAGGGGCAGAATTAGTTTTTCTCTAAACGCTTTTATAGCAAATCATGATTTTTTTCTTCTTCTAATAAGTACCTTAATTTCAGTTTCAATCAATCTCAGTCCCTGAGAGCTTGAAATCATATCCGGAGAGATGATTCATATTGGAAAGCCTTCGCAAAACATTTCTGATGACTGATCACCATTTCAGCCAGCTGCTAATTTTCAAGCAAAAAGTAATTATTATAAATCATATTTTTGTCTCAAGGGTAATTAAGCAGAGACCTTTTATTTAACAAAACACTAGACCTGACCAGTCCAAACGTTATTCCTCATGCTGCTGTTGAGACCCTACAGGTCGCAATATCACAACAGCAATGCCCGGGTTGGTTTTTTTTACGCACATCAGCACCCACACTGCCAGGTTTGTGTTTTTTGTGCCAACACATTTGTAGTGTTGCCAACCTCTTGGTACAAATTCATTGTTTTCTCATGTACACTCCAATAAATGAACCACAGAGATTTATTGATCTTTCACAGAGGATTGCATACATTAATATTTCAGTATATTTCAAGAGAGCCATGGTTTCTTCATCTTGACATATGAATGTGAACTTGCTCAAATTATTTCACACCGATCTTTGTTTTTGACCAGGAATAAGAATTACAAAGCCTTTTTAACTCCATGATGTACCACAATTGCTGCTGGTGGAGTTGCTATATTTCCTGTTAAGGCGTCACTGTGAAATATTCAGGTACTAAAGATCGAGAACATTTACCAACCAAAGTTTGATGGAGTCAGTAAAATTTGCCTCTCTATCCTGAGCGCATTGAAAAAAAAAAAAAAAAGATGTGATTGTTTCCCTTGATCTGTTAAAATGGTACAAGTCTAATGTAGAGGGCAAATTAGACCTCATCATAAAGCGTTACAATTTTTGCACCACTATTAAAGATTTAGTCTTAAGGTTTGGTCATGTACTGTCTGTAATGGTTTCATTTTATCCATGACAAGAAATTGAATGCACTTGGGATGAATCAGACCGATATCGTTTGGAGGGCTAATTTGTTGGTTTCTTCTCCCTTTTTGTCGTGTAGCTTTTCATGAATAGCGAGAGGCCTTCTTTTTGTCCTTCCTGTATGCGAGCCCTTTGTCCTAGGGACTTTTGTTGTCTCCTCCTGTATCCAGGACATCCATCTCTCCCATCACCACCTCCTGTTTTAAAAGGGCTACAGGCTAGTTTGTGCAAAACTCTGTTATTGATTTTTGTTCATGTCAAAAAAAAAGAAAGAAAGGAAATACTCTAATGTAAGGTGAGGGTCTCCGCTTCAGAGTTTGATGAGGATGTTTGTTGTGAAAAAATGGTAATGATTACTAATCTGAAGAATTTGTACAGTGAAAAATAAAGTTTTACGTAATGCTTTTAACTCCATGTGGTTATGTGTAAATCGTGTGTTTGTGTTCAGACTTTTAAACTGGAACTCTAAAGTTTAGGTAGATGGCATTGGGACTGAACAGAAACATGGGGGGGTTTTGCGCAGATGTCTTGCAGATTATATACATCATGCCTTAAAAAAAACAAGAACACTGTTAGACTAGTCAGAGGTGAGCATTAAATCCACTGCCATTATTTTAAAATATGAACCCAGTAGCGTCTGAAATAGATTTTTTTTTTTTTTAATGCTTTATTGAACCTTTTTATATATATATACATAAATCTTTAATGGGCCATATAGTATGAAGGCTATGCTAACTGGGCAAACACATCAAAATACAGGACACTGATGATTAAGAGATATACTAATAAACAATCCTCAAAAGCCTGTTGTATGATGATGCATGCATTTTAACACTATTTTTCTTTAGGTATAGAAAATTCTAATTAAGTTGATTCAGTTCAGTAAATGAGTATATTGAGAAACTTAAATTCTCAGTTACTTCATAGAAGATTCATAGATTTTTGGCAAACATTTTTTACAGTTATGTTCGGGCCTTTTTCTTGCAAAAAAAAAAAAAAAAAGTATGAACAATCAACAGGTTTTTCATCAATGTTTTTGTCATTTTTATATTTTAGAGCCCTTAAAAATTAATGTATCAAATATGATGCAGCAAGCTTAGGGTTATAAGGGTTATAGGGTTAATAATTGAAATCCTTTTAAGCATGGCACCACATTGGCTCCCTCAGTCCCTGGTTAAGAAGCCCTGATTTATGTGATTAAACTGTGGGGTGAACTGTGTGCTGATGAGTGTGAACTATTCTGACATTTCATGATGTGACTAATTGGAAAGCGTCTCACCTGGCCATCTGCTTGTACATGCCCAAAACCTCCTGTGCCACATGCTGGATGAAGGCAGGATCCTGCAGCCTGAGAGTGTGGCGGGGTTGAGAATATTCACTTCCACCATAATATCTGCTGCTGGGGTGTTGTCGCCCTCCTCAGTCTGTGCCGCAACCTTGTTTTTTGGGTTCAATAGATTTAGTATCTGGTTTTTCCACTGAATCTACCACCACTGTTGCTTTCCTTCTCACCTACTGAATACCATGCTACATGTCCAAAATAGCACAGTATGACAAAAAAAAAAAAAAAAATGTAATATGATATTTTCTTGGTAGTGGCTCACCGTGGCAATACTAAAGATGCTCTCAGGAGTGGTGTTGTCATTGGCAAGCTCAGTCACAAAACCAAAGTCAGAGGCCATGTTGCTGAGCCAGCTGATGGTGTCATCAGTGTGACGTCATTACACAATGCCCACCACCTCTTCACACTGCTGCCTGGACGCTTCCAACAGCTGAGAGGCTTCATCCAACTCGATGTGTAGTTCTCTTACATTTGGGCATTCTATGAATCAAACAATAAGGACTTGAATGATCAGTATCACTGATAAGAGTTTTCTAAAGGGACCGCTCTAGAATGTGTTGCTTCTTAAGAATAACCCTGAACTATAATAACAATACACATATTAGCATCAGAAATGACCGACGGTAATGTCTGACTTGTTCTAAGCATGAGCGTATTCTTTCATTAAATAATGGTTAACCCATAATTATGTCAATATTTACTTAAATGTGAACTGTTTTAATGACTTTTTATTCAAACTTTTGTCATTGTGAAAACTGACAGTGCCTATTCTGACATTCATTGTATTGCTATAATAGTGTAATATTTACTTTAACGAGTAGATGGTATGTAGATGAGGGACAGGACTGTAAAATAAAGTGCTATCAAATTTTCTTTTTTGGCTGAACACACATTTGTCAAGATAAAGCACCTTTCTCCTCCTTTGTCTTCTCCATAGCATCATGAATTTCACTGAAGGCTTGTGTGACTGCGGCCTCAAACTCCTCCTACACACTTCTAACAAAATCAAAGAAGCACATCTTCCAGTCCCACACCTTCCAGAAAGGCAGAATCCAGAGCTTTGTTGGCAGGCTTGAGCACCAGCTCGCTCTCTTTATTCTCCTGAAGCTCGGCCTTCATAGGGCCTGGTCCAGCTCATGGTGGAAGTGGGAGACTGTGATTGACCAGGCTTCCCATTGTGGTGAGCAGGTTGCTGAAGGAGTCCTCAATCCTCACCACCTCCAGGTCAGGATTCTCTGCGCTCTGGTTCAGCACAACCTCATCCTGAGCATCACAAGGGCCCAAGCGAGAGCTCAGCCTTTGGAAGAAGTTCTATAGCTGTTGAGAACAGAAAAATACATGATACAAATTTGGTATTTTGATTCTGTTAATAGCTATCTCTATAGCTGAATGGCAAAGGTGGATGAGAATTCTGTACTTTATTGTTAAAGGTAGCAAATCGACGGCGGCAGGTGTTGATATAGAAGTTCTTACAAGTGTCCTCAAGACAAGGTCTACATTCCTCCCAGTAGGACTTGAGAGACTCCCTACACTGCTGTTCGGCTTAGTTCAGCTCTTTCTACGTCCTGTGCGATCTCTGCTGCCCCCTGGTGGTGCAAGAAGACAAAGACAGGTTTTGAACATTTAAATCAAAATGGTACTTCATTTTATGTTGAGAAGTTTTTTTATTTAATATTTTTTTTTTTTTTTTTTTTTTTTTTTTTTAACACAACTAGAAAAAACGTTATTTTGGTTTTTAAAAAATTCCACTTATATTGACTGACCTTTTTCTTCTTCCCGCTGTGCCTGAGGGATTTCATGAGGTTTGAATGTTTCCCTTCGTTCCTTGCCATCACCTCCTTTACTTGTTTGATCCCAATGATTTAGAGCCTTTATTTAAAAGTTTTTTGAAAGATAATTTTTCTTTTCTCTTGGTTTTTGTCCCCAGTCAGTCTAATAGTTTTGATCATGGGAAAGAGCGAGCAGTAACAGCTGTGAGTAACCACTGAGTGGCACTACATCTTCACTGAAAATTCACGTGTTTTATAACCTTCAGGAAACTTAGTTACTTTTAGTCTTAGTCAGTATATGTCACTCTTTAGTCCTGTGGTCGTTTGTGTCAGTCTTTTTATCTAATACATTTTTATGTTTGCTTCCAGATACTTCCACTGAGAATTGAGGCCCAGTTTTCTAGATCATAGAGAAGCTTCTAGAGTCTAGAAGCGTCTTTCTTGGATTAATGAGGTGGAATATGGGATCTATTAAGCAGTTTAAGAGGTTACAGAATGTGGCAAGTCTTGTGACTACCCAAAACCCTACATTTGATCTTTTTCAGCAACCAGGCATATGAGGTGTTATCTTGAGAAGCAACACATTCTAGAATAGTCTAGAAATACCACCAGAGGTGCACAAGTTCACCAGTTTATATGTTGTCTTGAACACAACAAATCCTCCATATCTGGCAGGTCCAAGTCAAAAGCTGTGTGTTGTAAGAATAGAATAGAAAGAATAGTGTTTTAAAGCTGTCACATCATATGTCTGAGTGCTGGTAAAACAATCAGTAAATAATTTTCTGCCATTGATATTTGTGGCTAAGTTTGTTACACAATAGTGTCTGCATTAGTCAAAATGAGGATGTTCTGTTAAATCACTGCTCGAGTAATTAACAACTAAATGCCACAGAACATAAAGTAGCTCTGTGACGACATCCTTATCTGTAGATTGTATGTGTATGCCTAATTGCTTATATTCATTATTGATCTGTTTGGTTTTAGATCAACATTAGATCAGTGATACATAAAAATGGCATAAAAATCTGATTTCCATCCACAGTAAAATACACTGTGATCATAAGTAATCAGTGTGATCAGCAAGTATTCTTTAAAAAAATCTAACTACCTTTCTAATCTTTTGTATTCTATTTTCTTTACATTTATTATGCAATTTTGTGTGTGTGTGTTTGTGAGAGAGCTTGTTTATGTGGTTAACGAGGACACAAATTTGTATAATGACATAGGTATGACACAGGTATTACAATGAGGAGGTGGTTCATTTTTAGTGTCCCCGTAATTCAAAACGCTTATAAATCATACAGAATTAGTTATTTTGAAAATCCAAAAATGCACAAAGTTTCCTGTGAGGGTTAGGTTTAGGTGTAGGGTTGGGGTAGGGCAATAGAAAATACAGTTTGTACAGAATAAAACCCATTACGCCGGAGAGTCCCCATAAACCACATATACCAACGTGTGTGTGTGTGTATGTGTATGTGTAAAGATCTCTAACACTAGCTTGCTCTATTCTTTTTTTATTCTATCTGTTTTCTTTTTATTTATTTTATTATATTATTTAAAATCCCATGCTACGTGTACTGTGTTAACCTAACTGAGACTTGTTATAGCACTTATATATCATTGCTCTTTTTGTTGTTTTTGATTGCTTCCACTGCCTTCATTTGTAAGTCGCTTTGGATAAAAGCGTCTGCTAAATGAATAAATGTAAATGTAAATGTAATAACTGTGCAATTAAACTTTTCAGGATCTTTACAAAGTATACAATAATATTATTAATATAAATAAACCATTATCATATTTCACTATAGACTCTAGACAGAGCTATCTAACATTATATGAAGATCAAAGGACTTTATTAAGGATTAAACTCACCAGAAAATTCCTGATATCTGACTGCAGTGTGATTAATGCTGTTCGCTGCAGAGGGAAAATATGTTTTGCTTATCTTTACCTGAACTCTTCTATTTACACTAAGTAAAACCAGAGACGAACCAATCAAAGCATTTAAAGGTTATGACACTTCAAAGTGTAACTAGCTTTTTTTTTGCGGTTCTCAGTACAGTTACACATATTTACATTTACATTTTTGGAATTTATATTTATTAACATGGTATACTCTTGTTTTTTGTTGAGTCTTCTCACCAAGAGTCTTCTCACCAAGGCTGCATTCTTTCAAATAAAAAAATACACTAAAACCCAGTACTATTGTGATATAATATAGATTTTTCTTTTTCTGTTTCCTATTTGAATGTAATTTATTCCTGTGACGTAAAGCTGAATTTTCAGCAGCCATTACTCCAGTCTTCTGCGTCACACAATCCTTCAGGGATCATTCTGATTTGGTGTTTAAGAAACATTTCTACTATTTATCAATGTTGAAAACTTTCCAAAAACTGATGAATATTTCTATGAAAATTGTGATGCAGTACTTTTTCAGGTTTTGATGGCAGTTTAAAACAACATGATTTATTATTATTGTTATTATTTAATGTCCTTGCTGAATAAAAGTATGAATTACTTACAAAAAAAAAAAAAAACACAGCAAAGTATTGATTGGAAGTGTATGCTAATTGTGTTATGGCATTTTTATAGTTTTACTCATTTTTAAGAACAAAGGTAAATATAGGTAAAGGTCAATTTTAGGTAAAGGTAAATCTAGCACAGGTAAGTTTGATAAGTGTTATGATGTATATCACAAAGTCTTAAAGTCTCAAGGTTTAAAATCAACCATACGTATATAACGAAGTAGAAAATTGGCAACAAAGACGTTGTGTAGGCCCATATTCCCCTTACGTTTCTCATTAGCGCACAATGTCCTTGTAAAAGTGCCCTCTCTTCAGGGCTTATGACCCTGAAAATAGTATTTTCTAACCTCTAATGAGAAACAGCATCGTGGGCCACCGGTATGACCATCTCTGCTAAGTCTAAACGCACCTGTTTCTCATAACCCTATCTGGACCTGTCGCTCTCCTCTAGTGCCAAAGACCTGGTGGTTGGCACGCCGAGGGTGAATTACTGGATCTGAGAGCACGGAAACCTCGGAATTCATATAAACAGTAATGACCGAACATGCTATGAAAACATTGCTGTAGTATGAAATGATACAGACCCTCTTTCCAAATGTACCATGAAAAGTTGCCAGATTTTTACTATATTGGATGTCCTTTAAATGCTGGAAGCTTTCATAATCTTTTTTTTTTTTTTTTCATTTCTATAAAAACAGTAGCAACTAAATGGTATTTTGGTTGAAACTGTGGTTACCATGGTAAAATTTGAGAGTAAGGTGTCATTCCGAAGGTTAATAAAAAAAGTCACCTGCTCTGGCAAATATTTGGTACTTATGAGGGCAAATAAAGTCGGTTTAGAGCCCAGCAGTGCAGCTATAATATGTTGGATTTTTTTTTTCCTTTTTACGTTACTGCTTAGCCTCGTTAAGTTGGAAAAACATTTCTGGCCAGTGTGGTGCTACACTTGTGTGGTGCTGCGGATCACACGGTTCTGAACAATCCAGCGGGATGTCAAATAATTAATCACGGATCCCTGTGGCAAAGGGATTTAGAGAGAAATGCAAAGAAAGAACAAAATGAGCTGAGTGCTTATTAAACCCGAAGGGAGCAGAACAATGGTGCAAGTAATTTTGAGCAAGTCAACACACGCAAAGGACTTTTCACTTGGCAGCCCTGGGATTCAGAGCCAATACACTGGCATACCTAGACATTTATTACAAAAATGGCACCATAATTGATTAAGAAAAGATCCAATAACTTTATATGATGCACATATACAAATCTGTATTATCATGCTAATGTTGTTGTCATATAACACATGATATTTGGTGTTGGACATGTGTTTTATTACATTAAATGCATGATCAACATGATATTTTTGAATGCATGATGATATTTTTAAATGGAGAATACAGTCCCATTATAAGGGAGGAACTATCAAAACGGATTTTGCTTTTAACAGCCTATTACAAGCTTTTCAGTCTAACTTTAAAACATTATGGCCTGGTTTCACAGACAGGGCTTAGACTAAACCAGGATTAGGCCATATAAACTTTGCCTTAGAAAAAAACATTACTGGTGTGCATTTTGATACAATATAAAGGCACTGATATATTTTAAGATCAGTCAGAGCAAGTTTCTTTCATTTGAAAGAGCTCAGACTTAGATTTTAGTCTGGCATTAGGCTTAAGCCTTGTCTGTGAAACTGGGGGGGGATGTAACGTAATTTAGGAAACAAATAGTGTAATGAATAATTAAATAATGTAATTATATTATTGTGTAATTATATAAAGCTTAAAAGGATAGTTCCTAAAAATGAAAATTCTGTCATCGTTTACAACCCCCCCACTTGTTACACACATTTTAGAAAAGACTTTGTTACAAAAGACATTTTAAAAAATGTAAAGAAAGTCAATGGCTACTGTTATATGTCATCAGGTTGTCCCTATCCCTTTAAAACAGTTCTTGCAGTGAGATTTTACTTTGTTCACTTGTTTATCCACTAACTACGTTTAGTTGTGAGAACAAAATCAGCTAAATAATTTTAATTTAAGAGGGTGAACTAGATATTTGAAACCAACACACAAAACCACTGCTAGAGAAAACACTCATTTCTGTAATTTAACTTTGTACTGATATAAAGTTTTCATTTGTCACAACTCTAGTCCTCACTTTATATACATTATTCCAGCTCAATAGTGGACATAAAAGTGTTGATAAAGACTTTTTTCTACACTGAAAGGTTGTCCCATGCTAGATTTTAACCCATGTTAAGTCTTCATAACAGTGGTGAAGATCAGTGCAGAGTATAAAGGTATTTAAAATGCTGAGCTTTTGGGTGAACACAATCACGTAGTAATTTGAGTAGTAATGTTTCTACACTGTTTCATGACAGATTAAGATCTCACAGCACTCCAAACTAAACAAAAACTAACTCGTGCAACGTGTAAGACCCCCTAAAGTGCCAAGACCAGAGCAAGTTAAACTCCAGATGCGGTGCGGCACATTCAGATTTTCAGAGAAGAGGAGGCTGCTGCTGCTGCTTTTCACCTGGTTTCCCTTTAAGAGATTCAGTTCATGTAGAAAACAAGTGGACTAACAGACACCCTACGGACTCCCAATTTCTCTCTGGTTCTCGGGTTGCAGCCAAAAGGCAGAAAAGGAGGCATCCTCACTCACCTCAAGTGAATTTCCATCGCGAACACGTTCTCATGGAGAGAGAGAAAACGTTTGCGTCCTGAGCAGAAGTTTATAGCCTGCGACTCATTAAACTTCGTGTCCACGAGTTTTCCATTTTGTTGTTGAAGGTTTTTTTTATTTATTTATTATTTTTTAGCCTCAGTCACAGGGATTGAGATTATACGCATGTTTCAGGTGGAATATTCGCATCTGTGAAACTTTAGTGGAAGTGCGCGAGCGCGGAGATTGATGTGAACTTTTGGCACGTGACGGAACGGTGTACCTCAGTTTTACCACAATGAAGGGTAAGTTTCATTTCAAATGATCCACTGCTTACACATTTTAATGCACTGTCTTTTTAAGAGAAGTCTCTTGAGTCTATCCACGCGTCTCGCTCTTTAGTTTTTCTACTTTTCTTTCTTTCTCTTGTGAGAGGAATGTGTGTTACTCCAGTGCACGAAAACATCTGGTTGCAATTAACTGCTCATAGTGTCTAGGTTGGCGGATTGTTTGGCTGAACTGTTATAAGACAGCTGAATAGAAGGATCTACACCCAAGCTTGTGTTGCTGACCCGGCTATTGTGTGGGATGTTCACTGACATTGCTCCCTTTATCTTAATAAACAAATCAAAACAAAGCAATAAAAAATGTAAAAAAAAATTACAATCAAAACACGTGGCCACATTACAAATGGAACATCTGGCAGGGTGTGAAGATGTCTTTAAGGGTTGAAAAACTTGTGAAATCTCATTTCTGCTAAAGTTTCTATTAAAGTCTGCTAAAGTTTCTAACGTGTTAATGTTCAACGTGTTTGGATTCATTATTTCTTTATTCAAACTTTTAAAATAAAATAAAAAGTTTGACACAAAAAGGAGTGAACAGGACTTTTGAGAAATATAAAGTAAATGTTAATATTATGTTGATATTAAAATAATGTGCACTGACATGTGATGAATAAAACAGATATAGCCTATCAGTCTTCTAGAAACATCTTTTGATTCTGCATGAATTGGATCCACCCTTATGGATGTAGCCATATTGAGATCACATGATCAGCTTTTTAAGTTGCTTCTATAATAATGTTTATTTCATAGCTATATTTTAGGCAGTTCTTTTAGTCAGGTACTTTGGAAAAATGAGGGGAAAAAAACTATAAAGAGAAACCGGGACAAAACAGCTTCAATGTTAATTAGCCTTAGCAACAAAATTGTTTTATCCGGACTAAGTATAAACTCTTATATTATTGGGATGAATAAGAAAAATGTAATGAGTGCAGATTTAAACGTGGCATGTGCTCTTAATTCTAAGTTACAGTCATTTGTGCTGTGGAAATAAAGGGTCAGGATTATATAATTAAAAATGAAAGGTCCTCTGTATTTTCGGAGGTTGTTGAAACTTGGGTGTTCTTTGAGCCAAGATGTTTTCCATCTCAATTGCACACCAGAATTTGAATGTGTGACTCAGAGAGCCACTTAGAATAAAAACAACCCCCACATCTCTCCATCCCGTCTCATTTAGCATGTCCAATGGCCAGATGTTCTGACAAACACAAAGCCTTCACATCACATTTTTGTGCCTTTAGAGTTACGCAACATTGACCTTCTTTTTATTTTCTAACCAGAAGGCTGCCATCTAGTGGAAATTTCAATGTAAGTATTGTGTGTGTTCATAATGCAACTGGAATTGAATGCAGTGCTATTAAAAATAAATACTTGGGGGGAAAAAAACACTCAATGTGTATCTAAAAACAGGAAGTTGTATTTGTTGTCAATGTTTGTGTCAAAAAGTGGGTTACTGTGGGTTGACTGGATTTCGGACTAAATTTTTATTTACCAAAAAATCAATTCAAAGCATTAACATATTAATGTTTATAAAACTAATAAGGATATTTAGACCACACACATTGAATTGTTGTTCCCCTGAGTAATGGTTTTCCGCAGTCTTCTGTGATACTCCTCCATGCATATCATTTTTAACCTTGAAAGTTTTATTTCAAGCAATATTTCTCTTGCAATGTCAAGTTTCTGACCGTGGCTTCGTAAAAATGTTGTCTTTTGGGTGTGTGGGATTTTTGTTCCCTTGCGTTTCCCAGAGTTTTGTTGTTATTTTCAGCTAAAATACTGAAATAGCTGTCAGCATCGGTCTACAATTCTTTGTCCCTAGCAGTTTGTTCCCTGGTTATGGGTTGTGTGTCTGTCCAGTTGGATGGCTGGACCTGAGGTCACGCTCTGTGTGGTTTCTAACAGACTGTTCCTCCACCCTCCTCCGGTTCTGACTCTGCTTTAGTATCAGAGTGAGGGGGAGTGGGTCCAACTACAGAAACATGTGTTCTTTCTTTATTTTCTCTGGCCTTGGACAATGACACATAAAACCGCCTAGAGTCACCCCTCTCCTTTCCCATGAGCATGGTAGCCACAAGAGAGAGCCCTCCAGGACAGGAAGAGGAAGTAGAGGATGGTATCATTTAGTTAACCCATGAATGGACCATCCTGGCCAATGTTATTTCAGCAGTCAGATGCAGAACACATGCTTTGTATCAATTCCAAATCTGATTGTTATGTGTTTATGTTATTTATCTTAGCACAATATACTGATCTTGTTTCTGAGGAAGCATGGATATTTTTTTGGTGTTATGAAATTTCAGAGCTTGTTGTCTGTGTCCTGTAATGTATAATATGAATATTTCACTAATATATATAGGCCTATATATAGAAAACATATTAATATTGTCACATTTGTTTGGTGTTTTTTGTCATTTTAGAGCTTGTTGTCTGTGCTTTATAATCTATAATATAATATTTTACAAATTTCTCCAAACTTTTAAAGGGCACTGTATGTATGTATGTGTGTGTATATATATATATGTATATATTATTATTATTATTATTTTTTCATTTTTTTAACTAATACCATTGTTCAGCAAGGATGTATTGAATTGATCAAAAGGGTCAGTAAATACATTTAGAATGTTAGAAAATATTTCCATTTCAAATGAATACTTGGATTTTTTTTTACTTTCTATTCATCAAAGAAACCTTAAAAAGTAAAATATTATGGTTTTCACAACAATATTAAGCAGCACAACTGTTTTCAACATTTATAATAATAAAGAAATCTTTGAGCACCAGATCGGAATATTATAATGATTTGCTTATAATGATTAATGAGTAATGACTGCTGATGTGCTTTTTGTGTTTATGTACATTTAGTAACTTACATTAGAATCATATAGAATATAGATTCTATTAATGAATATTATTTTAGGACATTAGTTGATTTACAGGCCTGCAGCACTTGCTATACTAATTTCATTGTCATTTGTTACTTTTGCAGACGACTTCACTGATGAAGAGGAAGTGCAGTCTTTTGGCTACAAAAGGTTTGGTAAGTGTATTGCAGTGCAAACCGTTCATAATGTGCTTCACTGTTTTCTTCATTCTTTTGCATATATTAGCTTGGACGTGTTTTTAGTGTTTGAAAGGTGCATTGGATTCTAAATTATAGTCAGGAAAGCAGATTATAAGTTACACAAGGTCATGCCCTGGTGTGCACCGCAGTTGTTTTCCCCTCTAAACATGTGCTTTTATCATTCACCCTGCAAACGTATGTGTAATAAACAAATCTCCATATTCATCGGGAAGAAGGAGGCGGGAACCGGCGCACAATCAAAAAGCACTTTAATAATCAAAAGTAAATCCAAAACGGCGCACCAGCCCCTCACGGACGACTGGTGCGCATAAATAAAAGCCAAACACATAAACTAATGTCCCAGGCCTGGTCCTCTCTCGTCCTTCACTGTCGTCGCTCCAGTTTTATATCCTTCCATCTCCTACATGGGACTCGAGACCGGTGGTGGGTCGCAGGGTAGCTCATCTCCAATCACTACACCTGGCCTCACTCCTCGTTCCCACGCCTCTCGGCCCCGCCCCACTCGCCACATACCCCCATCGCCCCTCGCAGGCCGGGGGGTACCCTCGAGACTGCGCTCTACTCCCCCCCCCCCCCTTCCCTCCGGGGGGGACCGCTCACGGGGACCTGCAGGAACCTGGGGGTAGGACAGACGAGGCGAGAGAAAAGGAGATGGAAGGAGGAGCGACAAGGACGAGAGAGGGGAGAGAGGAAAAAAAAAAAAAAATCCGGTTCCCAGACGCACTGCTGCTCGGCCCTCCACCAGCTGGGTGATCTCCTCCGCGGTGCCTGGCGGTGGCACTGGACGGCCCTCGGCGGACGGCGCGACACTCCTCCGCCGCCCGATGGACGGCGACGGCTCCTCCGATTTTGGGCAGCGGCAGGAGTCCCCCGTTCCCTGCCCCTCCGGATTCCGTCACGGAGGCGGCAGGCTCCGGCCCCCTGGCGAACGGCGCCGACTCCTCCGCTCCCTCACGGACGGCAGCCGCCCCTCCTTGTCGTGGGCGGTCGGTACCACTGTAATAAACAAATCTCCATATTCATCGGGAAGAAGGAGGCGGGAACCGGCGCACAATCAAAAAGCACTTTAATAATCAAAAGTAAATACAAAACGGCGCACCAGCCCCTCCCGGACGACTGGTGCGCATAAATAAAAGCCAAACACATAAACTAATGTCCCAGGCCTGGTCCTCTCTCGTCCTTCACGGTCGTCACTCCAGTTTTATATCCTTCCATCTCCTACGTGGGACTCGATACTAGCGGTGGGGCTCAGGTGTAGCTCATCTCCAATCACTACACCTGGCCTCACTCCTCATTCCCACGCCTCTCGGCCCCGCCCCACTCGCCACAGTATGTTTTAGTGAACAAATCTGGATGCCTCAGTTCCTTCTCTGCCTTTTTATCTTAAAGGTTTGTATTTGTAATATGTTTGCATGGTTTGCCTTTTTAGTGTACAGTCCCATATTTTACATTCTTGGTGTAATATTGGTGTAACATTTAAAATCTCAGATTCAATTTATTTAGACAGTGCATCCACTCACATGTACCATTGTGACAGGTGATATTACAAAAATGATGAGCCATTGTCTGCTGGAGGAATAAATGTATGTTCATTAAACATCAGCCCTAAATCTCATATCTTGTTCCTTTTAAGAAGTGACTTGTTTAATTTACCCAGTGTATTTCCAAGAGAGGCCTCCAACAGTAAATCACATTAACTGTGTAATTCGATAGTTTATTACCTATGTATTAATGCATTTGTAAATCTATAGTCTTTGGTGCTCCAGAAAGAGGTTTCAGGTTTCTGGCTGAGCTACCACCCTCCATCTAGCACTTATTAAAGCAGCGTGAGTTATTTCCCAGTTTGACTTAGAATTCATTTCATGCAGAGTAATAATGTGCCATTTGACTACTGAGGTGGAGGAATGAGTTGACAAAGGGCATGAACATTAAGAGTGTAGCTCCTAAGAGTGTTTGGACTCGAGCCCACAGTTCATTTGTCACAGCAAAAGAGTGGTATACTGGGTGGATTTGTCATGCACCTCATCTGTTTTAAATACTTCAGTGAAGTGTTAAGAAACTTTACCCGAATACAGGTGATTTAAGAGGTCTTTATTCTATACTTTGGGTTTAGGGTTAAGGCTAGGGTTAGAATGCCTGCTTTGAGCCTAACCGGATTAAAACTGTACACAAAGTGAAAATGAATGGAAGAAAGAAATGAAGTGGATGTAGTATATTATATGAGATGTTGAATGTTTATTTGGTCTAGAACACATATTAGCAACTACAGACTGACAATTATTGCTCTTTCTGAAATCGCATGGTGTCTAGAAGGTTTTGTGTTTGGTTTGGAACTTGCTTTGAGACCTTTAAAAAACATGGTATACCAGCACTATTTGCGTTGTTTCCTCATTTTCCAGAACTGTAGTCTGATAGTATGCAGAAATGATACAGTCTGCATCTACAGACTCTAAAATGCTGGTGTTTTGGTTGTAGCTTGTAGAGTCGCTGATGTATTTCTTGTAATGCAGGCTCGATTCTTGGCTTGACGGCTGTAAGGTGGGTGTAGGGAACGAGTGAGAAAGTTTGTTGAAGAATGTGTTACTGTGCTGCGTCAGCACAAGTGTTTAGGGCTGGTGGATACATCTCAGTGGATACATTGCATCCCAGCACAGCCCTTTTCGCTGAGTTAGTGCATTCGTGGACAGAAAGTGTTGGAAACTATTCTATAACTATAACTCCTTTACACTGTGGCAACATCAATCAAATCAGAGCTGTCTGTTTTGATCTGTCACATTGTTTGATTTTAACACATTTTCACTATTAAGTTCATTATTTTCCCCTTTACTCAAAATATCAAAGTGCTTCCAGATATTTGGCGAAAGTTACTCTTTATCCCAGTGGAACAGAAGAGATCCTTTTTACATTTTCTAAGCCGTTGACATGGAAATATGTTTTTCAGTGGTTTTCAATGCCATTGGGAACGATTGCTGGATGGGGAATAAAGAGATGTAAGGAAATACAGAAAGAAACTATTTTCAAAGAGAAAGCAACATTGTAAAGATCTTCTTTATTGCTCACTCATAAATCTGATGAGGTAAATAATGATAGGATGTGGGTTTTTTTTTTCCTACTGCAAATGCGGCCATTTCTTAATCAGTACTTGTTTAGTTGTATATTAATGTGTGTTATATATTTTTTATATTTTAAAGGTGCCATAGAATGCATCGATACAATATTTAAATTGTTTTCTGATGTCCCCAGAGTGTGTATGTGAAGTTTTATCTCAAAATACCCCACAGATCATTTTTATAGCTTGTTGAAATTGCCACTTTCAGGGTGTGAGCCAAAATGAGCTGTTTTTGTGTTTGTCCCCTTTAAATGAAAATGTGCTGGTGCTCCCATCTCCCCTTTCAGACAAGTGTGGAGCTTCAAGAGCTCATGCTTGCGGCCATACCACCAGTGTTACAGTTTAACTAGTGGTGACCATGTTACTGACCTGACATTGCTTCCAAATGCAATTTTTAACTACCACATTGCTATTTATGATTATTCTGGTAGCACGTGAAGGCAGCATTAATGAAAAAAGGCAGAGACAATGGTAGCTTTAGCAACATTAGCCTTACATAGAGCCAAGAAGCTCTTTTGGAAAACAAAATATGACACACTGTCTGGAGTTTGATACTTACATTGATACTTGATACTAACATTTGCGCACAAAGGGTTGCCATCTACCCCTTTTTCAGAAGCATTTTTTGCACAACTCCAGCGCTGAGCTAACCCTCATTTGTGAGGCAGTCCGGTGTAAAATGTTAGCACAAAAATATAGGACTTCTCCGTTTTTTTGTTCTGGGACATTTCCTTCAAAAATTAAATGTAACCATCGTGTCCTCAGTTGTCTATGTTCATTGATGCATCCCACTTTACCTTTAATGGCTCGTTGGTGCTGGCATTGTATCTCCAGCAGCTACAGCAAGAAAACAGTAATGGCAGACTGCAGCTTCTCACTCAGGGCTGTGTATATGCTAACAGGGCAGAGAGAGTCACAAATGGGCGGGACTTTCCCCGAGTATGACGTCATAGTAGTAAGAAATCTGGAACTGCTCATGTGGAGAGACTGTTTATGATTTATTGAGATTATATAACAATGAAGAAATAGATTTCTTACCATTATAGGCTGGTTGTTTTCGCACGCTGCAAACCACACAATGGTGTTCAAACACCTTAGAATTTTTTTTTATAATAGTGCCACAGAATGCAAAAAACACTTTTATTTTATTGAGAACATTCGTCTTGAGAACAGTTTATCTTTCAGGGTATAATGCTTGTTTGTTTGTATTTGTTTAATGGCATAATTCAAAATAAATTTTGTCAGGTTTATGTTTAAAAAACATTTCAGTTAGAAATGTAAAAAAAAAATGTGTCTTTTCTCAAATTACTGAGAAAAAGTAATTTGTGTGTGACTTGTTTACATGTATTGTTGTAAAGATGCATTTAATATAGTATGTTTGAGCCAGAGTGATTGTTTTTCATTTGTCTCTGGTTTATTTTTACTAGAAAAGATTGTTTTTAGAGTACTTGTTTAATGCACCCCCTCCCCTCCAGGGTTCTACATGCATTGATGTTCTGTGATGCCGACTCGAAACATAACATGCTTGTGTGTTTTCAATATGCGTGCAGAGACCAGGAGGATGGAGGTAGATGGAGAAAGAACATTTGTCTGTCCTACATCCCACAGGGTCTGTGGGGTAAGCTGTCAGGGGGGTCTGGAGAATTTTATCCTCCAGGCCAAGGAGGATGGTACACAGCTCTCCAACTGAGAACAACCTTTTTTTCTCTCCACTCGATGCACAAATAACTACTTCCCAGCAGGAGGTTCATGGCACGGGCTGTAAGGATTCTGAAGAGGGTTTGGGTCAATGTTGGGTCAGGCTAGTTGAATTTGACTCTTTAAAGGCACCTTTGCTTAAGCTTCAAGTGGTGGAGACACTTTAGAAAGGGGAGATAAGCAGCTACACAAATCTGAGCTGAACAATTCAAATAAAAACAATGTAGTTTACATAGTGATAAGAAAGATTTAGAGTAAATCTTGCTTGTTTATGGTGACTTGACTTGTTGTTGAAGGCCTTGACTAAAGGCATGTTTCTCAGTAGTCCGGCTTTTGTATGACAGGGAACAGATCAGGAGTGGCGGGTCTCGTCGCATAAACAAGGACTGCTACCAAATTTCTCCTTCTTCACTCTTGACAAATAGATATAAATTCAGCTTGTAAGAGAAGCCATCTGTTGGGCTGAACTGTGTAAGGAGAACGGGTCAAGTTAGCATCCATCCAGTCTTCAGAGATGTTCTTACCCACTAAAACATCCTGTCATATAATACGGTGTCACGCCTAAATGATGGATGGATTCTGTGCCTTTCCTTGCAACTCAAGGTCTGGCATTCATTCAAAAACAATACATATCACTGATGGAGACCAACTCTTTTCTTTTGGCATTACCAATAAAAGAAAGGCCCCGAGTGCAGCGCAGTGTCTGATATATTAATGAAAGTCTTTTTGGCTTCCAACTCTGCCAAAATCAACTCTGCGCTTCCTGGCCTGAAAAAAAAGGTAGAGTGAAAGAAAGATGTGTATTTTTCTTTGCTCGACTCGGAGTACTACTTACCGACAATCCGTTTTGCAGAACTGGCCAAGACAGAGGCACAGTGCTTTTGTTTCTGAGCCTTTGATTACTTTGGCTGTCAAGACGACTGACGCACGGTATTATTCTTGATCGGGTTACCTTTTTGACTTTTTAATGTATAATTTAACTCCGATACGAATACATAAATAATAAATTATTGCGAAAAGGCTAGAGAAATTCTTCTTCTGACGGCTGATGTTTGGACAGTAATTACTTTGAACTATATCACAGGGTATTTGTCTCCATGGTGAGTGGTGCAAACTAATCTGTTTCATTTTGTAGTTCGTTTTTTATGTCTCCAAATGTAATTAGAGTTTATATTTTGTTTCTTAGTCACTTACACAATGGGTGGAGTGGCATTGTTTGTCCTGGTGTTTGTTGCTCTTTGTTCTGTTACGTGACAAGCATGTCTGGCATGGAAGTTTATTAAAGAGCTCAATGGGTTTTATTGGCTGCGTAAAGTGATGAAGCTTGTGAGCACTCTTCTGGCTTATGTCAGGCTGAGCTTAGTTGCTGCGGTAACGAACAGCCTTGATTGCTGAGTCAGGATCCAGGCCTTGTGGTGGGCCACCCACTAGCATGAACCTTTCCTGCTCCAAACCCCCCAACCCACACTTCTCCCATCAGCGCAGATGACTGCACCCCTGCTAGAACATTCAATACACAATAAAGAGGTTAAAGGAACAGTTCACCCAAGGAATTTTTTTAAAGACTCTTTACCGAGTCCTCAGTGACCACAGCTGTCAAGCTCCAAAAAGAACAAAAAACACCATAAAAGTATTATGAAAGTTGTTCTTGTAATTTCATATAAAAGTCTTTTGAAGGCATATGATAATTTTGCATGAGGAACAGAGGTACAGCACGACATTCCGGGTCCTTGATCGCCATCATTATGTTTTATTTATTTGTGATATTAATGGAAAAATCGTTTTAAAATCCCATGATGTCATTATATCTGTCATTTTTGTCATTATTCACAAATAAATGTGCCTTCTGCTTGCATCCAGAATTAAAAAATAAAATAAAAAATAATAGGATATGGATTTGGAACTATACGTAGATAATTAAATAATTTACATATTTGTATGAACTGTCTCTTTAAGAAAAGGAAAGACGAAGAAAATGTTTCACAATTCTTAATTGCATTAATGCCTGTTGTGTTTTGCTCTGTTTGGCTCTGTTTGGCTCTGTTTGGATGAAGAACTTGTTGACTCTGAACTGTGCCATTCATTTCATTGAAGATCATTGTTTAGTGCTGTAATTTACACTATTCAAGGGTCTCTCTTGACTTTTTGTTGCTAAACATGTTCTTTGGCAAACACCCTGAAAAAATGAGATCATACCTCTGAGACTTCAGATAATAAACGAATGTCACTCCATAACTATGCACACAGAAAACAGGAAAATGACAATACCTCTTCACTGAAAGTCATCATTTTTAGCTGACATCAGAGGCATATTGTAAATCAACATATAATATGACTTTGCTCTGTGGTCACCCTTTTATCACTCACTTGTTATGTTTATTATAGAAACTTGTACATAACAAGTCAGTTATCATTCGATCAAGTGTCTCTAAGGAGATGTATGAACACATTCATCCAGACCCAAAAATAATCTACACTTGCTCAAAGGGTCTTTACCCCCCTCTTTCTCTGTCATGAAAGTTCAGGGCCAGATTCCAGAACATTACAGTGTTCTGTTCTGAATGAGGAGGCTGTTTTGAATCTCCAAGGATACATTTAGATGACATCACAGTACTGTCAAGAGCAATGAGCCATATTGAAAATCAGTTCAGGCAACAGTGGGTTTGTGGGAGGTGTTCTTTTCATTAGCCCCAGTGGTGTGCCCTCCTCTCGGTTCCTTATATAACCATTAAACCTTTATATATTAGTATGATTTCTATCACTGAGGTCATTAGTACGAGTCCCTCTAGATTCTCTTTAAAGTAAATGTTTTAACCTTGAGCTGTTAAGTTTAACTGTGTATGAATTCTGCTTTATGTTGCATAATTTTGGTACTACATACTTAATATAAACAGTACTGTATACAGCGGCACCTTAAGATTTCCAGAGGCCTGTGGGCTACAGCATTACTATAGCATGCACGCGTTTTCCGCGCGGCTCGAGCCGCGTCTGAGATGCGCGTCTCAACCGAGCGGCAACCTCGCGCTCTCTCTGGTGAAGCCAATAAGGAAGTGACTAAAACTGCAATTCATCGACTGGCCGCTTGAGGCTGGCTCCAGAAGAGAGTCAGTCCCATAGACTCCCCATGTTAAAATGCCCAACTTTACAGCAGAAAAAAAAATGTTTACAGCCTGGTTCAAAAAATGATTTTGGTCTATATTGCTAATTTTGCCCTTCATCACAACTGTGAGGGGGGTGAATTTTTTTTATAACTCATCCGTTTAAATTATATTAAGCCTTAAAGTTCTGCATAATTAAGGGCGTGGCCACTTGAGTGACAGGTGGATTGCCGCTGTTGACAATGCCATCGCGCTAGGTGGGCGTGGCTTCAGCAATCAGCTCCCGCCTTTTTGCCCATTTTCGATTATCCGGGAGAGTCGCGCGGTGACGCGCTGCCAAGATGGCGACGGCCCGCTCTGCACACTTTAGGCTTCAAAACCGCTATTGAGGAGTCTATGTGTGACGTCACAGACACTACGTCCATATTTTTTTACAGTCTATGGTCTCAACGCAGGCAGCCTGCAAGCTTTAACCTGTTAACATTGGAGCCACACGAATCAGCTGCAGGGCGGGATTTGCGCTGAACGCAGAGACTTCTGCCACTTAATATGTTAGTTTGGAAACACGAAAATGTACTAAATTTTCCGCGCATAAAATATTGCATTCCGTCATTTGGTACACACGTGCACCGAACCGAAAGCTCTGTACCGAAACGGTCCGGTACGAATCCACGTACCGCTACACCCCTACTATAGATATAAAACACGTTAAAAGTTTGAGCAGAGAGTGCAACTTAAAGTGCGCTTTGCAGTAAATGGAAGTGCCAGCGGAATCACTTGCATTGTTTTGTCTAGTTTCAGTGGCTATGCCTTTATTTTTGCTCATAAAGGTAAGAGTAATACATCATTTATAACGGTTAAGGGTTTACTTGTATTACTGTGCAATCACAATATCAACAAAAAGTTGTGCTTTTATAAAATAAAGAAAACACACATGATGTGCTTTCTGCGGTCTCGTCTTGAACAGGAGAACTTCACAAAAATGAACCGAATCTCAGGATAAATATATATATATAGTTCAAGACTAGACCTCAGAAAGCACATCATGTTTGTTTTCTTTATTGTATAAAAGCACAATGTTTTGTTGATATTGTTAGTGCATAGAAATATCCTGTTACGATCCTGCTCTCCTCAGTAGATGCACCTCTAGAGAGAAGTGCATCTTTGCGAATTAAGAGTTTTTGATTTGTTTTATTTTGTTAAGTAGTAATTTAAAGCTTTATATATATTTGAGACATTATATATATTATTACAACACTGAGACATGCACACAGAATAGCGCTCATTCTAGGCTTCTTTACTAGCGCTTTGTGCATTCCGCGCTTACAGTATATCGGTGGAACATACCAACTATACAAACTGTGTGGGGGAAACCTAAACTGAACCATTGACTACAAATAGTACAGCATCGCTGAAAATTAGTGTTTAAGTTTGTTTAGAGAATTTTGCTGTCACTGCTGCAAACTCCCATATCTACAAATAATTCTTTGAAAAATATAATTTCCCAGCAGCCAGTATGCCCCTCCCAATGTATGTTCTTCTCTCATTTGTATTAGTTGTTTGTACTTCAGCGTAAACTTTTTTTTTCTGTGTAATGTTAATGTACATGTTTTCATCTAATTATTTTTTTCTAAATACTAATACTAATCCTTTTTTTTTTTTTTTGACAGAGTATTTGTGCTTTTTCCTTGTAAAGAAGTCAATGTGATTATTTTAATGGTTTGCTAATTAGTGCATTGCTCAAATGAGTTTAGACATTCATCTGGATCATGTATGTCCTTGTGGCCTTATGTTTCTAATGTTATGGGTTAATAATGAGGCATGTGTTTATGCTTTAAGGAAACCAGATGCCGTATAGT
The DNA here is from genome assembly GCF_023724105.1 of Carassius gibelio. Taxonomy (NCBI): domain Eukaryota; kingdom Metazoa; phylum Chordata; class Actinopteri; order Cypriniformes; family Cyprinidae; genus Carassius; species Carassius gibelio. The sequence continues at coordinate 19,363,245 of NC_068397.1, forward strand.
GTACATAAGTGTGAAACTATTTACTTTCGTTCAGCTCTCTCCATATGGCCAGTTTATTTGAAAATCTTTTGGCATTGGTTGACGCTCACGTCAATACTGTAGCAACTACTGTAGATATGCCAGAAACTGACTACACCGCTTACCACATGCAGATACAGCATCAACACTATAAGATCAGTGTTTTAAAAGCATAAAAATCTACTTCTCTCTGTGTAATATGAATGTAGCTTCTTTTTTTTTCTTTTTTTGGTTTATGCTTATAACATATTGTGTGCTGGAATAAGAACAGGGTGAGCTTGTGTGACTTCACTCGAGTCACTGCCAAAAAAAAAAAGATGAAACATTCTGCACGTATCAAAGCATATGGTTTTTATAGAATCTTTAGCATTAATCACCAGGACAGATATTACATTTACATAAGAAAATTCAAACCCAGTCATGTATGACTTTATAGAAAGTTAAGTTATATGCTTAATACTGTTAAACCATTGGGAAAAAGTAGCTGGAGAAGAATGGATTTAAAGGTATTTGCATTTCTTTAGTGCAGTAGACCAATATCAAGAGCAGAATCCTCTTTTTCAACTCATTAGCTAGAGGCTCTTGGCTTTGGATTTTGATTTCCTGTCTCAGATTCAGAGTGGGATCTGCCTGTCTGGTTGGCCGTGAATTATCTCTGTTTTTGTCTCCACACATTTTCCATACATACTTTTTATGATTTCCTTATTAGTTTGCACTTTATTTCTACAGTAATACAATACAGATGACTTGCAGGGCTGAATGTAAGCTTATATATGCATGGCCACAGTGTGTTTCTTGTCTTTTCACTTCATTCTAAGCAGCAAGAACAAAATATGCAGAATTTTTCTTGAAAGACCATTGTAGGTTTATGTAGTTCTTAGAGTTGTTTTCACAATCGCTAGCTCTATGTCATCTCATTCTTTGAGTCTCTCTGGATTTCTAAAAGTGCACATGGCCTTAATCACATAAGGAAATAAGTGGAGCTGAAAACAGCCAACACGTGTCCCACTGACTGTGCCAATGTCTTAGGAAAGACTTTATTGCCTCTCTCTGAACTCCAGAGAGTATTTTATCCTATTTCTGCCTTTATTTTGTTGCTGATGTCATAAAAAAAAACCTGTTGGATCCATAAATGTTAAAGGCTTACTTTAAATTGCTTGCTGTTGTATCAAAACTGCATGTGTCTGATTAAATTTGAGCTGAGACAAGTAAACATGCAAACAAAGGCTTCATGTTGTAGCCCAACCATGAGTGCGTAACAATTGTTAGTCATTTCAAGGCATGATTTTCCTCAGTGTATCTTACGAATTCAGTTTTCCATGAAGATTGTCTCACTCAAAAAAAAAATAAAGTTTCCAGTGTAATGGGCTGTGTTGTTTTAATTGGTCCGCTTCCACATGGATACACCAGGTTTGGTGGCATGTTCAAGCCATTCATAAGCTAAAATATATTACACTTCCTATACCATGGTGGTGTTTTCTAAATTAGCTTGAAGTCAGTAACATAAAGGGTTCTTTGAGGAAAAGCATTCCTTGCATCCAAATTGTAAACTGAGCTGACATTTTAGATGTTTGTTCTTCAGTCCTTAGCATAAAGGGGTGATGTATCAAATTTTCTCTTGCATCCTTTGATTTTCCCCCCCTTTGTGTAATAAGCTCCAGATGCTTGTGCCTATTTAAAGTGTTCTAAACCTGTTTGCTGTCAAAAAAGGGGAAAAAAATGTTACTGTTGCATGCTAGTGGTGTGGAGTTGTACAGTTCAGAGGTTTGCAAAGATAATAGTGAAGTAATTTGTCTCTGTAGTTAAACCCCTTTTTTAGAGCGCTTACTTGTTAACATTCCAGAGAGGGGGCTTTTAATGAAGGACGCCGGGGGCATGATGATTGGATCCAGAGATGTGCACCAGATTCACAGAGTTTACTATATCTGATGCTGCACAACTGAAAGGAACAGCACGCAAATAGCATTTTATTTGCGTCTTACTTTGAGCGATGCTTCCAGATGTTGGAAAAGAGATAGATATCCAGAATATTTTGAACATGACAAAACTGTATTGTTTTCTTACTGTATGTTGAAATAAACCGGAATGACATGCTACAAGATTTTGTTTGTTCGTCATCTTAAGAGACTGACTGGATCTGTTGTTAATAGTTGATCATGTTTGTTAAACCGTTTGCTTTCACGGTTGCCAGTCTGTCATGTTTAATCATTTTATGTCTTCCAAATTTGTATAGTCGTGAAACAATGGCCAACATGAAATAAGCTGAGGTAATGCTTAAATTAAATTATGAAAATAATTGTTATTATGACAGCTTGTGCACATCCGTTGCATTTACATCATGCAGATAAGGCTCAGATTGGGCCCAGAAGGGTTCACTGCTCAGATTTGCTTACTTTATCAGTAACTCTTCATAGCTTTTGAACTGTAGCTTAAACACTTGAACATTATGAAGCACTTAATTAAACATAATTATGAATCAGTCACCCACTGTAAATGTGCAAACAAATTTGTAATGCCTGCTTGACGCCTCTATGGTTTCTGTGAGACCAAATTAGTCTCCCTTGGCAGATCTTTTATGATTTTTCAAATATGTTTATCGAAGAATTAGGAAAATGTCATTAAAGAGACCATAGGAAATCTGAAAGCTAATTTACCCTAAAACTCTTTTCGCAAAAGAGCATATTGAAGAATCACACTTCTATGTATATCAAAACCGAAAGTCAACTCAAACATGGACCGCTTTCTCTGTGTAGTGTGGAAAAATCTATTTTGTTGCCATGGAAATTTCCATCACAAGTATTGGGCAAGTGTGAGAGTGGGTCTTATAGCAGGTACAGAGGAAAAAGAGAAGTACGGGAATTTTCTTTGAGCGACTTCCTGCGTTTAAATGAAACACAGCTGTTGCACAGGCATGGATGCGGGCCTCAGCGTTTCTCTCTCTCAATCTCCTGCCACAGCTTAACAACCTCATCACACACAGTGTTAAAGCAGCACTTCTCTATTCTGTCCTCCTCCAACTTTTAATATGATCCATCATGAGATCTGTAGCATGCATACTGTGAAATAGTTTTTCATTTTTCCTAACCCGACAACTGATGCTTGTAAACCGATTATTAGCGCTTAACCAACAAGATTATTTTAAATTAGAATTGAATTAAATTAGAAAGGATCAGTGTCTGGGACCCATTAAAAATACTAACATTTGTTTCTCAGAGATTAATTTTACATGCTCAAAAAGCAGCAAACAACAGAACATGAGGATTCACTTGGTCTTCATACCACATCACGCACCTGCACCGCTTCTGCGAGCAGAGAAAAACTCAATAAAGCTAGGCTATATATAGTGAATAAATAGGCATATTTTTCTTTAGGTTTATTTTACACACAAAGATTTGTTTTTATTATGAATGTACACAAATAAAGGCAAACCGTTTACAATTCCGATTATCTTTATGACTAAAAGAAGTAGTTGCCTCCTCTGATAGAAAGAAAAACTCAAGTTATTGCACTGGTGCTGCATACACGCACACAGCTAATCTTTGCTACCTTGACAATGCAGTCCGTTTATTATCATAATAAAATACAGTCAGTCAAACATATGTAAAAAAATACAAAACTAAAAAAACACTGCTCAGTTTAAATATGTAGTAAAATCAGTGCCATTAAGTGTTCTCACCATATCGCCGTAATGTTATGCAAAACATGTTGGATATTGGAATGCGAGTGAAGTACATAATAAATAATAATTTGTCATTCAAATACATTGTGAATACGGAAACATTTTATTTGTGTCGAATGAGATACCAACAATGTTGGTTTCAGTTTTGTTTTAGCCTAAATTAATTCGTATTGGCTTGCCGTTTATATTGCTATAACTTCTAAAAGGCCTATTTTTAATTATTGTTCTTTTCTAAATTTCAAAATTATTTGTTGTGGATTGAGGGGAACTAAAATAGCCTAGCTATGTTTACAGTTTATTATAATGTTTGTAAACATTTCACGTCCGCATTAGGCCTCTTTCTGAGTGAAATAATACCATGCGGCTTATTATACGTGACTTATGTTTTTTTCTCTAAAAAACAATATTTTATAAGCGTAGCATATTTTAACCATGCAGCAAATATTTTTTAATATTTTGATAAATTACTGAAAATAAATAAATAAATAAATTACTTTTTAAACCATTTAACTGATTGTATTTAATCGGTCAAAATTCTTAACGGACGGTTGGCGGTTTACCGGTTAAAATAAACATCCCTACAGTGAAGTGTTGACTAGAACAATAATCATCCAATGTAAATCAACAAACAGTAGGTATGGGCTGCTGTGTTACTGTAAATTAATTTAGACTGTTTTCTCGTTAGGAATTTCACTGACCAGAACCATTTTCCAGACCCTCCCTAAAGCCCTGTAGTAAAGGGCAAGGTATGGTCATCCATTCCAGGGCCTCAGTTTGCTTTTCCCTTTAGGTTAGGTTTAGGTGTGTTTGAGTTAGGTTTAGGTGTGTTTGAGTTGCAAAGACTAAAGTCTCAAATCCAAAGAGATATTCTTTATTAAAGTCAAGACTCTACATTGGTTGTAATGGATTCCGTTGATCATTCTAAAGATAATTAGATGTAATAATGGTGTTACTGTACCACTGACAACTACTACAGGTAACTCCATCAGTTAAGTGGGAGCATATGCAGGAAGCATTATTTGGAAACAAATGACATTCAGTTTTGCAATATAAAAAAAAAAAAAGAAGAAAAACTGTTTCTTGTTCCCAGTTGAAAGCATTGCGTGTTTCCCTCTCTGTTGCTTCAGAGCACAAATTTAAACATCCCGTCTTGGAATTCCAGCTATCTGAAAGAGCACATCTGTATTCCTTCAGTGAAATTAGCTTTCCCACCTGATTTTCAAAGCATGTGTGAAAGGCTATAAGAAGAGAAGTCTGTGTGGTTAATATAGCTTCAAAGTTGTAAGTCAGGAGCAATTTGTCCATCTCTACTTAATAGTTTTCATTAGGTGAAAGAAACACAGCAATAAACACTCTACAGCAATGTAGAAGTGATCCATTTATTGTTTTCTTTTCTCTCTCTCCACTGCACACCCCAGTGACCCATAGCCAGAGGTGGTGATGTTGCTTGTTTACATGGTGCAGTTTGGTTATAGTTGAGTGATGGTGGGGCTGAGGCCTCTCCTGATCTCCCCCACACAGACCACCTCACCAAACCCTCAGTGCAAACCCCCACTTCATCGGGGGCCATAGCTCGGAGGGACATTTTTTGATGTTTACACAGATGTTTAGGTCTAAGGACAAGCTCCTCAGCGACCTGCCCACCACCCAGCTCTCTCATGGGGCTTTAATTTTAGCCTGACCTGGATGCCATGGCTGCCACTCCGACCATAAGCTGATGAGTCAAACAAGGATATGAGGCTCATTGTGGAATGTCTGGAGTTTTTCTGGAGATAGTGGACATGTTTATTTACTAAACCTCAATCTAAACACAACAGGGGTCCACTTTACTCTTAGCTGCAGCAAAAACATGCAGCATGTGGCGAATTTTACGTCACAGTCTGTTATGTACCGTTCAAACTTACTGTTTGTCCTAGTCTGGCAATATTTATATTTGACCATTTATTCCCTCTAGATCAAGGGGAAACAACAATTTGCTCAATGGTAATCTGAACCAGACTGACAAAAATCACTCATTCTCATTCAAGACAAGCGGGAATCATAGTCTCTCGCCACAGTAAGCCCTGATGGTGTAGTTCCAGCTTGGCTCATGAACACAAACAGAGGGGCATTTATTCACTTCCACCATCATGTGGTGAAACACTGTGATCTCCAAAGCTGCTTTGCATGAAATCGCAGAAATGTATTTGTTTGTTCCTTAGAATTCGGTTTTGTCTTAAAGCAATGTGCCAGTGTTTCACATGTTTTGTTATGTTAGTTCATGCAAGAATTAAAAAATCATGTCACTCTTTATATAGTTTTTAACCATAAAATTAAAGTCAATGGGGTCCAAAGAATTTGTATTATATAATTATAAACTTATTTTATATTATATACATACAGATTAGTCGAAACATATTTTCTGTCCCACAGAAGAAAGTAATATATGTTTAGAACAACATTAGGTTAAGTAAACGCTGTTGTCTAATTCGTTAAAGCAACCAAAGCAACTTTTCTGGTCTTTCCTGTCAGCACTTGATTTGTTAATTAAGATTGAGGAATATGTATTTACATCATGCATAAAAACATTTTTATATTGTGGTGCGATGTTATTTTCTGTTGCAGGTATTCAGGAAGGAAGTGAATGCACTAAATGTAAAAATGACTGGGCCCTGAGGGTGGCGATTGCTCTTCTGTATGTACTCTGTGCACTGCTCACCATCGCTGTGGCTGTGCTTGGATACAAAGGTAAGAAGTCCTCCTGACATTGGCACGCACATTTATCTTTTGCAGTGATGTGCACAAGTCTACTTGATTGTAGTTTCAGCAAGCTATGCTTTCACAATAAAGAGTTCATATCTACAAATGTTTAGAACAGAAACCTTGAAAATCTAAGTTCACTGGGTTTATATCTTATCCAGCTAAAATGTATCAAGAATGTGCCACAAATGAACATTCCCCATCATTTCTGCTCTTCAGTTTTGAACTTTGGCTCACTTTATTATTTGCCCTGACATAAGGCAACCATATTGCACCATAGAAACAAGTTAGTTTTCCAAATCTTGCCAGCCGGACTATCACAGAGAAATCTGTTTTCTGTATTAGCTGGGAAAGCCATGAGCGCTGTAAAACAGAGCATAGCAGTTTATTTTGTCTGGTGCCAAAAACCAGGATAAGATAATGCAGTTGTTGTTGTTGGCATCCAGAAGGACACAGTAAACTAGAGGTATTTTTTAGCTCTCAAATGTAGTTAGGTTTTTAAACAACTTTATTCATTTACGTGATATAACTAACATTTCTGTAGAAAGCAGTGTTAATGGGTTTGCAATCAAATATTTTGAAGGGATAACAATATATTATACAACAAAGCACTAAGAAAAATCTGATAGAAAGAAGGATAGAAGAAAGACAAATGAACTTCTACAAAGCACCCCAAATCTGTACTTGAAAATGTTTGCTTATTTACCTTTAAATGAATGAGATCTGATTGTCCAGAACACGTCTCCATTGAGTCCATATGTCTCCTCTGGTTCTCTAAAGCCCTAATGCCAACCAGATGAGAAGATCCTGTAAAGCAGCAAGTTTCACTACAAACCTGCTCCAGAGGAGATTGTATGCCTTTGCTGCAATTTGCTGTCCCCAAACCCACAGGTTGATTGACAGGGACATCGTGCCATTCTGAAAACATGTCATGGTTCCTTTGTTGGCAGTGCCAGACATTATCTAGTTGCTTTATTCTGTATCACATCTCAAAAAAGTCATACAGACAAGAGTTTTTATTTGTATGTTCAGATTTAGTCTAGTGAGTGTCTCAGTGGTGCATATTTAGATCGAGTCACTCATTCTGTCCGCTAAGAGAACCATTCCATTCAACTCCATTCAAAAATAACACGGCTGATACAGGAAAATAAGAAAGAAAGGAGAATGGCAGTGTTGACCTCCCGCTGACAGACTCCCAGTGTGAAAATGACCAACAAGCCTTTGAAATGGACCTCCGTGTTTTGTTTTTCCCCTAAAGCATATATTTCTTTTGTGTTTGGTTACACAAGCGCAGTCAGGAATGCTAACACCCAAGATTTTTGATGTGTATGAGTTTACTGGCAAGGAGAGCCGAGTGCTGCGTGTCTGAATGAAACACGGGTTAAAAAACTGTGAGAGCGAAGCGAAGATGACGACTTTTATTTTTTCATTCATGTTTGACCAGCAGTGAGATATTCAATGGGAAAAACACTGGGAACAAGAGGAGGGATTTAAAACCATTCCAGGCCTTTGTCAGGATAGCCTGTAAGATCACCTTCTGACTGTTCCAAAGAAAAAGACAAATGTGACAGTTGGTATTTTAATCATACGCTACTCACCAAAAGAATCATGCAGAATGCAAAGTGAAAGCTCCCTCTAGTGGCGCACATGAACACATACTCCTAGAATTAAGTTTAATGTGATACAACATTGTATAGAACATAAATGGGCAGGTCATGGTTATGGCAGGTTATATTAACATTTCAGCCCTAAGGCATCTTAAACTAAGGTTTCATTATTGTACAACTCCGGGATATGGCCAAAATCTGTCTTTGAATGGCTATAGTGGTGCCTGCTGGGAATCACCAGAAAGGAGATGCTCTGATAGCGTCTCCTCAAGATCCATTGCAAATTCCTGAGGAAATGAAGTGTCATGCATGACTGTGTGTTTGGAATGTATGTTGTATTTTTATATATGTGCACTGGACAAGTGAAAATTCTATAATCATGTCCACACAGGTCAAAGGGTCAGCATTTTGGAGGAATGCTGTCTCAGAAATACGTATATACGTAGTGTGACGAGTCAGCTGCCTCCTCCCTGATTATCACCGGCACCCCGTCCTAAATCGCCGCCCTTCACCAGGCTCCCAACTGGAGTGGGTGTGTGAGAGGAGGGGCGCTGGACGAGTCAGGGCTGGCGGCGTGTGATGGGGCACACCTGAAGGAAGTGGAGCCTCATTACCGCCGCTGTTTAAAAGCCCAACGCGCCTCTCCTCAGGAGACCGGTCTCTTCCCTGTGCATGCACACTGGTGTCCTCGTGGGTCCAGGAAGGGTGCGTTGAGGGACTCCCGCGCCACCAAGACGTGAGCTGCCGGACCCGCGATCCGGATGGGAACCGCACCCGTATACACGGCCGACGGGCCAGGATGCCGGGCCGTCCATCCCCTACCAGCGCCGCGGCCAACGAGCGAGATGCGGCCGCTAGGAGAAGCCGCCGCCCCTCGCGCCCCGGACCAAGGAGGGGAGCGCGTGCGGCCGCCGGACTCCGCCCCTTGCCTGGACCCTTCCTTGATGAACACTGCCCGACCTACACAAATCCCGCAGCACGACGAGGACACCAGATTCCCTGTTATTTTGGACACTTTCCCCCTTTGGCCACTTTTATTCCCTTTGTTTTATGATTTCTGTTAATAAAATCCTCTCCGAGGCCTAACGCCACGCCCACTGTGTCTGTCTTGTGCTCCTCCCGTGACACTGGTGGAGAATGCAGGCAAGGCGGAGCCTAGACAGCGCAGTTGGGAAACGTCTGGTGACGTCACTCCCTCTCGCTTGCAAACGTTCGTGAGAACCCAGACTGGGACGGAGGAAAACTGGGGACAGCCTCCCAGCCACACAAGGGGTAAGTGACTTTTCCATTGTCATTTTACCCTGTGGTTGGTTGAGGCTGTCACTAAAACCCGGTTTCTCTGTCCCTGCTCTGGTGCGCTGCGAGAGGGAGGACCGCCCGGAGAGGAAGCCCCGCCCACTCCGACCGTTTGGAGCCTGGTTGAGGATGGTAGCACTCCCGTGTGGGCGGCGCCCTGATGACGGGGATGTCGCTTGGGAGGGGGAATGTGACGAGTCAGCTGCCTCCTCCCTGATTATCACCGGCACCCCGTCCTAAATCGCCGCCCTTCACCAGGCTCCCAACTGGAGTGGGTGTGTGAGAGGAGGGGCGCTGGACGAGTCAGGGCTGGCGGCGTGTGATGGGGCACACCTGAAGGAAGTGGAGCCTCATTACCGCCGCTGTTTAAAAGCCCAACGCGCCTCTCCTCAGGAGACCGGTCTCTTCCCTGTGCATGCACACTGGTGTCCTCGTGGGTCCAGGAAGGGTGCGTTGAGGGACTCCCGCGCCACCAAGACGTGAGCTGCCGGACCCGCGATCCGGATGGGAACCGCACCCGTATACACGGCCGACGGGCCAGGATGCCGGGCCGTCCATCCCCTACCAGCGCCGCGGCCAACGAGCGAGATGCGGCCGCTAGGAGAAGCCGCCGCCCCTCGCGCCCCGGACCAAGGAGGGGAGCGCGTGCGGCCGCCGGACTCCGCCCCTTGCCTGGACCCTTCCTTGATGAACACTGCCCGACCTACACAAATCCCGCAGCACGACGAGGACACCAGATTCCCTGTTATTTTGGACACTTTCCCCCTTTGGCCACTTTTATTCCCTTTGTTTTATGATTTCTGTTAATAAAATCCTCTCCGAGGCCTAACGCCACGCCCACTGTGTCTGTCTTGTGCTCCTCCCGTGACAGTAGTATACTTGTAGTCCAAAGTGCAGACAAAGTCTGACTGGCTTTTACAATATGTGCCCACAGTGGTCCAAAGAATGGATAATGTAACAGAGGGTATGGAGAATTATGGAGGGAAGATCATGGCTGTAGAGACAGACCTCAAGAAACTTGGTAAGTCCAGACCTGAGATGTTGCAATATAGAAATCACATACATAACTGGCTTAATGCACTATATATGCACTGTATATAGTGCCACGTGAAAGTTTGTGAACCCTTAGAATTTTCTTAATTTCTGCATAAATATGACCCAAATCATAATTAGAATTTTTAAGTCCTGAAAGTAGACCAAGAGAATCCAATCAAACAAAGGAGACAAAAAATATATATACCTTGTCATTTATTTATTAAGAAAAATTATCTGGTGTTAAATATTTTTTTGAGTGGGAAAAGTATGTAACATTTCTTATAACCTGTGATCAGTCCTGCATAATGTTTTGTAGGAATTTTAGCCCAATCCTCTGTACAGAAACACTTTATCTTTGTGATGTTGGTGGGTTTCCTCCTATGAAAAGAGGAGGACTCTTCTTGCGACTCTGCCATGGACACCATGGTTCTTCAGTGTTCTCCTGATGATGGACTCATAAACATTAACATTAGCCAGTGTGAGAAAGGCCTTTAGTTGCTTAGAAGGTAACCTTTGAAACCTAGTGGACTTTTACACATCTTGCTTTTAGAGTGTACTGTTGGTGGACCACTCCTGGGGAGGGTTACAGTGGTCTTTAATTTCCTCCGTTTGTACACAATCTGTCTGACGGTGGATTGATGGAGTCCAAACTCTTTAGAGATGGCTTTCTAGCCTGATAAACAACATCAGCTCTTTTACTGAGGTCCTCAGAGATCTCATTTGTTTGTGCCATGATACACTTCCACAAATGTGATCAGACTTTGATAGATCCCTGTTCTTTAAATAAAACAGGGCGCTCACTGACACCTGACAGTCATTTCACTGATTGAAAACAACTCTGAAAAACAGATGGACTTTAATTTCAGCTTCAAATTAAATGCCAATCTTAGAGATTCACATACTTCTGCCACTCTCAGATCTGTAATACTGAATCATTTTCCTGAATAAATAAATGACAAAATATATTTTCATCTCATTTGTTTGACTGGGTTCTCTTTGTCCACTTTCAGGACAAATATGGATATTTATGTAGAAAATTCTAAAAAGTTCACAAACGTTCAAGCGGCATTGTATGAATAGTTTATTAGCAAAAACTTAGAGTATTAAAATGTTCAAAAATGTTATTATGTTATCATGTTTTTATTGTTTTACTGTGCAAGTTAGCTGTATTAATTTTGTTATTTTTTAACCTAATCAAAATAATCCAACTGCGGTTTGATTGAGATTAACTGGAATGTATTATTAATAAACATGAGTTTGGAAATTTGTCATGAGTTTTTGCAAATGCACGCATTTATGTCCGTTTATTACACGGCCAAAAAGATTTGTTTTTACCAAATATGTATAGTGGAGTGACTTGTTAAGCATATATATGGAAGTTTTTTCCTAACAAAATTAAAATTAAAATTAAAATGCCTAAAAAGATCAATGTATAAATCAAACTCTCAAAACAACTGCTCAAATTATAAATCAAATGCTCAAATTATCAAATAATAAATCATATAAGTAGTACCAGTCATGATAACTGATGTACATGGATGAGTGGTGTGTTATTGAATTTGGCGGTTTTTATCTGGGAATAGCATACCACTGGATGGCGCGACTGACCAATCAGTATCAAGTATTCCACAGAGCCATGTAAGATATATGTGCGTGTGTGTGTTTATTGAATTACAATTAATTTAGATATTTTGTCTAAAAGGATGGTAATGATACATTTCATAATATCATAATGTTCATGTTCAAAAAAAGTTCATCAGCTTCATTAACTAAGTTCATTTACTCCATTAACAGAATAAAATTGTTGAAAATAAAATCTTAAATTGTTTGTTTTTTCATTTTTTATTCATTTTTAACAAAACTGATTTGCTATTTATATTCGAAAAACTTTGTTAATCTGTAAAAGTCATACTGTTGGGCCTTACATGACTCTTTTTAGTAAAGTTTGTAAAATAGCAGGTGTGACTTTCCAAAAACATAATGATTATTAATTAATAATAGAATGAATAATAATTATTATTATTTATATGTAATAACACAATACACAAATGTATTGTTTTGGGTGAAATTATTGTTTTAGTTCTAATTGTCAGGACAGTGTGTTAGAACTTTTTACTTAATGATTGCAAGTCATTAAATATTAGCCAGTAAATATTCAATTCAATTAATAATTAAATTTTCATAATAGACAATGTTATACATCACTGACTCTTTATTAATATATATATATATATTTTTTATTAATAAACTTCTAAATGTGATGTGCAGATGATCAAACAGCAGAGAAGTCAGGAAACGCCACCAGTGAACTCCTGTCATTCAAGATGGAAATTCAGACGTTGCAGAAGCAGCTCGGTGTTGTTGCTGTGAAGGCTTCTAACAACAGAGCTGTTCTCGAAGAGCTACGGCTAGCCGGCGAGGACATGCAGAGCGGACATCACTCACTGCGAGATCTGTTGGAGAGCAATGCCAATGTCATTAGCAAAGTCAACCGCACCTTAAACTCATACAGCAGCTTGATTGATGGACTAAAGACGGACACGGCTCGGCTCCAGACGGACCTTCAGGTGCAGACGAGCGAACAGGGCCGAAACACCAACAGCCTCAGCACTCTGAACTTCACCCAGACCCAGCAGAGGAACCTCATCAGCTCCCTCCAGAGGTCGGTGGAGGACACTAGCCAGGCCGTCCAGAAGCTTAAGAATGACTATCAGAGCCTTCAGCAGGTGGCTAGGCAGACCAAAGCGGATGCTGACTGGCTGAGGGAGAAGGTTCAGAACCTTCAGGCCTTAGCTGCTAACAATTCTGTGCTGACTCGCTCTAACAGTGACGCTCTGGAGGACGTGTCTACTCAGCTGAACTCACTCTCAGAGCAGGTGCAGAACGCCTCAGGCATCGCCGACAGCCATGAACAGAGCATCCGTGAGCTCATGGACCAGCAGCGAGACCACGACAATTCAACCTCCTTGAAGTTTGATGCCCTAGAGGCACATCTTGACCGCAACGATGCGGAAATGGACCGCATAACGGGGAATGTAAGCTTCACCACGCAGCTGCTCGGAGTGATCAGTGTGGATCTGAATGGTCTTCGCACCTGCTCCGAGATGGTGGCCCAGCATTCAGACCTGCTGCTGGGGCTGAACAACAGTGTGGCAGAAACCAGAGCCGACAACTCAGAGCTCAAAACCCAGCAGGAAGAACTCGCCGCCAGGCTCGACAAAGAGGTCAGCAGCCTTTCCATAGTCATGGAGGAAATGAAACTGGTGGACAGCAAACACTCGCAGCTCATCACCAATTTCACGATTCTTCAGGGTAAGATCTGAGGCTAGGCTTCTATTTATTTAAATATAAACACTTGTTTAAAAAGAGATTTATTGATTTTTGCATATATAAAAAATTATGATATTTTGAGCTATAATTTGCAACCAAACCATGGCTGTGTGGTCACTGTGGGGTGTCGTCAGGCTAAATGGATGAGTGACCTCTTTAAAATTGTAACACTTTCTAAATATTAACATTTCTGAATATACCCTAATAACTCATTTCACTACCAGAATTTTATGGTTTTAGAAGAGTGGGAGTTCATTTCTTTGTTTCATAATTTCAGGTCCTCCTGGTCCAAGAGGACCTCGGGGAGACAAAGGGTCCCAGGGGCCACCTGGCAAAGCTGGCCAGAAAGGTGAAAATGGTGAAAAGGGAGCACCTGGTGTTGCTGGGCCTAAAGGAGAAAGGGGTCCAGCAGGGCCTCCTGGTGTACCAGGAATGAAAGGGCTACCCGGTTCAAGAGGAAGCCCTGGGCAAAAGGGTTCACGAGGATCTGGGGGCAGGGCGGGGCCTTCGGGAGAGAAAGGTGACCCTGGTATACCTGGGCTGCCTGGAAGAGATGGTCAGACAGGTCCTCAAGGGCCACAAGGGCCGCAAGGACTCAGAGGGCCAGCTGGGCCTGCAGGACTAGAAGGGCCTCGTGGGCCCGTAGGCCCACCTGGACCTCCTGGACCACCTGGATCACCTGGACTCCCTGCACAAGTAGTTGTGGCCCCGGCAGATCCACAAGGCTTTGTCAACCGCCAGGTAGCGCCACCCCCTACAAGTACACCAGGTACCAGCTTTTCTTATACTCACTGTTCACATACACTAGTGGGTCTCAATCTTTTAACATTTGCTTACCTTTCCCTAGAGGTCTGCAAGCCAGTTGGGTGAGTCCATTCGGGCCAGGCTCATGTTTATTTAGCTTCTCTCATTTTATTGTCCCCATATTCAGCACACATAGGCTACTGTATGTTATAATATACTGTTATAATGATTATATTATAAATATTATACATCACCTACACAATACGCAAAGCATATACACACATGCATTAGCATACAGGTGACATTTGACAATGCAGAGCATCAGGGAGAAGTTGGAGCATGTCTAATGAGCATCTCCTCATTAGACGCACCTTTAAGATTTGCATCTTTACGGATTATGATTATAATGAAATAGTTTTTGTCTTCAATAAGTTTTATTTCCTTAATTACTAATTTAAAGCTTTCTATAGATATATTTCTGTCTGTGAGGCTTTTATTCAAAGCACATCATGTTTCTTTTCTTTATTTTATAAAAGCACAATGTTTTGTTCATATTGTAAGTGAACAAAAATAAAAATGAACCTTTACAGTTACGAATGATAAATTACTTTTACCTTATGAGCAAAAATGAAGCCATATTCACGGAAAACATGCAAGTGATCATCCTGGTCCTTTAAACATTGTTATATGCTTCAACTATTTTGGTATATCTATAGATTTATTTTAGGCAAGTTAAGATAATTTGAGAAGGCTGAATTGATCAAACATATATGATCTGCTCATTGTCTGTCGCTGGCTGCTTGTTCATTACTTTAAAAAACAAAATGTATATATGATGAACAAAAAAATGCTCCAAACGTTCTTCTAAATTAACTTAAAACGAAACGAAATATAATCATTTTGCCATTACATACAAAACTGAACTATTTTTAATAGCTGAAACAGTAGTATTAGCTGTTTTAGTATACAGGTGAAAAGGTGTGCTCGGGCCGGTAATTCTTATAAACTTTCGGACACGGGCCAGGCTCGGGCCCTAGCATCTCTGCCCTAAATTTGAGGCCCATGCAGGGCTCTACTTCGTACCCCAGATTGAGAACTACTGACATACACTCAACACAGGCCATTTATTAGAGTCAATACAGTAGAAATCATTTGGTTTTTATGTAATATGAATGTTTTTAATATCAACAAACAGTGCTTATATACACTCAAAATGTGATATTTTATTACAAAAAACTTTAACTCCTTAATGAAATCCCAGATAGCCAGACAATGAAAATATAAATAAATAATTATATAACTTATTTGTGTTTGGGACACTGAGAGCACAGAGACTGTAATGTACACCGTAAGTTTGAAAACGTTTAGTTTAAATGTTTAACATGAATGAACGGTGCTCATAAAAGACTGAGATAGTATTCTTAAGTGAAATGAGTTGAGGCTTGAACCTGGAAACAGCATCCATTGGTGCATTCGTTAGACACATTACGTCACCACTTAACAAGCGGATAGCATTTCGTGGTGGTCTTCCAGTAAAAATCGTGTTTGGGGGGGGGTTAAATATATGTTTTTTGCTGAGGTTTCTACTTAAAACTAATTTTTTCCCCGTTTGCATTGTTTTACTACTTACACATTAAGTGTGTTCTTTTTATCATCTTAGGGTGCCCACCTCAGTGGAAGAGCTTCAGAGACTCGTGTTACTACTTCTCATCAGAGATGCTGGACTTTAATGACACGATGGAAAGATGCAGCAACAAGAGTTCAACTATGCTGATTATTAATGATGAAGATGAGCAGGTAAATCCTAGATACTATTATCAAATATGTAATGGGTCTTAAACAGAATTAACTTTATTAAAACAGTTTGCAGTTTTGCAGTGTGTCGTAACAGATAGCCTTGTGGGCATCTTGTTACGACTCTTGAGTTTTAAACCTAACATTACTCTATACAATGCCTACTTTATTATCTATCACAGCTATGGATAAAGAGGCAGATTTCTGGAAAGGGCTTCTTTTGGCTGGGCCTCACTGACAGAGCAGAGGAAAACATCTGGAGATGGGTGGATGGGAGCCTGCCCAACTACACGTGAGTGATTAACTGAAATACATAATACATATGCAGTGTATAACATATTCCATTATATTGAGGATCCTCAGTAATATAATGAGTAGATGGCAGTGTGAGGAAGCATTCCCCATTAGTCTTGTCTGATTTTAATTGAAAGGAAATGGAAGCCTGGACAGCCTGATAACTGGAGCCATGGTCACGAGGTTGGGGAGGACTGTGCCGGCCTAATATATGAGGGCAGTTGGAACGACTTTTTCTGCACAGAACACATTGGTTTCATTTGCGAACGAATGAATGAATGTAAGTTCAAATTCTTCTTTCTTGCAAACATTTTTTAGCTTCTTTTGGTTGAAAAGAGTTATCTGTTTGCTGTGCTCGAGTTCATTTCATTCATTGCAGTCTTTTCTCCATTATTCACAGCCAAAGTTCCCGTTTTATAGCACCTGTTGTGAATGAACAGAGCATATTGGATAAGACAATCACAGAGACAGTTCAGAAGACTTCTGTCACAGTATCCTCTCATAAAGCACGAACGATCGCTTTCCCCAGAGAGTCACATGTGACAGACATGAAGAAGACTGCAAACTATACAATACACTGATCACCAGTCACGTTAATGTTTAGATAAGTGAAAACGCTGTAATGTATTGTAATCATGTAATTGTAAATACCTGTTTTACCTGTGTCATTAACAAAGCTGATGCCACATTATTCCAGTGCAATACAATAAAGCTTTGTAGCTGCTTTAATGAAAATAAAGCTTTTAACAGCCAACCGTAAAGCTACAATTAATATGTTGATATGTTTTAATGACTATAATCCAGAATTTGTTCACACCAGAGTTTTACACCTTGGACATCATTAATGTGATTTTATAAATACCTTTTTCAAATATTT
The DNA here is from genome assembly GCF_023724105.1 of Carassius gibelio. Lineage (NCBI taxonomy): Eukaryota > Metazoa > Chordata > Actinopteri > Cypriniformes > Cyprinidae > Carassius > Carassius gibelio. Next base: position 19,380,658 of record NC_068397.1, read on the forward strand.
GATTATGCAGTAGCTATGTATAAAATAGTTGTGTATTTGAATACATGTACATGTATGTAGTTATCATCAAAGACCATGTTTTTATCTGAAATAAAATATAGTTGGTATTTTTCAATATGCTTTATGTTGAAATCCTTTTGATAAATGTTTAATTGTGGAATGTCCTATATGTAACACAATAATGCAACATAGATTGTTTTGCAACTATACACAGTCAGAAATACTGTATACATGTATGTATTATGATTAGGCTGACCATACTGGGCATTTGTATGGGACTCTGATGTTTTATGGAATATTAAAATCCTGACCAGGACGTGTCCTGTTTTAACAGCACATATGGCCACACTAATTATGATAAATTATCATTAAAAAAAAGTTTCATATGCTCACAAAGAGTGAATTTAATTGATCAAAAATACAGTAAAAACAACAATGTTATGAAATATGTTTACAATTTGAAAAAACGTCTTTCTATTTGAATTTATTTTAAAATGTAATTTATTCTTTTGATGCAAAGGATCACTTTAGAAATCATCTTAATATGCTGATCTGGTGCTCAAGAAACAATTATTATTATATATTACATTTATTTATAAACATATTATTAATTTGTCGTTATCAGAGGAATAAATAACATTAAAAATATACTATATATTTAATATAACAATATTATAATGCATTATAAATATACAATATATTTAAAATCGAATTATATCTTACTATAAATATACTAGAAAATATTAATTTAAATTAATAGTGTTTAGAAATGTTATTGTTTTAAGCTGTGTTTTGGTCAAATAAGCCTTACAATAAAAATATATATATATATATATAGTAAATAAATTAGAAAACATTTGTAAATAATTTACATTATATACATATTAAATATGTAAGCTATATATTTACATTTTTAATTTTATAATGTATTCCTATTCTACATTTAAAGAAAATTCCCTTGTCAGGTAGGTCAGTGTGATTTTATTGAGTTTACTTATTTGTTTATTGATTATTATTTACTAGTTTACCCCAAAACAATGTCAAAATATTTATTTTAAAAGATTTCAGATTTTTTCCACTGCTAGAGAAAACCCATTTGTAATTAAATTTTTTCCTCTTATATAGCTCTTAACAACTGGTCTTACCCTATCATAAAAGACACAATTTCATATTTTAACTAAGCGTCCAATAAGACAAAGCAAATAAATAAAATAAAAATGTCCACATCATCTTGTGACTGCTGAGTCAGATAGGGTCTACCATATGATTAAGTCATATGATTTATTAGCTGTATTTCCCTAACCTTCAAAAAGTCATCATTTACACTATCCGACTAACAGACTCCAGTGTCGAATAACAAACATCTCGTTTACATCCCGCTCATGTTTATTTGGATATGCCCAGCTGTTTGTGTGTTTTAACGGTGTGGTATGTGCACACACCAGCAATAGCTCTGTTACCCAGAATGCACCGCTTTCGAGCTGCGAGTAAGTGACTGAGGAGAGGATCCCATCAGCAACACTAAGTGTAGTTTCTATCTTATTATGTGTATTAATTCACTTCTTACCAAGTGCTGACAGGGAGAAGAACAAGAAGAGGATCGAGCTTAGATTTCGTCGCGTGTATATCTCGGCCATGCCTCTCTTCAATTCAAATCCCTTTGATCAAGATGTTGGTAAGTTTGAGATGTCATGTTAGCAGTTAGCAGGCGAGCTAACGGAGCTCATCTCTATCTTTTGTTGTTCTTAGCAACCCACCGGCTTTTTGTATCTTTTCGAAATCACTACAACTATTTATGTGAATTTCGGAAAGGCATTCCATTGATTAAATAATTCCCATTAGTGTTTAAACCCGAAACTTTTAACGTAGGCATTAATGACAACAGTTTCACAGCTAGAGAGCTTAACATGTTATTAGCCTGATGGCTAGCCAAGTTTGTAGCTAAAGAAGCAGCGACTGACTAGCGATCAAAAGCTTATTTTCTCTATTTGTGTGGCACTGGCAGTGCACTATTGAGTAAATACAGGCGCTTTGCAGTCAACTTCAGATGATTTGAGCCACCTCACTCAATCTTAACGGTTTAATTCATCCTCGACCGGAGATAACGGTTCACACAGTGACGCTGCAAATGTCCCCAGCTGCTCATTTGATATATTATTAGCCGCGTTTGTTTTGTTGACTGGTTTTATTCCAACTGCACAACTGTGTTCTTTATAACAGGCCTTCATTAAGATTACAGTGTTGTGTTGTCTAGGCTGTATCATTATAGTATTATGAGCCTGCGGATAATAGTTTTGCTGGGGAAAGCAGCCTGTGCGCGGTTTATAATATAAATGCATGCATTTTAGGAAGTGCGTGAAAATTTGGTTCGGTATAAACATTTTTGAGCATATGAATTGATCTGAAAATGTTCCTACTTTGCAGATGTGGGGAATGTCAGATTTTGGCAGTGACTGCTGGGGTGATGTACAGTAGCTGCAGATGTCATTGTTTGAGCTGGTCTGAAGGCATAGAAGTGTCTGTGCAGAATTAATCTCCTAGCTGGTTTTGTTTATTATAAAATGTATTTTAGGGGTGTTTCTGTACTAGAACAGGCCATTGTGTTTTTGTTTTGGCTGACCTCTGTCCTCTATTTGACAGCTTGCTAGATTGACAAACAGAATCTCACAACAAATGCAGGTCATTGGTTAACCTTCTCTAAACAGCGGAATTGGTTCTGTCATAAATTAACTTTTTTTGTGTGTGTGTGTGAAATATTTGCTGCCTGGGCTGGAATTGATTTTCATGGGGATTTAAACAATTATGGTTGTTGATTTAGTTGCATTTAAATTTAAAAAGTAAAATAATAAAAGTTGCTGTAAATAGAGTTTCATATAAAATATATAGTGGCATATAATTGTACAAATGATTTGTAATTCAAATTATAATTTTTGTAAACTTTGTATCACAGTTCCCACTAAATATTAACAGCATTTTCATTATTGATAATAAGAAATGTTTCTTGAGCACAAAATTGAGATGTTTTTATTATTATAATTTTTTAAATACACAAATTCAGCCTTGATGATAATGAGACTTTAAAAACATGAAAAAAAGTAAAACATACCAAACATTTTATAGATATATCCCAACTATAACCCGTTATAATTCCTGTATAACCTGGTTTTTTTTTTTTTTTTTTTGGCATTTGTTTTCTTAGGCACTGGTTAATTTCTGACTCTGGTTTCTATAATTTGGTGTAACAGACCCTGTGGCCTTTCACAGATACACATTAATTAATTTGCAAATGAATGTTATGCAGCTGAATCACAGGAAAAATCACAGAAATCAAAATCACAGGAAATATTTATCATTATTCTTTTGCAGAGAAAGCGACAAGTGAGTTGAACACAGCTGAGGACTGGGGCCTCATTTTGGACATTTGTGACAAGATTGGACAGTCTCGCACTGGGTTAGCCAATGAGCATTCTGGATTTTTTTTTGTGAATGTCTTTTAGATAAATGGGTGATTAAAAGGTTAAATCTTATTGCTTGTCTTCTGAAGGCCTAAAGAATGCCTGCGATCTATAATGAGAAGAGTTAATCACAAGGATCCGCATGTTGCCATGCAAGCATTGACGGTAAGGCAAATGTTTCTTAATGCTTTCCACTGGATGAGGAGAAATAATGCTTCATTCTCAAGTATGCAAACATCAGAAGCCATTAATGAGCTATCAAGAATCAAATGAGTGTTTTCTCCTCCGTAGCTACTGGGTGCGTGTGTGTCAAACTGTGGAAAAATATTCCATTTAGAGGTTTGCTCCAGGGAATTTGCTAGTGAAGTTAGCAACGTGCTAAATAAGGTATGTTTTTCATTTTGTTTGTAGAAACACTGCATGCTTTAATTGCTTCGTCCAGCAGTTAACGACTGATGTTTTGTCTTTTCTTTTAAAGGGACACCCAAAAGTGTGTGAGAAGCTGAAGGCTCTGATGGTGGAATGGGCTGAGGATTTCCGTAATGACCCCCAGCTCAGCCTCATATCGGCCATGATCAAGAACCTCAGAGAACAGGGCGTCATCTTCCCCGCCGTGGGCTCTCAGGTGAGCAGCCCGATCCAGACCCCCACTGCACAGATCTGCCTGTTCACTGGATTCTATAAAATGCTGTAGTTATCTCTAAGTGATTAAATGTGTGTCAGGAGTGCAGCTTCAGTTTAAAAGCCAAATCTCAGACTTTAGCACATAAACATGATATTAAAGGAAATGTTTAAAAGAAAGCCTTACATTGAGGTCAAAAGTTTGGAGTCAGTAAGTTTTTATTTTTATTTTTTTTTTAGATAATTTATTTTTACTATTAAATCAAATTAATAGTTGGCTAGCCATCATAATATATATATAGCTAGCAAAGATTCATAAAAATGATCAAAAGTAAGAGTATAGACATTTATAATGTTATAAAATATATTTATATTTCAAATAAATGATAAAGATATAAAAAAATATTGTTCAAACATTCTTCTAATAAAATAATCCTAAAAATATATCATGGTTTTCACAAAAATCTTAAGCTAAAGTTGCTTTGACATCACATGACTAAATTACATCTTAAAATAATACAAAATATGGTAACACTTTAGTATAGGAACCAATACTCACTAGGAACTAGTTGCTTATTAGCATGCCTATTACTAACATATTGACTATTCATTAGTACATATAAAGCACATATTCTGTATGACCATATTCTACATCCCTAATCACCAATACCTAAACTTAACAGCTACCTTACTAACTATTAATAAGCAGCAAATTAGAAGTTTAATGAGGTAAGGGTCGTAGTTAATGGTTTGTTCAATAGCGAGAATTGGACCTTTAAAAGTAAAGTGTTCAAGTAGAAAACTGTAATTTTAAGATATAATATTACTGTTTTACTGTTTATATAAAAGCTTAATAAACATATGACTTTTTTTTTTTTTTTATCTTACTGATGCCAAACATTTGAATTGATATATTTATATATAATAAATATATGTGGCTGTTATTCTTATCATTTTATTATTTAATTCTCTCTTTCAATTTGCTTTCATTTCCTTTTTTCCATTATATGCAGACTGTGTAATATATTGAGTGTTGAATAGCCGTTATGTTACCTTCTGTTATGTGACTCTTCTCATATGGCGAAAAAAATTGTATGATATTGTTTAAGTAATGAGATGTTTAACTTTATTTGTTCAGGCAGCAGAACAAGCTAAAGCCAGCCCTGCACTGGTAGCTAAAGACCCTGCAACATCAACCAACAAGAAAGAAGAAGAAGACATCGCTAAAGGTGGGTGCAAATATGTGAAGCTAAGTCTGCAATAACTCATCTTGAAGAAAGCTAGATCTCTGTCTCTGTCCCTTTCTCAGCGATCGAACTGTCTCTGAAGGACCAGCGGCAGCCCCAGGTCTCTCTGTCTGGCCTCTACCCGAGCACCAGCAGCCTCCTCACATCTCACAAGGCTGAAGGCAGAAAGGTCAGGGCCATCTATGACTTCGAGGCAGCCGAGGACAACGAGCTCACCTTTAAATCCGGCGAGATCATCACCATCCTGGATGACAGGTGAGTCTGGTTCTGTTCACTGATGGTCACAGTGAATTTCTCTCACAGGCTGTGTTTGAAATCATTCCCTTCGTATGATATTCACTACACATTGGTCGTTTTTGTTCTGTTTGGAAGGCTTGTTTCCACTTTGGTCAGTTTGGTTGATAAGCTACACATGATGACTATGAAACAGAAGTTGTGTGAGGAGGTTAGTAGACCTTCAGATCTCTGGAGAGATTGAATGAATGATTCCAAACACAGCCAAAGAGTTATTTTTTTTAAATGACAGTTAGCAGGAGGGTGCTTTAGCATCTCTTCTCTCACAGTGACCCTAATTGGTGGAAGGGTGAGACGTATCAGGGTGTTGGACTCTTTCCGTCAAACTTTGTGACAGCGGACCTGACAGCAGAGCCTGAGATGAGTAAGTAAAGCTGTCATCTACTCTTTTCCACCTGTCGGTCTGCAGTCCCTTAAAGTCATCTTTCTGACTGTTGCACAATAGTTTTTCTCTTTTCACTTTACCATCCATTTAAATTATTATTTTTTTTTTTTTACAAGCATGGTTATAATAAACATTAAGTTGAGCAGTAAATCAGCATATTTGACTGATTTCTGAAAGATCATGTGACACTAAAATGACTGATAAAAATGCAGCTTTGCCATCACAGAAATAAACAATTTGTAAAAAATATATTAAAATAGATATTTTGAGTTTGAATAAGTATTCACAATATTGCTGCTTTTGTTGTATTTTTTTTTGTTTAATCAAATAAATGCAGCCTTAAGGCTGGTTCACACGGCAGGATAATTAGGCCGATTTTAGCCCCGATTCACCCCTTCCGACAATCTTAGGATGCTCCGATTATCGTAAAATAATCTGATCAAATATTCCTGCCGTGTGTGGTGTGTTAAGACTGCTCTCCTCTGCTCGGAAGAACATCGAGACCACTCTGATCTCAAATCGGGGATATCCAACATGTTGGATTTATTTGGCCCGATTTCTTCTCGTGTGTGGTGTCCCCCGAGGACAAACAATCACGCAGCCTGTGGACTGTAGCGTGTAGACAATCAGAAAGCGAGGTGACGAGGCGGTGAGGAAATACCGGGAAACAAAATCAAAACAGCCTGCGTATAAAATATAACAAATACAAATAAAGTCGATGGGCATAACTACATCCACAACTGCAGTCCACCAGAGTACATGGAAACGAATATATGAACGTTTATTTCCACGGTTATTAATCTCTGTAGTAAGTAACAACATTTCTATGTGATAAAACAACAACTTTCCTCCATATCATGATGTAGCAAGTATAGTCCATGCTCGTGTTGTCTTTTTTTCCGTTAAAAACAAAGCACAATGGCCACTGCATGCTCTTGGTCCGCCATGATTGTTTACTCTGAAGTCATGTTTGATCTCGAGGGATTTTGCGAGATTTCCCGTCTGACCTGGGAATGCTCGGGAGTCAAATCGGTTCGTGTGTGATGTGTTGATTTTGCCGTGTGGCTGCACACCACACACTGAACGACCAAAACTGTTAGACCCGTGATTTTTTTATCGCCGTGTGTGGGGTCTCTCAGGTTTGGAAAATCGGCCGACAATTTAAAAATCGTCCCGTGTGAACCAGGCCTTACTGAGCATTGGAAACCATCATTTAAAAAAAACTTTTGAACAGTAGTGTACATAAATAAAAAAACTGTGACTACATTGGAGTCCAAAGACATCATAGACCACTGGAGAATTTTTATTATTATTATTATTTATTTTTAATAAATTATGTGCATTCTTATGATTTTCCACATGAGGTCAATTTAAAATTTTATGTCAGTCTTTTGCTTTATCATGCCAAGCAGTCATGCCAGCATGATTGGAGAATGATCCAAAGAGCATCTTGATCTGTACCTAGGAATTGACCAGGATTAATGTCACAAAACCCTTTTTTTGAAAACCAAAATCTTCCAAATGTCAGTTTTTGTTCATTTACAGGATTCAGTTATTTTCAATTACCATATTTTCAGCGTGGTCTCTGACTTTCAGAGCCTAGTGTGCATTGTCAAAACAATATCCTTTTGGATTTCTGGATTATATTTCTTGGATTTTTGGATTATATCATCTTTGATATTTTTCTTTCCTAAGTGAAAACCGAGAAGAAGACAGTGCAGTTCAGTGAAGACGTCCAGGTAGAGACGATTGAACCGGAGCCAGAGCCTGTCTACATCGATGAGGTGAGGCTACATATTTCTCACACTATTTGGCACTGTATTCCTCTCATACACAACCCTTACAACTACAAAGCACATGAAATAGCATAGTGAAATGAATGATCCACTTTTCACTTTTTCCCTTTGAAGACGTCAGATGCTCCCGGTGGAGAACTGTGTTTCGAATTAGTCATACATGTAGCAGCTCTCAAGAAAGTGTCATGCAGTCTAGTCTGTAATGTCTTTGCAATGTTCTGCAGGAGAAAATGGACCAGCTGCTTCAGATGATCCAGAGTGCAGATCCAACTGATGACCAGTCAGACACCTGTGAACTCCTGCAGTTGGAGGGTGAGTATAAAACAGATTCACATGTTGATTCTGTTGAAAAGATTAAGTCATTGATTCATAGTTGTTCCTCTTCTCCCAATTAGCTGCTTGCAACCAGATGGGTCCTCTCATTGACCAGAAGTTGGAGGACATTGACAGGTATTCAAAAATTCCTATCTAAAACAAATTTAATGCAAATCCATCCTTCCATAAATCTAGCAATGCCAGTAAACAAACCTCCAATTCTTTTTAGTGAATGAAATCCAATGAGACAAATGCACACGTCATGGCATATAGATCTCATGTGTAATAAATCTGCCGTGTTTGTTTTCAGAAAACACTCGGAGCTGTCTGAACTGAACGTGAAGGTCATGGAAGCGCTGTCTCTCTATGCTAATCTAATGAATGAAGACCCAGTATACGCTATGTATGCCAAACTACAGAGCCAGCAATACTACATGCAGCAGACCCCAAACGCTTCCCAACAGGTGAGAGTCTGACAAACTGTTAATTGCTATTGGTATAAACTGCTATTATGGCTGTTTGTTGTTGATTGTTTTGGTAGTGATATGTTAGGAAATGTCTCTGTTTTATTTTCAGGTGTATCCTGGCCAGCCCACTGGAGGGCAGTATGCAATGGGCAGCACAGCAGTTCCAGGATACAATGTCCCGATGGAGCAGCTCTCTGCAATGAACCAAACAGGAACACCAATGGCCGGGCAGCCGGCTCCCACGTAATCACACTTTACTATATTACACAAATAAAATAATTGTAGTATATTTAAAAATGTTTGCATGATTCTGTTGTTATCAGTATTATTATTAATATTAGTAGTAGTTACCCATCAGCCCAATGTCTCTAAGCTCAATTTTCAGTGTTAAGAAGATCAGATGTTTTTAGTGCATTTTATTTTATTAGTATTAGTATTAGTAGTTATTCTTATTTTAAAAAGCTAGATCTATGAATTAATAAAATATAAAAATATAATAATTTATTATAAGCAATTCGTTACTTAAATTATTGATCACTATTGAAGTTGTATCTGTTCATTGATAGTGATAGTATTGATGATGATAATAATAATAATAAATCAAATAAGTGATCGAAGTTATAATAATGTATAGATGCCATAATTTTTATGTTTTAGTATAATTAGATAAAATATTTAATATTTTGTTGATATTATTAATAATAAACAAGTTAAGTTAACAATAATAAAAATTAGCAGTATGCATTAATAATAATAATAATGTTTGTATGATTAGATGAAATATTTAATATTATTATTATTATTAAAATAATAAAAATAAGGCTTTATAATTTTATTTAACAACTTATTGTTATTATTAATGTATTACTGGTGGTGGGATAATTATTATTATATTTGTATAATTATGTTGAAATAAATGCATGTATTATTTGATCTGTGTCTCAGTGATGTCCATATGTACATGGGCCAGCCTCCAGTCTACAGCCCGCCCCCTGGCAGCATGCCTCCAGCTGACGTCCAGTCCTACCAGACCCCAGCCGGTGCTCAATGTGCCATGAGCCAGACCCCCGGCTACACCGGGCCCTCCACCCAGAGCCTCCCTGCCCCTGCAGACAACCAACAGACCCCTTACCCTGAGAAAGCCCTCTTATAGGACCCCTAGAGACTCATACAAACACATACATACACACACTTACACTCAGAAACAAGGAGCCTTCAGCTCACACAAAGATATCTCCAAGACACTACAAACAAACACTGATTCTGATCACTACAGGATGTGCCGATTGTTGACTACTAACCGGTGGTGTTCTCACAGAGCGGTTCTGATCCATCTCATACTTCTTTGGTCTCTTTTATAAGAACATTTTGTTGAAGGTGATGAGGAATGCTAAGTTATATGGTTTATTTGGCAGCGTCATTATAGTAATAATTAACTGGACGTTTCTTACAAGAAAACACACAGCATGCTTGTGTTGTACATACGTTTCCGTACCTATGTAGGTCTCAATAGTCCAGTGTTTGTCACAACAGGTCCTGAAGGGGAGGTTACGTCATCATTTTAATTTCTCATCTCTATGAGAGTTTGTGTGTGTGTGTGTGTGTGTGTGTGAGAGAAGGAGCATGTTCAGGCCCTCAAGTCATCTCACCTCTCCTCCAGAACCATGTAGCGAAACACTGCCATTGTCTTGACAGTTACCCATCAGCCCGATGTCTTTAAGCTCAATTTTCAGTGTTAAGAAGATCAGATGTTTTTAGTGCATTTTATTTATATTTTGATTGTCATTTTGCTGTTTTAATTGACAGTACTTTAATAGAAGGATGTAATATTCTGCCTGTGTGCAGATGTGTATATACGAGAGCTCACTTCTGTCTTTAGAGCGTGACGTTCAAAGCAGCTGCTTCTTCTGTAGAAAGGGCACATGGGAAGTTGAGGAGTAATGCTGCTCCACACCATGCACTTTTAATTGACCCTTTTCATTACCCTCATTTCAGATGTGTCCATTAAAACACGTTTCCTCCACCCTCGAAGAAGAACCTGAATGCCATTGACCCTGCACTCGAACCCTTTTCCATAGCCATTTCAAAATAAGCGACAGAGATACTTGGCTTGGAATTTTTCAAACTCTCCGTATCCCCTGGGAATGAATGATCATGTGTAAATGATCTGTAGCACGTGGAATGATTGAACTAATCCCTTGGCCAGGGGCTTAGACTGACACAAAAGAGAGCAGACTCCTCCGTTCATTTGCATATCCTACTCTAAACCAAGGCACTACCCCACATCTCTGTCTCTGTGTCGCTCCAGTGTTATCAGAGTAGTTGTTGACGTTTCATAGAGAACATTCTGGGAAATTGGGACCATGGGCCAGTTCTAATGTAACACCTTAGCATTTGCACACGAAGATGATAATCCTTACGTCAGCCTTATCCACAGGAAAATGACTGTTTTTGGTGTATCAGTTCTATGTACCCCGTTGTTTGTATGTACTATTTTAATCATCTTAATTATTAGCATTCACAATAAAACTAGGTCAAATGTACAGCACATGTTGTGTCTCATGTTTATGCATAACTTTTCTCTGGTAGACCGGTGGAGGTGTGTTAGTAGTTTCACTGTAAAAATTTTAATAAACAAAAAAAATCATACAAATTCTAAATGCTGCAGGTGTGCAAATTTAACAAAACAAAATAGACTTGGTAATTACTGATTATTATTAATAATAACAGCAAAATAATAAAGTTTTAATAATACATCCAACGAGTAAAAACAAAAGTTTTATTCGAAAGAAGAATTTATCAGCTTCAAAATTATATATGCTACCACTCAAGTTTGTGGTCAGAATGTTATATATATATATATATATATATATATATATATATATATATATATATATATATATAAAGAAATCAGTACTTTTATTAGCAGGGATGCATTAAATTACCGGTAATCAAAGATTACAGTTTATGTATAAAAAATAAATAAATGCTGTTCTTTTGAACTGTTTATTTTTCCATAATTGAAACGAAAAGAACTATCAGTCTCGAAAAAAGTAAACCTCAAAGAAGTTAAGCAGCACATCTATTTTCAACATTAATAATAGTAAGAAATGTTTTTGAGCATCAAATCAGCACATTAGAATGATTTTTGAGGGATGATGTGACACTGAAAACTACAGCATAGCTGCTGAATATTCAGCTTTGTTATAAACTATGTATAGAGAGAGAGAGAGAGAGAACTATTTCATAATTTATTCGACTTAGCAATTTTACTGTTTTAAAGCTGCAGTCGGTAACTTTTGACGCTCAGGCGGTTAATAAACAGAACTGCTTACGTCTTGCGGAAGAACATTGTAGCCGGAACTACTTCTCTCTGTTTATGTCTATGAAGAATCACAAAGGTACTGGTTTACTCCGCCGCGGTACCCCCGAAGCAATCTAAAATAGTGTGAATATAAACACTTATTATAGGTGCACCCTAGTGATTCAGGACAGGCTAAAAACACGGTTTGGAAAATGGATTCATGGTGTACTCGCTTATTATATACATTTTTCTACATTTTGAACACAAACAAAGTTACGGACCGCAGCTCTGATTGGTTGTTTCTTACCGGGAGCGACGTATTTTCTGCAAATGGCAATAGGACCACTGGGAGGAGCCAGAGGAGCTTGATTTTTTCACAGATTATCTGTCTCATATTCTACTGTCAGGACATAATGACAGGTTTAACAAATATGTAAAAAATATATTTTTACAAAAGTTACCTACTGCAGCTTTAATGTGTTTTTAATCAAATAAATTCAGCCTTGGTGACCATAAGAAACTTATTTCAAAAATCAAAATCATACTGATACTTTTTGCTCCTGTAACTCCATAAAAAGAGAATCGTGACTGCTTCATTACTGTGGCAGTAAAAGAGCACCTGTAAGAATGCAGTGTAAGCAGCAGCAGTGTACAGAGTCCAGAGCGTTCAGTCATTCAGAGTTGTGAGAGATGCATTCAGTGACGGCTCACTCATAGAGGAATTTACTGAAAACTCATAGTGTCAAGATGCTCTCTGGAAAGACTGTCAAACTCATCCTTTATGAGCTTCTGCAGTTCGCATGTCTCTGTATTCCTGTGTTTGTAGTAATGGAGCGCTTTGCATCTGTCATTCGTATTGTGAAGGCTAGTGTCACTGCCTACTGGCTGGTGGTGGCAGCCTCGGTGGCCTATGTGGCGTCTGTAACCCTGTTTGTGTGGGTTCCTTTGAAGTACTTCACCCTCAAGACAAATCGCTTCTCAGAAGTGACCAACTGGTGAGTACTAAACCGTTTTCTATGCTGCCACTGTTTTATAAGAGTAGATGATCCATGAACTCTCATTATTCATAATTAAAATCAGCATTAGTTGCAATTTTCATATTAGTGGAAATGCATGTCTTGTGACTGGTTACTACACCATTCCTTTGACTTTAATGGTTCAATGTGAATTGCTCTATTCAACTATAGAAGAACTATGTGAGAAAATACTCAAATATTTTCAAATTAATTTAAGCATGTCTAATAAATTGTCTACAAATTTATTGATCAACTATAAACTCAAGTTGCATTATAAGCCCATTTTATAAGAAATTATGCTCATAATTTCTAAACTATGTTTCTTAGTTTGTGATGCTTATCATGTTCATCAATGAAAACGCTCTTATTTCTAATGCAGGAGACCTGTTACACTTGGATACGTGATCCTCAGCGCTTTACCATGCTTTGCTATAATCATAGCCAGCTCAAAGGTAATGCATTATTCCATCTCACTAGGAATCTACCATATGACTGAGCACTTCATGATTATTAAAATCTATATTACTACCAAGAACCATTATTTACAGGTTCCTAATGGCACTTCATACTCTTTTGGATCATTGAACTTTGAAAATGTATCCATTTGAATGTTTATATACCATACACTGATCATTTGTAATCTTACTTTCAGAATGATGTCCGTAATAGAAACTGTAATAAAAACCGTAGGGCTCATCAAGACATCAGAAACCTTTCGTAAACAGATTCACTCTGAGGTACTCAGTAACTCACTGTAGACCAGCAGATTTTCTATTAACCCAAAGATGGGGTATTATAGACTGTGGAATGTGAATAGATCTGTTTTACAGCCAACTGTCAATGTATTACCAGTTTTGAAAATGGTTCTCGTGGTTTTTGACTGCTGAAGATATGACTCTTCACATTGGTCCAGTTTAGCAGTTTTCGTGTAGTTAGTTTTTGGTGATGCATCCAAAACTGCTTCCATTTTCAGTCTTTCACCTCAGTTTTCTCTTGAGGACGATAAAAAGCTTTTTGCTCATGACTCTTTGTTCTCTCTGCAACCCTCTGGTCTATTTATGGTTGTGCAGGTTCAAGTTGATGCTGGTGTTAAGTGTGACCGCTTCACTGAGCTCCCGGTCTCTCTGGTCTTGTTCTCCCTCATTTGTGTGGACATAGTGGAGAAAATTCGCCCTCTTCGCCTGACGGGACAGGGTAAGAGATAACCGCCGATAAACTTGTCCAATTAAATGATCTGTCCATCTAAGTTGTGCTCTATTTTTACCCTCTTTTTAAAAAAAAGCAAGTGGATTAGAGTTGGATTTTGAAATGCCAGGCCCAGTGTTGACTCACATGGAGCAGGTGACATCCGTGTCCGGACAGCTGCAGGCTAACGGACGGGACGTCGATGCGTCTCCAAGGTCGCCGGTCAGGAATGGCACACTATCAGGACGTTGGAGGGATGCAGATGAAGGCGGCACCTCTCGTACCAGCAGCACAGCATATCTCTACTCCTCTCATTCTTACTCAGGTCCGTTTAAATTTGTCTGGATTCGAGACTCTCGGCATGACCTCTTTGTGGCCACCTTCATGTTTTGGTTTGACACCGTGGAAATGGTGAGGGTGGCCGGGACTGATTCGGTTTATTACTCAGCATGGGTGTTTCCCATTTACATACTGGCTTATCTGTCCATCCTGCGTGTTGTTATAACTCCAGGCAGTCCTTTGCTTGCTTCATCAAGTGTCCTCACCCAAGATTTGCCCTTCCTGGTGGTGCGTATATGCCTATTGGCTGTTTTCGGGTACGTTACCCCTGTGCTCTACATACTAAAGAACATTTTCACCACGGTATCTTTCATGTACTTTGTCTTTATGACTAAACTAAAACTGCTGAACAGAGCAAGCATGTTCTGAGGGCATTATGAAATTCCATGCAGATTCACAGCTCATGTATTGTAGATTGTAAATTACGATTTAGGGTTAAGATTTTTTTTTATTTTTTTTTATAAAATTCATATTTCTTGATTTTTTTTTTTTTTTTACTGGTGGCCAAAACGAAACTCAGACATCTAAATGTTTAGTCATTCTATTCATATTTATTGTAGAATATATTTGTATAAAAATGTTTTTGAAAAAAAAAAAGTATATTATGCTCACTAAGGCTGCATTTATTTCAGCAGAAATACAGTAATATTGACATATTATTACAACTTAAAAATAATGTTTTTATATTTTTATACATTTTGAAATGTAACTTATTAATTGTATGGTAAACCTGAATATTCTGCAGCTATTACTCTAGTCTTTAGTGTCACGTGATTTTTGAGAAATCATTCTAATATGATAATTGTTTGGCATTCTGATCAACTAAATGCAGGCTTGTTGAGAATAAAATACTTTCTTCATAAACATAAAATAAAAATCTTAATTATTCCAGACTTTTGTAGTGTAAATGCTGTTTGTGTTCATATGTTGAGTATATTATTACATGTATTAAGGCTTTCTGTTTTGTTGTTTTTCTATGCAACACAGTGCGTTTTAATTCATTGTGCCAATGTCATGTTTTGAAAATTTGTAAAATACAGCAATTTATTAATAACATTTGACGTTGCACACATTTATTGTTGGATTTCATTTCAGCATGTGAGTGAGTGCAGCTACAGTTGATACTAACTCAAGGTAATGCAAGCTGATCTTATACCAGGACATGTTATCATAATGTAAAACCTGATTGCTTTTTATAAAAAATCTGACTGTTGGACAGACTAACAGTAATACTTCGATTCAACTATAATGCACATTATAAGATATAGCTTCTGAATTTCCATGATGTTCAGAAATCCCCTTTCATTGCATCTCATATACTGCTGCACGCTATAATTCCAACTATCATTTTTGTTTTTTCATTATACATGGTCATACTTGTTGTCAGATACCATGTAAAGTGTTTGTAACCTTGAGAGCATTACAAGTGTGAGATGTAACAGAACTCATACAGATCACACAGTTATCTAATAGGTCAGTTTAATAATATAATATCTATATATATATATATATATATATATATATATATATACACACAATTGCATACAGTTTTTACAGCATTCTGCAGTAAAATAGCAGAATAGTTTTTTTGTTATTTTTTACTTTATATTGTTAGGTAAGCTTACCTAACAGCTAGCCAAATAGGTTTTTACTTGATTTGAAGTGTATGGCCAAGATGTTGTGTTATATAAGATCCTAAGTGCAAGTATTCAAGAAGAAACCTCTGAATATGACAGCTTTCTTTCTCTGCCGAATGGTTATTTCAAGCCTATTTTCTCAGCTCAGCATTATTCTCATCTAACCAATGAGGTGGGATTTATTCCCTCGAAACGAGACGTTAAAAATCCATATCTGAGTGTGACTGAATTGTTCGCCTTAGCGTGCCTCCCACAGATTTCAGAATAGAGCTTAATTTTAATTTGTTCCGTTTAAACTTGACAGTCAGCATGTGAACAGAAGCTGCAAATGAAATTGCATGAGCTCTTGCTCGCCACCTCAGCACGAGACAAGAGAGGAAGAGGAGACAGCAAGGACAGACACTATATAGACATACAGTATATACATAAAGAAGAGGAGTGGACTGACTGATAAAGAAAAGGGGCTGAGATTCAAAGAGAGGAAGGAGGACATTTGAATTCAGCCTGTGTTTCTCCTGCATTAAGTGCTCTAGCATGCAGTGTAGCAACAGGGAGTGAGAGAAAACAGCGAAGCACAGCAACAGACAGGACACAAGGGTGTAACACGGGTAACCAGGAGCATCCCTGGCTGCACAGAGGGAAAAAGAGACAGAAAGAGCCTGAATCCACAGGGGAGGGATGCAGTGAGCAGTCGTGGAGGTAGAGAACAGCAGAAAGCAGGGAGGAGAGATGGCAGATGATGGACTCTAGCCTCCTCTGCCTGTGCGGACTGGAGACAAGGCAACCCAGACGTGGCTCGCATCTGCGTTCTGATTGGCTGGGGTGGGCGGGGACAAGCTGACGCAGGGAAAGTCAGGCAGGAAAATGACATTTACACCGTGTATCAATTTTAAACTCTGAGCCTGTGTCTGTCTTTAAAAAAAAGGGGTGCGGTGGGAGGGGTGGGTGGTGTTGGGGGTATGTCTGGGGAGGGCGCAGGCTGGCGTAAATAAATAAGGAGAGGAACTCAACAAAGAAAGAGAAGAACAAATAAATCGCGCACACATACCTGGAGCCTACGGACTGCGAGCCTGTTGGTCTCGAGCATCGGGAAGACAGCAGGAGGATGTGAATCACTCACTCTGACTGACTGCATCACATTCTTCCACCGTTTGTGGAGGAATGTCCACTTTTTATACGCTCTATAAACCTATGGGCTGGACCAGAGGCTGTGTGGTACGGAGACACTTACCTGCTGCTGCTGATGCTGCTGTGTCTCTCATCAGACTGATGTGATGGCTGTCCCGTACGGAAAGGGATCCAGAGGCTGTGTGTCACAGAAAGAGTGATTTAGACTCTCTTCTTGGCTGCACCATCATCACGACCCCCCTGGATGTTCTCTTGATGTATTGCTGTGGTCTGGGACATAGGCAGAGAGAACAGTCCACCTATGTGAGTAACCGCAGCATGCTTTATGTGATTTTCCATCACCAGGATGCTCTTGAGTAGAAATATACACCTATAAAACAAACAATTCTGAGTAAGGGTCACAAGATACACTTTTAGAACTTGAAAGTGTGAAATAATGGTACGTATTGTCATTCTGAGCCTTGTTAAAGTTTACCTCGAATGTTTTTGTGTATGTTACCTTTCATAATACTGAAAACAGGGGTGAAATGTGTGTCATTACTTCTGTCCGAACTGTTTTTTTTGCATTCTGGACTTTTGTGATTTCAAAATGGCAACCTGTTCCCTCAGTAGCATTTGATGATGCGGTCAGAATTGAAAATATCCCACAAATCACCCACTACTACATCCGCCACCACAGTATTTCTTAGTGTAGCCTACTTCATAATTCATAACATTTGACGTACAAGCACGTTTCTGCGGGAACTCGACTGAAACGTAGGTCTAAAAATAGACTCGCTGCTATTTTAGGCAACGTTTTTGCTGCCGCATGGAGAGAAAGTGAATGAGTGAGTGTGTGTGTGAAGAACAGAATGAGAGACGCGTGAGTCACTGTGTGTCATACCTAAATCCCCAAAGAGCAGGCGGAAGGGGATCACAGTCACACAGAAGCTCAAAGCTGTCAAAGCAAACAGGTAGTAAATAGGCTTATCGTGCCTCAGAACGTATGCAGTGTCAGGTCGCAGAACTCGAAAGAAAGAAATCATAAAAAGCGTCATCTCTTACTGTAACCGCTGCGTCAGATGTTTCCAAATCCTCAGAAATGTGCTGTTGGTATTTTCGGTAACGTTACAGTCAAGAGTCAAGAAGATAGTCAAACTATAAATCGCGCGACTTGTAGGTTAATTTGGAGATATTTAAGCACTAAGATATTAAAATTGGTTTTCAATTAAATCATCTTAATTGGTGCCATTTTTCAAATAGCCTACATTGTTGTGGAGTGAATAAGAACATGGACTAAAAAATAAACTCGACTTTATTAATAGCAGTTTCCATATATATTGTGAAAACTCGATTCACGTTATGGAAAAAAAAGTCTTTGCAATCATTAATTTAAATGTATTTGGTCTTTCTCTTTGTAGAGCAAATTTGTTATAAAGCGAGTTTCTTTGCTTACGTCACGTATTGGAAACAAGCTGCAAATGTGTTTTTGTGTTTGCTTAAAGATTATTTTAATATTTTTATTAGAAACCAAGACAAAAAGGATTATGTGAGTTGCTTTTTTTTTCAGCAAATTCCAATATCTATTTTTGTCTGTAGAATAGAGCAGGGCAGTGTGGGAGTTTTGTGTGATATTGATGTGTTGGATGGATTGAACTTTCATGTTAAGCTTCTGAAGCGCACTTGGGAGGTGCTGCCTGTTCCAATTCCCTGCCATGTGTTCTTGGTTTCTGTTGTGTATCTAATCCCCTAACATGGATTTAAACTGGAGTATTTGTGTAAGAGTCACAATTTAGATTTCATACTGGCTTACATGACATTTCTTGCAGACGAATGTACCACTTCTCTTGACAAGGACTCTGACTCAGTGGTGGCACTTGAGGGCTTGCAAACGTGATACCTACTGAGTTGTAAATTTGTTGGTTTTTAGATGTTTTTTAGATGTGGTTCACATCAGTATGATATTGTAAGAAAAAACTGACTTCGTAATCATTTCATAAAGAAATCATTAAGTGGAAATGCTATAACTTAAAAGTAGCTTAACCTGACAAGATGAAGTATTAAGGATTAAATATGAAAGGAAGGGTTGGAAACATGGCCTAGTTCAGCACAGACTTTAATGTTCTTCCAATACAACGTTCAAGTCTTGTTTTTCTTTGGCAGCTATTGAACTTGAGTGAACTTGAATTATATTAAGTGTTTGTCTGGCTATTGGCAGTGGCTAATGGCAGATCACCCCTCTCTGTCATGATCCTGCCAGAATACTGGAGACACAGGATGGCACCAGATGAAGGACATGCCTCTGTTAATGCCAATTTCTGGCATTCAAAGACACCACATTATATAAATGAAAAGGTTGAGCATACCCATTTTATTTTGTTTGAAAAGGAGCTTTCCTCACATTTCCTCACTTGATTTATGTGCGCACGTGACACCTTTGAAACAGGCCAGTGTATTTCATAACCTTTTGGAGCAGGGAGCATTTTATTGTTTTATGTGAGGAGTCATGTGTTACAAAAATGGCAAAGCTGAATAGGTTTTGAATGAAGGGAATTAAAGGGATAGTTTATCCAAAACTGAAAGCTGTATCATAAAAAAGTTATTTTGAAGAATGTGAGTAACCAGACAATTGCTGGTCCTTATTGACTTCCATGTGTTCAGCAGAAAATAAAAAAATAAATCATAATGGTTTGGAACAACTTGAGGGTGACAAATTATGATATTTTTTGGTGAATTATCCTTTTAATGCAGGAACAAAAGTTTTAAGTTTGAGCAGGGGTGTTGATTTTATTTGAAAACTGGCGATGCTTAAGAATAAGCTTCCTTATATGATTGATACAGTATATTGATTGATTGATTAACTGATAGATTAAAAAAATATATTTCTTGGTAGTTTTCCTATCATCCACACATGTAAAGTTAGTTGATAGCACACCTGCAACTAAGAGTTAATAATTAGCCTGTTTTCAATAAAATATTGACATATTTTATACCTACTAAGGATATTTGCCCTATTTGTTTAACAGAATTTTCTACTTTAAAGTGCCATAAACTAACTTAACAGTTTCTTAATACTGTTGCTAATTTTTGTTTGTTTATTATAAATTCTACAATAAAAATGTGTAACATTTAGCACAGTGTGCGAACACCCCTGACTGAATTATAACTTGATCAAATCTGCATTCCCATTGTAGTTTTTTTTTTCTCTCTCTATGTAAACTGTTCTAGATGAATGTCTCGCACATGACAGTGTTCTAAAAACATGATGCTGAAATGTAAATAAGTTTTAAGAATCTTTTAAAAACACGTCTCTCTATAAAATGTGGGTTTACCCCATTCAGTTGTCCTGCATTTCTCATTTTTAAAGGGACAGCTTGTAGTGAGTAGCCTATAACTTAACATAGAATATACCATAGACTTGTATTTCAGGTCTGTTTCTTCTGTGGTTACTACCAAACTTTTTGTATACAGTTTAGACCTTCAAGCCGATGAAAACAAGTATGGGAACGAAATACAAATCTTTACCCGTGGACCCATGTTGCAATTTCATGACTTGAGGATCCTTCGCTAGAAATGGAATTCAGGGAGCCTCATTGTAAAAAAATTAAATATGGCGCTACCCTAACTCTAGTTAGACAAGGTTAGTGTAAGTTTATGGTTATGAAAAGCATGTTGTTTTGCAGTATTCAGTGCTTTGACCTATTCCAGAGGCAGGACAGAGAGTGTTTGAACAGTTCTGGAGGATTATGAGCATTGCTCATCCTGTTTTAGAGAGACATACAATCTGTCTGACAACACTATGCAGGACATGCCCTGTGCTCCACCTTATTCTTTCTACCATTTTAAATCTCCTCTCCCAGCTGTTGGGTGGGCAGGATTGGCCGCTCTTGAGTTCCTGCCTCCAGCACTATGGGGCGGAGCATCATCCAGATGTTACGTAGCATGTTCATGCAGTATTTGAATGCATTGCCAGTCAGAGGGGCTGAGGAGGAAGAAAATGATAGCGACAAGAAGACCAAACTTTGTGTTTTTCGTCATGTCCTGGTCAAGCCAGTTGCTGTACACATCACGTAGGTGGTGGCTGATGGCCACTGTGTATCATCTCCAAGCCTAACTTCAGTGGGACCAGACATCAGGGCTAATGAGCTACAGATCTCAGAGGTGAACTTGGAATTTGAGGGCATCAGTCACCGATTCTCCTTGTCCTCTTTGCAGAAATGCCTAGAACTCTTAAGAATAAAAACGTCTCTTGGGTGAGTACTGTCTGTAACTAAAACTGTAAACCCTGAGGTACATTACATGTGGGTGTCTAGCTAAGTTATTCAAAGCACATGAATTTCATTGGGACAACTGGCTTTAGATGAACTTTAGGATGCACAAAACTCTCTATTTACAGCTGTAGTTTGTAAGGGCCAGATTGTGATCAGAATTGCATGACTTGTTTAAAAAAGGTCATGATTTGCATATAAAAATGGCAGTATAAAGTATGCTACAACATTAGCCGTTATGCATGATATAATTTAGTTTGACATTATTAGTACAGTGGTCTTGCGAAAGTGGTTTGAGGTTTGAAACAGCACAAAACACAGCTCAGCTAGACTAAAAATTGTTCCATACTCCCTGAAGACTTTACAACTTTGATTTAATGCCATATTCAAACAGATGTGAAAGGAAAGATGCTTTCATTCCAGGACGCATTTCAAACAGGCATAATGAGTGACCTGAATGCTGTTAAGAACAAGGATTACTGAAAAAAAAAAAAACTCCCAGAAACACAAATTAAGCTCTTCTGGAGTATTGTAAGCAGACTATCAGATTTACAACATCTTAGGTATAAAAAGAGGCCAATATTCAGGTTGGTACTAGGCTAAATTCAGATATTCATTAAAGTTAACAATAACCAAATTGAATCCCTCAGAGAGTTTGTGATTTACCCAGTCCTATAGGACTTACTTTCTTCTGTGGAACACGAAAGAAGACATTTGATTTCAGTTTTGGACCCCGTTGACTTTCATTGTATTGAAACAGTTAAAAAATTCTTGCAGATCCCATTTTTTTTAAAGACAGAAGAGATAATCAGACAGGTTGTGATATGAGGGTGAGTAAATTATGATATTTGAATTTTTATTTTAAAAGACTTTATTTATTTTTTATTTTTGTGTATGAACGGTCACTACTAAGGAACTAAGGAGCAGTAGAGTTGAAATTTGTGGTCTCCCACTGAAAGGCTGATAATTTCTGGTGTGATTGTAAGGTCAGACAGATGTTTGTCTTCCAGCTAGTGTGTGTGTGTGTGTGTGGTTGAATGGTCCAGAGGAGAGAGGTGCGGCCAGAACTCCAGCAGTGCGTGTCAACTTTGTTGTGCCCTTCTGAGCAGTGTATTACTGAGCATGGCTTTACACTACACACACCCCTTTGTAAGAAGCTTATATATTCACTGTGTGTGTGTGGGTGGGTGGGTGTGTGTGTGTGTGTGTGTGTGAGAGAGAGAGAGAGAGAGAGAGAGAGAGCAAAGCATAATCCAACTGCATGTGCTTTCACATGCATATTAGTACATGTGCATTCCCATGAGCATGAATATTTTTCCGTGTAGTATTTATGTATGTTTAAATGTATGCTATGATTTTATAAACAGGCGATGAGCTGTGTCCTCATTTGGAATGCATTAGCCATATAGGGTAACGTAATCCATACTAGGACAATATAGCAGACATTTTTATGGTCAACGGATGCTCCACAGAAATCCCATTCTGTAAAGAGTCTCATGCTAAGATTTGTTAGTAATTTAGTAAGTGCATCTGTGTAGTCACAGAATTATCATGGCTGCTTGTGTGTGTGTATGTAGGTTGATGACACTTAAAAGTGAGAAATATATATATTTTTAAAGATTGTATTGCTTGTAGTCTTGGCTGCTCAGAATATTACATAATTGCTATTTATTTTTTCTCTTTTACTGAAAGTCAAAGTAAATGAAACAATATATATATATATATATATATATATATATATATATATATATATATATATATATATATATGTTTCTACTTTTCACTTTTCCTGCAAGGTTTGTATTACTGCATTGCCATTCTTTCTGCATTTGACAACTTTATAGCATCTGTCACATGCTGAAATAAGAGATTGAATTAAGAATTATTACACACTGGCTAAGGAATAGTGTGAAGTATATAGTTACAAGACCTTATATTGTATGTATATAAAGGGCTTGTTAAAAAAAATCACAATAAAAACTATTGAAATTTAGCATTTTTCTGTTGCAAATTCATTCTACAATGTCTGGCCATGTTTTATGTAGTAAAGTCAATACCGTATTTTCCGCACTATACGGTGCACCGGATTATAGGGCGCACCTTCAATGAATGGCCTATTTTAGAACTGTTTTCATATATAGGGCACACACCGGATTATAAAGCGCATAGAATAGAAGATACTGCAGTCAAACATTTGACTGGGTTTGCGTTATGCATCCACTAGATGGAGCTGTGCTAAAGGGAATGTCAACATTTTGACAGAGCGCCTTGATCCATATATAAGGCGCTCCGGATTATAAGGCGCACTGTCGTTTTTTGAGAAAGTTAAAGGCTTTCAAGTGCGCCTTATAGTGCGGAAAATACGGTACATGGTTTACTTGAAAACAAGTGCATACAATATAAGTATTCTGATCTCAAAATATATCATTTAAAAGTGCACTGAAATTCAAAGCAAACATTACATAATCTGTTGTCCCCATAGTCTGTCACCCAACCGTTGCAGATAGACAGATAGAGTCTTCTGTAGTTTTTAAACCAAATTAGAAGAGAAATCCACATATTAAAACAATTATATTTACATAATTACATAATATTTGTTTACAATGGAAAAGTGTAAAGTGTTTGATCCATGTGTGAGGCTTGTGAATCATACTCCTGCTGTTGTTTATGCATTTAAAATGTCAAAATTTCTGTCATGTTTCGTCGTGTTAATAATTAGCATGTTATTAAGCCTATGCTGTCTGATCTGATCTGATCTGATCTAGAAATGTCTGATTTTAAGAACAATAAGTTTTAAGCAGTTAGTTCCAGTCAAATCTCATTGGTTGAGCAGCGTTCTCCAGAGCAATGGGTTATTTCAGCAGGCATTTTTCCAGTAGGTGGCTAAAAGTGACTGTCAAATGAATGAGTCACTGAGTGAGATCGATTCATTTAGGGGTAGGAATAGCTTACTTTACCATTTCTGTGTTATATGCCATAAATAATAAGAGTAATATCCTAGCATTTGTATTTGAGTCATTGAATCATTTACTCAACCGATTTGTGGTTCAATCAGGAACGCCAGTATAGTGTGTTTTTGTGAGACATAAAACAGTTCATTTGTTTTTTTTTTTAAATGACATCGCTAATATACTGTAGTAAAATATGGTGCAAACCAACTTGAAAGGACATTTTAAGCAGTCCCCACTCCCCAGGGCTCACAAATCTCTACTCATGATTCATTTTAAATCTACTGATTGCTCTGTGAGATGTAGTGTAGTGAGGTGTAGTCGTAAAGTTAAAATAAGTGATTGGCAAACATCTTTATCTTCATATAAAAATATTATATCTATGAGATGTCCTAATATATACCAGGCAGGTACCGAACGGCAGTTTTGCTAGTCGCACAGGTTTGCAGCTTGTGCTCGGAGCAACAGATGCCACGCTGTGGAATAAAGCCCTTCAGAGCGGGGGAGGGTGGAGGAGTAGTGTGGCAAACTCCACGGACAGCAAGAACTGCTCACACTGCTTGTGTATCCACTCATGGAGAGACTTTCGGTCGTCACTGTTTGCGATAACCATCAGAGAAACCCGAGGCTCACGACTTTATGATTTTCACCACGGGCAAAACATGCCGTAAAATCTGCTTAGGGCTCATCTGACAAAGTTGGCTGGCTGTCCTGGGACAGAACAGATTAAAGGGGATAGTACATGGATATTTCTCAGTCGCTGGTCAATCTCGGCTATGAGAGCATAAAATTGACCACTACTTAAGCTGTTAATCGTGGAGAAACGAAAAGAAAAGCGAGCAAGTTGGCATGCCACCCAAGAAAAAGGTAAAAGATCTTGTGTGTTAGTGTGTTTGTGTTTGTGAGGGAGTGATGAGAGAGAGTCCCATCTGTTGCTTTCAGCTGTAATCCATGTGAGCTTGAGCTGCTATGCATCATTGCTTTTATGTACCAGACAATACGCTGTGTGTGCACCAGTACTGGGGTAAAGAGTGCTCTGACTATGCTGGACGTTTACTATGTCTAAATTAAAATTTTCCTGAAGTGTAAACTCCACGTGACAAGTTGCACAATCATTGCGATTCTGAAAGTGATGAAGTGATGAGCAGTTTTATGAGCATAAGCCTTTTCCAATTGTCAGGCTTACACAACTCAGCTGTTTCTCAAATGATCTCTAAATATAGAACAGGTGTGTTTTTTTTGTGCTTTTTTTTTTTTTTTTTTTTTTTGTAGTTTATATTTTTTGGGGGAAGTACCCAGAAAATTTTGGACCTGTCAATGGGGCATTAAACTAGTCTTACTTATGTATTTTTATTTTCCATGGTTTCCAGTAGAAATATGTAGACCTCTTTAAATGATGTTATAAAATTAAAATAGTTTAAAATTAAAATAATTCATGCATTTTCAAAGTTCACATTCAATTACATTTATTTTTCATACCACAATTGACAAAAAAAAAAAGAAAAAAAGTCAAACAAAGGGGGACATGAAAACAATAAACTTGTAATTTATAAGATGTAATTTATTTTGACCTCGATATTTTTACTAGAAAACAAATCGAAAACAATAACCTGTGTCTGCCAGGAAGAACAAAAAAAATGTTATCCATTGGACAAGACTAGTTTGCATTTGTCTCTTTCTCTCCAAATCCTGGATTGACGCATGCCATCTTAATCTCCTTACAGAGAAGCAATCATGACCAGGAGGCAACAGCGAGAAAAAGAGATGTAATGTTCATGAGTGTTTCTCCCATAGGTCTCATAGAGTGTGTTTTGTTTCGGTAAAAAAGGGGCCGGATCAGTACCTTTTTATACATTGCCTTAACTGGCACAATGTTTTGTTAATATAAAAATACAGGTTGACATTGTCACTGTCCACCACTAGACAGTGGACAGTCACAATGTCAACCTGGGTTGATGATATGCAGTGTATTTTAATGGCAAAACACTAAAAATAAAAACTGATAATTGTGATAAACACTCCTTATCAGTGTTTATTGTGTTATGTTATCTGATATTTAAAGTGGAGATGTGCCACTCTTACTATTACAGAATTATGAAATTAATAAGAAATATTTCAGTCGACTATATTGCATGTTTATATACCTCTTTCAAGTTGATAGCCTTATTTATTAACAAATTACCAGTATAAATTGTAAAAAAGATCTATAGAGTCATTATAGTGTACAAACAGTAACATGTGGCATAGCCTAGAATACCTGGGTGACCTGCCAGAGCTTATTTAGCATCAGTCAGGAAATCTTAATCTTTGCTTTAATTAGATTAGGAGGCAGTTTCAAATAAGCAAGTGTGCTGCTCCACCATCCACGATTTGTTCTGTTTTGTCCACTCAGAGCTCAGGAAAGCATCCCGGCCTCTCAGAAAATCCATATATATATTCTCCGTTGCCAAACTGAACATAGCCCTGGATCTGCTTAATTAACTAAAGTCTCAAATTTTGTATTTAACTTTATATAAGCATGTAATTTTTCAGGGAGAAGTAAAAAACAAAAACATTTTGACTAAATTTCCGGCTCCTGCTGTGCTCCCAGTGCTGAAGTGAAAGGTGCTGACTCACTAAATGGATCTGACCCAAATCTCATGACATGTTCTGTGTTGCGGTAGCAGGAGTCACACAGGTTGCAGTAGGTGGATGTTGGAGTACAGCCCAGAACTCAAACCATTATAGCACTGGACTAAAAAATCCACTACTGTGATATTGTGAGGTATTTGTGTCTATTAATCGCAAGCTTTTAACTGTCCTAAATTTTTTTTTTTTTGAAAAGTACACAATACATTGGGTTGTTTTTAATGAAAAATCTTATAATTTTAATGATTAATACTGTATGTTGTTTTTGGGAAATGTAGATTTTAAGTCATACACCTCATGTGAAATTTACTGCATAGCCAGCACTTCCTTTTCTTGAGGTTTCCATAGCAACGTCTGTTCTCACCTCGATCCCTTACTGCTTTTAATGTAGACGCACATGCACAGTTCTCTATTGTATTGATGATAACTGATAAAAGTAATTTTCATAATGTCATCAAACTGAATTACTCTTATATAGTAATAACATTTTAAATTAAACAATGCACACCCTCGAAAATACAAAGAACAAAATTTCATTATAATAATTAGAATTACCCAGATTGGCCCTGTGGAAAACTACTTATGGAACTTTTTGGAAGATACAAGGCTTCCTGGTGTAAAGCGAGTAATGATTCCACTGTAACAATGTCACACTGCAGCAGAGTAATGGTGCAGGTTTGTTTTGCTACTGTAGGACCTGGACAACTTGCAACATTCCAGACACTTCTTAAAGAGATTTTCTGACCATCTGTGCATGAGCTAAAGCCACACTGGGTGATGCAGCAGGACAATGAATCAAAACACAGAATCAGGTCCACCTCTGAACTGCTCAAAAGAATCAAAATTAATGCTTTGGATGTGATTACCATATTTTGCAGTGTGCAGAGATAGCACCTTGGTTGGTTTAAGCCTGTCATGGATAAATAAATATGACACTAAAGCCGCCAGTAGGTGGCAGCAAGTCTTTATGAGTGATCCACTGACTCATTCAAAATGGCTGATTCGTTTAGAAACGAAACTAGTGATTGTCTTTATGACTGCGTCCGAAAGCTTAGGCAGCTGACTTGCTGTCGTATCAGGCAGTGACTTTACAGGTAGCATTTTTGCATGAAGGCACCTCATGAAACTGATTTTTGACAGGTCTTTGAGGCAGAGTAATGGTTTAAAGGCCTACAGTGAAATCTAGAGAGCTTTGGTGATATTGGTGATATTTTTTATTTCATTACTGCAATATTAATTTCTCTCTAGAAATGCTTTGGAAATGTATGTTTTTGATCATGTTGATCAAAAACATACATTTAGACACAAACTGACCACAGACCGCAACTTTCAGACGCCATCTTTATTTTTTGGCTTAACTGTCACAAAATGGAACGCACAGGATTGTGGGATATCAAAGGCAGAGAATGATACATCTACAGTAAGCTGCCTTCAAAAATTGGCCAGATAAAGGCATCTCAGGAGAAGGAAGTGAAGCTAACATTGAATTCCGACGTGCCTTGATGATGCCTTCCTACCTTGGAATGCATCCTCCAAAGGCAGCATTTTTCAGTTTTTGAGACAATTGGTCTTACTTTGGCTTTGCTAAACACTTTTTCATGCCAAAACAGAGATAGACAGCATTCTGACTAAAATAACATACTCCACACTAGTCCAATCTTTTTAGTTGAGATATTGTATAAAATCAATTAATTTGCCATCGCGCTGACATTTGCGCTGACATTTTGCCCTGGGAAAGCAACACTCTCGTTATAATTAGAAATTACTTAACTATCATGACATAAATATTAAAAACAAAATTTCTTACAGGGCATTTTTGCCTCATATCTTGAATTATATTGTAATCTGATAGCCTACATCTGGCACTGAAAAACTCTCATGATGTGTTTTTATTTCTTCAAAGTTACAAAATGTCAGTTCGCACATCATTAAAACAACAGTTAGGATATTAGTAGGCTACACGATAAATATTGCACACTCCTTGCTCATTTACTTTCTCTATGCGAAGCTGTCCAGTGCGTCACAGTGCCATTTAATATTAGCCACGAGTTGTGATTAAAAATACCTTTTGGCATTGAGATTACAAAACCATTTTTCCATATCTCCTCAAATAGTCTGTCCGGCCTTCCTGGTGAAATGTCTTCTTTTGGACGTGTTTAAAATCACCAGAAAAATGCCACACAAGCTTCAGTTACAACACAGCTATCATCATATCCTCATGCTGCTCGAGATCCTGGCGCCACTTTAAAAGGCGCATGTCAGGTGTCCCAACTCCTGAGGCATAATATCAGTTTAAATAAATGAGCAATTTGTTCTGCTTTAAATTCAATATTATTTCATATTATTGTTTAAATCATCCTGCGGGCCGGATTGGACACCTCTTGCAGACATGTTTGACACCCCTGATCTACTCCCTTTGAGTACTATGGAGAGGCTTCACTCTTCAATACATCTAAGAAAGAGAATATAAATGATCCCAATCCTCACTAACCTCTGTGTTTGGAAGAGCATCTTGGTGAGCGCGGCAGGAGCATGTTGTACTGCTCTCTCCGTGACATTGACCTGCAGTAGAGGCACTGAGTGAACAGATGTCTATGGCAGACATAAGTAAACAAAATCAAGCACCTCTACATGACTGTGCCTATGGGAAAAGCCCCCTCCGCTCCCCACCCTCCAATTATCCTGGTCTCCTCTAATTCCTCATTTTATTCATTCCTTTTCTCAATCTTGCTTCACCACCTTCTCTGCTAATTAACCTCATTTCTTTCAACACAAACTGTGTTATGTTTGCTGCATGCCCTGGAGTCAGTTTATCCACTGGGTACTGCGTTAAGCCTGTTTATTTTTGAATACTTGTGAGGACAATGTTTATTAATAATAACATTCAAGCTCACATTGACATTCTTGACAGACTACAATTTTGCTTTGATGTGATGATTTAACGTGCAAACTAATATGGTCCTTCTTTCCCTGATGAAGTTCCGACTGGTTCTTGCTGGTTTGGTGCTGGTCTAGCTGGTGAAGTGCTGTTTATCAGCCTTATATTAAGGTCAGACTGCGTCCCACCAGTGTCTCTCGAGGGGCTTGACACGGTGCCATTCCTGTCAGTGTGTTACTGTGCATGTGAGCATGTGTAGGTGTGCCTTTGGGAGAAATTGTGCAGTCATCATGACTTTTGCATGACATTGTGAAACCATTTTACATTGAACATTTGTAATCTTAAACTAGAAACTGACTGTATGTTAGAAATGAGAGTAACGTAAATGTGATTTGATGACTAAAATGCATTTGTAGTGAGGTTAGTTAGACTGACTGTTGAAAAAAAAATATACAGTTATATACAGTTTATACAATATACAGTTTTCTAATAATTTTTTTGGTTAAAACAAGAAAAAACATGTTTACGATGTTATCAAAATTGTGTTCTTTGCAGTGGAAGAGCTTACATTCTGAAGTTTGTATTTCTCATCCTTAGATTATTAAATTACTGTGTATGATACAGTGTAATATCTGGTATCTAATCCTTCAGTGGGTCATATATAAGATTTAATATAAAAACTGCTTTTCACATCACTGGGTTAAAAATATTATGGACATTGTGCTATGGAATTTTTTCTTTTTTTTTAAATGCAGTCTTTGTTTTGTGGTAGCACTTTGTCATAGATTAGTGTGGAAAAACGATAGGGAGTGTTATGCTCATATCAGTTTACAAGGTCAGTCTGAGCGAAATGGTTGAGTTCTTATTGCCTGACATTACTGAGAAATTTTCTGCATGACTTTGAACACTGCCCTTTGTAAAGAGTTGCTAATAAAATTTGATGAAGGAGCCCTGAAGGAGAAAGATTGGGAACATTTGCGACTTCGATGACACTGTCATTACAAAGAAGAGTGATCTCTACTGAAACAACACATCAATGCATATGCCTCATCTGATGATTTTATTCTATCATAATGATGGTATCTTTGTACCTGTTTAGGATTACATCTGTTTTTATATTTCATTATTATTTTTCATTTGAAGGAAAGGCAGGCCAGTTTGAGGTTAATCATCTCAACACTGACACTGTTATATTTGATGATATGTGCATGGTCAAGTGCTTGTTGCTATACTGTAAGAGGGAATGAGTCAAAATGGACAGAAATGTCTTGTGAAAGAGAATTAATC
The DNA here is from genome assembly GCF_023724105.1 of Carassius gibelio. Lineage (NCBI taxonomy): Eukaryota > Metazoa > Chordata > Actinopteri > Cypriniformes > Cyprinidae > Carassius > Carassius gibelio. The sequence goes on from NC_068397.1 coordinate 19,411,835, forward strand.
TGGGTGTTATTTTAATGCTGGTTCTTGCTCTTGTTTGAAAAGGGTTCGGCGGACCGTCAGGACTCAGGGGCCACTGAGGAGAAGGAGAAGAATGCCCAAGTCCAGCTGGAGAAGGCCAAGGTAGATTGCAACTCCATTATTCTCTCAGCTGCCTGTTCCTGCCACCAGTGACGTTGGCCACAAGGACTGAAATATATCACAGCTTTAGATGTGTTCATAAATTTTTCACCGCTCTTTTTCCTCTGTCAAAGTAATAAAGTAGCTGTGTGAAACGGCTAATTACCAAATGCCTTGGTTGAAACAGCACATCAGTGTTAAATCTGAAACTTTACAAAATCAATGCTTTACACGTGACTGACAAAAATATAGCTACAATTACCTTTTCTTCTGTTCCTTTACAAAGTCCAAAAACCGATAAGAAGCACGTGAATGAGCAACAACAAATGCTCTGTGTTTTATCATCGGCTCTTTACAGGGTCCAGTTTTGCTCGGCTTTAAAAACTGAATGAAACCCCCCTGTCTGTGTCAGTCTGTGTCAGTGAGCTCCCTGAGGTCCTTTTTAATTAAGGTACTGAGCAGACAGCATCACGTCCTGCTTCAGTCCATCATCTCCCACAGAGCATCACCTTTTAAAACCAGGCTACAAGCAGCTAGACTCCCATTGTGTTGACATTTGACTTTCTTTTAATTAAATACTAAATTATAATACAACAAATTAATAGAACAGTTACTTATCATGGGTCAGGCAGTATTTTTTAAATAATATAGAAACTTGCATGAATGTTTTTTAAAGATAGAAAAAGTTACCATGTGAATTGCTGTTTACAAACTTTTTTTTAAAGCTTAGGTAATGACAATAAAATAAAATAAAAAGCATTGAGCATTATTGTGTCCTTTTTAACTCGTTGGGTAACCAGTTGTCAATTGCATTAGCAGGTCATTTAGAAGAATGAATATCATAACTTCTTTTCACATCACTGGGTTAAAACATTATAGACACTATGTTATGGATTTTTATAAATGCAGTTTTTGTTTTGTGTTAGGGAGCTTGCCACTGATTGGATTTGAAAAAAAAAAAAACCTTCCAGTGTTCAGCTAGACCTACATGGTGCTGACATTTGACTTTTGACTTCTTTTAAATCATATACCAAAGTATACAATAATTAATAAAAAATAAATAAATAAAACATTACAGTGTTGTAAAATATGGAGACTTATTTTTAAAGAAAAAAAGTTATATATTTAATCAACAGAAAGCTAATGTTTCCAAACTTTTTGTCTTAGTAAAACTTTTCACATTTGTTTTTTACATTTATACCAGATGTAAAAACTTGAGGCAATCAATCAATAAATTAATCAGTCAGATTTTGATGACTGTAACCTTTTTACTAGATTTTATAGGTTTAACATATCAAAATTTTTCCCAAAATATTTTACACACAACTGTGCTTGGCAATCACTGACCTATGCAAACCAACTGTGTATCACAGAATCTCAGTTGCTACACTAGAGTTGTCCTTTTGTCCTGTTACTGTAAATATATGTAAATACAGTATGGATGAATCAAAACTGATCACGTGTAGCTTACCCTGCTGCACTCCATATTAACCTGAAGGACAAGTTTTAGGTCTTTGCAGATTAAATTAAAATGATCTTGTGTGCATTCAGTCTCATCCTATGTATACAAACCTGCATTGACCTCAAGCCTCATGTAGCTGCCATTAGACTACATTACCCTTTACTGGGCTGATATTGAGCTCTTTGAGAATTAATTTGTGCATTGCAATTGGTTTGAAGGTAAATTAATGAAATGTATTATTAGTAACTTGCCTGGGGCAATGCAGCATGTGCCATTGCTCAAATCAGCAGTGGCTTTGTTCCCGCACTCTCCTCAAAGTATATGTCTGCTGCCATTCACTCACACACAACCTCATGGACAAATTTACATGATAGAACTACACTATTTTGTTTACAGAACTGAAACACATACTGTAGCAGTGCATATGCTCATAAAGGATTCTGATGCAAAAGTGTCACATTCAGTGTGTTGTGCTATCAAAATTTAAAGGTTTCAATCTTTCCTTTTTTTGCGATTATTCAGTTTAAGCCTGTTGCTTTCGCCGTGCGCACAAACTTCACCTACACTCCTGCAGATGATGACAACGTCCCCATACCAGGGCACGGGGTTTCTTTTGAAGCTAAGGACTTCCTCCATATCAAAGAGGTCAGTGTGTTCCCAGATCACCTGCACAATCGTTACACTGAAGTAAATCAAATTAAAGGGATAGTTCACCCAAACATTTTTGTTCTGACATGAGTTACTTACCCTCATGTCGTTCCAAACATCAGAACGACGGCTCCTGCATCAGCAGCAGCACACATACTGTAGTGAACTTGGGTCAAAGACTGACACAGAAGTGAAGATGTTGTTATTTTAGTTTTATTTGCACATAAAAAGTATTCTCGTAGCTTCATAAAATTAAGGTTGAACCACTGATGTCACATGGACTATTTTAATAATGTCCTTACTACCTTTCTGGGTCTGGAACGTGGCTCTCTGATTTGATCAAAAATATCTTAATTTGTGTCCCAAAGTGAACAAAGGTCTTACGGGTTTGAAACAGCATGAGGGTGAGTAATTAAATGAAATTAATTTTCATTTTATGGGTGAACTACCTCTTTAATGTCAGTATGTTCAATGAAGATCATTTTTAAATATAAAATATTGTGTTGTTGTTTTTTACAGAAATTTAACAATGACTGGTGGATTGGACGGCCTGTGAAGGAAGGGGGAGAGGTTGGTTTTATCCCCAGCCCGGTGAACCTGGAGACGATTCTGATCAGAAGAGAGGTGCAGGCCAGGAAGGCCGCCAAAGCGCTGGCCAAGTAAACAAACCTGATAAATAATGCAGTGTGGAGTCTTCATTTTGTAATCTTTGTTTTCTTATTGCATGGATGAATCAGCCATTTAAATGAGCATAAATTGGGGCAAAATTCATTATATACAAACTGCTTTTTCCCCCCTCTTGTTACAGTAAAGCGGCTACTGCTGCCAAAGATGATTTGAATGCAAAGAAAGCTGCTCCGCCACAAACAGGTGCACTGACACTTCATTTTTTATTTTTGTTTTTATTATTAGACAAATTATTGAATTTAACCAAATAAGCAGACAAGTTTCCTTTTACAATTTATTATACTTAATTTGTTATCATCCACTTATCTGGATGAAAAGTATGTATGTGGAACATTAATAATGTTATTTTATGTGTCTGTGTGCAATTCAATTTCTAATGTTTCTCAATCGATCCTTTAGTTCAGCAAGTGAAGAAGAAATCGGTAAGAAAATACATTCAGCAATGCTGTGATTATGACCAAACCACACACATTTATGTTTATATTCATATACTGTGTGTTTGTTTAAACATATCTTTTCTTTGACTGAAGGGAGAGCAACTGGCTGCATATGATGTTGTGCCTTCCATGCGTCCTGTGGTGCTCATGGGGCCTTCGCTTAAGGGCTATGAGGTGAGGGCCATTTACTGTTGTCTCTGTATGTACAATGTTCAGTCATCCACTGTCCAAACTCTCTGAGGACCTTCAGCATAACTGCTTTGATGGAGTCAGTGGCTCAGAAGACATTTAAAACATTTAAAATAAATTCTAAAATAAAAATGTAAATCTTCTATAATGCATCTCATTACTGAACCTGATGATTATATTCCCATGTTCTCTTATACCACACTTCTGCTGTATAAATATGTACTGCCCTCTCCTGTACATAACGGAAACTACACGTTTATGAAGTGCTATTACTGAGTTGCATATTTTCTCCCTTTTATTTGAATTTACAGGTTACAGACATGATGCAAAAAGCTCTCTTTGATTTTTTAAAACACAGATTTGAAGGAAGGTATGGTACACGGACCGCCGACTCATTACAAAAGAAGAAATGTGTGTAGTCCAATAAAGTGTTGTGACTTTTCTAATATGTAAATCCATTGCTAGAATTACTATCACCAGGGTGACAGCAGATATTGCACTTGCCAAGCGATCGATCCTCAACAACCCCAGCAAGCACGCCATAATGGATCGCTCCAACACCCGCTCCAGTTTAGGTATTCACTACTTGTCCTTTTCTTAATGTTTGTCTCTCTGTATGTCATTCCATAAAAATTACATAATATATTCTAAATGTATTGGCTTCAGATATAAATAAAACATTTAGTTCAGAGTCAGAAAGAGTCTAGAAAGAATTTATTGGTCATTGAACCCTTTACTTAACAGATTTTTAATTAACTGCTTAACACTGGGATAATAGAGCTTGATGGTGCATTGCAAAAAACAAAACAAAATAAAAACCTATTCAGTACATTTGTCTTGATTTTATTTAATGCATTTTCTTTTGAAGGAAACCTGCAAAAATATATAGTAAACTTAAATCAGTTTATCTAGTTTGATAGATTTCTTCGTAATCGTTTGAAAACAAGACAAAAATACTGATTAATAGAACCATTTATGCAGTGTGTTCAGAAAAAAACTAAATTGATCCCACTTACAGAAAAACTCCCACTGCTTTAAAATTGTGAATTTAAGTTGAATTATTTAACATTAGTGGGTGTGGATCTGAGGTGTGTAGCTTTGTTAAGGGGATCTGATTGGTTTTTTCCACTCTGTCCCTTGCATTGCTCTCTTACCTCAGATGCTGCGGGTATGTATAACAGCAGTAGCCTGTCCATGTTCCCCAACTCATTCCTGTTGGTGTCATCAGAACTGCTTTACCTCTTAGAGAACACTATAAGTGTCAAAGAACCCTAATACTTTTAGTACAGGTCACTGCTTCTAAAAGCTTTGGCTTGTGTTAGACACCATAACCACAAAATCTCCATTGACCTTCATAATATGTGTTTAATTTCATTGGTCAAACAAATGCAAGCAAAAGTATTATAATGTGTATGTAAGAGTGAGTCTTGTGTGACTTTCTCTGTAATTGTGTCTTGTTTTCTGAAAAAAAATATATAAACATTCTTTAAAAAGATCATTTATGTAAGATAATAAGAATATTTAAGAAAAACTAGTTCTCATTGGAGTAAAAGAAACAAAAGAATGCTTAGATATTTTTACTTTTTTTTTTTTACAGTGTGTAGTGAAAGAGAATGTTAAACACCATCTAAGATGATTTTGAACTTGTCTCATTTTTATCATTATAGTTTTGCTCACTTTGAGGCAAAGTGCAAGTTTCAATCCTTCATTGTTCTGTTACATCCTGTGGGCAAGGAACTGTCCTGTCAGTATATTTTGATCATATCTTTTTTTATTGACATATTGCATGACCTGTGTATGGAATGCATTTAGTTTTGAAGATGGGACTTTTACTTGTATATGCCCCATATATATATATATATATATATATATATATATGTGTGTGTGTGTGTGTATATGTATATATATATATATATATATATATATATATATATATATATATATATATATATACTTCATGAAATAGTGAAAAAAGCTTATTTTTTCTTCTTCTTTCTTTTTCTTGAACATTTTTGATGTTCTTCTTATGTGTAATAGAGGAATTGGAGATAAAAAGCTTCCCATTACATTTGAAGTGCTTTTGGCAACACTTCAGCAGATTTGTACTTTGATAGAATAATATTTTCGAAGATGTCATATAAGGATTTTAGGTTGACTAGTCTCATTTATTTCTTAATCTGCCCCTGCAGCCCAAATCCAAGGAGAGGTTGAGAGGATTTTTGAGTTAGCACGCAGTCTACAGCTTGTGGTTCTGGACGCAGACACCATTAACCATCCTCTCCAACTCAGCAAGACCTCCTTGGCCCCGATCCTGGTGTATGTCAAGATTTCATCACCCAAGGTCAGAAACTGTGTTTACAGAACTCGCAAAAATTCTTTCAATAGTCATTTGTTTAATGATGAAACAAACGGATTATACATTAAATACCATTGAAAATGTGGTTATTGTTTTTTTTTAAAAGTCTTTTATGCTCGCCCAAGATGCATGTACTTAATTAAAAATACAGAAATACTATGAAAATACTATTACATGTCAAACATCTTTTCTTCTTGAAAACATTTCAAAAGGTCATTTTAAAATGTTATATTCTTTTAATAGCAAACTGAATATTCACCAGTCTTTACCCCATTCTTCAGTGTCACATGGTCCTTTAGATATCATTCTAATATGATGATTTGGTGCTTATGAAACATTTATTCTTATAGTCAATATTGAAAACAGTTATGGTATTTAATGTTTTTGTGGAAATCATGTTGCATTCTTTGAAGAATATAATGTTCAGAACATATAATTTGTTTTTGTTTTTTAATTATGTTTTTATTAATGCACAATGTTCATTTAATTTGTATAAATGGTTGTATTTGTACCGTAGCTTTTCATTTATAATCTTAACTACATTCTACAAATATTAACCTCAAAGCAATTTGTTTATTCCAAAACAGGACATATTAAGTGTGGATGGTTATTTTTAACACTTTATTAAATAATGTTCAATATTCAAACATCAATTAAATAGCCATTCAGTCATCAGAAATAAATTACTTTAGCTTTCTACCAGCTGGTCTATATGCTATTTCTCTAGTTTGCAAAAATATTAAAAAGTATTATTTGCTAGCATTGGCTTTATGGTGTGAGCTAATAGATGGTATAAAAAATTACGTCAGCCACTAGGAGGCAGAAAAAAAGATTATTTTGTCAGTACAGCGGTATCTGATGTGGTACTATATCAACTTGTTTGATAAACTTGTCACTTTTCTGATAACTGCAAATGTCTTTTAAAATGCACTATATCATTCAAAATGATAAATATCAGCCATATGAATAAGATCTATCTATCTGTCACTAGGTTACACAATACATGGTTTCATTCATTGTCCAAAAGCTTTTTGAATGTGCAGTCATTATATTTAAATAAGAAAAGACCGGTTGCAGCGTGACCTAACATCAACTGTTCCTTCACCCCGTATGCCTCCTACTCATCATTCCTGTCCCTTTTTTCTTTCCTCTTTTCATCTGCTGTTCAGGTTCTGACAAGATTGATAAAGACCAGGGGCAAATCTCAGACTAAACATCTGAATGTTCAGATGGTGGCCGCAGACAAACTGGCCCAGTGTCCCAATGTAAGTGTGCCCTCTGTAAATGCTAAAGACATTAAAATGTTTTCCATATGATTGCAGGAGAACCCTTCTAAAAAATAATTCAGAAAGAGAAAAGGAATAGTTCACCCACATATTTTCAGAAAATTTACTCAGGCCATTCAAAATTGTTTGTTTGAGTTTGGAGAAGATTTGGAGAATCTTAGCATTACATAATTTCTTCACCACTGGATCCCCTTCAGTGAATGGGTGCCGTCAAATGAGATCCCAAACAGCTAATAAAAACAACACAATAATCCCCAAGTAATCCGTAAATAAATGTCTTGAGAAACGAAATGCTGCGTGTTGGTAATAAACAAATCCAACAAGACAATTTTATCATCAAACCGTTGCTTCCAGCTGAAATCTGATCCAGTTGTCTCATCTGAGTCAGGAGAGAAATATGCACAAATCTGTAACGTTTACAAGCTAAATCAGTTCCAAGCTGTTCTAAACAAAACTGTCAGCAAATTCAAATTTTTGGGTGAACTATTCCCCCAACTTTGCACAATGTCCTATAAAAATTAATTGGAAGTTTTTTTAATATGTTCTATTTTCTTGTGTATTGGTTAATAAAGTTTTAAGGTGTAGTGGTCAATTAATCATGATAAAAAATGTCACCTTGTTATGCGCTTGATATATTGCCTCTGATGAACTTAGAGTGTTTCTTTAGAAAATCAATATGAACACCCACATTTTGATCCTCTTTGATGGCATCCTTTTAACACTGCTCTTATTTCTAATTCAAGTCTATCCGGAGGGCTTAATCACAAACTTGATCTTGATCTGATTATCAAGAGACTGTTATTTTTATGCTGCATCATGTTGCAAGGCACCTAAGGCAGTGGTTGACAGATAAGCCTCCCAGCATTATTCCGTGTTATGTGCTTCATTTGGCTGTCACCTATACTTACCCTTTATTGTGACGTCACTATTGGTCTCTCTCACAGGAGCTGTTCGATGTCATCTTGGATGAGAACCAGCTGTCAGATGCCTGTGAACACATTGCTGATTATCTGGAGGCCTACTGGAGGGCCACACACCCTCCTGAAATGGAGCCTCCCAACCCCATGCTGGAGAAGCTGGCAGAAAACACACTCCCCACCAGTCCCACACCTGCTAAGGTACTGGACACACTGAGAAACACGGGAGATGATGTACTGAGACTGAACATTTGCAGACAGAGCCTGTGGATTTTTAGGAGCGAACTAAAACAAAACAAAAAATGCTCTTCAGACGTGTGTTTTCTGACACTCACTTGATAAATTTATTCAAAGATAGTAAATATGCACACTATGGTTCAAATGTTTGGGGTCAGTCTCGTAAACTCTCCAAAAAAATTGCAATTATTTGCATTTTGACAAAATACAGTTTAGACAGTAATGTTGAATAGTATTACTATTTAAACCATTTTCTATTTAAATATAGTTTAAAATGTAATGTATTCCTGTGATGATGAAGCTGATATTTAGCAACCATCACTTCAGTCTGCAGTGTTACATGATTCTTCAGAAATCATTCTAATATGCTGATTTGCTGCTCATGAAACAGCTTAATTCTTTTGGTCACACTTTAATGTCCAATTCTCATTATTTACAAACCATTAACTATGACTTTTGCCTCAATAGACACCTAATTTGCTGCTTATTAATAGTTAGTAATGCAGTTAAGTTTAGCTATTGGGTAGGATTTGCAGAATTTGTGCTTTATAAGTGCTAATAAACAGCCAATATATTAATAATAGGAATGCTAATATGCAACGGCTTAAGTGTTAAACGGTCAATATAGTAAAGTGCTTTCCCCTCAAAAAAAAAGAAAAAAAAAGAATGGCAGTTATTTGAATTAGAAATCTTTTGTAATTTCTTTAATGTAACTAGATAAATGTAATAAAAGTAATAATTTCTCTTTTATAAAAGAATTACTGACCTCAGACTTTTGAAAGGTAATATACAGTGCATCTGTTCAGAAATCATAAAAAGTTAATACCCAGTGTCATTTCAACCACATTTCACATTATGCATTGTGTTTAATAGTCTTCTGTGGTGGAAATGTCATTTTTTGTCGTTGTTTTTGTAAAGATTACTTATTTTGTGTGGTTTCATTTTAAGTCAAATGTAATTGCTATCATTTTATGTATCCTAAATAAACACAATTATATAGTAGTTTCACAATATATTTCACATGATTTGACAATCACAGTGTGATTGAAAATTACAGACCAGTCCCTTTTTCCTTACATTTCACGTACTGTATCATATTTCATCTCAAGTATATGTTATCAGTGTAACCAAGTACTATACTTGGTACTGTCAGTATTCTTTTCTCATTTCATATAACTTGAGTTTAAACCCCTTTTTAACATGAAACAATTTTAACATTTCTTAACATACTTTTGTGATTCTTTTGTGAACGTTCTAAATTACAACTGCTTGGAAACATCCGCAGGGTCCATAAAGTCTGACATTTTGCTTAGAGGTGTGTCATTCTGTGACATTTTCAATTTCCTCTCCACCTTTTACTGAACTTCTCCTTGGACATTTAAAGAAGACTTGAGCTTTAAGGACCTTCGCTGAGTGAGACGGTGGTCTCTGAGGTAAAATGCCTATAGTGTCAGTACCAACTAGCTTGAACTACTTCTCGGTATCTATAGTATTAGCAATAGCCTATCTTATGTAGGTGTTGTAAACTTTATTTTAGTGCTGTAGCGCCACATTTGTAGTTTAGCGTCTTTGGTGGCTTCCTTCTCTGATTGGTGAAGATGTGTCTCCCCCCATAGAGATGGGATTTTTACATCTGGAGCCCAAATGCTGCACTATATTTTGGTCTGTTTCTTTTCCAAATGACTCCAACGCTAACAGACATGGTCTAGAAGCCACACAACTCTAATTTCATGTCATGTATCTCATATACAGGATGAACAGAAAAGCAAGAAGACGGCCGCCACCAAGAGAAAAGGATCTCAAGAGCACCAGCAGGAGCATCAGCCCCAGGCTCAGGAGATGAGAGAGGAGGAAGAGGAGGAAGAAGAGGAAGTGCAGGAGGAGGCCGAGGAGGAGGAGAGGCTCCTTCGTAGTGAGCCAAAGAGACACAGCCATCATCACCACCACCATCACCACCACCACCGCTCCAGCACCAGCCGACCGACAGAGCCCCACAACAACCACCAGCAGCAGATGCGCCACCAGCAGCCCGCCGACATGGAGCTGCTTCCCGCTAAAGACGCTTCGTACGCGGAGTCCCGGAGCAGGCGCACGCTCCCGGGCGAGGGCGACCCGGACCAAACCGAGGTCTACCACAATAGGACTACAACTCAAAGGGACCATAACCACCACCATCACAACCGACATCACCATCACCGCCGCGGGACCACAGACGTTCAGCCGGATTATTCCCACCACAGGCAGCAGGACTATGAGCTGGAGCACAACGAGCACAACAGGCAACAGAGACAGTCGAGCCAGCTGCGCTCACACAAACAATCGCACCACAATCACTATCACTACCAGGGACGGGAGCGGGACAGGGACAGAGACAGGGACAGGTGTGTCGAGACCGAGGAGTGGACTGAAGACATGTACATTCATCGCTGAGATGGACGTTGTTTTAATGCTGCTATGTGAAATGCTGGCTACCGTGTACTCAGGACAACATGGTTTCTCTTTCTTTATCCATTCCGCTGTGTTATTGCCTCCTCTGGTCCACATCTAATTTCCTTGATTTTCAGTTTTCATTCATATACTGTAATTCTGTGTTCCTCTGGCTTTAGATTTAGAATTTTTAGATTTTTTTATAAAAGATTTCAGCACATTGGTCCTTCCAGTCCTGAGTATGTTCTTACATTTTTTTTTTTTTTTTTTGTGCTTACATCTTTGCTTGTTACCGGTTCTGTTTCCTGATATGTACATATGCAAACTGGACACGTCTTATACTTTCAAGCTCTTACCTCATGTTTATTTGTCACCCCTGAGAAAGATAACTGGATCTGTTGACATTCTTTTTTTTATTAATTTTTTTTCAGTTGGTTTTTGTAGAACGTGCTGCCACACTACTGGTAAATATGAAAATATTAACAGTATAATAAGGGAATAGTCACACAGTAATTTTGATATTTTCATGTCTGAGAAAAAAATGGGATTAAATGGGTTAATTATGCATTCACATTGTGCTGCTATTGGCTGCATGAAACAATTCTCACTTGGGCTTTTCAGCTCAAGGATGGGAAATTCAGTTTTTTTACCAACATTTCAAACAATGACTGTCTAGTCTAGTTATTTTTTTATTTTTATTTTTCACCTTATTTTTACATACAGTACAAGGACTGCCCTTTATAATTGTAATGTGCAAGGCTTCTGGGTCAATCGCTTCCGGTTATTTTAGCTGTACAAAAACAATCTGTATGCTGCTTGAAGTTGAAAATTAGTGTTTGTTATTATATCCTTTTAATTGATCAAAATCATAAATGTGCTGATTTGTATTTCAACTAAATGTGTTTTAAATAATTTTATTATACTTTTTTTATTATCAGTTATCTTTCCTAATGAATCAGAAGTCTTGCACATTTACATAAAAATGCTAAATAAAATAAAATGGATATTTTGGATGTTAAAATATTTTCTGTTATGCTAGTTTAAAACACAGAAACAACAACACATTTGTAGGTTAATTTAACTGAAAAGTATAAACATTGTGGCTCTGTGGAACAACACACACACACACACACAAAGATTTAACCATCTCAACCAGCCTGACAGCAACGGCTGTCATCAGTATTATCTATTTGTCTGACCAATGGCAGATGGGGGAGTGCTCAAGACGCCTGTCTGAAAAATAAAATATGTTTTATTATTTCATTTAGTGACACTACTAAGAGCAGTTTTACAGTCGGCATAAATTACTGTTTGCAACCTATTTTCCATAATCTGACACATCTCAGAGGGACACAGAATTTCAGTGAGATTCAAAGCAGAATATTTATTTTCATTTTTCAATTTCACGTCGGCTTTAATGTATACATAGTTCAGTGTTTAGTTTGGCCTGGTTTTCTAGGTGTATGTCACAGAAATAAATCCGGATTTTATTCACAAATTTCATACAATGCATTATTTGTGTCAATATAAAGACCTTAGTTTGTTATTTGCTCATGCAAAATTATTTCAAATGAACACTTTTAATGTTTATTAAACAGTTTCATTCTGTTCCATATTTATAATATATACAATGAGATCATTTTAGCCAACCAGCTGCATGTATTCATGATTTTCAAAATGTTTGTTTAAATATATACAGTATATATCAAATGGATATATAATGGAAAATATACAATTTTCTTAATCATTATTTTCAACTTCATAAAGTAAAAAGGCACACTCAAATGTCCTTTAAGGAATAAGTACAATGATTCAGAAAATACCTATTTTACTACAACTGCATGGTAAAAGTTTTTTTCTGGTTTTGTTAGAAATGAAAAGAGGAAGATGGCAATGATCTCTGATCTCTTCATATTTTCAGTGTATCTGGAACCATGACGTTTATTTACACTTGATACCTTTATGTTTCCTGAGTACTCTATGCATTAGTTTGTGACAACACAATAGCTTGAAAATTGTTTCTATGCATTTGTATATACCTCATAAATGCCTTTGTAGATACTGGATTGATAAAACTGATACTGCTGCACTGTAATTTAGATGTACTTCTGTATTCAGTTGGTCTGACTGAATATTGTGAAATGTTCTCCTAAACAAATAATGCACACGTACGATTTACCATTTGATGTTTTCGTGCATTGTTGTCGTGCATGTGGCTCTTATTGTGCATTCACCTCACTATAGTAACAATTTACAGCAAGTTTCAATTTGTTAACATTAACAATGAAAAATACTTTTAAAGCATTTATTTATTTATTGTTCATGTTAATTTCAGCTTTTGATTTTAATAATGTGAACGTTTTATTGCTTTTATTTGATCTTTTTATGCATTAACTAACAGGACCTTATTGTAACGTTGCCAATATTACGAAGGATTTTTTTTTTTTTTTTTATCACAGATTTAGTATAAATATAAAATCAGTACAGTTCTGAAAACAAAGAAGTTTATATAACAAACTTCTATATTTGAATGCGTATCAGGAAATACATTAATTTCCTTACGGTTGAAATAGCCACTAAATTCAAAGAGGGGATAACATTTTCTGAAACTAAAAATGGAAAAGTTAAATTGCAAATGTTGCCATGTCAGCTGACCTTTATACATAATTTTGTCCTGTTTTTGGCACTGCACTTCCATGCTAACTAAACTAATTTGCATTCTACAGTTGGTGTGTAATTTTTGGTTTGATCAAAAACAGATAAATCAGTGTAAATATTCATTTAGAGACAGTTCTTATTCAATATATTCACAAACTATTTAAAACTCAAAGACAGTATGAAAAAAAAGCTATACAGAACAATGGCAATGCCATATTAAACCAGTGATTCTGGATGATTCTTTAGAATATTGCATTATTACTGCACATTTGCACCATTCTGCAATAAAATATATTTGGCATAATGAACACAGAACTTATAATCAACAACTGGCTTCTAGCCTACATACAGTAGCTATGTTTCTTCTAACATAAAATGTTTTCTACCCTAATCAATATTTGGTAAGCAGGAAAATGTAGAGCCATTATCGCAAAATAAACCTGTTTTTTTTTTTTTTTTTTTAAGATAATAACAGACTGACCATTCTCATAAACAAGTAATTGGACATTATAAAACACAATTCTATTCAGCGATCTCAATGTTGTGAATCAATGATTTGTCATCTTTACTATATGAATAAGCAGCACCTGTGTCATTATACGTGGGATTTTCAAATGTAGGCAATGTTCGTTTTTTTGAGTTTCTGTAGTACATGAAAGCTAGAGCTCCCAATATGCCAATCACTGCAAGAGTCAAGAACACAGCCAAACCCTTATTGACCTTGTGAGGCTCAGGACCTGTGAAGAAATGAGAGATAAATAAATGTCTAGTACATCTATTGTGAAACTGTGATATACACATTCCATCAAACTGCAGATTTATTATATTACATATGCACATTTAAGAATCAGTCTATTTTAAAGTAGAGAGGTTGCTTTTTCTTGATATAAAATACGATTTTTTTATATTTCTTGAAAAAAAAAAAAAAGTTAATTACATAAATTCATTACAAATAAGTCATAATATTACCTTCTTGTATGGCCTTAATGGTAGGACTTATAACTGCAGGAAGAAAAAAAAAAAACAGAAGAAAAAAATCAGGTATTTAAACAAGGAATGTCACATATAACATCTGTCTATAAAATGTTATAGACACATAGATTGATCATGTAATGTTAAATTATTATTATTTATTTTTTGTCTACCCTAAAATATATTTTTGAATATAGTGTAAATTCTGACAATATGTCTCCCTGCCATTATTTGACCATTTTTTTTTCTTCATGAAATAGAAATGTCTAAAGTAAAAATTAAAAATAAAGTAAATCTTCCACAGCATACTCATATTAAAAAAAATATATCATAGGGTATTTGATGTCTTTTCAGGAATATTTAAACAGCAAAATACTGGAACAGTGGTCACCTATGCGTCACAAATAATTTACTGCATAGTTCACAAGGAAGGTTTGAATCAGCATACAGTTGATAAACACAGCTAGAGCAAAGATGCAATCAAGCTGTTGGACATATTACTCAAAATATTATTTCAAATATAAAATAAACAATCCTCTGTTTCTCTGACAACTAATGTTCTGCTATGTTACAAAATGTAACTAATTTTGAAAATTGTAAATGTCACAATACGTACCTTTGGGAGTTTTGCAGATAAATGGTAACATTGTGTAGTCACAATTCTGCTTTTTCCATTTATCAGATGTGGTAGAGATTGATGCGCACTCGGTATCCCAAGGATACCTGCGATAGTCATCTTCATAATAGTTTGTATCTTCCCAGTTAGTGTAATCTACCACAGTATTGTCTAACCATAACCAGTTACCTGTGTAGATAACCCAGGGTGAGTTCATACTTTATAACCAACTCTTTTAGGTTCATGAGTTCATTCACTATTAATGTGAAAACTCTGGGCCATCTTGAAAAGTGTAGAAAACAGAAGAGATTTTTGTATGCAAATGTATATTTGGCGTATTACCTTTCTGGGATAGAAAAAGCCCAATCCAAAAGTGGTTGGGATTTTTAAGGAGCATTAAGTTTTTCTCTATAAACCTCTGTTCCACTTCATCCCTAATGCTGACAAGAGTTGCTCCTGAAAACCAAAGTGCAAACTTTCTTACTCTTTTGTTCTTTGCACCTGTCATGTGATTGATTAAACAGCTTTGTAAATATCCTTACCCCATGCCATACACATTCTAGATGCTCTGTTCCATGAATTCATGCCCGTCACAAAAGCATAGCAGCTGTCTTTGAAAGGTATCCACCCCACTGGACTGTCACCATCTTCATTTGGGCAGTGCCCAGGGTGCTGTGCTGGAACGGTTGGGGGAATGTCTGTGGAGAACATGGAAATAGTGTTTACCAAGCTGATTCAGAAAGTATTATCCATTTAGTGTGGAATATGATTGGATGCGTGTCAGTATTGAGGCTTTTACCTGTTTGTATCACAATGCTTGTGTGTGTTTGCATGTAAAAGACAGACTGCATTTTTACTGACTCTTTCTTCATATTACATTGACATGCCATACATGGCAAAATGTGTCATTATAAATAAGAAATGGAATATTCTTTATATCTTTATATGTGCCAATTGGTAGACAGGGCTAAACAGACAGCGATGTAGAAGCAGGCACTGATCTTGTTCTGCAGCGGCCGTGTTTAGCCACACTATTACATAATAAAGGGGCACATTCCACAACCTGTCATTTTGGCAGACTGGCTTCAACATAAGCTGTTTTTAGACTAATGAGAAAGTTCTGAAACGTACAAGATGTTTTAATAGTACAATGACCTCTTATGTGTCAAAAGATCAAGGGAATTTTGGCTTCTCATTTAAAGACACCTATAAATACGGTTTGACTTTTTTTATTCATGACAAGTGGCGGGTCACTTATACAGAAACCTCTGTGTATAGGATTTAATAGGCAATAAGCTTTCTAATGCATTCTAGAAGTCTAAATAGTTTGATAATAATGTATCCATAATTGTTTGCTGTATTTTGACACACACACACAAACACGCGCGCGCGCGCACACACACACACGTGTATCTCACCTGTTGTTTTCTCACAGACACTGAAGTAGGTTTGATTGCATATAGATGTTTTCCAGTCTCCATCCATGTCCATGTATGCACAAGGGTGGTTGGGCCGTGGTTCAGAAGGTGCCCATTTCTCAATATTCATGTGCCAGTTATTTGCCCATTGAAAATATCCATTTTTCTGTTGGATCCAAATATATACAATTAGTAGATTATGAGTCATCATCAACATACCACACACAGCAGAGTGGGATACACAAAGTACATTTTTAAAAGACTAATTTAGAAAAAAAACACACGCTGTTACATTTATTTTTTCCACATAATGCTCAAAGTAAAATGTTATTTTGTCATTAAATGTGATAGATCATCCACGTTCATTGTATGGCAATGAGCTGTATGTATATTCTGCCAAACATCTGCTTTTGTGTTCCACAGAACAAAGAAACTCATAAGGACGACATTCCCATTTTGGTTGAATATTCCTATTAAATGCAATGCCATGATTTTCGATTTCTCACTCTGGGGCATTACCTGTACACGACTGAGACCAATCCACAAGGGCTGTTCGGACCTATAGACCTGCATCTCAAGGTAAGCCTGTGTTTTCAAACTCCGAATGCTGGCCAAATGAGCCCCCTCTGCCTCGCAGCGACTGTTTGCCTCACTCCACGTTAGATTCTCTTGAATCACTTTGAAAGATGAATTGCCGAGATTGACAAAGGTTTTAGGAACTTCAGTGGGCACTGGGGCAATATCAGGATCTGAACGTAAAAAATGACACAATGGAAGCAAAATATGAAGAACTGTAAGCCTGCAAGATATCTACAATCTCTCTGCAAGTCCACATTGTTCAGTTAAACTCACCAACATCACGACTGCAGATAAAACCGTGAGTCGAATTACAGTCATGTGCCACCCACTTGCCATAGACAGAGCTTGATGCACTGCCCATAAAAACACATTCCTGTTCGAAAAACAAACACTCTATTGAAGCCACTGCTTTTAGCACAAAAAAGAACACTATTCAGTTATAATTTTAGTATTTTTCTCAGTACGGTACCTTTTTTTCAAAATGACGATAATGTGCCCAATATGAATGCCACTGTGAGTGGGGAATTTTTTTTATTAAATAACTATAAAAACAATCCATAGTTATATGAAAACATATTCAGGTTAAGCGTGGATTTTATTAAGCAGGTTTACATACATTGGTTCTAGGTTCTCCTTCTGCCCAGTCAGTGAATGTAACTTTACTCCCATCTGTCCACTTGAACCTCCCGTTGGCCAAATTGCTGAATCCAATCCAGAAGTCTGTGGTCTCATCTCTACTCAATGTGCTTAAAAAGGCTGCAGAAAAATCAAAACGCAGTGTGTGACACTGATCAAGTCAGTAAACTAAATAAATAAACTTTTCAAATTAAGACACAGCAGTTCTTAATTTTAGAAAAATGTCCCATTTTAGTCAATCTATGCAAAAGATGATAATGCCACATTTTCCAAGCACATTTTTAAAAAAATATATAATTTTGAGTAGCACTGAGATCTCTTGTCTAATTCATTAATTAACAAAGCTTTTACCTTGTTGTTGTCTACTCATAATTGATGCCAGATCTCCACCAAGCTCTCTGCAGTATCCTCTCGCTTCAGTCCAAGTTTTCATGTCTTCTTTCATGTAGTAGCACTATAGTGTTTTATATTTAAATGACCATTATTTATTTTCTTCTAAAAATGAATTACAGATCATGACACAGTTTCATGACACAGTATTCTGTGTAAGATCTGATTTTGATATGCAACATTTTCATTTCATTGCACTACAGAACAATCTGGTGGAGAACCATTTAAATATACTGACAAAATGATGATTATTATTATTATTAATTTAACATTTTAAAATATGTTTATAATTACTTTTCCTTTGAAGTTTTTCCACTCAGGAGCACAGCCTCCTTTTGGCTCTTGTGAAGGGGCCACCGTGGTGTTTACTGGAGGTGACTGACTTCGCTTACAAAAAAAATTATATTCATCACCACAGTTAATAGTTTCCCAGAGTCCTGTAACAGACAACATACTTTTTGTTTAATGTAATTTATCAAATGTATCAACAGTGATCTGATCATACATCATAAACATTTTCTGCACCAAATTTATGAGTGGTCAATAACACATTCCACTAATTATAGATAAGGAGATATGCTGTACCTTGAGATGTGGTCATCTTCACACATCTTTCCTCGCTGTTTTTAAAAGCAGGCTGATTTCTTTCCCAAGCTTCAAACACTACAGGGGACCCATCCATCCACCTTTACAGAAAAAAAATATACATATTTTCTTATTTGTTCTTTTGCAAAGGGAACATAGAGTGTTGCTTGCATTCCTTAAACCTACTGGTAAGTATTGTCCAAATCAACTGTCAAACCAATGATAAAATCATTGTGCGAAAGTTTAGTCTGCAACACAGAAAAAAAGCCAGTCACTAAACACTAAAGCCAGTCAGTAAATGATACAGAAAAAATGATAATACAAAGAATCAATGCATGCACCACATATATATGCTGCTAGAAAATGTGACTCAGCCCTCATACCTGATGCCAAAGGAACACCCGCTCGTCCTCATCTTTGATAACCACAAGATCGCCATGTGATTTCTTACAGAATTTCCGAGCATCGTTCGTAGTCTTTGATGAATACTTAGACACATAGTACTGGCTGCCTTTGAACTGAATCCAGCCATCCTCTGTTTTATTATAAACTTAAATAAAAAGAAATACATGTTTTTTTAATTGGAGTTCCTCATTTACCCCATCACTGTGGCAAAAACAAACAAAAACATTTGTGCAAGACTTACCTGGATCTGTAATATTTACTTCCTTTGGTATCTTTCCTAAAAACAAAGCATAGCAGTTAGCTGTCATGTATTGAATTAAAAAATATAATTTTCCGTGACACTTTAGTAGCCTATATTGACCAATTCTCACTCTTAACTCGTGCCTTTTATTAACATATTAGTAGGCTACTTATAAAGTAAATATTCTACATTCCTAATCCTACTACCTTACTAGCTGTTAATAAGCAGCAGATTAGGAATTTATTGAGGCAAACTCAAAGTTAATGGATATTTGTTAAAAGCGAGAATGGGATCTTAAAATAAACTGTGACCATATTTTATTTTCAATTGAGTAATGATAGAATTAGACTTTAGCCAGATTGACGTTGATGTTGTACCTTTTTGAATCTGACAGAACCAGTCCTTCTTGTCTA
This sequence comes from Carassius gibelio, assembly GCF_023724105.1. Taxonomy (NCBI): domain Eukaryota; kingdom Metazoa; phylum Chordata; class Actinopteri; order Cypriniformes; family Cyprinidae; genus Carassius; species Carassius gibelio. The sequence goes on from NC_068397.1 coordinate 19,431,511, forward strand.
GACAGTTGACGTCATTCCATGCTCCATCTCCGTTCCACTTTAAACTCATTTCAACACAATTTTCAATGTTGTTGTAATTATTTGGTTCATCAGTAGCCCAGCTTTGAAAGGAGGACTGAAAGAGAGTAGATTTAGAAAAACCAAAATGACATCAACTGTGAATTCTATGTACGTAGCATTTGTTGTCTTTTAACAAATTCTTTATGAACTCACCGAAGAACCATCACTCCAAACAAAACCCACAGCGGGATCGTACATTCTGTAACCAATCCATGATGGATCCATTCTATAACCACTAAAACCACATAGTTTATTTATTTGTTTAGCGTTCATTTACGAATGAATCTTTTTCAGTCATGTGACTTTTCTTCTCATTTACCATTTCACAGTTTATCAAAGTAATGGCATGGAATACAAAACCACAAGAAAGACACGAAGACAAATATAATATTCATTGACATATAAGCAAGTGTATAGAGATGAACTGTGGCTTAATTATGGGTAATTATTGTGAATTATGGCCGCTGATGGTCAGTGTCACCTGACTGAAATACATGTTTGCTATTGATCATGTTAAACAAGTTATTCCATTAGCTGGACATTCTTCAGCTATCATTATGCAAAGGTAATGATAAATATTACCGTCTTCGTGTCTCAGAAAGATCAACCTCATGATGGATACTCAGGAGATCACCGCCAAGTTCTCGGCAGAAGTCAAGAGCTTCATCCCAAGTCTTCTTTTGGCTCCGAGGTACATCAAAATTCTGCCAGAAAAGAGAAATCAGTCGGCTAGTCTTTTATTTTGTTTAAATATCAAATTTATCTAAATAACTTAAAAAGCCTGTTTTACCTTGGCACAAAAGTCTCTTAACAAAAGTGAGCTCCAGCCTTTGGGACAGGCCAATTCTGTTGTGGTTGGTGGGGCTAGAGTTGTAACTAGTCCATCGGCTATGTGCTTGCAGATGTATTTTTCCTTATTTGAGCAGCTGAGCACATCCCAAAGCCCCGCAACAAGTCCAGTTGTCATGGCTACACAGCCTTGTTTTCTTCCTAATTTTTTTAAAGATTTCTAAATTGTCATCCTGTAATTATGAGAAACCAAAAACACAATAATTTCATTGACATTGAGTACAGTACCTGGCATCCCAGCGTTGAAATGAGTATATGGGACTTCCTTAGTGTTGGTCCATTCAAAATTGTGCAGATCCCTCTGATTTGACAATCCGATCCAGAAGTACTTCTCTGGCCGCGCTCCAACTAGACTAACAAGGAATGCATTTTCTACTCTAATGGGGAAAAACAGATTAAGTATTTTGAAAAAGAAGAAAACAACACTGAATACTATTCATAGCTTTTAAATATGATATATATTTTAAACATACATTTTGAAAAGTTTTTTTTTAATTGCTTCAAGATTTTAGTCAATGTATTAAGAATTCCTTATCAGGTGTAGAAAGGACAAAAAGCGTGTAACTGAAGGAAGTGATCTGACCTGGATGAAATATCAACCAGTTGGGAATCATCTTTTGCACACATCTGTTTTGCTTCTTCAAAGGTCTTAGTCTCGGATCCTGCCATATAGCAGTAGTACCCATACCTGGTCCAACCCTTCTCAAAAAATAAGACAGCCATCAGTGAATACATTTCACCACCTGATGACAAAGAACATAACTACAAGACATAATTCTAGAATTTTAGCCAATTTTCTTAAAATTACAATACATACCGTTCTGCATCCGGGACTTGTGATAACTGTGTCATTATTCGAGGCTTTAGAACTGGCCTTCTTCTTACAGATGAATCCATACTTGCTTTCACAAATATCATCGGCCCACTTTCCCTCCTAAATAAGAAACATGACGCATATGTTCAGTTCAGCGATCCATAATGCTATGAGAAAAACTATGCAACACAAATTTAAGATGACTTCTCAAATAGTGTGCAAAATGTTTTTAGTAAATGCTTTTTACTTGTGAAGCTATTACCTCTCCTCTCATTAACACGCAGTCCTCGGCATAGACAGCATTGTGACTCGGCTCACTCACTTCCCATGAGGCAAACGGGATGCTAGACTGGTCACTCCACTCAAACAGCATCTGCGTTTTACGGTCATTGAAACCAATCCACAGCTCGTCTGTTTTCACTGAGAATAGAGATGTAGATGACCGACTAGCAACCTTATATGGGGTGACTTCTATACCTTTTTTTTTTTTTTACAACAACACTGTTAAAACTGTATTTAAATGATCAAAACGTACAGTATCCAAGCTGTGTGATGACAAAGCTTTGCTCTTCTTTGCTGAGAATACTCAGCAGGTCTCCACCTTCTCGCAGACAGGAGTCTCGTGCATCCAGCCATGTGTGCTTATTGCGATGAAGGAGATAACAGTTGCCTGAATATGGAATCCAGGGGCTATGGCAAAAACCAGTGTCCACCACTGTCCAAAACGACAAAGATAACACATTACCAACACCGTATACAGAACAGTATGGTAGAGTATACCAACATTTTGGATACCATAGACATTTACCAAAATTCACTGGGAATACGCTGGGAAGCCTACCTGGTGGAAGAGTTGGAACAGAATGGCCTCTTTGGCAGACATATCCATGTCTTTCAGAACAAGGTTCATTTGACCATTCAGAACCAAAAGCATTTTTCATGACACCACAATTGTAGCCTGGTTGTGTGGTTGGGTATCCTTCAACAAAGAAAGAAATGATCATTTCAGTCAAGTAATACGCCCAGTTAGCTAGTCAATGCTTTTTGTTGTTGTTGTTGTTGTTGTTCATTTAGTTGTTCATTTCAGGCCAAAAACATGGTTATTAAATGAATAGTGGAGGTCTCTCACATCATGCTGCATTAACATTTATTAATGTACACATTCCTTTGTATCTGATTATTTGATAACTGGGAATCAAACTAGTGTTGTTGGTATTATACTCTTCTAATTGAGCTAGATTAATTCAGTGAGACTGAATCATTTGACTGAAAGATGGTCTTACCACTGAGCCATTTCAGATAGCGTAACGGCTGTCCATTGCTCCATTGCCATCCACTGGTTAAATCTAATTTATTGAGTCCTGTCCATAGTGTATTTTGCGTCATCTGGACAATTCCTAGACAAAGCAGTTTTCTTAATGTTTTATTCTTTGGATATTTCTAGACATTCATCAATATTACATTAGTGCATTTAGTTGATGAATAGTTCCATTCAGACAATTTTTTTGATGGGACTGTACCTGCAATAAAGGTGTGTTCGTGAGGTTCAGAGACACTCAGCAGCTCCGCACCTTGCTGCTGGCAGCTCTTTCTAGCCTGGTACCATGTCAGGGCCGACCCAGTATTCACTTGGTAATAGACGTTTGTCAGAGGATGTTTGGTCCAGAAAGTATCTGCAAAACATCACTACACATCAGTAGGTGCAAGCTAATGTTTCATTGTTAGAATATATATATTATTTATTAGTTTAGTCTTCCGTGATGGACAAGTAACAATTGTAGCCTCAAAGATTTAATATTGATCATGCAGGTAACAATTGAAATGTAAAGTGAATAGGAAATAAACCTACTGTCAGGTGTTGGGCAGTAGCCCCACAGCTGATTTTCACCGTAGTTTGTCTCAACAGAACACCATAGACGTTGATCTGGTGTATCAATTTTGGTACAATCAGCATACCATTTATTTTCATAAAGAAAAGGAAATTGGCATGGGCGTCCAAATGCATTCCCACCAATGGTGTACAATTCTGTAAAATAAAATGTAAGAGTCTGTTAATCTGTTATTTGTGCCATTAATTGTCTTGCTGGTGAAATGATCAGATTATGCACGAAAACACATTTAAATTTGCAATAAATTAAATTGATTAATATTGGAAATTATTTTGTAGTCAAAAATGTATATTATAAATCAGTTGCATTGGTATTAAAGGTAGTAATAGTATATACTAACAAACCAGTTCCTTTAGGTCCCTTACCCAATCACTCATACAGTATACAGTGTTACCTTGGATTATGGCAAATATCAGAAAATATTCAAATATCGATGCAGTGATTGACCAATCAGAATAAACTATTACATATACATGGACATGTACATCTACAGCTACATAATGTACTCAGGTTTCAAGAGTACTTGGAAATGTTTTGATTTTGTTATTTTAAAGCCTTTCAAACAGAATTGATGACACAGTTTTTTTTTTTTTTTTTTTGTGAAAACATAACCACGACCACATAATCACTATGTTCATTGTTCACATGCCAATGAATAACTTACTATTCAGATTCAAATATATATTTTTATGCAACTGAAAAAAAAAAATTTATGACCAGTCTTAAAGAAAAAACTGATAACTAACTTATAAGACTAGTAATGACCACGGACTGAACTGCTGGAAAATTGTGTGAAAATTGTCTCCTTAAAGGGAGACGCAACCTGAGTCGTCAAAAACAGATTGGATTTATATTTGTTTACAAGTCGCAATAATGAGCAATTGAATAAAATTAGTGAGCATACAGTAATACTTGTTAGGAGGGGAACATATACTAGAGACTTTCTAATGAGGTCAAAAAAGGTTGGGAATGAATGTTTTATTTCAACATTATTCGGTAAAACATACATTTTCATAGAAAATGAAAAAGTTCAATAGAAACATTAAGACACATACCTTCATAAGGCTTGGAGCAAATGCTGTTTTGTGATCCATGAATTGTCCATTTGCTCTTCGCTCCAGTGTCTTTAGAGATCATGAGCATACCATAATCATTTACATCCAGGTACAGAGACTCATTCTTTAGGCCAAGCAATGTATCATCGTGGCATTCCCACTTCAGCAGATCACTGTCATTGTCACAAATCAGCCACTGCAGTTTTTTGCCCACTGTTTTACTTCCTACTCCAAGACATTTCTTTGTATAAGTGTTCAAAATTAGATTCTTTGAAGTCCAGCGATACTGTTGTAAGTTACTGTTTTGGTCACAAGTGGAAATTAGATCCAGGGAGTTGCTCATGCATTTGTTAAGGTCCACATTATATATAAGAAAGCTTCCTGCTGCACACACACAAAAATAATAATAATAATAATAATTATGAGATGATCATATTGTTGTTATTTAAACATATACAATGTGCTATATAGCATTTTTTCCCACAACAAATAATACTATTTTCAACAACAAAAAGCATGATTAAAAATGCCATTTATTTTTCAGTTTGATTAAAGTAAAAATACATACCGGTCTGTGCAAAGCAATTTTCTAGATTTAATATGAGCAAAATCACTACTGTTATTATTTTCATCTTGACAACATGTATTTTGTGCTGCTGCTAGGTTCATTCCAGTGTCATCGTCTGTCTTTGGCTGAGATTCTGCAGTCTCACATTTGCTTATGCGGACCTGCCTTTTAAACTGGTCTGACTGACAGATCCACATCCTGTCACATGTCTCTTTCTTCAAAACTGTCGAAACTCTAACGTCACAAAGATTCTTTGGAAAGGAGGAATGTTCTCAGTGATCGAAAACATGTTCTTAGTCAGCTTCATTTTGTGAATTTTGGTGTGAATACGTGTTTTGGCTGGGTTATTTGAGGAACACAGATCATTTTGGCAGTAGACTGTGATTATTATTATTATGAAAGGACAGACCTATAGTCGCTGTCACCTCCTGAATCACTGAGGCATTCTCTCTTCCCAGCAATGGTTCTGCACTGTCAGGATATAACAAAATAGTTGTAAAAACAAAAAAAAATTACACTTAAAATGTATGATCTTAATGCAATTTTTTGTTATGCCTTGTACTCATGTTCCTAGAAGTCCTGTGTAAAAAACTTGACAGTTAATTACCACATACAAAATTATGCAATGGTTATGCCTGCCCTGAAACTGTTGGATACTGTTACTGTCTGTGACCCCACAATTAACTTTGTAAATAATATTTCTAAATATATAATTATATTAATATGTTATTCTATAATTATAAATCATTATCAATCATTTTTAAAGATTTGTCTCCAATCACTCAGTGTATTTCAGTTCATTTTGCATAGCCCTTGTAATGACATCAACATTTTTCTGCCTAAGGAAAACCAGTTAGGAACACATCGCTGATTAAATGCAGGCCTACCAGAGAGCCACACTGCCCACACACCCTCCTGAAATGGTTCCAACCAAATCCAATGTTTTATGAGCTGGTGGGGGGAAAAACATTAACTCAACAGCCCCACATGCTATGTACATAGAAAGAAACAGACACAAATCAGGCTATTGATTTATAGAAGAAAACAATGTGAGAAATATGGACACTCAAGCTATACTTTTGCATTTTATGGAAAATATTAAACCACATGGTATTTTTTAAAGGAATATGGAACAAACACACTTTGTCTATAATACAAAAATTAAAAAGTTTTTAAAACTGTGTTTTCTTTTTTGTCTTGTCTTCTGTCTACCTGCATGGCTGTTCAGTCTCTGGTTCTGGCAAAGGACTTTATAAATCTCTTCACTCATGATGAAGTAGAAATCATTGTCCAGTGAGGGTCTTGATTCAACCTGTGTCAGCTGTGTCTCTCAGTGCCAACAAAAATGTGGTTCCATTCAATTCTCAGAGCATAACTTCAAGAACATTTTAACTTGAACTGGCAATGATGCATTATATCCAAACAGTAATACCATTTACTGTGTGGATCCATCTGAACTCAACATCGGCGCCATGAAGGGACGGGCCATCTAGGTGCCACCTCAGCTCAATAAGCACCCTATGGAACGTGATTTCTACTGAGCCTTCCTCTAGTCTTAAAAATGACTGCACTGCAGACTTACTGGTGATTCTCATGAAAGTATGACTACCTTATGACAGATTGGATGGAGGGAGGACTGTTGAATACTAACTTGAGTAGTGCATTCATTTAATTAAATGAGCCAACCATTAAGAGTAATTTGGACGTGAATCGGATAACATTTATCACCACGTGGATTTGTTTGTGGCGTTTCTTATCTATATTTTTCCTTACATGTTTTTTCATAGGTTTAATTTAGACTTTAACCTTAACTCTTATCAGTCAAGTCAAGTCTGCTTTATTGTCAGTTCTTCCACATGTACAGCACATACATACAGAGATTTGAAATTGTGTTACTCTCAGACCCTTGGTGCATACAGATAACAGTAGAGTAGAGCATAAAAATACAGATAGATACAGATTAAATGTAAAATATAAATATACAAATAAGTGAATGTAAAAAAAAAAGTTAAATAAAGCAGCACAAGGGAATCCAGTTAAGTAAACAAACAGTGCAGTTAAAATGATTGTAGTGCAAAAGAGCTTATTCAGTGTGATTAAAGGGACAGAAAGCTCAGTGAGCAGTTCTTTATTTAAACTGTCTGAAGGGATAGTTGAATGAGGTAGTAAGCAGACCAATTCTACACAAAGTGTCTGGGGCAGGTCACAGTTTGTTAGTGGGAGGGGGGAGCGGAAGTACCTGGGGATGTGGGTGCTGGTGGTGGGGGGTGTCAGAGTTCAGTGGTGTCTGGGGCAAGGTGGGGTGGGGGGGTCAGGAGGGAGTTCAGATTCCTGACAGCCTGATGAATGAAGAAACTGTGTGACGGGTGAGTGGGATCACCTGTTGTGCAGAGGGTTTTGCGGGTGAGAAGGGTTCTATAAATGTCCTGGAGTGAGAGGAGAGAGACTCAGCTGCTCTCACTATGCGTTGAAGAGTATGTATGAAGCACCTTCAAAATATGATGGTGCACATGATGGGGGCTGAGGATCTGATTCTTCTCAGTTTGTGGAGGAAGTAGAGATGCTGCTGTGCTTTATTGGCCAGTGCTGCTATGTTTTCAGTCCACGAGAGATCCTCTGTGATGTGCACACCCAGGAACTTGGTGCTGTTCACTCTCTCCACAGTCACACCGTTGATGGTCAGAGGAACATGTTGAGTGTGCACTCTCCTGAAGTCAACAACAATATCCTTCATCTTCTCCACGTTCAGAGAGAGATTGTTGTAATGTCATCACCTGGCTTGGCAGCTCACCTTGCTTCTGTAGTTTGTCTCTACTCTGTTTCTAATGAGACCCACTACAGTTGTGCCATCCGCATATTCAAAACGTGGTAGGCAATTTGTCTGCTACAATGAGTGAATTTCCTCTCACTCCACGTTGATATGGATTCTAGAAATGAACAATTTGGAGTGAAGCGTCACCACGGACCGAAAGAACGTGTGAACTGTGAGTCCTCATTGACTGCACACCTTGATTGCAAGTGTTATTGCCTAAATAATATCTGTCGAAATGTGCTTTGATTATGAATGAACGTTTAATGAGCATCATAAAGAATATTATCATGGTCATTGCCATGATTTTACCTTGTCACCTTACCTTGAAGTTCCTGGATGCAAGTGGTGTACATGAATTCTTAAAGGCAGGTGTGATTGGCAGAGCTGATCCCCTTATCAGTACTCTGTGTGCATATGTATGTTTCCAAATTTGAGAAGCTGTGCACATCCCCATGCCCAGAAACAATTCCAATCTTCATATAAAAATATGAAGTCTAATATGCACTTATAAAATATAAATAGAAAATATAATTTAAAAAATAATTTGATGGTCACTAAGATTAAAGTCCTAAAAAAACAAGTACCTTGGTTTCATTTTTGTATTTAGATAGAATATGAAGGTGTTTAACTTTATTAATTAATAAAAAATATTCACTGTTGTGTCTATTCAAGTGTGTAACATAACATGTCCTTGAAATGGTTTTCTAAGTAGCAGTTCCGTTTTTGTTTTTTGCCATCTTTGCAGTTTTTCTACTCACTCTACCTCATTGGTCAAACTGATAGTCAGCCTTTGTGGTTCCATGTGTTTGGATTTGTGGAATTGACTCATGAAGTATAAGGAAGGTTGATGAAGGAAGGCAACTTTCACTTCTTTTTTTGTCTGGAGTTACATAATCATTCATTTCTGTCTTTTGCTTCACACAGTTACAAACACATCAGTTTTTATGTCCTCTGTGGTGATTTTGCAGGGTGAGAACACTCAGAGGAGAGTGAGTAAGAGAAGAAGTGGGGAACCTTCCTAACTGGCATTGATGATCTGTTTGTGGTGGTTAAATGTATTGCACAATGTCAACAGGATAGTGTGTATGTTAGTCTGACCTCACGGTTGCTCAATTTATTATAAGAATTACAAAAAAAAAAAAAAAAAAAAAAAGACTTGAGAATAGAAATTCAAACTCTGGACTGCAACTGAATTGGATTCCAGAATCTGAGTACGTTAAGGTAAGTTTTTACCTATTTTATATCACCTATTTTATATTCACTACTTCATACTTTTATATTAGTTTTCATTTTTTAAAGTTGAAATATTCCGTATTTTCTCTACATTAATATGGTCATACAATTGCATGTTTTACAATAATTATATTTTTTATAATTATATTATTCATTCATATGTTATAATTATTATTATTCACTTATCTATCTATCTATCTATCTATCTATCTATCTATCTATCTATCTATCTATCTATCTATCTATCTATCTATCTATCTATCTTATAGAAAAGAATTGTTGGTTGTAGTTTTTTTCCAAATCAAACCAGTTGTGGTGAATTTGACAGCAATTACAACTTGTGAATTTTCAGCATCATTACTCCAGTTTTTTTATTATTATTATTATTATTATTGTTACTATTATCATTATCCCAAATATATAAATTAATTCTTTTATTTTGCAAGGATTCTTTAAATTGATCAAGTGTGACAAAGACATTTATAATAAAATATTTCTATTTCACATAAATTTTGTTCTTCTGAACCTTCTATCAAAGAAACCTGAAAAAATCTACTTATCTACTTATATGTTTTCAACATAATAATAATGATAATATATATATATATATATATATATATATATATATATATATATATATATATATATATATTTTTTTTTTTTTTTTTTTTTTTTTTTTTTTAACAACAAGTCAGAATATTAAAATAATTTCTGAAGATAATGTGTCACTGAAGACTGGAGTAATGATGATGAAAATTCAGCTTTGCATCACAGGAATAAATGACATTCAAGTAGAGAGCAGCTATTTTAAATTGTAAAAATATTTCAAAATGTTCCTGTTTTTGCTGTACTTTGGATCAAATAAATGCAGGTTTGGTGAGCAGAAGAGACTTTAAAAAACATTACACATCTTATGGTTCAAAAACTTTTGACTGGTAGTGTATATATAATATATTTAAAACCCCAGTTTATTTTAATAGAATGATGAAAAAGTTGTTTAAATCACTGATTCAATGACTCACTCATAAACCTACTACACTTATTTCATTACTGGATGAATCAGCGTTTTTGAACAATTCTCTTGAATTAAAAATTCATTCATTGACAAATAATTTTTTAAGACACTGATAATATAAATGACTGTAAGACCGAAATAATACTGTGTATTGACAGTTTGTGAAGATGTTTCTTAACCAAACATGCTGCTCTCTCTGTGTCAGCGGCAGGGCGAGCACAGATTTGAATGATCCGGTAAGACTTTGTCAAAGGTTTAACAGACTTGGGGAATCGTAGTCATTTAGAAATGAGATCGAGAGGGTGTCTGAATCGAGATCCCGATCTTTTAATGATTAATCGTGCAGCTCTACTCAACAGCTCATTCACAAACTGGTCCAGCTGGGGCTCAATACTTCACTGTGCAACTGGCAGTTGGACTTTCTTACTGGTAGACCTCAGGCAGTTTGGTTTGGCAGCAACACATCCAGCAAGATCACACAGAAAACTGGGGCACCCCAAGGATGTGTGCTGAGCCCCCTCCTCTTCACTCTGCTGACCCACGACTGCACACCGTCACACAACTCCAACCTCTTTATTAAGTTTGCAGATGACACAACTGTAGTGGGTCTCATTAGCAACAGTGATGAGACAAACTACAGGGGTGAGGTAAACCACCTGGCCAGGTGGTGGCATGACAACAATCTCTCTCTGAACATGGAGAAGATGAAGGACATTGTTGTTGACTTCAGGAGAGTGCACACTCAGCATGCTCTTCGGAGCACCAAGTTCCTGGGTGTGCAAATAACAGAGGATCTCTCGAGGACTGAAATCACAGCAGCACTGGCCACAGCAGCATCTCTACTTCCTCCACAAACTGAGAAGAACCAGATCCCCGGCTCCCATCATGTGCATTTTCTACAGGGGCACCATCGAGAGCATTCTGACTAGCTGCATCACTGTGTGGTATGGTGTCTGCAAGTCGTCCTGACGGAAGACTCTTCAATGCATAGTGAGAGCAGCTGAGAAGATCAATGGTGTCTCTGTCCGCTCCCTCCAGGACATTTATAGAACCCTTCTCACCCACAAAGCCCTCTGAACCACCGGTGATCCCACCCACCTGTCACACAGCTTCTTCAGTCTGCTGCCATCAGGGTCTCCAGGCCAGGACCAGCAGACTGAAGGACAGCTTCATTCATCAGGCTGTCAGGAAGCTGTACTCCCTTCGAACCTTGCACCCCTCCCCTCTTTTTCCCCATGCACCACTGAACTCTGAACCTTGATTTTAGGCTACACTCACCCAATTTTCTCTGGGCCCACCCACATTGTAATTTCTGGCTATGCTAGTGCTGGACACAGTCCTAGCAGGGCTCTAATACAAAAATGCACACTATGAATGGAAACTGTAGAAAACAAAAGCCGAATCCTGGACATTTTGGGTGATTTTGAAATTTTTTAAGGTGACATGTCCGGTAAAAAGAGGACAAATGGTCACACTATTTTAACGTGCCAAGGAGCTTAAGACTAGCCAAAGGTTACTATTAGTTATCTTTAAAGATTCCCTTTTGTTTCCTTCCAGACATATTACTTAGGTGAGACTATCAAGTAACTAGTGCTGCTTGCTCAATACCTCTGTAGTAAATGTTGAAATCACACCTGTTCAAAGGATTTTTTTTTTTTTTTTTTTTTGTTACTTGTATCTAATTTAATGCAACTTATGCATGAATTAAAGCATTTTAACCTTTTAGCACATGATGCATTCATTCTTTCCAAGTGAAGACTATTGATGTAATTATGACAATACTAGAGAAAAGTTCACTCTGCTTTTATGATTAGTGCAGTAAAACATAATGTCATGGAGTACAGCAGGTCTCAAAATTACAGAGAGGCTGTTATCATGATCATTTTAACAAATGAAACAAATGTTTGCTCTGCAGGATTTATCTTACTTTGTGAAATATTAGAACTTTAGCATATAAATAGCATAAATTAAGGATTTTACTCAGCAGAGAACTTAGAGGAAACCATAAGAACCAATTCTAGACAGCCATTGGAATGCCATTAGTACCGACTGTAATACTGCTGTACAGTGTGCTTTTTTATCTGGCTTCAGGAAGTAATAAAAAGCTGACAGGTGAAAAGTTGCATTTGAGGTTGTTGAGTCCACTGAACTTTAAAGCACATTGATAAGCATCCCTCATTATAAATGATCTAGATAAGGAATGATCTCTAGTCTCTGCAACTTGTTCCACTGGCTCCACAAGAGACAATCGGAGGAACAGTAGCTTATTGAGAACCTCTTCGTCCAAGTTCTCTTCAAAATGAGAGGACTGTTTCTGCTGCTGCTTGGTAAGAGGTGTTTTTGTTTTATTTAAATTTCGATAAAATAGATTGGTGTAAAGGTCAGGAAGGTCATCGGGGCCATCCACATTCTTTAATGATTGTTTCCCCTTATAAATGTGTGGATTTTATGAAATCCTTTCCTTAAGGTTCCATTCAAAAATCTGGATATGCCTGTTTGAATTTGTGTTTCATTAAGGAATCATTTAAATTATCTCAGTGCTTAAATGAACTGGATAAGATGAGATCGAAAAATGCAAAGAGTTTGCAGATGTGTTATCAGTTGCTGCATAATTCCCACCCTGAATAATTTAATGCTTTTGAAGACTTCTCTATTAGAATTTAGAGATAATAAATAATGCTTATGTTATGTGCATCTAAATGTTTATATGTGCATAGAATTTTATCTAACACTTTACCACTCTAAATTTTAATGCAATAGAATTCTTAAAATGCAGAATGCACAATTTACTTTCTTTTTTTTCCACTGCTATACATTTTGCATTGTATAAGGAGCTTCAATGGGCTTGGCCTCCTGTCCTGATGGACAGTTCCAATGTGCTCATTCTCAAGTCTGTGTTTCCATGGAGCAAGTGTGTGATTTCCACCCCGACTGTGCAGATGGATCAGATGAAGAGTTCTGTGGTAGTTACTGTATTATATCATACACCCTTATTCTCATCCCATCAGATTATATTTTCCCTTGCTGATCACACATAGGCTACATCTTTAATATGAAAACTACAAAAATAGAATCCTGTATAACAGTGGCATTGCTTTGTGGTATTGCATTCAAATAAATGGAAAATGATAGCTTTACAATGTAATGCTAAATTCACAATATAATAAATATCCTTCCTCTCAGGCTCTTGTGACTTTGAGGAACATGCATGCGGATGGAATGATTCCAGTTATGATGAATTCAAATGGCGACGGGAGATGGCAAATGTCAGTTCTATCCCTGGTGTGGACCATACCACAGGATCACCATGGGGTAGGCCTTTGGACTAGGACAATCATTGGACTTGATTTGAAATCATGTGAAGTTTTATATTTAGACTTATGTATTATTTATAGGTGGAATTATGCATTTAGAAGGTGATAATCCAGGTATATGGTCACAAGCTGTTTTGGAGCACACACTTCCCCAGCCCACTGCACTCGGATGCAAGATAAGGTGCAAAGGCAACGCAAACAATTAGTTTTAACTCTAGGCTTCACTGCATGTTTATCTGTATATACTATAAGAATGAGAGTACAGCTTTGCGACTTTACATTTTAGCTTTTGGTATCATCTCCATGATGCTGCAAGTACCTCTTCCAAATTTTCCCTAAGTTTGATCCGCAACACTTCACCTGAAGAGTTATGGTCAATTAAAAAGGGCCAGACTGACGGTTGGGAAAATGCTTCGTTGTTAATTGGTAATCTTTTTTCGGGCTCGAAGGTAATGCACTGCATGCACAGTCATCGTAATCATGATCATTTTTTAGATGCTCTAATTGGGAGATTTGTTTGCATATACTGTTCTTTACTTGTTAATGATTTCTTATTCAATTTCAAAAACACAGCTTGCATTTTCTGTGGATCCTGTATACATTGGAAATCAGGATATCATGCTGGATGACATTACACTGACAGACTGTGCAGAGGGAGACATTCCTGCAGGTTCAGACCAGCTCAGCTGTGACTTCGAGAAAGACGACTGTTCCTGGTACCACGACCAGTCAGCTGACCTCAAATGGAAAAGAGAATACGGACAGAACCCTTCCTTTGATTATCAGGGACCTACACATGATCACACCACTGGCTCTGGTACATATACATATAATACTACATATATTTACAGACATATGTTAATGAAAGGACCATTTATTTAATCAGAAATATAGTAAAAACAGTTGCATTGTGAAAATAACTGTTTTCTTTAATATATTTTAAAATGACATTTAGTCTTGTGAAAGTTTTGTTGCCATTACTCCAGTTTTCAATGTTACATGATCCTTCAGAAATCATTCTATCATCATCATCAATCATTTGGTCAAGAAACATTTAGCTGAAAACAGTTCTGCTGTCTAATATTTTGGAAAAATCATAATTTGCCTTTTCAGGATTCTTTGATTAATATAAAAGCTAAAAGAATAACATTTATTAGAAATTTTATATTATTTATGCATTATAAATGTCTTCACTATCACTTTAAATCAGTCATGCATTACTGGTGAATACAAGTATTAATTTCTTAAAAGAAATACTGACCTTTACATCTGAAGAGTAAACTATTTTTTATGTATAATTTATTAGGCATGCTATTTGTAAAATGTTTACTTTCTGAGAGCATTAATCTCACTTTAATGTAAACTAATATATTATATATATATATATATTTTTTTTTCATGCAGGCTATTTCATGTATATAGCACCACAAAGGTCCTTCAAACCACCTAAAACAGCCAGATTAATCAGTTTTCCACAGCGGGCCAAATGTGTCAGCTTCTGGTATCTAATCTACGGTGGAAGCATTGGTGAGTTAAGATGGCATCTCTCATCATGCTCTTTGATGAAGGAAGTATAGAGTATAGAGTGGGAATTGTATATATTGTATCTGTGTATCTGTGCCACCTTTACTTATCAACACATAATCTTCACCAAACAAAATCTCTAACTTTTTTGTGTCGGTCGGATAGATAGCTTTTGTTTATACTATTTATGTGCACAATTCAAAACTAACCAAACATGTATTTATGTTAAAGCATGTTATTACTTACTTGCATTAGAATAATTACAGTACAGTTCTAATAGTCCTTGGTTTTTCTGTGACTGTTGAAGGTTCTCTCAGATTCATCACCGAGCATGCTAATGGAAAACAGACGCTTATATGGATAAGGACAGGAACTCAAGGCAACAGGTGGCATTTTGTGGACCTAAGTTTCGCAGACACTGAAGAACCTATTCAGGTACTGAATCAAATATACTATAGCTGCATGGATATATACAATATGTACGTGTGTTCTCATGCATTGCATACAATAGTTTATATTTGAGGGCATCCTGGAAGGCACTGATGGCTACATTGCCATAGATGACGTTCAGGTGTCAAGCAGTATAAATGGGTCCTGTCCAGCTGAGCGGGAATGCACCTTCCAAGGCTCTCTGTGTGGCCTGAAGCCTGACCCTACAACAGATTTTGACTGGATCCGAACCAATGGAGAACTGGCCATCGGCACTCCCAGCCCTGCAGTGGACCATACTTTAGAAACCAATAAAGGTCTGAATATCCACCTTTGTTACAGCATAATAATAGCAGCAATGTGATGATAATTCATGTTGTTTAATCCATAGGCTTTTACCTGAGTGCACAGCTGTGGAAGTACCCAAAAGACAGCAGAGGCAGCATGCTGATGGATGTCAATCAACCGACCTCTGAGCATGGAGAATGTCTGATGTTCTGGTACCACATGAATGGAAAAGATGTAGGTTCTCTTAACATCTATGTCCTGGAGCTACACAGTGCCAGATCTCAAATACCTGTGTGGAGTGCAAGTGGAGATCAAGGAGAACACTGGAGACATGGCAGAGCAACGATCATAAGTCCTCACAGCCCATATAAGGTGCGAGTAGATGAGTTTAAGGATGCACTTCATTTTTTTTTAATATTGCTCTGTGCTTACAGTATTTTATCACCTGGGACTTAAAGTGAAAAAAAGTGAAAAGTGACGTGACATATAGCCAAGTATGGTGACCCATACTCAAAATTCATGCTCTGCATTTAACCCATCCAAAGTGCACACACACAGAGCAGTGAACACACACACACTGTGAACACACACTCAGAGCAGTGGGCAGCCATTTATGCTGCAGCACCCAGGGATCAGTTGATGGTTCGATGCCTTGCTCAAGGGTACCTAAGTCATGGTATCGAAAGTGGAGAGAGCACTGTACATGCACTCCCCCCATTTACAATTCCTGCCGGCCCGAGACTCGAACTCACAACCCTGCGTTTGCGAGTACGACTCTCTAACTATTAGGCCACGACTTCCCCAGTTTAAATAAGACTTTAAACTGGCTAATAGCGATGATCATCTAAAACAAAAGTAGTTAGGTACTGATTCTAGATTTCATTGCTTTTCAAGCAGGCATACATGATTAATTTATAATAGGAGTGAAAGTGTGTAACAATTGGGTGGTTACAACATGAAGAGTTTAATATTCAATCTCCAAATGTCAGCCTCCATGTGGTGACCAGCTCCATGTAAAATTTTACATTTTTATCAGGCTATTGATTTAACTTTAAACACTTTCTGTAATTATTTACTTTAAATAATTATTTTGTAAAACGTGCTTAAGTGCTCCTTTGTAATTTTACATATTTGCTTTAAAATGGGAGGTTTTGGCCTGTTGCAGTTGGCAGAGTTTTGATTATGGTTTCTGTTTGCTTTTAACAGCACATTCTATATAAACATGAAAAGTGTCTGTGCATACACTCATACAGCCATCCTGCTAATATCTCTTTTAAAGTAGAGCCATAAGAACAGTATGATATGTAAAATATTAACTTGGAACATTAAAAATCAAGGTCATACAATTGGTAGGAAGTATTGGTTGCACAATAAGGCTTATTGGCCAATAATCTGAGCTGCATGTGCAGTGGTGTGTAGCTGGTCATATATGTATACCCTTTATTAAACAAACAAAATAAAAAATCACTACAGTCTTTTCTTACGGCCACTTTTTAATTTTGACAGAATGCATGCTGTATTTTTGAATGTCTGTCAATGGAGAAAGAGGTGTTTTGCTCACATAAAGTTGTAGTTACATAGCTTCTACCAGCTGGGTCTAAGTGCTAAAGCTAACCAGCAAATCTTGAATTCTGCACACAAACAAATGTGTAACTTTCATTCATGTAATCCAGTCATGTCTCAGCCTCTGGTTTTCTGCTTGGACAACAGGTCGTATTTGAAGCAGTAGTTGGAGATGATCAGAAGCATGACATTGCTATTGATGACTTAACAATCCTAAATGAACCGTGCCCACCTCATGGTGAGTCCTCAACTTTCATAATCACAACATTATTCCATTGCTTCGGATTTTGAAGCAGTAGAGTAATTCATTATCATATATTCACCTCACAAAGCACTTGACAACAATGTGACTGTTATACCATCTATATTAAGCAGTGAACATTATTTTCTTCAGGGTTTTGTGATTTTGAGATGGACATGTGTGGATGGTTGAATACTCGTGTCACTGTCTCCAGTGTTGACTGGAGCTGGACCTCTGGGACCAGTGATGTTTTATTTACTCCTGAGGTTGACCACACCACCAACACTGCCATAGGTAAATATCAACACTGACTTAATATTGTATGTATCAGGAAAATGCTCCCTTTATGTAATTATTTAATCAAATTATTTGAATCACACTCAAAGGCACATGTCCAGCAAAGGAAAGTAAAAGGTGCCAAAGGGTTGTAATACTTGGAGTGCCACAGTTTTAAACCAGCTGCTCTTATTCAGGTCTAACAACTCTTTAAGTGGCTGCTATATGTCTTGACATCCACTGGTTCTCTTCTATCCAGGGCACTACATGGCCTTTGACTCAAAAGCCTCAACAGATCATATTGCTCATCTTCAGAGTGAGGTGATGGAGCCTGAATCTCAAGGTTGTTTGGAGTTCTGGTACCACATGAATATGTGGGGCAGTGGTGAGCATCTTTGTAGAGAGCTTGAAGTTGCTTTTAGACTTTGCAATATTTGGTCATTTAAGCACCTGATGGAATGACAAGAGTGTTCTGAAAAAAAAAAAAATATATATATATATATATATATATATATTTATTTATTTATTTATTTTTTTTTTTTTTGCTACAGCAGTTAACAGTTTACTTCCAGTCTTTGTTGCTGGTCCTAATAATTGAAAGATAGAATTGAGGGTTTTTAGAATTATCTAAAACAGTGTTTCTCAACTAAGCAAACTCCTAAAGTGGCCACAAGATAACTTAAAATTATTTCAATTAATGTTAATATATTAACGTAATTCAACCCTAATCCAAAAATAAAATGCTAAATAAATAAATAAATCAAACACATAAAATCAACATGCAAACTGAAATCATATATACTGTATATTCATTGGGGTAGTCTATTCCTATGACTAATTGAGACAGTATAAAACCATAATTTTTCTTCC
The DNA here is from genome assembly GCF_023724105.1 of Carassius gibelio. NCBI lineage: Eukaryota > Metazoa > Chordata > Actinopteri > Cypriniformes > Cyprinidae > Carassius > Carassius gibelio. The sequence continues at coordinate 19,450,311 of NC_068397.1, forward strand.
ATTGTATATTTTGTTTTTATTGTTTAGACAAGCTTAAACTAGCAGTTTATGTAAATGAGTCTGGTTCTCTACGCTGTCTGTGGAGTCAAATTGGCAATCAGCAGAATGTGTGGCACCATCTCACTGTTGACTACAAATCATCTGAACGACACCAGGTGAGAGGCTGATACACAAAAACATGAAAGTATACAGATACTTGACAGCAAGTGACTTAAACCTCAATGTTTGCAGATTGTGTTTGAAGCCGTGCGCTCATTCTTAGACTCTGGGGTCATTGCTTTGGATGACATCTATATCAGGAGGAACACACACTGCTCTGATCTAACCCCAACAACACCTGCACCCACAACTGAGCCCACCACACCACCTGTGTCCTCGATGGACTGCAATTTTCAGGAAGGTAAGAGACGAATAAGCAAGACATGGATGTGCGCTATAGGTATATACAAGTGTAAATGTGTGTTTATCATGGGCCGTTTGCTAAATATTCCAGATGTTTGCTTGTAGGACTATGTAACTGGGTCCAGGAGACAGATGATGGATTTGACTGGACCCATCAGAAGGCTGGAGAGGTGAATGAGCCATTGCTAGGACCTTTATATGACCACACCATAAAAAACAACAATGGTAAGATTCTATTATACAGATTTCACAGAGCTGATCAGTCTGTAATTTTTTGTCATACATCTTTTCTCTTGCAGGGTTTTATCTTATTGTAAATGTGTCTGGAGAACATGAAACCGGTGAAGCAGCTGTCATTTCCACGCCAATGATAATTCAGAGCACTGACGTCTGTATTGGATTCTGGTACTACATGTTAGGAGCATCTCTTGGAAGCTTAGATCTGCTAGTCGAGACGGTATTCAACATTGAATGTCTCATTACTTTCATTGCTTGTGAATCTTAAACTTGTTTGGATGATAAATAACTTTTTTTAAGTTAAACTCGTATAAATATTGCATGCAAACTATTTCCTATGTAGAAATTAAACAGAGCATTTTCAATATACTGTAGCTAGCATAACAGTATACTTTAAAATTGCTTTTTCAATAGGTAGTTTTATCATTTCTTTTAAACACAATATTGATAATTTTTTCTAGCAAATTTTTGTTTCAAAGGAAGTTCAGACGACCTTTTCTCAAAATCCAAAAAGTTGTTTTTGTTATGTAAAAACATGAGTATTGCTGGTTTCAGAAAACAATGGAAACCATCGTATGGACGAGAAGTGACTCCCAGACCTCTGAGTGGCTGAACGCACAGGTTTCCATTAGTACTGCGGATGTTGATCGAGTAAGAGTTGTCCCCTGAAACGTTGTCTAAACCTAAATCCGCAATTATACATATTTACCAAAAAGTAGAATGTGATTATCACCTTGTGCAGGTGAAGTTGTCAGTGATCAGAGCAGCAGGAGGCAGAGGCTTCATAGCCATCGATGACCTCAGAGTGACTGCAGGAGCCTGTGTAGAGCACAGTGAGTCGAAGGATTCAGAGCATCTTATCCAAATATCAGCCATTCTCAGCCATTAAAGCCCTCCTGTGTGATATCTCCCTCAAAGACCCGTGTGGATTCGAGTCTCCTTCACTTTGTGGCTTTGAGTCCGATGTGACTGACAGCTCTATCTGGCTCCATGTGGACGGCAGCAGTGGCCATGCAGACCATACATATAGAACTGAACTTGGTGAGTAAACAACCGTTTTTGTTGTGAAAGGATATTAGTCATGTAATAACCCATGCTATGTATTTATGTCACATGACAGGCCATTCAATGGCTGTGTTTGGAGCCAAACTTGATAAACCAGTGGTCTCAAATCTTCTGACACCAGAGTACAGCCCATCTACAGAGTCCTGCGTGCAGTTCTGGTATGCTAATAATCTTATATTTGTCCATTATGGGACAGATTTGTAGTTAAGCGCTTTCTCAGCCTTAACAATCAGTTATTGAATATTCAGTACGTTTCAGTATGTTTTGCCTGTTTGTAGGTATTGGCTGTCTGCAGGCTCAGGTGATTCTCTGTCAGTACATGTTCTTCTGAATGGGGAGCTGGGTCCAGCTCTCTGGTCTCTTTCTGGAGCATCTTCTGATAGTTGGGAGGTGGCAGAAGTCACTGTGTCATCTCCCTCTGATTTCAGAGTGAGTTTTTTTTTTTCATGTATTTGCTTCTAAAACAAAAATTCTGCTTTTCACTGATCATTTTTATACCCACCCCAGCCGAGTAGCAATTTGTCAATTTATTATTGAATCAGATTGTTTCAATAAAAGAACTGGTCCAAATGATTTGCTTTTCTTCTGTTCTTATTTTAACTTGAGTTATTTCTGGATCATAAAGAGTCATAATTTTTTTCTTTACCTGATTCAGTCTCTCCTTCCTGTGCTTTTTATTTTTTCAAAATATTACTTTCAGAGTAACAAACAAAATACCTAACAGATGCGGTTTCTGCATTTTAATATCTTCACTTATGAAAGAAGTATGCAGTATGGTATGTGTTTTTTCTGCATTTATTCATGCTTTTGCATTCACACACAGGTGGCATTCAGAGCAAAGCTCAGTGCAACATCTGAGTCATTTATTATTCTGGATGATGTCTCAGTTAAAACGGGAGCATGTTGCTCAAGAGGAAGTTGTGATTTTGAGTCAGGAAAGTGTACATGGGTGAATGCTGGTAATGATGTCAGAGATGGACATGACTGGATTCATGCAGACGGTCACTACAGAGGTCCTTTGGTCGATTACACTACTCACACTGCAGACGGTTAGAGTTTACTCCTTTATCTACTGTGTTTGTTGATTATTGCAAACATTTTTCACAACTTAAATTATATATGACAGCTGATTAGAGACAACACATGATGATCATTGTTTTTGGTGTCGCTCTCTCAGGCAAGTTTCTTTTGAGCCCATCTCTGAGGAACACGCAAGGCCAAAAAAGCAGTTCAGTGCTGATCTCAGAAAAGATCCAGCCAACCAGTGACTCTTGTTTTGAGTTCTGGTACCATATAGATGGAAGGTCTGCTCTTGCTTTCCCATATTTTTGCTGAAGCTAAAGAAACCCTTTCTTCAACTGTTGGACTGTCAGCTGTGATTAATGCAGTTTTTCTGGTGCACTTTTCTATTGGCAGTGACCCTGGAATCCTTAGAGTGCTATTAGATTCAGGTGCAACAGAGCAGGAACTGTTGTTTGAAACACAAATCACTGGGAGCAACTGGAAAAATGTCTCTGTCACCATAGCTGAGACCAAACCCTTTCAGGTGTGAAATACCCATCTATTATTTGGAAAGCTTTTACCATTATATTATATCCATTTGTAATCATGCCATGTAACATTTGTAAACCTTGAATATCAGATTCAAATAGAGGCTCAAACAGGCAGTGAAGGCTACATCGCTGTGGATGACATTAGACTGACGAATGGGCCATGTAAAGGTAAATGGCTCAGTGTTTTCTACACAGTGAAAAAGAATATTATTGTATTATAAAAGCATTATTTAAGGAATGGTTAATGTTTTGTATTGATTTACATTCAGTCATCAGTGTGGAAAGTGGAGTGTTTGTTGGCTGTGACTTCGAGACAGGCACCTGTGAATGGAAAGATATCAGTGTTGGACAGTTTGTTTGGGAAAGGGACCAGAATGGTACAACCACCGCCAACACTGGACCATCAGTGGATCACACTACTGGCACAGAGCTGGGTAAAATCTTTCAGACGACAAAGATCCCAGAATAATTCTATTACCTTTTTTTTTTTTTTTTAACCATTCAAAAACTTAGGTGAGTTTTTTTTATATGTATATTTTTTAGGAAAATTATCTTATGTTCGTCAAGGCTGCATTTATATGATCAAAAATACAGTAAAAACAGTAATATTTTGAAAAAAAATATTAGAATTCAAAGTACTGTATCTGTTGTCTTTTGAAATCTTTTTCCTGTGATGTCAAAGTTGAATTTTCTGCATTATTACTCCAGTCTTCAGAGTCACACGATCCTTTAGAAATCCTTCTTATATGCTCATATATTAATAATAATAATAATAATAATAATAATACAGTAATAATAATAATAATAATAATAATAATAATAATAATAATAATAATAATAATAATAATAATAATAATAATAATAATACATTTTATTTATATAGCACCCTTCCGGTGCTCGATCTGGTACTGAAGAAACAATATTATTATCGAAGTTGAAAACAGTTTGACCACTTGAAATTTTTCTGGAAACCATGTTTTTTTTCTCTCCATAATTCTCACAAACACAATGGTTCTCAAACTTTTCATGTATACCTGTATATCATCAAAAAAAAAAAAAAAAAGGAAATGAAATGAAATGAAATGAAAAGAAAATAAACTTAGGTAATTTAAAAATAGCAATTTTAGTACTGCCAATTGAAAATGCAAATCCACCTAACCATAAACCTACCCATCTCCACGCCCTGGCTCAAATGGTTCCAAATCTTATACATATTATTGTTACAAAATGTAGTTTTATATATCCTGTTACACATTTGTACTTGCAAAACACCATTCAGAGGGTTGTTACATGTTTGTAGTTACAAAAGTATTTTATGTGTACTTACACTGTGGTTACATACTACATAAACATGTAGTTACTTTGTAAATACACAGGTATTAGGGACACTTAATATAAAGTGGGACCATACATGTTAATAAAAAACTCTATCGACTGTACACACATAAGGCTTCAGAGGAGCATTTTAGAGCATATGGAATGCCACACTGGGTTTATGGACTGCATAATGACTTAAGGAATTGCTCAATTGTTTTCTCTGTAACCAGTTCTTTGAAACGAAATGATTCAAAGGATTAAGTCAGAATTCCCCTAATATATAATGCAAAAACAGAATGTTATCAGTGTCATATAATTAATAAAAGCATGTACTTGTTTTAGGCTGGTACATGACAGTAGAAGCCAGTCGTGGTGAGCAGAACAGCTATGCTGCTCTACAGAGTCCCACCATGAAAGAGGCCAGCAATGAGTGTCTATTGGAAGTCTACTACCACATGTTTGGAGAGAGTAAGACTAGATGTTTTAAGCGTAACATTGAGACTTTACAGAATTTCTGGTACTACAAAAATATTTATTCTCTAGTTAATTTATCTGCATTATCTCATCTTTGCCAGGTATTGGGGAACTGAAAGTGTTCCTTCAGGAGGGCACAAGGAGGACGCCCTTGTGGTGGATGTCTGGTAATCATGGAGATGAGTGGCATCGGGCAGAGTTAAGTGTGGGTCGCACACATCAAGTTTTCTCTCTCCTCTTCGAGGCTACCAGAACCTACAGTGAGCTCGGTGACATTGCTATAGATGACATCTCCTTCTTCAACTGCACTCTGCCAGGCAGGTCACAAACACATCCACTTAATCTGCAGCAGTCATATAACTGTAACCTTAAGGCCCAAGACATTAGTCAATCATACATTATTTCTTCTTCAGGGCCTCAAGAATCTTGTCAAGAGGGAATGTTTACATGTTCGAACAAGGTGTGTGTGGAGCCGAACAGAGTGTGTGACTACAGTGATGACTGTGGTGATGGTACAGATGAAGAGCTCTGTGGTATGGCTGTGGGTTATTCATGTCTGTTTGAATTATCAAAAATACAATTCTGTCATGGTCTCTTTGTTTTTGTTTTTTTAGCTTTGCAGGCACTTTTGAAGTCCAACAGGACAGTTACATAGAATGAATAACTACTGTACTGTTTTGTCGGTCTAGATGTAAAGGGTTTTACCCATCGCTGCAGTTTCGAGCATGGCATGTGCTCGTGGGAAAAGAGTGACTTGAAAGCTGGTTGGATTTTGCAGAAAGGAGAACAGGCCTGGCCAAAGCATGGACCACCGAGAGATCACACCCGCAATACTGCAGCAGGTACACCAATTCCTTCTCAAATTTAAGCACATACACTACTGTTCAAACATTTGTGGTCTGTAAGATTATTTTTTTTTTGAAAGAAATGTATAATTTTATTCAGCAAGAGCACATTAAACTTATCAAAAGTGGCAACAAAGAACTTTATAATGTTACAAACATTCTCTTCTTCATCTAAGGGCTGTTTTGTTGATGCGTGCATTTCTGGTAAGAGTGATTATGAAGTGAAGTGAGTGAAGTGAAGTGAAGTGACATTCAGCCAAGTATGGTGACCCATACTCAGAATTTGTGCTCTGCATTTAACCCATCCGAAATGCACACACACAGAGCAGTGAACACACACACACACACTGTGAGCACACACCCGGAGCAGTGGGCAGCCATTTTATGCTGCGGCACCCGGGGAGCAGTTGGGGGTTTGATGCCTTGCTCAAGGGCACCTAAGTCGTGGTATTGAAGGTGGAGAGAGAACTGTACATGCACTCCCCCCACCCACAATTCCGTCCGGCCCGAGACTAGAACCCACAACCCTTCGATTGGGAGTCCTACCCTCTAACCATTAGGCCACAACTTCCCCTGATTCTTCTACCATGGGGAACACTAATGCATTTAAGATGTGTGTGGATCCATGTCCTCATTATTTGACACCTGATGACACACACAATCTTTGCGTATTTTGTTTGATTGAAGAGCACTGCTCTCAGTTGTCTCTCATTTCAAGGAAAGAGGACAGCCAACAGCTCCCCAGAGGAAAATGAACTCGTGAGCTGAAAAAGGGTCTTTCCCTTTCACACTCATTGACCACAGATGAGAGTGAGCTAGTGCTAGTGAAGAAGTTGAGAATGAGTCCTCCCAATCCTCCTGCCCAATGTATGATGAGCTGCTTGCAGTTATGGATTGCACCACATCGAGGCTTGACTTTGCATGGAAGCGCCTCGAAGCGCCTCGTGGTCGCCTCTACGAGCGTTATCTTTCTAGCCATAGCCCTCCAACTCAAGTGAGCCTTCCACTTCTTCCCGATTTCCATGTGAAGGTTTGGAAAAATCCATTCTCATCTCACATCCATAAATTTCAGCATACTAGTTATGCCAACATTGAAGGGATGTGTGAGAATGATTAAGAGAAGATGTCCCCTGTTTAAGAGATTATGGCCTGCTATCTCTTTGTGGGGGAGACATCTTCTCTTACATCTCATTTGAATGGCACGATATATGCGGCAGAAGGTCTGGCTGCAGCCTGGTTGCATACCATGGCAGTGTTTCAGGCTTATCAGTCTGATCTGCTCTGGATAAAGTTCAGGGTCTATCCCCTGATGAGGTGGTTGAGTTGTGTCACACCACAGATCTTGCTCTCTGTGCCACTAAGCAGGCTGCCACTGCCATTGGCAGATCCATGGCGGCTATGATGGTTATGTAGAGACATCTGTGGGCGAATCTGGTGGACATCAGGTTGAAAGAGAAGGACTTTCTTCTTGATGGACCAGTTTCCCCTTGTGAGCTTTAAGTTTAAGTTTAAGAAGGTCAAGACATGCTCGGCTGCCTTTAAATCCTTCATCTACTTTACTGCTGGTTTTTGTTCTGAGTTCTGCTAGGCTATTGGTCAAAGGTGTTACAACTCAAAGGTTACATATGAGCATGTGTATACTTAACACACTAGTTATGCCTTAAGGAATTACCCATAGCAACGTCTAGACGACGCAGTGGTTCGTTCCCTCCTCAGGGAGCCATGGTTACATACATAACCTGAGGCAATTTTTTTATTTTTGTTTTATAGCAATATATAAAATGGTTAATGTACCACTGATATTTTATTTTATCGACAACAACAGACATATAATTAATTTATATACTCCAATAAGAGTAATAAAAAATACTATTATATAATCCTGGCATCAGTTGTGCTAGGTTTGGCCCTATTCATTTGTGCTGTTGTACATTCACATGCAACTATTTTAAGAAAACTATGGATCCATAGTAAACCAATTTTGTGTTATTGCTGGGGTTTTTTTTTCAGCTGTAAAACCAACAAACAGTACTTTGTATTGAGCTTATACACAAGCCAGAATCATCAAGAAGACATTAAATTGGCTGAACCGTTTAATCAGTTTGTAGTTAAGAGGATAAAACAAAGTTTGCATGTGCCAACAAATTATTGACAATAGAACACTCCCAACACATATGAAGAAAAGTCCCTGATGACGCAGTATTACAGATATGGCAGTTGTAATTTGGCTGTAGTTTCATTTTGAATCTTTTGTATGGACTTGTAATGTACAACTTATATTATTGTCCTCTTATAATGAAATTGCTATGGCATGTTCCAGGTCATTACATTACTCCAGCACATGATCTGAGTGAGATCCAGACAGCAGAGATCATCTCCAGCACCCTGCTGCCCAGCACTGATTGCACCGTGAGTCACTGTGCAGTCTCGTGTCAATCAAATAATGAGAAACACAGCCTCTTTCATAAGTACTGATATACCTTGTTCTTGCAGGTGACATTCTACCACTATTCTCATAGTGACAATAGCACATCCGCCAGGCTTGTAGTCATATCGAGGACGCTTCTTAATGGAGATGGTGACCGTATTCTATGGGACAAGTCTGTGACACAGATCTTCCTCTGGCACAGAGTGGAAGTCACCTTTTCTACCTCAGTTAAGAGCAAGGTAAGAGATTGTAACAGTATATGAGTTGTTTACATAATGTAATGCATTAAATAGGCTACTGTAATCATGCAAAATAAATAAATCTGACTCAAATTTATTTTCAGATTGTTTTCCAGTATGTGGGAATGGGTGAGGCTCATGTGCCACAGACAGCGGTGGACGATGTTTCCTTCTCTGTGACATGTGTTCATGATCCTGATAACAGCGAGCTGCCAGTCACACCTGAGCCAACAATGACACCAGCTACAGCAACACCAACGACTGCTGCTCCTCCAGCTTCACCAACAGTCAACCCTTGTAAGGTAAGGGCATTTCAGATGTAACTCTACTGTATTGTATACACTGACTTGTGTATGAAGATGACGTGTCATTTTTGCTTGATTCACACTTGGTTTGTCAAATTCAGGAGAATGAGTTTCACTGCTGGCGATCAGATGGTGTAAAGTGCATTGAAACTGGTTTTCAGTGTAATTATGTCCTAGACTGCCCTCTAGGGGAAGATGAAGAAACATGCGGTGAGTCATTCATTCATTCATTTACTTTCAGATTCTTTCCATTGACATATAATTTGTTAGCATAGGACATTATTTGGCCGAGATACAACTATCTGGAATCTGAGGATGCAAAAAAATTCAAATATTGAGAAAATAACTTTTAAATTTGTCCAAATGAAGTTCTTTGCTTTGCATATTAGTAATCAAAAATTACATCTTGATATTCATGGCAGGAAATGTAAAAAATATCTTCATTAAAACATAATCTTTACTTAATATCCTATTGATTTTTTGGCATAAAATAAAAAAAAATCATTTTGACCCATACAATGTATTTTTGGGCTATTGCTACAAATATACTTATTACTGGCTTTGTGGTCCAAGGTCACAAATGTAAAACATTTAATATAATTGTCAAAATGTATTATACATTTTCTCTTGATCACATAAAACTTATATATAAAATTATATATAAAATGTTAATTTATTATACAGTATATATTATATTATTAATCATTATATATTAAATATTATATAAATAGTTTTTAATTATAGATACTATTTATTATTAATAGTAGTATGATTGTTGTCATATCTCTCTAGGTCCATGCAATTTTGAGAATGGACAGTGCCAATGGAGTGATATAAGTGTAGGTCCTAACAAATGGCAATGGGTGAAGGCCTTAAACAACACAGACCTGCCCACTGACCACACCACTGGAACAGGTAATTTAATGCTAGATCAATCCACGAAGAGTACATATCAAAATAAATACAATTCATCTTTTTTCACCATTTACTTCCCCTCAGGGCACTACATGCAGACATATATCATGGATCCATCTAAGAATGAGGCAGTGTTTCAGAGCCCATCTCTGCCTATCAGCTCTACATACTGTCAACTTCTGTGAGTTCATTTGTAATGATGATGTGCAAAATTTAATAAAAAAAAGCCAAGTAAAATATTCTTGTGAAACAAACAGTTACTTCCATTACACAATACTAAATCATGTTCCTTGTACCCGATCGTCCTCTCTTGTTTATCTCTTGGACACTAGGTTTCACTTCCACATGGGTGCAGGAAGTGTAGGCAATCTCAGTGTGATCCTGCAGAAGGGAGAGGAGGACAGGAAGCTGCTCTGGTCACGATCCAGCAGCACAGCAACTCAATGGGTCCCAGAACACTTACCACTGGGCAAACAAGAGCAGCCTTACAGGGTATGCCAATGTCAAAGCACTTACTCTAAACATGCAATCATAAGTCTGATCCTTAGAGATTAATCCTTGAGTATCCCTGTCTCATATATTCAGACAAGACATATTTTTAATTTGTACGATTTAAGATCATTTTCAGCAGCCAGACCTCACTCAGACAGGACGATTCTAGGTCTACAACTCAGACCATGGCCCTGGATGATATCTCCTTCCACAACTGTGAGAAAGACTACCAGGCTCCAGGTGGGTTATCTGCTGAGAAGTTAGATTTGAGCTGTATAATGATGTTACTTCTTTTAAATGACAAGGTTATCATGTTTTACCTTGTTATGGAATTAAACTAGAAATGAATAGTGTAATATTTTGACTACTTCTGTACACTAATATTTTAAAGTTTCAGGTCATTTTTTTCAATACTTTCATTTAACAGGAACACATCACATTTATCAAAAGTGACAGTAAATCAATTTATAATGTTATGAAATAATTCCATTGAAATTCCATTTTTCCTGAATCCTGAAAAAAAATTTATTGCAGAAATATGAATCAGCTCAGCTGTTTTCAACATTGATAATAAAAGTTTCCTGGGCACCGAATCAGCAGCTGTAATAAAAATTCAGCTTTGCCAGCAGAGGAATAAATTATATTTTGAAATGTATTAAAATAGTAAACAGTAGTTTTTAAATTATACAAATATTTCACAATATTACTGTTTTTACTGTATTTTGGGTCAAAGAAATGTAGCTTTTTTTAGGTTTCTTATAACAACATAAAAAAATTACAAACTCCAAAATGTTTGGAAGGTATACTTAGCATTTTTAAATGTGTAGTTTTATTATGAGATTGTGCCTCAGTTTTCCTGTACTCCAGACTTTTCCTTGGCCACATGCTCCTTTGAGAAGGACTTGTGTGGGTGGATCCAGGGAGCTGCAGAGGACCTAGACTGGGAGAGAAGGAGCGGACCTACTGAGACCCCAAATGCAGGTCCTCCGGGCGACCACACCAGTGGAAATGGTAAGCCAACAACCATTATCACCATATCACTATCAGCTCTATCATCACATGTCTTAATTATGTGTCTCTTGCTCTATTACAGGGTATTATTTGCACATCAAGAGCTCAAGTAACAGCAGAGCGGGGAACATGGCTCATCTGAAGTCTCCTCTGTCTCCCCCAGCTGGACCTGATGGGTATTGCTTCACGTTCTGGTATCACATGTTTGGAGCAACAGTGGGATCACTAAGAATGTCTATATATGACATTTCATCCAACCACATCACATCAGTAAGACTCACAAAAAAATAAAATGTTCAGGGCATTTTTATGGGTTATTCTAATTTCAGATGTAAGAAATTTTCTTCTAAAATGTGCATTTTTATCAGCTTGCTTTGTTTAGGTTCAGTAATTTTACTTTAATGGCAATGTATAGGTCCTTTTCTATGCCATTAAAGTGAAATAGCTCAAAAAAAGCCAGAAGAAAACTCTAATTTTAGAAGAAAATTTGAGGCTTTTGCATCTGAACTCTTCAAATGCTGTTATAGTAAAATGTAAATGCTTTACTCTTATAGTAAATGTTTTACTATAAAATATGTTTTATAATTACCAGATTTGTTTTTTTTTTTATTTGTTCCCCCCTTAAACTGTAGATGTGGCAAAGGAAGGGTTCTCAGGGGAACGAATGGCAGATGGCTCAGAGTCATGTCAAACTGACACAAGTCCATCAGATATTAATTGAGGCTTCAGTTGGAGGGCCGTCTGGTCATATTGCTATAGATGATTTATCTGTCACTAAAGGTGCCTGTGCTCCCACAGGTAATTAATAACATAGCTTAGCATTTGGTCTGTTGTTTTTCACACTGTCCTGTTGAAATGTCCTCCATGCTTGCTAGAGCACCACAAAAATTTGGCACAGCTGTAACATAATGTAGTATTTATCCATCTAGATGCCATTTTCAGTATCAAACTTTAACTGTCAGATTGGTGACAAATTTAGGGCATTGATTAATGTCAAAAACAACTTCTTTAAAATGCAAAAATGTGAGCCTGGTAATTTGATTAAGGGAATCTTGACCGTAAACCTTTATTGCATTACTTTTAAATATTACACTTATGATAATCCTTTATATAACTAGGTTTAAGAAGTAGTGAAACAACAATATATCTTTGAACATTGACAGTTAAGTGTTTTTTTTATTATTAAAATACATGAAATATTGGTACTATATTGGTTATCTTTAGAGTTTTGTATTTTTAGATAATTTTTTTATATATTTAATCATGTATGCTAATTTATCAAATTTGTACAGTTAAAATTATCTTTGCCATCATCTAATGAATATTTAAAAACATTAATAATTTGATATTGCAGTTAATTGTAATCTCAAAATGAAAAATTATATATATATATATATATATATATAAGTGTGTGTGTGTGTGTGTGTGTGTGTTAAATTAATATGTTGTGATGCCTATATTCACTTGTTGAATTTAAAACATTTTTTTTTAATTATTATTATACATTGTTTTGGACAGATTTATTATATCAGCACATCCTTACATTTATAAATGAATGTTTTTGAATATTACCAATCCATAATTGTTTCAGATGGAGTTTGTGACTTTGAGGAGGGGGATTGTGGCTGGATACAGCAGACAGATGATGACCTGGACTGGATCCGGGTGTCAGGAAATAATGTCCGATCTAAATCTAGACCTGGTTTTGATCATACAACCAACACAGCGAGTGGACACTACTTTTATATGGAAAGTGCGCCTGCCCATGTGCAAGGACATACTGCTAGAATGACATCACAGCTTCAAACAGGCAAGAGAGAATCACGTCTCTTCATAACAACTGTGAAATGTTTAAACCATTACCTTTAGAGTCAGAAAACTTCCATGAAAAGAAACAATCCTCTTTCCCAGGGAATGCCAAGTGTCTCCAGCTGTGGTATTACATGGAGGGACAGGGCACTGGGACACTAAATCTGTATCAGCAGTTCTCAGACAAAGATCAGCCCCTGCTGGTGACCCAGTCTGGAGAACAGGGTGGACTGTGGAGGTTTGCTCAGACTCCTCTTACCGTCTCAGAGTCAAACTACAGGGTGAGTCCCTGAATCAGCGCTCTCTCTGATCATCCAGCACATATTTTCAGACTTACAGTCAAAGATTATTGCAAATGCTGGCCTCAAAGTTACATGCAGTTGCTGTCACTGGTCTGTACAGCAATCACGGATCACAAGCTGCACATACTGTATCTGTTCACCAAAATACAGTCTGTACCCTTGAGTTTAATGATGTGGAACTGCAGGAGTGTCCTCATTAACACAGCTGTCTTTTCAGATTGTGGTGGAGGGGGTTACAGGCCAAACTGAACAGGGAGTCATAGCACTTGATGATGTTCAGGTCTCAAACTATCCCTGCACTGCTTCAGGACAGTGTGACTTTGAGGTAAACTTGTGCAGCTGGATGAATCTGTTGGAGGAGGATGATGCTGACTGGCTGAGAGCCCAGGCAGGCACTGGAAACCACACACGACCCAGTGTGGATCACACCACCAACACTTCCACAGGTGAGCCGGAAGATTTCACAGAGCTTCCTTCAAATGTTAGAATTGGTTTATGAAGGAAGTATAGATATATCTGATGTTGTGTTTTCTGTGAATTGGGAAAGAAACTGTGGCACTGTTTTCAAGCGATCCGAGTGTCAAACTACACTATAAATTTTGTTTTGATAAAACAGAGATAGATAGAGTGCAAAAAATCAAGTCTTTATTTTACCCAAAAACACTATGATAAACATATAATGTTTTTTTTTTTTTAATTTAGAGCTGTCAATGCGACAGAATTCAGTGGGAAGTGCATACACAATATAATTCACACACGTATGTCAGTTCATATCAGTACACAGAGAAAAGTTGCTTCAGCTGTGGATAGTGTCAAACTAGAAGTTTATTGTCACAGTAAAATAGCCAAAACAATGTTCTGCTGCAAAACACATGCAGTTTTATTTTGTAACCGCTAGATGGCCAAAGGTTAATATTTTAAATATTGTTACAATGTGTTTAAAAATGTTTTGTGCCACATTTGTTCTAGCCATAACCAAAGGTCATCAAAAAACACATGACATCATTGCCTTTGTTGTATAACACGGAAGGCCCTCCTACTCACCTGTCTGTTGAGAGAATTGGGCTTGAAAAGAATATATTTCTATATATATTAAAATCCAGTTTTATTCAGTAGTGGCATTTTGTTTTTAAAACGAAAAAGTGATGACTGAAAACACTCTTGTTTATGGATTTGTAGAATACAAATTTGAATAAAAAATAAGACTTGGGTTTTTCATGTAAATGATACAGCGAGTCACCTAGTGGTTACAGGTAACAGAGAAAAGATCACTGACAAATAATGATTGACTCTAAACAGGTCTTTTTAGTATATGATTCAAAGACAAGATTCTCTTTGATGATTTGCAAAATTAGCATTTAACACAAATATGCTTTTTTTATAGTTATCAAATCAGGGCCTTTGTTAAAATATAATCACAAGTGGTGACACTCATTTAATACACAAGAAAATACCAGTTGTAAACAGTGATGCTGGTATGTTTTTAGGTTATTACCTTTATATGGACAGTTCTGTGGGGGCCTGGGGAGACACTGCCATGATCCTGAGTGAGATATTCACCCCTGACAGCAGAGGACACTGCTTCACATTCTGCTATCATATGTATGGAGACAATGTTGGAACGCTCAGGTTATACAAAAATAACAGGTACAGGACTGTGGCCAAAAAAACATATTTTATGAATGTGTACATGGATCACAACTCATGGAGACGATTCTTTCCCAGGACCGCACATAACAGCGGAAATAAGTTTGGCCAGATAGCATGGGAGGAGTCAGGAGATCAGGGCGATGTGTGGAGGAAAGGCAACATCTATGTGGCATACCAAGAGCCTTTCTGGGTATCAAACTCCATCATGCAGACCTCACAGGATCAACTCAAAACAAAACATTTGTACAGTGCATCATTGTTGTTCTCCTCTCTCCACAGTTTATATTTGAATACCTGAAGGGAGCAGGTCCCAAAGGAAGTATAGCTATTGATGATCTCCACATCATTCCCGGGCCTTGTGATTCATATCCCACCTCTCCTCCTTCACACCACCGTGACAGTAAGTATATGAGTGCATGCCAGTCTTACATAATCTCACAAGCAGGGTCCAAATGCACTTTTTACTACACCTGCCAATGGAGGGTGAATTAAAAATGTTAGTTGTTATGTTACTTTATCATCACCAAAATATTGTCTTATAATTGTGGCTTAAACTATGTACACATCCATTTAAAAGTTTGTGGTCAGTTACACTTTTTTCCAGTCTTCAGTGTCATACTGTATGATCCTGTTGTGCTGCTTAATGTTTTTGTGGAAAATAATCTTTCATTGATTCATTCAACTTTATTTAAAGATTCACTGATGAATAGAAAGTTCAAAAGAACATCATTTATTTGAAATAGAAAATGAACATAATTTTTGTAACATTATACCTAAATGTCTTATACAAAACATCTTACTGACCCCAAACTTTCATTTTGAACCCTGCTCATATGTGTTTGAGTAAATTATTTAAATTGTGCGGTAAAGTGTGACTTGTCAGATCCTACAGCATATACTGTGTTTTCTCAGATATTTGGTTTGTTTAGCTGTAGGTATTGGCGTTGGAGTGGGAGTGACACTTTTTGTCATATTTACTGTGGGTGCTGTCCTTTTTATGCTGCAGAAAAAAACTAAAAGGTATGTTCTACTCATTATATGAATAGTTTAATGAAATAAGAATGAAACACATCTTTGAAATGTTTTGTTTCTTTACAGGGAATCTATACTTGAAGATGACATTCTTGATAGTAACTTTTCTTACACCCACTTTGACTACGACATGAGTGTGAGTATTTTTTCTAAGCTATAATCATACACTTATGCATATGGGGTTGTAAGAATTTGTCTCTGATGTTTCCTACTGCTATTGTTTTTACCAGGGTTTAACATCAACAGGAGAGGACGGCAACTCCAGTGACTTACGGAATATTTCCTTTTCAGTAGATGAAAATGACATGTCTTTTGCATAATAAGAAGAATCACGGACAGAAATAAATCCTTGTAAATATCATGTCATCTACTGTATATCTTTATTATTATGGGAAATAATTGCAGTGCTCCAACGATTTGGATTAACTGTAGCCATATGGCATTTAAATGCCTGACGGACTGAATCATTACCAAACACAGCACACACTTGAGAGGACACCATGTGATGTAAAACACAATAAAACAGCTCATTGACAATATATGTGTGATTTTTGCAGTCTCAAATATTATATAACTTCTACGTTTCTTTTATATACTTATAAATTAAGTTCTACCCTGTACCTTATTGACTTTAAATTCAAGCATATCAATTGTTCTCACTTTCTTTATTTTTAACACGTTTTTTATGTACCCTTTCACTTACAGCAATGATACTTTTGCATGTAGCTGCAGAAGCGTACTAACGTTGGCAAGCCAACTCTTTACAATTTACTTTATAAGGCTGAAAATATTATCAGTAAACACTAATGCAATATTTAGGGCTCTTTGGTTTTGTATTATATGACACCATATCAAATGA
This sequence comes from Carassius gibelio, assembly GCF_023724105.1. Taxonomy (NCBI): domain Eukaryota; kingdom Metazoa; phylum Chordata; class Actinopteri; order Cypriniformes; family Cyprinidae; genus Carassius; species Carassius gibelio. The sequence continues at coordinate 19,467,246 of NC_068397.1, forward strand.
CTGCACTCAAAATTTAGTTTACACAAACAACAATAACTTTTTGATGTACTAGAAATGGGTTTTGACCTTCAATAGTTTCGATGTGATGTAGTCATCACCATTAGACTTCCTATATTTCCTTTTTCCAAACATGAAATCTCAGCACGCAGAGGCTTGAGTGGAAAACATTGGACTTAAGCGACTTTATTAAACCCCTAAATCTTGAGTTGACCTACCATCATTCAGGAGAGGGCTGGCTGACGTTTCCAAACCAAAGGGTCAGAGAATCCTCTCAGCTCTATGAGACATGTCACACTGCCCTAATCCACTCATTTCTCACAGGAACCAGTTTCCTAACGGTGAGCCTTTCAAACGAGCACAGACACTCTCACACAACCACATTCAGCCATGCAAGCACGGATCAAATATCATTTAAGTGCTCAGATGAATCAAAATGAAAGGTGGAAGTTGATTTTCATGTCTGTAATGTCTCTGTTAAACTACTTTAAGGTTTCCTAAACCACTGTTTAATATGGCTCTGTTTATGCTGACACAAAGTCTGCTCTCAATGTTCAGAAGACATGGTTGACTCCAGAGTGATGTGTGGTTAAATACCTTATGTTTAAAAGTGTTTTTCCAATCAAAATTGCATTTTAGATTTCTGTGTTTCCTATTCTTCAAACACATCTTTAAAAATTTGTATGGAAGTGTGTAATGGTTCCTTCAAGTAGGCTACATTTAGGAGTAGGCCTACACCAGAGTAATGTTAGAATATGTTTGTCGTCTAAATGAGGTCCACACATTTTTATGCATATCCATTAGCCAACAATTTCACCATGGTATTATAGATAATTGGAACTCTACTGTTGAGGAAGCTTTCATCCTCTTATTTTTTTCAGTGACTGGTGGAAAATATTTTATTGTAAACTCTCGTGAACTCCTCACATGCACGTGCACGTCACTGGACAGTCTCGCGTGGGTGGTGTGTATGGAGCACACATTATGTGTCCTGGTCGCATGCAGTTCAACTTTTCTGGCTTCTCTCTTCATTTAAATGTACAAAGGAGACACATTAAATACAGTTGGTTATGGCACTGCCGGCAAGACCACATGTTTTCTTGGGAATTTTTGCAGTTATCCAGATTAAATTTACCTTACAGGAATTGCCATCCATTGGTAAGTAAATCTTTTTTTTTTCTTTTTTTTTTGCATGTTTTCATTCAAAATAGGATACAAGAGATACCTATAGTTATTTAAGAGTTATTTACTTTCATATTTTATGCATTTAAAAATGTAATCTCATTACCTGCAAACTGAGGTAAGGTAGCAAATAACTGAAAAATGCTCATGTTTATTTTTCACTTAATTTTATAAACATTTATTATTATTATTATTATTATTATTATTATTATTATTATTATTATTATTATTATTATTATTATTATTATTATTTTGTGTCTTTTAATACCACTTAAGTCTTCGATGCTATTGTTAATTGTGTATTATTTTTATTTTGCGTTATGGCTTTTATGAAGCACCAAAATGTGTTGTCTTTAAATGTTTTTCAAAAATAAATTAAATTAAATGTTCAGTACCTTGTGTTCATATCTCATATAGACCACCTATATATTTGTAGCAGTTAAAAATATAGTAAAAGCCTTTTATCATAGAACATATGCGTTCAAGTCATTGACTGACTATGAATTGGATTTTAACACACTTTTAAGATCAAGACAAAAATATGTCAGTGGCCCATAGGCTAAATCATCTAAGAGGCATTGCACGCATTATTATTAATTAGAACAGAAAGATTATTGCTTGACTTTGTCATGAAGAAGCAGTCTAATTGCAATGAGTATTAATGATTTTAATGATCCAAAATCATGTGAGATTTTTAACTCAAGCACCTACCCATGCAGAAGATTTTTTTGGCCCATGCACGCTCACTGTAGCCTGCGGTCTCTGTCAGTATGTTGAAAATAAATGTGATAGACCTGAGGGCATATCGCATACTTACAATGCCAGACAGGAAAAGAACAGCACGCTGTGCTTGAGACACAGGATACGTTTTTATTGGATTTATTTTATTTTATTTCTCACATTAGCATCAGATAACTCTGGAGATACAGTATAGAAGTAAAGTTGGCAGAATTCAAATGAGACGAAACTCTGTGTTACCCCAGTCAAAACACTGCCCTGCCCTCACACTCCCCCATCCAGTGCTATGAGGAATTCTGAGCATGTTTCACTCTCTCCTGTGAAAGAAGTACTTTGGACACACGCTTCTCACTGCAGGATGTGAAGAACTGTGTTTATTTGCATAAAAGGTCATTTTCATCAATAGTTGCACACCTGCTAAAAAATATCATCAATGTTACATTCTTAAGTTCTCTGAAGAGCTGAATATGTGTATTGTATTTGACGTGAACTTCTTTGTGATTGAGGGAGCAATTCACATGCATGTAGGTTATCAATGATTCAGTGATTGTTGAGTAGAGTAACACAGACAATGCAGCCTATAGTATAATTAATCTTTATTCATCAGGGGTCTCCTGTTTTACCTTCGGAGGGCTCTCCAAGCAAGAGAGCGCTGGTGTAAACCTCAAGCTCTACAATAAAAGATGGAGAAGATGGACGCTCTCATCCAAACCAGTGGATGAGATCAGTCAGAACCAGGAACTGGAACGTTATGAAGAAAAGCACGGCAAACTGGATTCAGAGCGCTTTCCAGAAGTTGAGAGTCATCATAACTTATCCATTAAGGTGAACAGTCAAGAATGTATTAACTCTTATTAATAAAATACTTTCTCATGTGTGCATTTGTAAGTAATGTGTATGTTTGTTCATCAGAGAGATGTGGACCATATTTACTACACATCCAAATTCTATGGGCCCACAGATAGTCCAGACAAGGATTTGTGGGTAAATATTGAGCAAATGGACAAGGGAAGAGTTCATGGTATTCTTTCCAACACACATCGGCAAACTTTGGTACGATCATACAATCACCAACAAAGTTTCTTTAAAGTTTAGTTTTTTTATGCATTTTTTTTTTACTGTTAATACTTTTTTTGCGGCGGGATTTTGTCTTTACAGAAAGTGAATCTATCCTTCGATTTCCCTTTCTATGGACATTCTTTGAGGGAAATACATGTAGCTACAGGGGGTGAGTGAAAACTTTTGAAGCATACATTTCTTTATAATAATAAAATATAAATAAAAATATCCATTTCTTATATACTGACCCCACATTTTTGAACACAAGTGTATATTTGAAATATATTACATTTCTCTTCAGGTTTCATCTACACTGGAGATGTAATTCACAAAATGCTGACTGCTACTCAGTACATCGCTCCTCTCATGGCTAATTTTGACCTGAGCATCTCACAGAATTCTACAGTCATTTACTGTGATAATGGTAAAATGATATGGACTGAAAGCTGAACGTGCCCTGATTTCTTTGAATTATTGTGTCATGTTTGAATGGCTGTTATAAATCTACTTTCTGTTAGGCACAGCTCTTGTTGTGCAGTGGGACCATGTGTATCTCCACGACGCATCTCATCTCGGCAGTTTTACCTTCCAAGCTTCTTTATACAAGGATGGCAGAATCACTTTTGCATATAAAGAGGTTGTTTTTTAGAGATACTGTAATTTTTGGTTTTACAGCTGCCATTAATGTTTTGTTGATGAAGCCAGGTTTGATTGTATAATCTCATCTGCTTTTAGGTTCCCGTTGACATTAACAAAATCAGCTCCGTGGATCATCCTGTGAAAGTCGGGCTCTCTGATGCATTTGTGATTCTTCATAAGATTGAACAGCTTCCCAGTAAGTACTGTAACTCTTCTTAGAAGGGAAAATAATACTGCTCTTTTTTTAATTAATTCTGCCTTCACCAGTGTTATTTTAGTATTTACGGTTATAATTTTTTAAAAATTTATTACTATTTTGAATGAGCATTTTTCATTTTTAGTTTTCATTTTGGTCTTATTCTTTTTTCTCTCAATATTTCTATTTAGCTTTATTTTAGTTTCAGTTATAACTTTAGCAATTATAGTACTTAAACTATTATTTCAGTTTTATAGTTTAAATAATGAAAACTATTTGAATAATTTTTAATTATCAATAATGATACTAGCCTTCCGTTCGATTGTTGTTTCTTTTATAACAGATGTTAGAAGAAGAACAATATATGAATATCATAGGATAGAGCTCTTAAAATCCAAGATCGCAAACATCACCGCTGTTGAGATGCTTCCTCTACCAAGTAAGTCCAAACTGCTGACAGCACTAGTTTAATCTCAGATGGAATATGTTTCATGTATGGAAAATAGCTCTAATTAGAACTCTAATATCTTTTCCTAATATAAAGACCAGTGTTGTTTTCCATGACTGGACTTGAGTACATTTAATCACTTATTGTGAAAAGTGTTCATGTCTTTCACACGTCTCTCCTCCTGCCGTCAGCCTGCCTTCAGTTCTCCAGCTGTGAGACGTGTGTTACAGCTCAGATTGGCTTCAGCTGTAGCTGGTGCAGTCGCCTGCAGAGGTACACACTTGAATAGTCAAACAGATTCAGTGCAGTGTGCTTCAACTTTAAGGCTAGGGACTTAACAGCTGCAAATCATGTTTCTCATGCAGATGTTCCAGTGGTTTTGACCAGTATCGTCAGGACTGGGTTGACAGTGGGTGCTTAACTGAGGTGAACAGATGCAGTACATCCTCCACTTTTGTTCCTCTGTTCCACTATCTCCCATTTTTACTAACTTAATATAGTTGTGTTTTAAGATAAAGAGCCAGGGCTGTGACAGAAAGCAGCCTATCATTAGAAGCAGCACTCCGGCGGCGCAGACAGGAGTAACGGAAGAGTTCATAACTACAACAACATCACCCACATCAGCTTCCTCAGTCACCACCAAACTCACCAGCACACCCTTATTCATAAGAACCCTTCCCACCAGCATTCTCACTGACGGTATGTATCAGTCTTACGATGTCCTGCAGATCATTGAGAGGATACTTTTTATTTTTTTCATTATTTATCTTGCTTCCAAATGAGGTCTTAAAATGAGACTAATTATAAGAGCCCTACAAACCAAAACAAAACTGACACCTGTACAGCATTTTTCCTTAGCCCATAACCTTTTACAACGTGACACTTAATCCATAATGAAAATCTGACCTTTCATCTGCAGAATAAACTTCCAGTTTTTGTATATGTTTAACACTGAAAACTTGTGGTTTCTGTGCTGCAATGTTACTTTGTAATGAGAATTCTGTCGAATTCTGTTATCATTTACTACTCTACCCTCATGTGGTTCCATGTTTGACTTTCATTCATCTTTGAAACATGGGTCTTTTAGAAATATGGAAGAATGTTGGGAACCAATCTGTTTTGGTGCCCAATGAATTCCAATTTATTTGGGGGGAAAATGATCACCTTTTATTGTTCCACAGAAGAAAGAAAGTCACAAAGGTTTGAAATGACATGATTTCTATCATCTCATTAAAGGGTTAGTTCACCCAAAAATGAAAATTAGGCTGTGTTTTACCGCTGAGGCACTCTTGGTGTATATGACTTTCATCTTTCAGACAAATCCAGTCGGAGTTATATTAAAAATGGTCTTTGATCTTTCAAGCGCTTTAATTGCAGTCAGCAGGTGTTGCATTGCTTCAGTCCAAAAGAAGTTCACGGTTCGGTATGATTTCAGTATAGCAGGAGGGAAATTTAAACATAAAATAGCTTTTTATTATTATTAAACAGTAGTTTAATGAACAAATTGCTTTTTATTTAAATAAATGAAATTATAATTAAAATTTTCCAAGGGATAAAATAACTATTTATTTTTAAATATAATTATCAACACGTTTATGCTCATTATTCATTTTTTTAATTTTCAAAATTGTAAAATTTAGATTTGTTTTATATAAATTATATTTCATTTTGAGATTGCAATTAATTACAATATCAAACTATTAATGTTTTTAATATTCATTAGATGATGGAAGATAAAAATATAGTACCAATATTTCATGTATTTTAATCATTTAAAAAAACACTTAACTGTAACAACCCACAAATACACAAATACACAAATACACAAATACAGCAGTGGCTGTCATAACTGTTTCATAATAGACTCTTTTTTTTAAAACATACATTAAATAATTAAGACATCACTAACAGATAAAGTAAAATATAATATAGTCTAATATTTCACGAAATGCTCTTCTCTAGACTTAATTTCTCTTGCAAACGAATGAGCTGTGGACACTGATGACTGTCCTGAGGTAAATGAAATGCTACATGATGTTTTGTTTTGGCATCTTTCCACGGTTGAAACACTGATTGAGTGATAACATGAGGCATGAGATGTTCATTCATGTTTATTTCGCAGTTAAAACTAGTAGCTAAGAGGAAGGGATGATCACGCTCACTCGCGAGTGAACAGAGGCGTTTATTCAGCCGTCTGTCACGCCACATAAAAAGAGCGTCAAAACAGCATTTATTGTTTAAATTTACTGAAAAAATAAATAAATTGAAAATTGGAAAGATGAAGTTTCACTCGTGCAGAAGTTAAAACAACACTGTTTGTTCAGTACACATATAGGTACTGGAAATTTTCATTTTGGGTCATTATGGGTCATGTACCGGACCAATAGCAACCTATTAGTAACCATGTAGGAACCCCAGAACCCACTGCCACTCACATATCTTTTTCAGAAAATGTAAAAATCTGATTATAATTGTTGTTCTTTACAAGCAGGTGTAAAGATCCTCTTGTGTTCTCTTTCAGACTCTCAGATGGACATTATAGAGAAGCAAACAGAGGAGCAGATGCAGACTGGTCTGCTCATAGGCATCCTCATAACTATGGTCCTCATGGTGGTTGCTGTGTTGGCCACTATATACATGTACTATCATCCCACCTCCAGCACCAGTCTCTTCTTCATCGAGGTGAACTCCATAACTAAAGCATATACAGCTAATGGAAATGAAAAAATATTTTAAGCACATTAATATACTGTATACTACCATTCAAAAGTTTATTCTGAATTTTTTTCTTGATATCTAGAGACGACCAACACACTGGCCTGCCATGAAATTTCGACGGGGTTCAGGACACCCGTCATATGCAGAGGTAGAGGCCATGGGACAGGATAGAGAAGGATTCATTGTGATGGACCCTAGAGGCAGTTTTCTCGTGTCAGACAGGAGAGAGAGCTTGTTTCTGACAGACCAGAGGGAAGGATTTATTGTGGCTGACCAAAGAGAACATTTCCTTATCATGGAACATCGCTAAAGTTTATGAATTAGCTCCTCTGTTTTTGAGAGGAAGTTGCACTGGATGCTGGGATGAATGTGGTATTTGTTTGACCTTATAGCAGCAAGTACTTAAAATGTGAGTGATCTATTGCACCATTACACCAAAGTGCAATGTAAACATTGTGGATACATAATGTTTTTTCCAACACAGTGAAGCTAGTGGAATTGCAGCGCTCAGAGAAAACCTTCACATCTGAGCTTTTATTTACTGGCCCCCTTTAAACCACCGTCTGAAAATGTTCCTGAGAGTCCTCTTGTTGGTGTCTCTCTTCTAACCAGATGGGTCATTAAAGCCTGTGTATTACAAACCCCTCACAGTACGTCCTGTGTAAAACAGGGAAGCCTGAACTATATATTTTTGCTATTAATAATATCTTTATACTCCAAATTCATGTGGATAATGTTAAGGTACTGTTATAGAAGAATCTTAAAAACTTTGATAGTTCTTTAAAATATTCTTGATTCAAATATATAGCAGTGTATCAGAAACACTGAGATATATTTGAAGAGTTGATCGTACACACACACTCCTGGACACACATCCAAGGTAATCTCACCAGTTGCAATAGTAACCATACATACCTCAGTTAATGTCTTCATAATATCTGTGCTTTGTTTTCGTAATATGTAGTTTGATTTGTATGTTTGAAATATTCTCAAACAGAAGTATAGATCTCAACAACTCAAATGTTATATTGATGATTTCAGTAAATGAATATCATAACATAATTCTGTTTGTAATCAGGACAACTCAATTCAACAGCAGTAACAACAAACATCACAAAAAATGTGTACGAAAATGTACTATAATTAAAATATCAAACCAAAAATCCATTAATTTACACCGATCATTTACACTTTACAATAAATCAATGTCTTTACAGTAGTTTGTATACTTCTCTATTATCAGCACATATACATTTCTGCATGAAAGGTGACACATGGCTAGAATAATCTACTCTAAATCAGAAAGATTAATCCAAGAAATATTTGGTCAGGCATTCAAATGAATCTATATAAGGGATAGTGCACCATCTCTTTCATCTGTAGAATATTAAAAAAAAACTATTTGAGAAATGCCTTAAATGTTGTTTTTTTCCATATAATAGAAATGTTTTAATAAAACTGTTTGGTTTTCGACTTTGAGTAAGTAAAAAAAGTCCAGAATATTCATGTTAGGGTAAACTATTCCTTTTCTTTTTTTTTTATTAAAAGCTTTATTTGATGATGAGCTTGATTCACAGTAATGGTCAAATATGCTAAAACAAACCCCCACATCATAGTATAATTTTACATTTTATTTATTATTTAGATTATTTATTATGAGGGGAGATAGGTAATAAAGCAATCAAGAGTTATTTGTTTGTGTAAAATGGCATCACTACAGAGCCCCGCACATGACATGCAGGAAAAAATATTAGGTTAAATCGTGTGCACGATTTACTAATTCATTCCCTCAATGTACTAAAACGTGCACAGGATTATTATTGCATTCCCTCGATGTACTATTTCATTCACTCGATTTATAGATTATGCGCACGATTTAGCAAATGGAGGGAACGCAATCGAGCATCGCGTTAGATCAGTCAGGCCACGTTAGTCACACTTGCATCAGCTGACAGTCAGCCATTCCTAACGTGTACCAATCCAGTCTTGACACCTTTCACCTGCGGTCTATTTAAATTCCCATTCTTCAGTGTCTCTTCCATCGCATCGCTGCTTGCAATTAACTACCTCCTCCAACCCCAACTCCACCAACTGAACTGTAATCCGATCTAACTTCTTTCTTTACAGTCTCTTCATTGGAAGCAGTCTCTGTCACATTCTGTTTACAACTCATGTAATTGTGACTTGTAATTATGTATGCTTATAATGGTTCTGTTCTGTACCCCAGAGGGGTTTGTCTTGCTGCTCTCCCCGCTCTGTCCAAGCATGGCTGCATGGACAGGCATGTGGAGTGTTGCCCAGAACATAACCATAGCGCCTACACTAACTGTATGTAATTATAATTGTCATAAATATACTTGACAGAAGTGGTCCTGATTGAAATAGTAATCGTGTGCACGCTTTAGTACATTGAGGTAACTAATTAATAAATCGTGCGCACAATGTATTTATTTTTTCTTGCATGTCATCTGCGGGGCTCCGTACATCACTGCATGAGCGATACATCAGTTTATTTGAATCTGTCTCCCAGAGCTTGAGTCCATAAAAACTTATCCATGAGCCATGAGCTTCAAGGCACATGTGATCAGTGGCTTTTTAAGTTTGTAGTTACTTTGTGATGATGCTTGCTGATGTATCCCACTATCCTCTTTATGCTTCTTTATCTGAAATTTACAAATTAAAATCATTTTCAGCAACAGATGCATGTTTTTAACTATTTTAGACCTTTGATTTCTTTTGATAACACATTTCACATTTACTTACACTTTTTTGAATATGTCAGTTGTCAGTTTTGATTATGAGTAGCTCTTACCTTGTTTTGGAGGTGCTGGCAGTCGCCTCCTCAGTTTCCGAGACGAGCCAATGGTTTGTGTCTGAAACAAAAGCATTACGACAGTTATAGTCATAATGTCACATGAGCATTTAGGAATATGTGTATGAATATTACTTAAAATATGAAGACAACACCTTGTTTTTTGGAGTCTTGACCTTGGTAAATTGGGTCTGTGGAGTTACATTAAGACCTGCATTTTTCAAAGCAGCAATTCTTGAGCAAATGTCTGAAACCTAGGGGGGGGGAGCACAGATCAAAGCAAAACGATATGAAAATGACTGCTTTGATTGTGAACAGCAAGGCTTTGCAGAAAGACTGTTAAATGAAATGTTACTGGCAGTTTTAGGAAACCATGCTTAGTATGTTTGCATAATTTTATACAGTATGTGTAGTATACCGTATATTCAGGTCTATATAGTATAAACTGTATTCAGGAAATCTACATTATTTTAATATTATTTTTATATTCTTGTAGTATTTATAATTTTTTTAAATTCAGTTTATCCTTATATTTTGAGTTTTCATTTTAATTTTAATAAAAAAATTTAGAAATTTTGTTAAGTTCTTTTGTCATTTTTATATTTTTTTTCTCCATTTTTTTCAGCTTTTTTTTTCAGTTAGTTTCCAAAGCAACATTTCTAATTTCCATTTTTTATTAAGGTTTATATATAAGGTTTTTATTAAGGTTTATATATATATATATATATATATATATATATATTTATGACATAACAAATGTTTTTGTTTACTTAAACTATTTAAATTGTTTTCGTTATTTGAAAAAAAGCTCTGTTAAAAGGGCTGTCCGGTTCTTGTGCAACCGGAGCAGGAGCTTGATTTGCATCGCCGGCAGTAAGTCAGATTGCTGTCCCCACTACCCGGCCCCAGATAAGTGGAAGAAGATGGATGGATGAAAAAAAATCTAATATATATATATATGAAATGATGCATCTACAGAGCTACAGTATGAGATGCTGCTGCTGAGATTCAGAAAAAGAGAGAGAGTACAGCGCCCAGGCGGAACACACCTGGAGCTCAGACTGCTGCACCTGTGCTGCTGCAGAAGCCACCTGGTCCTCCAGATGAGCGAGCTCTCTTTCAGTGGTGGATCCACTGATGCAGCGCGCACACTCCTCCAGATCCCCCAGTTCACCCTCAAGCCCGTACACTGTCCCTGCAGCCACATACACCTGCACACAGTGAAATGAGTTAGAATAAATTGAACAGCAACTCATAAATGACGTGAGAAATGCTGATCTCAGGAAGAATCTGTACATTCTCCTCCAGTCTGCCGAGCTGTTCGTCCAGTCTTTTGGCCTCATCAGGGGGAATGATCGATATGTTACTGTGGTCTGACTGGCATCGTCCATCTCCCACAGATTCGTGAATCAGATCCTCAGTAGCGTTCAGTACTTTTAGCACCTCAGTGGTGATGCTGCATAGTGATGCTGCTGAGTATTTCTATTCACGGTAAATACACAAAGTTTACACATTAACATTCACGTTCATATAAATGGAAATTAATGGGGCATGGGGCAAGTCTAGTGTGACCACAACTACATTAGCAAAATCATAAATACAGATTTTAATAAATACAGTTAACATTTACATGTTATTTTTTTGGATGGACCAAATGCATGCCATATATTTTATGTAGGTTATATAGTACATCTTAAACAGGCTTAGAAACTGAATTTATTATTTATGTACCGGTAAGCCCATTACCAAACACATAAGAATGCTTTGTTAAATCTTAATTACTTCTTAAAGTCACAATTAAAAGACAAAAAGTCATGAGATTTAAATTTTTTTAAATATCAAAATTTTGACAGATTATGTAATGATTTTATCTCAATTATGACTTAATTTGTCATAATTTCTACTTTTTGATCTCATATGACTAAAAGATTGAAAAGTAAAAATTAAGACTTAGTCATTTTATCTCATAATTTTGAATTAGTATGTCAGAATATTTACAATTTATGGTTGTTGTTGTTGTTTTGTAACAGAAATTATGTAACAGAAATTGTCTTCCATACTTATTCACACTGTGTCTACATTTTGTAGGTTATAATGAGATGATTTGCAAGTGAGCTTGCATTGAAAACAAATCTGCCGTTTGGAGAATTACTGAGTGGATTTAAACACCTCTGACTGGCCATTGCTTGGGCTCAATATGTTCAACCAACATATCCATGTTGTAAAAAATAAAGAAATAAAAATAAAGAAACCTTTGACCCAACTTGCTTAAATCTAAATAGAATATTATAATACACTTTTTATGTGGCAGCCATAATCATGTAAATAATAACGAGCCCAGTGTCAGATAGCAGATGAAAACAGAAACGAGAACAAGAGAACAGGTTCAGTAGCCAAATTATGAGTGCAGAAATAACAGTATACTGTCCATATCAGCGTACAGTCATCACCTGCTGTAGTATATTGGAGATTAAATGCAGGTTTTTCTCTATGTCCAGCATGTTTGCATCCTAATAAAGATCAAATAGAGGCAGAAGACAAAGAAAGAAATAATAATAAAGAAGAGCTTCAGAGGAACAGGTTAAGCAGATTAAATAAAAGCATGTTAGTTGTGAGCAACTGGTTACTTCAGCCTGTAGTGTTTAGTATAGTATACTGTAGGAAGTTATTACCTTGTAGATCTCCTCCGGTGACAGATACTCCTCCTGACCAGATGGGGCGCTGTGTTGAATTTTGGGGTCCCTCTGTTCCTCCATGTTTTTAATCAAGTCACCTTGACTATTGCCATCCTCCTCTTGATCTCTCTCTTCTGGTGATTTGCTGCATTGTTTGTCTTCTCTCTCCTCAGTATTTTCAATGTTGCTCTTTAGTGCCACAACTTCATTGATCTTGCCCTCTTCCTTCATTTCTTTTTCCTGCACCACCTTCGATTTTCCACCAACAAAGCATCCCTTATATATCGTGTCATCCGTTTCCTGTTCAGTAATATTCTCCTTCTCTTCCATCATCTCATGTTTCTCTCCCCCACTTCTCTCTCTGTCTAAATATACCCCCTCACTAGTGTAAGCTTCTATATGTTCTTCCATATCATCCAAAGCCTTCACTACAGTATTAATGATCCTATCAAATTCCATCTTTCCATCTTTACTTATCAATCTACTCAAAGCCAGTTCACAGGATAAAACCTCCTGATCCTCAGTGTGATCAACCATCTCGGGATTCTCATCTCTGCTCTGCTGACTTTCAAATGCACTTCCACAATATTTTATTTCTGCATATTTCTCTTCAGTTTGCACTTCTCCCTTGTTCTTTTTCTCTTCAATTCTCTCTCTAACTATCTCATTTTGTGTATTTGTCTCATCAAGTGTCTGGTTTTGGCTCACAGAGCTAATTTCTTCTGACATTTGGGTCTCACCCGTGTCATTTTGCTCACATTTTGCCTGTTTTGCCACAGTTTTCTCTGATCTCTCTTCTTCTGATTTTTCAACCATCTCTACATAGTTTGGGGATTTCTCATCATATTGTATCATTTTGTTTCCATCTGTCCTGTCATCTCTCCCCAGCACCTCAGTTCTTATTGACAGATTTTTACCCTTGGTTTCAATTTGATACTCACACCTGTCCAGTTCATCTTCAATGGAAGAAAGTAATGTCTCACTGACCTGACTGGTCAACTCTCTCAATTTGGAAGTCAGATCGTCTTCTTTCAACATCTCAGTTGATCTCATTTGATTTGTGAATTCAATTCCATCTGATCTTTCTTTTGAAGCAGCCTCAATCGTAATTGTAGCATCTCTCACTTTTTCTTTTGTTTTGCTTTCTTCATTCCCCATTTGATACTCACACCTGTCCAGTTCATCATCAGTGGAAGAAAGTTGCGTTTCTCTGACTTGACTGGTCAGTTCTTTCAGTTTGGTGGTCAACTCTTGATCTAATGATCCAACTACACCAAGAGCCCCATGATTGGAATTGCTGGGAGCATTGAGACCAAGTCCAAATGGATCAGGGGTCATGGCTCCAGAGCTCAAGATGTCAGGAGTAGCAGTGTCTGAAGTGTCTACTTCCAGAGCATGATCACATGGTCTTTTTCCATGCAAGTCTGTGTCTTGTTTCACATAGCGTCTTTTCACCAGAGCATCTGAGAGGTGGCTACTGGAATCCTGCCAATAAAGAATTAGATTCATGACATGTCAAAAATAATAAATAAATACATATTTTTTTATATCGTTCACATTATCGTTCAAATGTTTTGGGTCAGAAAGTTTTTAAAAAAAATATATTTTTCAGCAAGGATGATTTAAATTGATGAAAAAGACAGTAAAGATTTTTGTACGGTTAGAAAAAAATATATATTTCAAATAAATGCTTTAAATTCATCAAAGAATCCCAAATGTTTAAAGGATTATGCAAAAATATTAAGCAGTAAAACTGTTTTCAATGTTTGTTTGTTTATTTTTATTATAATTATTTTTAAAAAGATAATGTCACATTTAAGACTGTGGCTGGAAAAATTCAGATTTGCCATCACGGGTATACATTGTACTTTCAAATAATTGTTATTTTAAATTGTATTAACATTTCACAATTTACATTTTTTTTACTATACTTTTGGTAAGCATAAGAGACTTCTTACAACAACAACAACAACAACAAAAAAACTTACCCCAAAATTTTGAACAGTAGGGTGTATATAGTGTCTATATACTGTATAACATACACAATCTTAATTATTTTTATTTTTATTAATTATATCAATTTTTGGTTTTTACATTCTGCTTTCATAGACTGGTCAAAAATCATTAAATAAACTGAACATTTGTTTATATAATAATAGAAAGAAATAAAATGGAGGATGCTCACAAGGGGATCATCATATGTGGGTGTAGTCGACATGCAAAGGTTTAAAAACCCTGTTTTAAATCAAAGCCAAGACATGTTGTATAACAAACAGTCGTTCTTACCGGGATATCCAAAGACAATACTGACTGTCCTTTCCACCCTGGCCCCTCTCTCTTATTTTTCCTTCTTCGCCGTGACCTCTTGGTCCTGCTTTCCTCTAGTCCATCCTCGCTGCTTTCAGCCCCTCCTGGATTTAAATTTATATCCATGATATTTGGACGGCGTGCGGATGAGGGTCGTCTGTGTTCTAGTGGCACTTTTCTTTTTAAAAAGGGCAGCAGAGTTTTCTGGGACCGGTGTAGTGGCCCATCTTGTCCGGCGGAGTCCTCAGCGTCACCATTCAAGGTGTGTGCATTGAGATGTTGTGCTTGTGCATTCAAAGGCAAGGCTGCTTGATGGCTGTAGGACTCTGGGTAACTCAACTGCTTATTGGCAGACATTTTATGCCGAAACTCTTCCAGTGCAGTGCCCCAGACACCATTAGCTTCAGGCTCTGTTTCTGAGCCCATCTCATGGTAAGCTGACACCACTCCAGACTCTCTTTCCAACACGCTGTAGACCAGACTTTTGCGCTTAGTTAAAAGGCCTGGTCGAGAGAGCAGGTTGCTCTGATAAGCAATCCAGTTACCATCAGGACTCTGGAACACTGAAGGCATACATACAGCATTTAGGCAGATAGTCAACAGTTAAAAATTCAAAATTATTTAAAATCTCTGTCATAAACAATAAGAGCTGATTAACTATAGTTAAGAATGATATGGATTTAAGTCAAGGATCTAACTGGAATTGTCCAATCGGTCAACACTCCTCCAGCTAGGCATGGCCTGGACAGACTTTGGTTTTTCTTTCTTCATTTCCAGAGTATGACTTATGACAGGGGATGAAAGTTTTGACCCAATGTTAGCATGCTGGTCAGTTTTCTCATCAGTCAAGAGACAGAAAGCTGAGTGAGACCTCTAATGGAGAGGAAACATTTCATTGAAAACACTGAAGCAAAAGAGCCAATCCAAAAGCATTGCCAAATTGAAGGTAATTTAGTCTTTAAAATAAATAAAAAGTCACTGTACCCAAAGAGAAGCATCAAAGGCACTCTGGGTTTGAACAGGAGAGATTCCATCACTGTTCTGGTCCAGATTACATGCAGACTTCACCTCAGACAGATCCCTTTTCCGGCGGACAATCTGACATTCAAACAGTCCAATAAAACAAGTTTATGCAAACAGTGTCGGACTATTGAAAAATAATATGATCATTTAAAATTAAGAGAATTTAAAATGCTTTATAGCATATACTAATCATTTAAATGTAATATTATATCAACACGTATATTCCTATTCAACATAAGTTAAATAATACAATTCTGCATTGTCTTTTTGATGTCAAATCAAGAGTGTGTATATATACAGATAGACAGACCTTGATTCATTCAGATTAATGGATAATCTAAAATTATACATTTTAAAAGCATTAAAATAAATAATTTAAATATGTATTACATAATTATGCCTTTGAGCTATAAACAGTGTAAAATGTGTAAAATATGTGTAAAATATGCTTACCAATATTGCATTTCTTTGATAAAAATACAGTAAAACAGAAATATTTTGAAATATTATTATAGATTAAAATAGTTTTAATATATTTTTTAATGTGATTTATTCCTGCTATGGCAAAGCTGAATTTTCAGCAACCATTACTTCAGTCTTCACTGTCATATGATTCTTTAGATCATAGATTCCTTAGAAGGTTATAGTTATCATGTGTCACTCACTTTCTGTACTATAGTTTTGGCCAATTCCTCCATCAGCTCTTCTCTGTGCTCTTGCAGATATTGAGCTTTGTTCTGCTTCTCCTACAAAAACAAATGTCAAAAGCTGCCATGTCACACTTGCCAAGTTACTGAAAAGCAATGAATGGACAATCTTTTATTTATTAATAGGAAAGTCTTACTTGATTGTCACTCTGGCTCTCAGCTTTAGCGATGGCCTCATCTATGGCCTCTTCTGCCACCAGCAGTGCCACATTAATAGTCTCAGCCATGCTGTTCTCTGGAGAGAGACATAATTATTTAAGTGTTTTCATATGCCCCTGTACAGTAACAAACCACACATATCTAAATAATGATTTGATCACAAACCTTCAATTTGCCTGTAGAATGTGGAGTCACTCTCATACATGCTGCTCTCTTCATAAGTGCTGCCCTCTGTTGCTGCAAAAATGTTACATCTCATGTCATCAAAGAAACTTTATAACCTTTCATAATCTATCCATTTTCAGTTACAGAGAATGTATAACTTTCGAAAGTGTATGTTGCATGCTATGAATGCCTAAAGGGTTAGTTCACCCAGATAGGAAATTTATGTAATTGATAACTTACCCTCATGTTGTTTCAAACCCATAAAACCTCCATTTATTTTTGGAACACAGTTTAAGATATTTTAGATTTAGTCTGAGAGCTCTCAGTCCCTCCATTGAAGCTGTGTGTACGGTATACTGTCCATGTCCAGAAAGGTAAGAAAAACATCATCAAAGTAGTCCATGTGACATCAGAGGGTCAGTTAGAATTTTTTGAAGTATCGAAAATACATTTTGGTCCAAAAATAGCAAAAAAGGCGACTTTATTCAGCATTGTCTTCTCTTCCGTGTCTGTTGTGAGAGAGAGTTCAAAACAAAGCAGCTGGATATCCGGTTCGCGAACATTTATTGAATCGAACTGTCCGAAAGAACTACTGGTGATCCGAAAACCGATGCAACCAGTTCTTCACTCGTGAACGAGTCAATCTGTTGTTCGTTATCTGGCTCGGCTCGGTGTTCATCTTCAGTTCTCTCTTCACATCAGTTCAGTCAGTGTACTGTTTGAGTAAATGAATTACTCCGGGATATTGGTTTGTTTTAACTCAGAGGGAGTGTCAGCCACATTAAAAAAGTTAACAGCTTTAGTCATTTGTGGATTAATGCATATTAGAGATGTGAACCGTTTAAAACGATTCAGTTCGATTTGATGAACTGAATGATTCGTTTGCGAACCGGAAATCCAGCTGCTTTGTTTTGAACTCTCTCTCACAACAGACACGGAAGAGAAGACAATGCTGAATAAAGTTGTCGTTTTTGCTATTTTTGGACCAAAATGTATTTTCGATGCTTCAAAATATTCTAACTGACCCTCTGATGTCACATGGAATACTTTGATGATGTTTTTCTTACCTTTCTGGACATGGACAGTATACCGTACACACAGCTTCAATGGAGGGACTGAGAGCTCTCAGACTAAATCTAAAATATATTAAACTGTGTTCCAAAGATAAACGGGGGTTTTATGGGTTTGAAACAACATGAGGGTAAGTTATTAATTACATAAATTTCCTATCTGGGTGAACTAACCCTTTAATGCCTAAAATGCCAAAAAATACATATCTAATACTCTTTTTTCTGTTATGAAAATAAAATTATCAAGAGTGATAAAGTCTTGGCTCATTATTAGGTGCCAATTTTTCGAAATTGAGATGTATACATCATCTGAAAGCTGAATAAATACATTTTCCATTGATGTATGGAGAACCTGAGGGTGCAACAAAAATCATAATACTGAAAAAATCTCCTTTAAAGTTGTCCAAATGAAGTTCTTAGCAGTGCATATCACTAATCAAAAATTAAGTTTTGATATATTTACGGTAGGAAATTTACAAAGTATCTTCATGAAACATGATATTTACTTAATATCCTAATGATTTTTGTAATAAAAGAAAAATCTATAATTTTTACCAATACAATATTTTTGGGGGGCTATTGCTAAAAATATACACCAGCGACTTAAGACTGGTTTTGTGGTCCAGGGTCAAAAATTTGAAAAAAAAATAAGTACAACCGCAAACATTAGTCATTTCTGTTGTAAGTGTTATTGACAAACTGTTCCTGTGATAAATTGAGTGATTCAACATCATTTCCAGTTCAGACACGTGATTTAATAGCAGTGTCGACAGGTTTTTCCTTTTTTGACAGACACCGTCTCAGTCTCAGAAAGCTGTTGGATGACAAAGCATTTGTTGAGTAAATACTGACATATCAATATGGCCTCAGCTCTACATACTATAGAGCCATTTAAAGTGCTCCCTTCGAGCCGGTAAAGGTCAAACTACCTCTGAAGTCACCGGCTTCCACTATTTGAAAACGCCTGCCCTTTTCCTTCAAGCCAGTGTTTACGCCTACATTCTGCTGAGGAAAGCAGATCAAAGTAATGTTATGAATCTAGCTTTTTCTATGAGATAAGCTGAAGACTGATGTTGCGGCTTAAAAACCTATCCTATAATGCTATAATCTTATCGTTCCATTCTTAGCACTTGTCCAATGTTACACTCAGACAGATTATCTCCTAGCTTTTCTCTGCATCAAATTTCTAAAAGCTTGACCACATAGTGCATTAAGTTTTGTAGCCAAAGCTCTTTATTTTTCATGGTCAGTATAATGGTTTTACTCTCCTCTACAGAGAGCTGTTGTTCATCATAGGGTACAGGGGTCTGCTGAGGTGACAAACATCCACATTTATGGTCATCCATTCTTAATGTGGCACTGGTCTTGAACTAAACTGCTTTCCTCTTGATTCTCTGCTCACAGACCTCAGCAAAACTGAAACAGAGGCTGGGCACAAATCATAACTCATTTAGGGTTGTGCCCCAAAAAAATAAAAACAAGCAAAGAAATTTTAAGATGACATGGAGCAGAAAAATAATTTTTACAAGATTATTTTAAACATCCAAACAAGGGTGCAGTAAAAATAAGGTTTACTAGCAGTATATTTTTGGCTATTACTTTCTTTATTTTCACAGTAAATTTTTTTTTTTTTTTTTACTACATTTTTTTTTTTTTTTTTTTTACTACAACTGTTTACTGTGATTTGCCAGTGAATGGGGAGTAGTAAATTATTACATTTTCAATTTCTGATAAATATCTCTCTGTACACCAGAAAACCATAATATTCAGTCTTTTTAGAGTGTATAGAATTGTGTGTGTATGCTTGATTTTAATTCACTATTTAAATGTTTGGTATACAAGAGGGAATGGATTTATCAGGTCATAATCAAAGTACACAGCGACCCTTCCTCCATAAACATGAATAATTCTCATAAATCCTGCAGCTGTTAAACTGGATACAGAGGAGGCAATTCAGACTAGAGGAGCCCTGTCTGCTCTTGTTTTAACCCTCATGAATTAATGCTAAATACTTGCGTGCACATGCAACCATAAGCTGTGAAAAAGACAGAGCTAGGGCTTGAAGGACTAAAACTGACATATCCACTGAATGCAGATTGCATCTGAAATACAGCAACTCAAACATGCAACATGCAAACCAGCTCTTTTACCTCCAAAATATATATATTATAAAATGTCACAGTGTGAAAACATCCTTTATTTTCAAGGAAGGTCATACATAACAGTCCAGATGGCAAGTACCTGTAAGCTCCTCTAGCACTCCACGCTCGGCTGCATGCCTCCTGTAGAGGTTCTTTAACACTTTGGCACTGCCAAACCTTTTAAAACGCCTTCTCACATTATTGTAGAACCATTCCAGTGATTGGGTCTTCAATAGCCTGGAAATAAATGAACAAGGCCACATTATAATGCTTATTTAAGAGCATTCCTGAGTTTTTGTTTACACTACACTGATTAAAACCTTTGACAATGTAAGTGCAGAACATATGAGTTTGAAGACTGTGACATTTGTCCTATAATCAAGCACACACACAAACATACAAAGAAAGGTCACTATATATACTGTACAGCCAAAGGCTACACTAATATTCAGATTCTCACTGCTAAAGGGATAAAGAGCTCGATGTTGTCATTGCCACTGATAGCAGAAGTCCAACAGCTTAAATTAAAATGAGTTTTTTCAGAGGAATTGCCTGCTGAGAACATATAAGATTATTGTTTACTTTGTATACAGTAGGGAATATTGTCAAAAAGAAAAATATTCTCATGCTCCAGGGATCATGCCAAAATTGCCAGGAATTTTAACATTCAACAATTATCAATCAATAATTATGTTAGCAACATTATATCAATAACCAAGTTTTAATAATCTGTTAAATAAATATGCAGAAAAATATGAGCTGTTGGTAAAGACTAGTGTTGTTTTCATTCTTAAAATAGCATTCTGTGTCCTTTTCCCATAATGTACAGACTCTCCCAGAGGGCAAATTATATTTTTTTCAAACAGTATAGAATTTTACTTTAAGATGGACTTTAAATGGGAATTATTTGTTTATGCATTTCTTTTATTAACTAGACAAGAAGCCACATGTACTATATACCTGTTCTGTCTATAAGCGTAGCATAAATGTAAATGACCCGCTTCCATTCAGTAATGATATAGTCTCGCATGTAGTCAAACCTTCACACTGAGGTTCTGGAATCTCTGGCAGCTTTTATTGGCCAAGGCAAACAACCAATCACAGTTCGTTTCGTTCATCATCATGTTTCGAGGCGTAGAAATGTCGCCACAATAACAGACCTGTGTATAAACTCTCATATTTTAGAGATTCTATGCCGCAAACTTTAAATATTTAACATAGTTTTGAAAATCCAGCGTTTAGTTTATCCTGATAAGCGCTCGTCGTCACAGTTGTAAACACAACATCTTTCTTCTTTTGTGAGTGGTTTGGCTCATGGTATCTCTGTTTTCAGGTGGAAATCCTGTATAATTTAACCAATCCGATGACGACTTCGACACTCCTGAAGTGTTTCACCTTTTGTGTCCCATATGCATCAGACATTTAACCAACGGTCCATGGGCGTGACGTCTGAAGCTGAGACTATTAATGATCTAATGCACAGATCTTTGCTATGAAAACTGGAATGAGCATTCATTTTATAATGTGAGGAAAGAGAAAATACGCGTGGATGTTTATAGTATCAAAATTCAATTCCAATAATGGATGTAATCTCTGTTCAAGAGTGAGTTTGTATGTATAAGACGGGAAAGACAAGGAATAATCCTGCTATAAATAAATAAATAAATACAGTGATGTTTTGCACAGAATTGCAGGACTTCTGTAGGACATATTGACCTTCCATGCACAGTGTGTGAAGCGTAAAGCTCTTGGGTTTCATTAGCACTTCAGACTCACATCACATCAGTAGAAACACCATAATAAGACAGAAGGTCACCCAAAATGTATCTCTGCCTTCACTTGTTAGCAAAATCAAATTGGTTCAACCTAAATTTAAGGTTTCAGGTTTGCAGGCCAGTACGCAGTAAGTGTGTATGTAAGAAGTGCAAATATATTTTCTGTCTTGGTTCAGTATATGATTCTGACCTAAAGCTCTCTGTGACATTTACAAGGGCATTTGAGCGCAAGCCAACTCATGCTCTATACTTGTATTATACATAATAATCCTGATGACTGTCTTATCAGTGTTATTTGAACCCTCAACAAGAATACTCCATTATAAACAGTTATTTTCTTTCATTAAACCATGAGTGTAAACAAACACACAGACATAGCTCACTAATGCTCAAATGACTAATAAGGTTCTTTGAAAAATACGTGACACACAACTCATATGAACATAAATACAAGCACATTTTCACAGTAGAGTCAATTTACAGAACCAGACCTGAAATTACAAAAAACAATGACTTATTATCTTTTGTGAGTAATTTATCCAAATTTGATGTGCGATTACTTTAATCACCACATAATGTAATTAATTACATTAAAAATTGTAATCGCTTACCAGAACTTATATATATAATATTTCTCTTTCTTCTCAGTCTATTTATAAGAGATGAACAAATACAAAATTTTTCGATGATATTCTATATTTGTCTTAATAAATTAACAAAAAATTGCTAAAAATACATTTAATGATAGAAGTGAATTTAGGCATTGTAACATTATAATGTACATCATGAAAAATGGATATTCATTTTTAGATTTGCTAAAGATTATATTTAACCGTGTTATTAAATTATTAGTGTTTTTAAAGATTCACTTCAAGTGAGAATTAGACATGGTAAAGGTAACCTAAAGATAAAAAATACTTTAAGACAAATGAGCATGCACAATTAAATATCCAATACTGACTGATTCCACCAATTAAAAAAATATCAGTACAATTATTTGCAAAACATCAGCAAATAATCAGTACAGTGCCAATATATCATGAATCCCTAGTTTTTAAATCCTGATAACAACCAGAAGCATCAAGAGCCTTTAACCTGCAGGTGTTTCCTTTGAAAGCCTCCTGACGGAGCTCACGCTCACAACAGCTCTGGAGAGCGCGGCAGAACTGACCTGGTCTTCTGACAGGCGGAGCACAGCCAGCCTTTGTCCTTTTTACTGTAGGTGCAGCAGCCTTTGCAGACGTTGTAGCAATAGTCCAGGCAGGAACGTGTAGGGTTGAGCAGAAAGGTGAAGGGAGAGCAGCAGAGGATGCAGCAGCGATCATTAAACCTGTGCTGCCGTGACAGCAAAACAGACCGACTGCCCTCCTCAACCAGTGCCTTCTTCATCTCACTGGAGCAAGAGAGAGAGTGAGAGAGAGAGAGAGAGAGAGAGAGAGAGAGAGAGAGTTGAAAAACAACTGTGATATAAAGTATTCAACTAAAATATTTAGTACTAAATAAAAACTTAAACTGATGCATATTTGTCTGAGCATTAGGATGATGCATTAAAAACATACATAATTCATCTCTATGTAAGGCAGGCTGTAGTGCCCTATAAGTGGATCATGTTCACATGACATCTGTGTGTTGACAGATGTGCTGCATTTGCCCTTCGACGTTTTAAATCTGCCTGTATTTCCAGCCGTACTGCACCCTCCAGAGAGGAGAGAGCAATTCTGAGCAAAATTACTTTGACATTTAGCAGAGAGACAAGCGACCTAACACTATTTAATAGAGGTTTGCAACCAGCACATTTTGTTTGTGACATTAGATTTACGCTTCCTAATTACACCAATGTGACCTTAGGATATGAATTAAAATTCAGAATTGTAGGGATTATAGGGTACAGTTAGAAGGCAACTGATTAAATCAAATTCAATAAGAAATATCTTAATCAGGAAAAATGCATTAGTGATTTTTCAAGTAAATCTTCCTGAAACTACATTGATATGCTAGTAGGTGACAACAAGTGACTAAATTTCCTTGTGAGTAACTAACTGAATCGATCAGTCAACTGAACTGTTCCATTCAAAATGCTGATTTATTTCACAACAAAACAAGTGGCTGCATCCAAAAACAAGGACCTACCCAGAGATTATTACTTAGTGAACATTAAAAACATTGAACATTTTTTATTTTATATATATATATATATATATATATATATATATATATATATATATATATATATATATATATATATATATATATATATATATATATATATATATATATATATATATATATATATATATAACAAATATTCTGGATGAACTACATTCATCATGTTGTCATTGTCAAGCGATCTACTAACATCAGTTGCAGTGTTGCTCATTCACAAATCCTCTCCCCATGGCCTTGTGGAATAGTAAAATGTTTACTGAATGCACAACCTCTTTGGAAATAGCAGGTCATCCCTACTTACAAATCCAATACTGTGAATTTGGACATGCTACTCTGTTCATGTCATTTTATTTCACCTATAATGCGATTTATGCAGTTTTGAATGCAACCACGGAGTTTATAAGTGAATCATTGAATCACTTACTCATCTGAATCAATTAGTTCAAAAACACTGATTCATTCAGTAACGCATGAAAAGTTAATTTTGCTTCAACTTTGGTTGGAAATATTTTCTTTGGCAGAGCAAAATTACAATTTCTAATTGTGCTGCTGGTCTTAATATAATCATGGCTGTGATTTCCTGTGATTTACAGATGTAAATAAATATTAAAGGTGCTGTAGGGAACTTTTGTAAAAAAAATATTTTTTACATATTTATTAAACCTGTCTTTATTTCCTGACAGTAGAATATGAGACAGATAATCTGTGAAAAAAAATCCTCTGGCTCCTCCCAGTAGTCCTATTGCCATTTGCAGAAAGTCATGCGCTCCCGGTAAAAAACAACCAATCAGAGCTGCGGTCCGTAACTTTGATTGTGTTCAAAATGTAGAAAAATGAACATAAGCGAGTACACCATGAATCCATTTTCCAAACCGTGTTTTTAGCTTGTCCTGAATCACTAGGGGTGCACCTATAATAAGTGTTTATATTCAGACTATTTTAGATTGCTTCGGGGGTACCGCGGCGGAGTAACCCAGTACCTTTGTGATTCTTCATAGACATAAACAGAGAGAAGTAGTTCCGGCTACGATGTTCTTCCGCAAGACGCAAGCAGTTCTGTTTATTAACCGCTAGAGCGTCAAAAGTTCCCTACTGCAGCTATAATAGCCATTGTAGAGTGAAGACATAAGTGGACAAAGAGGACATAAGTAAACAAAAGTGAATGGTTTAAATGAAATTTTTTAATGTAATATTGAAATTTAAATCAATTTATATAATGTGTCATGATACATACTGTTATAAAAGCAAACCTGTGACTCATAGAGAGAGGAGCTGACAGAGAGGAGCTGACAAAGAGGAGCAGAAACAGGGATGAAAAAAGAAGCAATGTATTGAAAATCTCTGCTTGAGGTGCGGCATTTACTTTGTCTCTCCAAACAATGCCAACAGGAAATCATTACGAATGATTAGAGCCACAGCTTGAACGGATCAGCTCCAGTGAATACTGAGAGAGGGGAACTGAGGATAATCTCAGCAGATTAAAAACAGACAGACAGGAAAGAGAAAAGAAATGGAAAAGAAAGAAAACAAAGGCTGGAATGACTTAATACACATGCAAGGGTGGATATTGCATTACAGTAATGTTGATTTTGTAACTGTGGACTTGGCAAATGCAAATTTATAACACTGCATTTTTGCATCTTTGTGTGCACAGAAATAGTTTGCTGATAAATTTGTGCCAAAACCTCCCTTTGAGGACATTTTGTGCGTGCTTGAAATCAGTGAAAAACACTGCACTAAATCCAAGATGGATGTAGTTTGTAGATTAATCTCTAAAAGTGACATTCAGACCACAGAGATACAAACCAGAGATTATGGACAGCCTTCCACCAGTATGTTTAGACTGAATCAGTGGCAAGATGCATTTAAAGTAACAGCCAAAAAGCACAAAAGAAGATAATGGCTGAAAAATTCGTACAGACTGAACAGGATTGATTTCATGTCCATACAGTCACCCACAGTGATGATACTCAATCAGGGCTCTGTTCAATGAACTTATAATTGGATACTCAGCAGGCCATTTCCACCGAGTTCTCAGAAACATGGTCTGTTGTTTACAAAGCAAGCCGTTGGCAGAGAACAGCAGAGGCGTCTTGTGCCAGTAGGTGCAGATCCTAGCAAAAGTGTCTCATGCCAAATAGCCAGACTGGGCGCAGGTGTGATGAACAGGGGGTCAACCAATGCCAATATTTTTTACTAAGTCATCTGACACACCAGTATCTATCACGAATGACAGGTTATATATAATTACAATCAGAAACTGCAGTACACAATTTAGAATATCCTCTTCTTTTCCCATACCTGTTATGAAGTATATGTCTATAATACATTTTACAGTATCCTTTATAAAGTTACTAATGCAGTCAAGTTTCTAATTTTTGATACAAATGCCACTGTTTTATTGGTCAATATTTATTGAATATCAGGTGATATTATATATTTTATTAGATGGTGGATTTCCAATTTTTACGCTTAAATGAAGTGAGCATTAGATGATGGCAAAGGTACAGTTTGCCAGTACAGGAACGTGTAAAATTTGGATCAGCTTTAAAGTGCTGGAGAGAACTCAAGGAGCGGGAAGGCTTCGCTTTGCTTCTTCTCGATAAGTACGTAACATTGGTTTTGCTTTGTTTCACAGAACTAATATATGCTGGCTTTTGCTTTAATATGCTTGTGTGTCATGTTCGCTTATTTGTTCATCTGCAATCGTACTGTCATTCCCTTCAGCTATGATAGAGACAAATTCATTTACACATCATATAAGAATGGAGCGTATAAACCAGATTCCGCCAAGATCATTGGCTGGATTGTGTACACGTGTGCACAGTGGTGCTATCAAAATAGGGGTGAAATCCTTTTGGGGTAGGTGTTTGTTTGTTTTGGTGATTTGAAATATCAACATTGGCTACCAGAAATCACTTACCCCCCCCTTTAAATTTAAGGTTAGACTGTAGTTTAAGGTGTCCTTGTTACAGTGTAATTATACCTTTAAGTATTGAGTAATATTAATAAAATACTTGTACTTATATAATTAGGATTAGGGTTTGTTTTAAGGTTATTTATTAATTTATTGTTATTATTATAGTAAATAGTAAATCTAAAAGTGCATGTAACGTGTGCAACGAGGACACCTTAAAATAAAGGGTTGCTAAATCTAACAGTATTTGTTAAGTAAATCTCATAAAAAAAAAAAAAAAACATATTTCCATGAGGATTGAGAGGTTAACACACAAGGGAGATCAATCTCAAACCAAATCTACTTTTGTGTTATAGCACATATATATGCTACAGATCTGTACCAATTACATGACCTATTGCTGGAATATCTTGTTAACATAGAACAGCAGTGTTATTTCAAAATAATAACACATAGCAAACAAGATTTGGTACGCTGGGAATGATTCACTTTAGAGCAATGCAAGAGAAAATGTACTAATCAGGGTTTGTTAAACTGTTAAATGTAGTTGCTAGTCTTTCTATGGAGATTCAGCATAGAGCTAGTTCTCTAATTAAAAAAACACTGAGATGCTATTTACACTAATTGCAAATAGCAGAATCTTTTTGTCATGACTTAGGTCTGAGTTGCTGTGTTTTTGTCTTGTTGGCTGTGTGCCTAGTCTCTGAACACATGGGTTTTAATTAATTCTCTTAATTCTCTTTGTTCTGTCACACCTGTAGCCACTCTTTCCTCATTAGCTCTCCTCTATTTTAGTTCCTCTCGTGCTCTGTCTTTTGTCAGACCATTGTAAGTTGTGTAATGCTTCGCTGGTGGCCGTGTTGTCCTGTTTGCCTAGTCCTGCCTTGTTATGTTGTTTTAGGCTCCAAGTGTTTTTTGATTTTTGTTTTTGTCTGGAACTGTTTCCTCTCTTCCTGTCAGACTTGACTGGTTCTGCCTCCGGTCCTTGCATCACTTTTCTGTTGGGATCCCCCAAGACTTGACTCCAGCTCCCCTCTGCACTCTATCCTCTCATTCAGGGAGTTTGGTGGGCCTTCGACGCTGTGCCCCAAGCCCAAGGACTCTCAGATCAGTGTGACTTTGACGTTGCGTCCCCAATGACGCTCTGGTTGATGTGACTTTGACGTTGCGTCACAGAAGACACTAGGACCTGTCCCTGTTGAGAGGTTTCTTTTTGCCCTGTGGGGTGATCATTCTTTTGTTTTCCCTTTTTGCCCAGTGAGGGCTAAATAAACTTTTTGTTACTTTCAACTGAATCCTGCGAATCCCTGACACTTTTAGTGATATGCTGTTTACACTAAGTGCAAATAGTTATAGATTCTATTTACACTGTTACTACTTATTGCAAATAGGGGTAATTATCTGCACAGATAATAGTACATTGAAAAAAAGGAAATACAATATTAAGTTATTGAGGGTAATTTGAGTTAAAATTATTAAATGAATGCCACCTTATTGGGCCAATAAAGCCCTCCCTACACCTATCCTAACCCTACCTGATACTTTTTCAACTTTTTGATTATATTCTTCATTTTCATTGAAAATTATTTTCTGATGTGATTAGAAATTCTAAAATGGAGAAAAAAGTTTCAACCAACAAGGCAGGCTATTTACATTTGCTCTTCAAGTAATGGATTAACAGGGGCCTCACAAAAATGACAGAATCTGCCATCTGTTTGAAATCTATGATTTAATGAAATGGATGAGTGCATGGATAGACGGCAGACTCTAGGGTGTCTCTCTAGATTTTTTCTATAGTCTGATTTAAATAAATGTAAACCCAACCAGGGCTTTTCGTACCCCAGGAGCATTAGGAAAAAAAACATAAAATGGATTTAAAATTTGTAAAAAGAATTGTGAAGAAGAAATACAGTGATTGGCAAATAAGTTACCAGTAGGTGCAGTAGATTCTCAGAAAACAAATGAGACCCAGCATTCATGATATGCACGCTCTTAAGGCTGTGCAATTGGGCAATTAGTTGAATTAGTTGAAAGGGGTGTGTTAAAAAAAATAGCAGTGTGGCATTCAATCACTGAGGTCATCAATTTTGTGAAGAAACAGGTGTGAATCAGGTGGCCCCTATTTAAGGATGAAGCCAACACTTGTTGAACATGCATTTGAAAGCTGAGGAAAATGGGTCGTTCAAGACATTGTTCAGAAGAACAGCGTACTTTGATTAAAAAGTTGATTAGAGAGGGGAAAACCTATAAAGAGGTGCAAAAAATGATAGGCTGTTCAGCTAAAATGATCTCCAATGCCTTAAAATGGAGAGCAAAACCAGAGAGACGTGGAAGAAAACGGAAGACAACCATCAAAATGGATAGAAGAATAACCAGAATGGCAAAGGCTCAGCCAATGATCACCTCCAGGATGATCAAAGACAGTCTGGAGTTACCTGTAAGTACTGTGACAGTTAGAAGACGTCTGTGTGAAGCTAATCTATTTTCAAGAATCCCCCGCAAAGTCCCTCTGTTAAAAAAAAGGCATGTGCAGAAGAGATTACAATTTGCCAAAGAACACATCAACTGGCCTAAAGAGAAATGGAGGAACATTTTGTGGACTGATGAGAGTAAAATTGTTCTTTTTGGGTCCAAGGGCCACAGGCAGTTTGTGAGACGACCCCCAAACTCTGAATTCAAGCCACAGTACACAGTGAAGACAGTGAAGCATGGAGGTGCAAGCATCATGATATGGGCATGTTTCTCCTACTATGGTGTTGGGCCTATTTATCGCATACCAGGGATCATGGATCAGTTTGCATATGTTAAAATACTTGAAGAGGTCATGTTGCCCTATGCTGAAGAGGACATGCCCTTGAAATGGTTGTTTCAACAAGACAATGACCCAAAACACACTAGTAAACGGGCAAAGTCTTGGTTCCAAACCAACAAAATTAATATTATGGAGTGGCCAGCCCAATCTCCAGACCTTAATCCAATTGAGAACTTGTGGGGTGATATCAAAAATGCTGTTTCTGAAGCAAAACCAAGAAATGTGAATGAATTGTGGAATGTTGTTAAAGAATCATGGAGTGGAATAACAGCTGAGAGGTGCCACAAGTTGGTTGACTCCATGCCACACAGATGTCAAGCAGTTTTAAAAAACTGTGGTCATACAACTAAATATTAGTTTAGTGATTCACAGGATTGCTAAATCCCAGAAAAAAAAAATGTTTGTACAAAATAGTTTTGAGTTTGTACAGTCAAAGGTAGACGCTGCTATTTTTTTGAACACACCCCTTTCAACTAATTGCCCAATTGCACAGCCTTAAGAGCGTGCATATCATGAATGCTGGGTCTTGTTGGTTTTCTGACAATCTACTGAACCTACTGGTAACTTGTTTGCCACGTAGCAATAAAAAATATACGAAAAACCTTGATTATTCTGGTTAGTCACATTGTACTGCTATTATTTTGAACAATACTGTATATCATACACCTTTAAGTACATCTATAAGGGTTATGTTATATATTGGAATGGAATGGATATATGATGCCTTAACGCATTTAACTGGTTTTCAGTTTTTTCTTTATTACTTTGCCAAAACAAATGGTTTCCTACAAGACGGATCCCCTAAGAATTTTTTTTTTTTTTTTACTTTTTAAATCCCTGTATATTCCTGCCTCTACTCAGAGGGTCTTTTCTAATAATCTTGTTTTTTTGCTCTTCCGTTCTCTGATAACTCACTCAGTCCTGTTTGAAATTCAGAGATGCTCCTCAGGTGTTAGAGAGAATATTGAAAAGCTAGATGCATGCAGGCAGAACACACTTGGGAGAAGAAAAACATGCTGTCTGCATAAAATTAGATGGTTTAAGGTTTTGTAGGGACGTGAAACAGGATTGTGGAGCTTAGGAAATAGCAGTAATATTAAAATAGAAATTCTCTTTAACTCATTTGAACTACAAAAGTATGAAACAAAAATACCTGACAATTAATATAGGGGTGTATAGTACAAAAATAACAAAGTTTATCGGCTAGCCAATCCCAGTGCTCTTAACTGGACAAATAAAAACCGGTATCCTGGAGCTGGAACTGTAATATTATATCTCAACAGCTCTGTCTACCTGATATTAACATCCATCTTAAGTGATTGAATTACTGTAAAAGTGAACATCCTACCTAGACAGTTCTTCCCACCGGCCATTAACACACATCTAAAGCATGTCTCCTGTAAGCACCTGTGATCAGATTTTGAAGGGAAAAGTCTCTTTTTGTGATTACATACATAAAATAGTCAGTGTGTTTCTGCATTTCTTAGTTACAAACTAGATGCCAAAAAGCTTAAAATGCCTCAAACCATGAAATAACTACACTGGCATTGTTTTTGTTTTTTTCCAAATACATTTTTGTCCCATTATTCCTACTGTACTTCCTGTTCCAGCACACAACAATTTTCAAGAATGTGAGAGATTAGAGCGGCCAGGGTGTTTCTCTGTCAGCCGGATAAAATTGAGGTGCCAAATAAAGTCATTAACCAAAGTATTTTTCTCACCGTAAATAGCGTAATGTGTAATGACAAAACAATGGGGGTTAGGGGGAAGAGAAGGTCAAACAGATTACAGACTAAATATATGTGTTATGCTCTGTCCTTTG
Organism: Carassius gibelio; assembly: GCF_023724105.1. Taxonomy (NCBI): domain Eukaryota; kingdom Metazoa; phylum Chordata; class Actinopteri; order Cypriniformes; family Cyprinidae; genus Carassius; species Carassius gibelio. Next base: position 19,498,774 of record NC_068397.1, read on the forward strand.
GAAACCAATGTATTTATATACTGTATAACCAAACATAAAATGACTTAAAAGTCAGGTCAGGTAAGACTGTTAGGTAAGTATTCTGCCAGTTTCTTACAAATACTTGCTGGGAAGTGCAGCAAATAAGAACACCTAAGATATATTTGTTTATATGTAAACAGAGACGGTCAAGATACATGTGAAGGTAGAAATATTGGACTCACATGACCAAGATTCAACATAACTTTGTGTGTGCTGAATAATAATGGCTCTATATATCTGTATGTCAGAATCTAATTTCTTCAAAGCCGCATCCTTCACCTCCGGTGAGCTAATAAGATACCTGCCCTGTCCTGACTGTTGAGGACAGTAATAGAAACAGAGCAGAGTAATTTAATAATATCAGAAGCTTGTCACCAATTGCACCACTGGCTTCATAATGTGTTTGAAGGTACAGATGTCAGATATTGTATGTTTCAAATAATGGAAGCTAGAAGCTAAATCTTAAGAAAATTAAGATTTAAAATTTTTGTTTTAATACTGTAGCAGTTTAATTATGAAATCAACATAATACAGTGTATTGCAAAAGTCAAAAATGTTTCAGTCTATAGCTGAAACAAGGGCCCTGAGATATAAGACCCTGACAATTTCCATTTTATCCATTGCGGTGGACGTTTTGACACATACAAAATACACCTTTTCTGTTTTCTGTTTGCTCGTCCTTAAACACTGCAATGTAAAGATTTTTTTTTTTTTAAGCGCATAAAAGTAGGCTACTAAAACAAAATGTAAACTGAACATTTAGGCTAACAATAAAAGCTTGTTCAAAATGTTAATAAATACTATTACAATGCATAAATAATAAATAAAATAATAACACAGCTGTCCCCAGTTTAAAGAATCGAACCTATAGTATTTTTTGTAGGCACACCTTAAAACTAACAAATCTTTCTTAGCAACCTCGAAACCATCTGCTGAGCCAACAGTGAAAGCAAACACAAAGTGTTTTGCCCTGTTTTAACTACAGTTCATCTGTCAGAAGGTGGCCAAGCATTAAAGGGACAGTTCTAGATTGGTCATCATTTACTCGCCTCAGCTTCAAGTCACTATTCATACTCGATGCATCTCTTCCATACAATGAAACTGAATGTTGCCTGAACCTGTCATTCTGATTCACATCTCCTTCTGCGCTCCACAGGATAAAATCAACAACATGAGGGTGTGTAAATGATAACAGAACTAGTTTTTGAGTAAACTTTCCCTTTAAACCAGACTTTGTGACGGCTTAAGTGGACGTGGAGTTTGTTATGCTTCTGAGTTTGGATAACAAACCCCTTTTATAAAAGAAGAAACCGGTCTATTTCTTACATGAGACAGTTCTTAAGAAAGCTATATAAATACCAATTGTTCTGTTCTAATTAATCATGCACACATTTATATATTTTGGACTATAATAAACAACAAATTAACCATACAAGACACAAACAATTGATAGGTTGGGAAGAACTGGTTAAGATGCGGCACTTCCGTCGTGTCTTCACCTCAGTCGCTTACATCAGCTCTTTTCGACCAGCGACGGCAAAGCTGTCAAGATTTGCAGACAAACTCATTATGTATGTCCGCAGACCGCTTCAAATCAATAAGGTCAACTTTCCGTGTCTTTTGGGAATGTTTGAAGATAACCTTTTAACAAGTTTGACAAAATATAATCAATAACGTCTGAAGAGAAACGCTCGGATCGGAGCTCGTGTACCTGCTGTGGTCTCATACCGTTTACGACCACGAGACCTGCCGACCTGAGGTACACAGAGCCCTGCAACAGAGCTGATAATGCACTTTTGGACGCGCTGAACACTGATACCATACTGGAGGGACTATGAAGGGAATGTAAAGGTTTAAACGTTGCTGTTGTTTTAGCCCCCTCCACCCCCCCCCCCCCCCCCCCCCCAATAAAAATTAAATGTAATCACAAGACAACACTGATTTGGATTCATTCAAATACTGTAAATATTTAGGCTTAAATATACAGAACAATGATGAAATAAAACATGCATTTCTTAACGTATTTATAGATATTATATTTACATTGTTGCATGGTTTACATTAGCATATTTAACCCTATTGAGTTCTGATAAAAAATAAATAAATAACTCTAAAAACTAAATCCAAAATGATCTGGTAAAATTTTATAATGAGAGATTTACAACTGATTTTTAAAAGGCTGGTCAAATTAGGGAAAGTATTCACAAAACAAAAGTTAAATTGTTTTGTCTGTGAAATACTACTTTGCCATTTTGCATTCTTTGCTGCCTTCTTAGATCCCTTTTTTTTCTCAGCATCTCAACAAGTTGTTATCCTTAGTTGTTATCTTGGCACTTCCAAGATGGCAGCCGAGCCACACCTATGTGTTGACCTCAGTGTTTGAGATCTCAAGGTTTTAGTTTTTTTTGTGATGTTTTATGTCTTTTTTTATGTCTTTTAAACTCAAATGGGTATACTCTTGAGAAACAGGACATTCTCTTCCATACTGGGATTATTTTAATAGCGGATAAGGCTGAATTTTGAACTTAAAACCTGGACATTGACCACCTGGTAGCCCTGTTTGCTAGCCACCACCTGGATGCCCTGCTAGCAGCCTGCTACAGGTAGCCCTGCTTGTTAGCCTGCTGCAACTAGCCCTGCAGCTAGTTACCACCTGCATGATCTATTGCTACCTTGCTGCTGGAATTACTGCTGCTAGCTTGCTGTCAGTAGTCCTGCTTGCTTGCTAGCCGGTTCTTGGATGCCCTGCTGCTACCCTGCTACTGGTAGCTCTGCTGCTAGCCTGCTGTTGGTGGCCTTGCTTCATAGCCTGCTGCTGGTGGCTTTGTCTGCTAGCCATCACCTGGATGCTCTGTTGTTAGCCTGTTGCTGGTAGCTACCACCTGGATGCCTTGCTGCTAGCTGCCCTTGCTAGCTACCACCAGGATTCTGCTACTAGCTCCACTTGCTAGCCACCTTTCGGATGCCTTGTTGCTGGCCCCACTAGCTAGCCACCACCTGGATGCCCTGCTGCTAGCTTTGTTGCTGATAACCCTACTCCTAGCCTGCTACTATTAGCCTTGCTTGCGAGCTATCACCTGGAAGCTTCCCTGCTAGCCTCCATCCTATAGCCCTGACTTTTTGACTCCAAGCTACTGTTCACCCCTGTTAAGGCTGTCTTCAACTAAACCTGGTAACTTGACATCATGCATTTTTTTATACTCTTCATACTTTTACAGTCCAGCCCTATACTAGATGAATTTAATATGCCCAAAATGAGTAGTATACTGATACAGTTAAATTACGGTCATTTCTCAATTTCATCTACAAGTTATTATGAGATGTACAGCCAGAAAATCAACCTGTGTTACCAAAAAAATTGTTCACAAATTAATAACACCCTGTATCTCCAGAACTTATTGTTGTTAAATGATCATTTTACTGTCTCAGATTACTCTTTTTCTCAGTTCATAGAGGACAGTGGTAATGATAAATATTACCCAGCTAAACAAAAACTACGTTGTTTGATTATGCTTTTATTGATGTTATCTGGTAATGTTCAGCCCAATCCTGGTCCTGTTCTTGGTCTTCTTAATACTTTGCAATCCTTAGCCACTCCTTCAGATTTCAAAAGCAGACATGGCCTTGGGTTTATACATTTAAACGTTAGAAGCCTAGTCCCTAAAATGGATATGATTAGGATCTGGGCTAATACAACCAATGCTGATATCATTATTATCTCTGAAACCTGGCTTAAAAAATCTGTATCTGATGAATTTATTTCTATTGAAGGTTTTAAAGTTTATAGAACTGATCGGGTTGGCAAAGGAGGTGGGGTTGCCATATATGTGAAATCCAAGTTTTTAAGCTCGGTAACCCTGTCACTAACTAAAGCTAAACAGTTTGAAATTCTGACAGTGAAAGTGAATATTTCAAAAGACGCTGATATTACAGTAGTTGGGTGCTATAGACCTCCATCTGCTTCAAAGGATGCTTTCCAATCTATATCCGAAATATTACATATTACTGGCTGTCTGGGAACTCTGATTGTTTTAAAGACTTATGTAATGACTTAAATTTAGTGCAACTTATTAATGAACCGACAAGAATAAATCCCAAAGCAGAAATAAAATCTACTCTCCTAGATCTAATCGTAACAAACTCAGTTCATAAATACACCTCAACTGCCGTATTTTGTAATGATGTCAGTGACCATTGTGCAGTCGCTTGTGTAAGAAATACAAAAATCCCTAAGGTAAAACCACGCATGATCCTAAAAAGACATTTCAAAAGTTTTGAACAACAAGCTTTTCTGCATGATTTGTATCATAGTGAACTCAGCAGGGTGTCTTTGTTTTCGGATGCTGAAATGGCATGGGATTTTTTTCATTCAAATTTTATTTCCATTGTAAATAAATATGTACCAATCAAAAAGTTTAGGATCAGTGGTAAGGACAATCATTGGTTTTCAGACAGCCATCAGAGCTAATCTGTTTGAGAAATAAAATGTGGGCACAAGCCAGATTTTCCGACTCTTCTGCTGATTGGACTGCATTTAGAACTGTAAGAAACAAGTGTACTTTGATGATTAGAAAGTCCAAATCTGAGTTTTTTTTTAAGTCAACCACAGAAAACTTAAACAATCCTTTAAAGTTTTGGAAATCAATTAAATCTTTATCGGGTGCACGTGTGACCTCAAACCTCCCAGATCAGATTCTTATTGGTTCAGATGAAATAAAAGATAAAGCAGTCATAGTCAATCAGTTTAATAAACACTTTATTCAGGCTGGATTCATATTTAATCAAACCGTAAATAAATCTGTCCCATGTCCAGCCATGTTAGCATCTGAAAATGTAAATCGGGAATTGTTTAATTTTAAACCGATTTCAGTTTCAGAAGTTCATAAAGCCCTCAGAGACATTGATCACAAAAAGTCAGCAGGTACAGATAATCTGGATCCCTGTCTGTTAAAAGTGGCAGCTGATATTATTGCTGAGCCCATAGCGCATATTTTTAATTTGAGTCTTCTTTCTAACTCCATTCCTAAAAGTTGGAAGGCAGCCTATGTTCTCCCTTTACATAAAGGTGGAGACCCATCAGAATTGAATAATTACCGTCCAATATCAAAACTTTCTGTTTTGTCAAAGATCTTGGAATCATTTGTGAATGTACAGTTAAAACAGTATTTGACTGACAAAAATATTTTAAATAATTTTCAGTCAGGGTTCAGAAGTGGCCATAGCACTATCACTGCTGCTACATTAGTGACAAATGATATTATTGGGGCCTTAGATAAGAAGCAACATTCTGCTGCATTATTTGTTGATCTTTCTAAGGCATTTGATTCGGTTGATCATGGATTGTTATTGACCAAACTACGTTCAATTGGTTTAAGTGAGAAGGCTGTTGCATGGTTCCAGAATTATTTGGTAGATCGTATTCAATGTGTTTATGCTGAGGGTTATAAATCTGATTTTCTTGAGATAACTAAAGGTGTCCCTCAAGGATCAATCTTAGGACCCATTTTGTTTTCAATTTTTATAAATGATTTGGATAGAGATGTTCAAGCCAAATTACATTTATACGCTGATGATACAGTGGTTTACACCCAGGCTTCCACCATTTCAGTAGCAGTGCAGGAACTTCAGACTGCATTTCAGGCATTGCAATACACATTATTGAGTCTAAAATTGGTTTTAAATACACAGAAAACAAAGTTTATGGTTAAGCTCGAGCACAGCTACTCGACAATTGTGGCATTTTGTCATTAGATGGGAAATCAATTGAAAGAGTGTCTTCATATAAGTACTTGGGGATATGGATAGATGATAAGCTTTCCTTCAATGAACATATTACTGCTTTAGTTAAGAAACTTAAAGTCAAGCTTGGCTTCTATTACAGAAACAAATCTTGCTTTACTTTTAGTGCTAGGAAGAAACTTGTGGAAGCTACTTTTCTGCCTGTAATTGATTATGGAGATATATTGTACATGCATGCTGCATTTTCCATCCTGCGTCATGTACATTCAGTTTACCATGCATCACTACGATTCATAACAAATACAAAGTCCCTTACCCATCACTGCATTCTTTATGATTTAGTTGGTTGGACATCACTTAAAATTCGTTGACAACAGCACTGGTATATCTTTATTTATAAAGCTATACTTGGCAAATTTCCACTGTACCTCTGTAACCTCCTCTCTGTTTGCTCTGGTACCTATCAGCTACGCTCCTCAAAGTGGTTGCTTTTTAATGTGCCACGAGTTACAACCGAATTGGGAAAAACTGCCTTTTCTTATTTAGCACCTTGGGGGTGGAATAATCTACAAAAAGAGCTAAAGTTAGAAACCCTTATGTCCTTAAATGAATTTAAAACTACTATAAAGAGTGTTGTGATGGAGACATGTTCTTGTTTTTCTTAAGAGTCTCATTGTGTTTTATATTTTTATTTTTAATATTTTGTACTTCTTTTATTGTTAAAATGTACTTTAGTGTTTGTTATGTATGCATTTGTTGTGATTTGGCTGCTACCTTGGCCAGGTCTCTCTTGTAAAAGAGATTCTGAATCTCAATGGGACCTCCTGGTTAAATAAAGGTATAATATAGATACAACCAACAAAAGTACCATAGTACCCAGATAGTAAAACACAGATTAAAATCCATCTTCACAAGGGAAAACCAGTTTAAACCAGCCTTGTTTTTTTTTTGGTCTTAGTTTAATTATATTGTTTAATCCACAAAACTAATGCAGTTCCACACACACTTAAACACCTTGTGGCTGTGGTGTATTTTGCCGGTTCTCCAAAGAATCAAACTCAGTCAGGGATTTTTCTCTCAGAAGAAAAGACTTTATTTTAAGCAAAACAAAGCCGAGAGCTCGTTGCAAGGAGTTCTCCCGAAATGCTATTTTGTTTCTCCTTATATACACTATATGGGGCGTTTCCAAATAGTCAAACTTTTCCTTATGCTTGCAATTTTGATCCCTCCCTAGGGAAGAGAGGCCCCTACTTGTTTTTGTATAACGAAAGTATCAGTATCAGTTCTGAACTTTCCAGCACGTAAACATCTTCCTTTCTCTCCATTACCTATAGGATTATAATGGAAAAACAACTAGCAACAAAAATGGCTAGATTCACATTGATTATTCTTGATTGATTAAAATCTTACTAATAAAAATCTTCCACATATTCTCCCCTTTGAGACTTAATAAGTCTCACATTTGATTATTTTTATCCAGAGTGCTACTCCATAATCCAGTCATATTTAGTTACACTACCTAGTGACTAAATAAGTCACATTGTATTATCACCAGTGACTAGATTATGAAATTCCACTCCGAGGGATTACTGGACCAAACATCTCTCTCCTAATTTGACATGGAGTGAGTAAAAGATCCAGTTTCCCTAACCCCTCTTTAATAGTAAACATTGTTAAAAGCATGAATGTGCAATTGGTTCAGCATTTGCCTGGTTATCACAGTTTTGTATAAAAGGCGTAAAAATACATACACATACAAATACAAATCACATCACACATTGAATATCACAAGATTATAAGAGTTGATCTTCAGCTTAGATACCTTATGTATCAATTTCCCATTATTTTGATATTTTTGAATTTAATTTGCTTAACTGTGGCTTTGACTAGTGACCTCAATATAGGAAGTATACAGTAAAATAGTAAATCTCCTGTCAATAATGCAATTCCTAAAAACTTTCCCTATTTAGTTATAATCTATGCTCCCCATGCTCCTAACTGTAAATCAAACCAGTCTTACTTTTTATTATCTTTTCCAACATTTTCTTTATCTACTATTCTTAGCCTTTTCAATTTGATCATTACTTCATTAAATGCTCCCTTCTATAAATACAGCATTTTCCCCAAAACATAACCCATACTTTTCCTTCTTCAATTCACAAATCTTGAGCTTTTCTATTTTGCTCCTTTCATTCTATTCTCCCTTCAAATCTTCCTACATCCATATTTCCCTTCTCATAACCTTCAAATTCTTCATCTACCATTACTTAAAATTCTCTTTCCATTTTTTCTTTCCTATCTGTTGGCTCATATCTGCACCCAAGTATTTTGATCTCAGTAGCAGTCCCATCATTCTCTCATTCCATCTTCACCATGGAGACTCTTTGCGAGTCATTGCAATGGTCTTTCCCTCGTTGGCAAGGGTGGGTCGTTACTAGCACGCCCTTCATCCCTCACTTCATGCTGTGTGGAGTTGTTGAATCTGGTTGGAGTATTTTAAGGTTAGAGATGTGAACTTAGGTGTCACTCTGTAACTGTTTTTCTGATTCATGCAAGGCTCTCTTGAGATCATTTCTGCACCCTCACTGGTTCTCTTTGATGGGGCGAAGCATTCCTTGGTCTTACTGGAACTGCTGTCACCTGTAAATGGAAAACTTAAGAATTTTTTGTTAGTGTTATCAAGCATGCTAATTTGTTCATCTTGCCAGTCGTCCTTCTTGGTGTGACCTGTGGAAATGTAATGTGGGTTGAGGGCTGTCTTGGCCCCTTTTTGAGTTTTCACAATTTCAGTGCTGTCTTTACTATTTTTTAATTCCTTTCAATTTTATTCTCAACAATTTGCTTATTCAGTTATCTATTTGTTTTGTAAACTGAGTTCCACTATATTAATGGATAATTTATCTAGGCCTATGTTGCTCAGTAGCATAGGCCTTTTGACCTGGAAAACACTCAACCCACTGTATTTATTTTAACAGTCAGAAAGACAATATTTCATCCTTTTGACACAATCAGCTCCATCATGATATGCTGAAAAGAAAGTTAGATGTGGGGTGGACAGAGCAAGCTTGCTTTGCTCTGCCTTCCCATGTTATACGCTGCGCATGTGTGGCACTGTTTTTTTTTCTGCCACAACAAAGACCTAGGTACTGACCAGGAAACTTAACTAAATTCCTCCATGGTCATTATTTTACTGGGCATAAATTTGCCCTGTGGGCCCACATTCAAATTTGTATACAGCTGTTTGGGCAAATTGATTGAATTGCCTCAGTGTCTCGTCAGACACTCTCTTCCATGCTATACAACACCATCATTCATACTTTTTCACACACTTTCACTCCCCCTTTTTTTTTTTTTTTTTTTTTGCCAAAAACCTTTCTTTTCTTTCTTTCCTTCCGTTTTTCAAAATCTCATAGATGAATTTGTTTAGAATATTAGGCCTAGGCATTGGGCATTTGAGAGAGCCAATTATCATTTCTCAAATGTCATGTGTTTGTCTAATTTAAAGTTTAGTCAAATACTTTTTTGTTATTGCTCATGAGCGACTCTGAGAAGAGGATTGGAGATCTCTGTAAATCTTGGATCCATGGCCATCAACATTTCCATCTGGTTATCCCCAGTGATGACAGTATATGTGATTACATGATTTTGGATCTTTGGAATAATTTTTTATTCATTATTATTTTATTCAGTTTTACCTTAGAAAATTACCTTTAAACAAAATGGAGTGACCAACATTTCTATTTTTTCAACCCTATATATTTTTCCTATTATTCATCAAGATACCCTTTTTTATTTATTTATTTAGTTATTTATTTATTCTCTTCTTTCCCAAAGCGCTCAGCATTGTTGTCAAGTATTTAGTTGTGCATTTTCCCCTAGTTGTTTAATGAAACAGTCTTACTCTGCCAAATCCAGCTCCATGTTTATCTGATTGGTGAGTCAAGTACTCACTTCTGTCTGTCAAAGTTATTATTTTTTCTTTAAGACATGAGGCTGGACTGGTACCTATTGAAAAGCTGATTGAGAGAGTTAGTTGAAACACAGAATTTAAGGAAGTGCTGTGAGACCAGTGAATAATGAAGATTAAAACATAGTAAATAACATAATTAAATAAAATAATTAACATTTGAAGCAGTCTCTATGGTGTTCATTGAATATGCAGGACCTGTGCCCCAGTGTTGAGTACTCGAGACTCGGACTCGGTCTCGAGACCGTATTTTAATGGTCTCGGTCTTGTCATGGACTCGTGTGCATTTTGACTCGGTATTGACTCGGACTCGAACATATTAGGAATCGGACTTATGCCCGAGTCCACTTGAGTCCCAATCAAAATATTTCATGATTATTCCTTATGTTAATGTTTATTTAAATTGATGTATGTTTGAGACATCCAATGACTGGTGATTTTCTTTTGACGTGAGACGTTAGGCCAGCGACAACATGGATGTGTGGCGCAAGCGTCTCAGCTGCGTGGCGTGTCTGTTTTTAATTCGGCTCCCATGTTAACAGGTTAGATCTTGCAGACTGTCTGCGTGAGACGCGCGGAAAACCCGTGCATGCTAGAAATAGAACCGACGCCTATTTTTCACGCGACACGCGTGCATGTTGGAAGCGTTTCCAGGCAAAATATACTAGGAAAATATGTTTATATGTCATTTTGTACACAAATACATATTAATTCATGACATTTTGACATTTGAAAGTCATAAATTCAGATATAAATGTAATTTAAAAAATAAATTAATAATGAACGATTTTCAAATATTGCACCTGTCAAACATATCTATTGTGCCGTCAATACTGTTGACGGTGTCCTATCAGTAGGTGTGAAAAAAAAAAAAAAGTTGATATTGTTGTCATGAAGACAAGAGCCCGGTCTGTCGGCGGTCTCCCTCTATGTCACCTACAGCAGCAGCAGTGCGCCAAGCGCCGCGTCAGGCACGCTTCTGGTGTGTAAACACAGAAAACGCGAAGCAGCCGCCACGCTTCTAGCACGCAGCAGCCAGAGACGCCACGCAGCCAGTGTGTCACCGGCCTTAATTTACCCTCCTGCCATCCGCCTGTGGTGATCCCGCTTTCCAGGAAGCCACATTGCTACATTATTTCTCTCAACTGTGTTATTTTTACAAAGTAGGACAAAATGGTCACAGAAAAAAAACAAATATCGTTTAATTAAATTATATAATGAATACAGACACAGACTGACTGTCTCAACACTAAACATATCCCCCCCAAAACATGTCTGACAGAATGCATTGAACTTATATGGCATTTCATCCAGCTTTCTTCCCCTGGCACATACACACTTTTGCATGAAATTTTCCTGGAGAGTCAGTCGGCTCTTGTGTGTATGCCCTCCTTAACTAAAAAAAACTTGGACTAGTGTGTATTTTACCCTGCATTAAAACGCACCATCCAGGGAAATTAGCATTAGATTAGAAAGTGATAAAATGGTAACTGTTGTCAGTCCCCGCTTCCTCTGCACCAGTAGAGTGTTTTTAGTCGGGGTGGATTGATCATGAGACCACATCGTGCTTGGTTGGGTAGCAGGATGGTCTCCTCACTTATTTTTTTGAAAAGTAATTATGCCCATCTCTAATCTTCACAACATCTAAAGTGCACATAATCCAAGACATTTTCAGGATATTATCAGTCATTAGTTAAGCTTCAAGGTTAAAAGTTATGTAAAAGCTGTTACAGTTGAACATTTACAGGTATAGTGGTACAGTAATGTTACTTGTACTAGAAAGGTTATATGGATGTCTATAGTGGTACAACGATGTTATGTGAAAATGAGCACTTAATATTGACAAGTTACAATTCTTAATACTAATAAATTTAACTTTACACCACAAACTATGTGGCCCTTTTACCCTTTATTGTTTCCACCAAACATTTTACATACTCTTGAAGATTTATTTAGGTCTTGTCAAAGATCCAATCTCTCTGGTCTCGGTCTCGACTCGGACTCGACCCTTTCTGAACTCGGTCTTGACTCGGACTCGACCCTTTCTGAACTCGGTCTTGACTCGGACTCGACCCTCTCTGGACTCGATCTGGACTCGGACTCGAATGAGCTGGTCTCGACTACAACACTGCTGTGCACAGAAGGGATGGAAGTCCTTCTGGTTAGATCATCGGCCTGGGCTGTTGTACCGGGTTGTCAGTCTGTGATGGCACTCAAAGACCTGATGTTGTGGTGTACGGTCTCCGTTGTTTTTCTGCTTCTTCTCAGTCTGGCTTCTGGTTGCTTTCTGCCAGAGTTTTGCATTTCATAATGTTCTTTTCACCCTCAGGAAAAGTCTCAAGTGAAAGATTCACCTTTTCCTGCTTTGATTCAGTCTTTCTCCATGCTGAAAAGTGTTCTTCTCTTTCAGGAGGGGAGGGGAACATCCGTCAGCCCCTCCCTCTTCTTCTCTCTGTAGCTGTGTTTGCTGCTTTGCCATTCCTCGACAGACTCCATTTCATTGCTTTCCTTTGTCAAGGCACTGTTCCGGAAGTCATCTGAAATTTGAATACTCAGAGACTGCATTAATCAAATGTACCTATGTAACTTCTGACCAAATCGTGTCTGAGCAGTCAGCTCTTTTTCTAATTTTCACTTTTCAACCTTTTCTTTCAGTGGTCCCTTAATAAAAACAAAATCATCTGGTTGAAAACAGCAGTTCTCTTATTCTTTGTTAGTTAAGCAAGTTCTTCATTGCAGGAAAATAGCAAGCATTTTTTCTTCTTTGCAAAATGCAGAAATCAGCTACCTTTATTATCTAAATATACTGCAATAAAATAAAATAAACCTTCCTTTTATAACAGTCAGACATGCATATGGTAAAATAAGGACTTCAATCATAATTTTTATTCTAAATTTGCATACATGATTCAGAATAATCTAGTATTTGTGAATTAATGTTTCCTAACCAACATAAAATTATTCCTATTATTGTAAATAAAATAATTAAATTTAATTCTTTAAGTAACTAGTTCCCTTCCTATTGTAAAATGCCTATATGCTTTTGAATCCAAATGTCTATTAACTTGGCCACCCAATCTTGCTTTCATTCCACATTGCACAAGTTATTTCTTTTCTTTTATTTATTTTTTACACAAGCCCAATCTCTGAAACTCTGTAATGGATTAACTTTCATACTGTCCCAGGGATAACAAGATACAAATTTTAGATGTCTTCACATATTAGATATAAAGTTTTAAGCACGTGCATCTTTTAAATGAATCTATTCAGACAAGTTATTAAATAATAAATGCATATCTTATTTTAATTAATTAATTATTATTTCTATATTCCACCATATCTGCCATCTCTATATTAGTCCATTTCTTGGAACATTTGTATTTATTTTTCTCTAAAACAACCTTTATACAGTTAACTTCATTGTTTTAGGGCTCCTGCACTTATCCTTTCTCAACACCAGTCTCTGTCACCTGATCACTCCCAAGTGATGGTCCAGGAGGGGAGAGCACCTCTTGCTCCACCCATGTAATACAACTTTACTGTGGAAACGTCCTCCTTTGTTCTCACTCCCACTACACTGGGCTCAGGAAATTTTCTCCCCTTTGCCCCAGACATCCTAAATGCAAAAATCTATTATAGATCTTGGTTCAAACTTTATTGATGCTATTTTCCTAACCTCATTCACACTTTCTGCACTCTTTATTGAGCCAGAGTGCTTATTCTTGCATACTTTTTCCCTTCATTTAAGGGATAATCAGTCATTAATTGTCCTTTTATTATCAAGGCTCATCATACATTCATCCCTCTCAAGTGGATACTAGTTGCGTCCAACTCCACCCAGCCACCCTGAAGTGACGGTCCAAGAATGGTGCGCAACTTTTACCCACCAATACGGAATTTATTTGTTCACACATTCATTCGTCCGGACACAGAGACATCCACACAACAAAACACAGCTCACCTAGAGCTCCTTAAGGGCCCACCTATTTCTGTCCTTCGAGAATTTCCCTTATACATTCTCGAAGAGGTATCCGTGGGACTTTTCCTCGCGATTCCTTAATCTGCTTATCCGTTTATCACTGTCCTACCTAGGCCCAGCTATCCGATAAACACAGACACACAGCATGCCATGTCTTTCTGCCTACACCATATTTGTCTTAAATCGAGGTTGCCTTCCAAGGCCTTCCTATTAATAACCCAAATATGTGCATGCAGTTATTTCTTCTGGAGTAAAACCCCTTTTTCAATTTAGACATCATTTTATTTTTCTAAATTTGGAAGAGCAGATTTTAAGTGTCCTTACCACTCAGAACTGACCAGTCAACAACACACACTTATTATATAAGCAAAAAATGCTTACCTTATTCTATGGTGGCCACCACTGTGTGTGTGTTGCTCATCAGTCAGCTCAAAAGCAGTCGTCCACTCTGCTCCTTTCCAGTCCCATCTGGGTCGCCAAATCTGTGGTGTATTTTGCCGGTTCTCCAAAGAATCAAACTCAGTCAGGGATTTTTCTCTCAGAAGAAAAGACTTTATTTTAAGCAAAACAAAGCCGAGAGCTCATTGCAAGGAGTTCTCCCGAAATGCTATTTTGTTTCTCCTTATATACACTATATGGGGCGTTTCCAAATAGTCAAACTTTTCCTTATGCTTGCAATTTTGATCCCTCCCTAGGGAAGAGAGGCCCCTACTTGTTTTTGTATAACGAAAGTATCAGTATCAGTTCTGAACTTTCCAGCACGTAAACATCTTCCTTTCTCTCCATTACCTATAGGATTATAATGGAAAAACAACTAGCAACAAAAATGGCTAGATTCACATTGATTATTCTTGATTGATTAAAATCTTACTAATAAAAATCTTCCACATGGCCCATCATTGCAATAATGTTATCTGTTATCTTTTTTAAGCATATTTTCTCTTGTCCTAGTGCTATTAGTGTCACTGATCTGCAAATTTACAATTTAAAGTTCAAATATTTGTTTTTGTTTTTTTCGACTTAAGCTTAGCCACATCTTGATTTAGTCAGCTGGTTTTAAACAATGGCACAGAAAGGCCAAAGTACCTTGAGTTTTCTTTACTCTGCCTCTTTCTCAGTACTCATAGAGAAAGAAACATTTTTCAAGATCAATTTTCACTTGTTTTCGTAAAAAAAAAAAAAATGATTATGTAATAGCTATCATCTGTTTTCCTGCAAGCAGAGATTTAAATCAATAGCAAAACCGAAAGCTGAATGGAAAAACACAATAATAAGTGCCTTATGAGATACTGCCCCTCGGCCATACAGATCAGTCATGATTAATCATCATGTGTCCCAGTATTAAAGACAGTAATTCATTATATAACTAAGCAGGGTTCTTTTTCAAAGCTGCAAGTGTGTTTCAAAATGTTTTCATCGGAGCAATTGTGTTACTGCCCCATTTTTTTTTTTTTGGGACATCTGGTAGTGATTAAATGTGAGTATAAAGCAGATATGAAGTGCACTTGGACTGCAGAAAGCAGCAGGATGAAGTGGAATGTGTGCCTAGGGCTGCTGTGTCTCAGCCTGCTTATCTTCAGTCTTCATGGAGAAGAGACAGAAAACAGCAGAGAATTTCACCCAAATTTTAATTTTGAAGAGCCGGATTTTAATCAGCTTGAGGTGAGTGATGACTTTGGTGGACATGCTTCTAATGAGGTCAATCACACTGGGGTGAGAGGGGCATTTAAGGGACCTATTTCTTGAGGCATAAATATAGTTTATGACTTTTTCAAAGGGATAGACTGCATGAATGGCTTATTTGTAACCTAATTCCATTAGTAATTTTGCCTTAAATACTGTCATTAATAAGCACTTGAACATTTGTGACTGAGGTAATGATAAACAAGAGTTTCTGTGAATGTATTTGTGTGCTATCTGAGATCATTTCAGTGGTATACACAGCATGTCAGAGCATTACTGATACCATTCTGCAGATATTATGAAAGGGGCTAATGGTGCTTAAACAGGAAAAATATCTATGTATGATTTTTGGTGCTTAAACAGGAAAAATATCTATGTATGATTTTTATATGTTTGTGTGAATTTTGCTTACTTGAGCCATTTATCTTTTAACAATCCTTTTGCAAGATGTACAGAGTAAAACGACAGACGGTCTTCACAGAGGAGAAAAATCCAGCAAAGACCCTAACTGTTGTAAGTACACATCTAATGACGTCATGTGTGCCTTTGCGCAATCTTCTGAGATGATTTTTCCAGCTGCAGCTTTAACAAAATGTAATAAACCCCCTACAGGACATAATTAAGGTTTCTCTTTGATAACCATTAAAATGCCTGTGGTCCTGCTTGTCACAAATAACTACACAAATAAAAGATTTCATCTGTCAAAAATATCATCTGAAGCTTTGCTTCATAATTGTTCTACAATGCAGATAGCCATGTAAAATGTGTTACCAGAAATGTCATGTTTTCTATGTTTTGTTTGTTTGTTTGTTTGTTTTTATCTGAAGGTGAACAGCAAGACTAAAAGAAAACCACTACATCCAGGAAGTCTCAGTCCTTTAGGAGACCAGATTGCAGAACCAGTGGTATTTACTGTCCTCTGTCAGTTCATTAAATAAAATAAAGGTTATATTTACTGTAAATGGAGAAAAATGCTTTTGGAGTTTTGGACCATTATCAACACATGCTTCACGAGTCATGATTTTTATATTCTAAAAATATATTGAGTTGCTTTACACTGAACTGATCAATTGATTTTCACAGGAACACATCTATCACCGCACCAAGAGACAAGAAAGGGGTAAAAAACGGAAAAATTATTCTGGAAGGCTGAGCATGTTAGCAAGAATTGAAGTTACAACGGTACTCACTATCCTCTGATCAGCCTTTCAGCGTGCCATTTAAACATATTAATAGTAATTTTATATTATAAATAAAGACTGACTTGCTTTGCCTACCTCAATTAAAGCAGGCCCAGCTGACTGACAAGATGGATACAGAATGAAAAAGTTAAAGCATTATATGCATTCAAGGCTCCTTCCCAGGTAACATGTTGCAACGTATTTGCATTATATGAAGGGAAAAATGGTACTAAACAGACATTATTGTGGGTTCTCTCCTTACAGGTTCCCTGGATCAAGAAAAAAAGGAATATATCACCATGTTTCATAAAGAGTGTTTCAGGCTCATGTTATGCTTATGATAATCATTTATATTTCTATATCTTTTCTTCTCCAAGTATATTTTGGCTAACTAATAATCTCTATGGAAAATAAAATGTATTTACTGTACTGAATTCTCCCCCGTGTGTAATTCTCATTCGCATCACTAGGGGGCAATATTTACCCAAGAGATAAGCACTCAACCAGCTCGGCTTCTGTTAAGACGAAATGTTTGAGATCTGTTTATCTTCATCTCTTAATTACAATAAAGCATTTGTGTTAAAAATGTCGCTCTTTTATTGTGTGGAAAACACTGTAGATGACGAATGGCTTTCTATAAAGTTTTTACTGTCAAGCATAAACAGTCTATGTGTGTTGACCGATTCTCTGGGATATAAACTGCTTAACTAGTCTATCATTCCTCTTTTGTGAGTAGTTCTGCCAGTTAAATGTGCCAGAAAATAATTTTTGTGCCAGGAATATGTCAAAACACTTTGACAGTCCAAAATAAATAAAAAAGCAACACCCCTTCTTCCTAATCTACATAATCCTTGATAATAACAAAAACTATTACCTGCACCATTCACATTGTTGTTTAAGAATCTATAATGTTCTGTAAAAAGAAAAAAAGAAGAAAACATTTTTTTTGAATGAGATCACACAAGGCCAGTGAGTAATAACATCACTTTCACTCTGAGCCCCAAAATCAACCAAGCAACCATGCAAAAGACACATTTTGCACTTACACAGCTATGTACAATGTAAGTAGTGCAGGTGTTACAGTCAAAAGCACTGTTTTCTAAAAGCCAGTAAGCCAGAAAATTCAATACAATTAGGCTAAATATAAAATGAAATACAATAAATCCAGTTTTAAATAAAATCAGTGTTCACAAATTATTTTAAATAAGACAAAAAGAAACTTCACGTCAAATATGTTATGGCATTGCATTTATGTGATGCGCCTTCTGTTAATCTTTTAAAAACGACTTTAGGAGTATTTTTGTGGACAGCTGCTGGAAGCACATAAGAACAGATAGAGTCACAGTATGTTTAGGTGTGGGAGCAAAGCTCTGCAGGCATGAGTCACAGTACTAAACAGACTCTGTTCTCACAAGAAGAGCAGACAGAAACACTCTACTCTGCCTTCAGGCAAAACCCTGAGTCTTTCAAGGTAAGAAAAGCTTTGCATTATCAGTTTTAAAAGATTATTTCGTTTTTGTTAAAAGTTTAATATGAGCCAGATGTTAGCTGGTGAATTTGCACACTGTTTGGGAGATAAGTCTTCAACAATACTCATGCAATTATGTCTAATTTGAACATTAAGAAACAGTGCCATGAACTGTACTAAAATGTGAGTATCTGCTATTATAGTTTGTTTTTTAACTGATTAACATATATATAATGTTACAAATTACTTTGTAATTATTATCATCAAGCATGACTGAAATAACACTCATTTATAGTATGATTATATGTCTGATTAGTCAAAACATTTTTTGCTGGAATGACTGCTTAAAATTTAAATGTATAAAAAAAATAATGGAAATGCATTCATGTGACCTTTTATTTATTTGAAAAAAAAAAAAAACACTGCACTTCTCTGGAAGAGGGAGTGTTTAAAGAGAAACCTTAAAGTTTATTACTTGTTTATTTATTTATTGGTTTATTTATAGGGACCATGCATATTCATAAACATTGCTCTATAAATATACACTATGTAAATATGCCAGAATTAGTAACAATAATAATACTTTTCATCTGCATGAGAACTGCATTTAAGAAAATGTTGGATTACACAGGAAATCTGGAAAGGATTTACGATGTTCAACTGAAATGCATCTCTACCTTTCGGTTTATCTGTGATTTTAAGCATGCATTGAAAGGCCATTTGATAAAAGCGGAGAGGGAATGTTTGGAATGAAAGTACTGTTACACGCCTGTGGCAATAAACATACTGTCTGGTAGCCATCTGCTTTCTCTCTGCTTTTTTGGAAGAGAATAGATCAGCTCCTTATCTGTAAATCTGAGAAAGCATGTCTCTTTGCATATAAAAACCTAAAAGCTTTCAAACAAACCATTGTTTTTCTTTTCAGAGCTTAAGAAGAAGAATGGAGACCTCAGAGGAACACTATTATGACTACCTTGAGTACGAAAACAACAGCTCCAACTTCAGCTACGATGACTATCAAACCATCTGTGAGAAGGGTGACGTGCGCTCCTTCATGAGGATCTTCCTCCCAGCTGTTTTTGTGTTATCTCTAGTGATCGGTCTAGCAGGCAACGCTCTAGTTGTGGCTGTGTATGCATACTGCAAGCAACTGAAAACGATGACTGACACATTTATACTTCACCTGGCTGTGGCAGACCTGTTGCTGCTCCTAACCTTACCCTTCTGGGCTGCCGATGCCATCCACGGCTGGGAACTCGGGGTCACCGTCTGTAAACTCGTATCTGCCCTCTACACCATTAATTTCACCTGTAGCATGATGCTGCTGGCCCACATCAGCATGGATCAGTACTTGGCTTTGACACCAGGAGCCAGAAGCACAGGCATTACGCGTGCTTTTCAAAAGAAGCATTGCAAAAAACTCTGTTTGGTGGTCTGGACCGTGGCGTTTTTTCTCGGCATCCCTGATTTGGTGTTTTCAACAGTCAGAGAACTTCCTCATAAAAAAAGCTGCATCGCAATGTATCCATCGGACATGGCTCTCAAGGCTAAAGCTAGTTTGGAAGTGGTGGAGGTCATAATAGGCTTCTTGCTACCTTTATTAGTTATGTTGTTCTGCTACACCTGCGTAGGCCGAGCCCTACTGAAGCTCCCTCAGGAGAGGAGATGGAGGAAGTGGAGGTCTATCCGTGTGCTGCTGGTGATGGTGGGAGTCTTTGTGGTCACACAGCTGCCCTACAACGTGGTCAAGTTCTGCCGGGCCATGGACATCATATACACCTTTGTGACTCACTGTGGGGTTAGTAAAGAGCTGGACAGAGCTACTCAGATCACTGAGAGTCTGGCACTGACACACTGCTGTCTAAATCCTGTTCTGTACACCTTCATCGGTTCCTCCTTCAGACAGCATGTATTGAAGTGTGCCAAAGCCTTTGGAGACAGGGGGAGGAGGATGGCACGTGTGAGAGAGCAACAAGAAGTGGATATCTCCTTGAATTCTCATTCACAGTCCCAAGAGACCAGCACTTTCTCCATCTGAGCAAACTAGAGTAGATGTTAGAGTAGAGTAGATCCACCTGCCTGTGGAGCTTTAACACCCCCCCCCCCCCCCTTTACAAAATGTGTACATACAAAAAGTGATAGCATAGGGATGTACAGGTTTATTTTAGTCAAGACATAAGGCTGTACTTTTTACCAGAAGAGTACAATTCTAACTCAAGTAAAAGCTGAGATGCAAAATGTCGATAGTTGTGTCTGTACAAAGTCCCTTTTCTATAATCTTTGGTTTTTATGAAATGAACGGAAAAGGAACAAGTCCGCGGAGTGATAAGAGAGATATGCAAGTAGCGCCTGACTACTAGCAGACTGATGATGAGTTCAAGTCGATCTTTATGCTTGAACTTTGGTCGAATCAAGACAAGATGGCAACAGTGGTGCCTGCAGGTGTACAGCCATATGCACTGTGCTGATTTGCCCCGTATACATTTCAGCAGATATTATAGGCAGCGTTTCTGTCGACAGAACCAGACATGCCATTAATTATGAATTTATCAGTCTTTTACATGCCAAAGTTAATTTCTGCATATAAATATTACACTAAAATAGAAGCAGAAAATCGTGCTATTCGCACTTTCATGAGATCAGGTTAGCATTTGCTGCATGGATAAAAAAAAGGGCTAATATCAGACAAAATTGCATTGCAGCAAATCCTTTTTTTTAAGGTGTTCAGAATAGAGCAATAGAATTCAGAAAGCAGTTATACTATTATAAGAAAGGTTTTGCATATAGGCTATGTCTTTATAATTTTTGTTCTTTTTTTTATTGTAGTCTATAGAATTATAAAATAAAATGCAAGTTATAATCGGGCCTGTTTTAGGCTTGTTTAGACAGCCATCAATTATTATGGTGATGAAAAAAAAAACATTATTCGCCTTTTTTGTCATTGGATGTGCCTTTAGAGAAAAATGCACAGATTACACAATGAAAAAACTTTCTATTTTCAATTTTAATTATTTTGTTTTAAAGTAGCGTAGTAATTTAAAGCTTTCTATATATTTCTATCATGTCTTGTGAGGCAATTCCTTGAGTTTGTGAAGCACTCCTGTTCAAGACTGAAAGCATTTGTTTTCTTTACTTTATAAAAGCACAACGTCTCATTGATATTGTGAGTGTACACAAATAAAACCCTTTACAGTTTAGAACGATGCATTACTCTTACCTTTAAGAGCAAAAATGACTGTGTATTTTAAGTTGTTTCCACTGTTAGAAAAAAATGCAAGAGATCACACTGGCACCTCCATGTCCTACAGAGCGGGCTTCAGCTTCCTCTCTTGGATATGCCTCTAACAGTGCACATTTGGTTAAACATTTAATCTAACATCATGGTGTGCTTGAACGGTTTTATATATAGATTTTATTTTAGGCAAGTCGTGATGATTTGAGAAAGCTAAATAGATCAAACATATTAGGCAAACATAGGCATACTGTCATTTTTTGTTGCAATGTTTTATAGTTTTAATGTAAATGACAAAAATAAAACCATCAACAAAGATTCTGCATCCATTTCAACATGTTTTCTCACTGTCTGCGGGAGAAAAGAAAAAAAATTTTCCAGCCTATGTTGGTTGCCTGGTCTCAGCTCGTTGGTGGTCCCAAGCCCTCTAAACTGGCCAAGCAAGGCTGATTTCAGCTGTTTTTATTCAGCACACTTCTAACTCAGAAACTCAGGGTTTAAATAAAGTGTAATTAGATTACATTAAACTTCATCCCTAAAACATTTTATTTATTTTTTTTTGTGTGATTTTTCATCATAAGACTTCATGACTAAACGATGAGGCCAATTCTCTTTGGAACTAGCATCATCATAAAAGAATGTTCCTCTATGCAGAAGAAGATCATGTTCACTGACACAATCTTTTAGTTTATCACATACATTGTGCACATTTTCAGTTTTAATTGGTTCCACGCAGTTCATTCTTCAATGTACTGTATCATTTCAAGATGTTCAAATATGTTCTGAAGAATTTAAGAACCAGAGCAGCAGTCTTGGCAAACTGCTATGGGTCACATAACACTTGTATGAACACCAACACCAGCTGCAAAATCCAAACATTCTGAATGAAATGCATCGGACCTTTCTCTATACTCATAGAAGCCTAGATGTTTTATTTCTCAAAAGATACTGCATTTTAAGACTTTAACAAATAATATGCATTTAAAAGCACGCATGATTTGACTAGTAGTTTTTAAAATAAGAGTTTTGAAAAGAAATGTTGCATATACAGTAACAGATG
Source organism: Carassius gibelio (assembly GCF_023724105.1). Lineage (NCBI taxonomy): Eukaryota > Metazoa > Chordata > Actinopteri > Cypriniformes > Cyprinidae > Carassius > Carassius gibelio. Next base: position 19,521,104 of record NC_068397.1, read on the forward strand.
TTTTCATGAAATATTTAAATGGTATACCCTTACCTTGCTTTTGTCATTTTACTTCTTTGTGAATAACGTTCCTAATAATTTTTTTTTTTTCTTGCTCAATTCTAAAATGTGTAAAATAAAGTAGGCCTAGTTGTGACGGAAACTTTGACTGTACATATTCATATAGAGGTAATTAATACTTATAAAGTACAATGGCCTTTTAAAGACAAGACTATTTCTAAATTGAACACTTTTTTTTAACCCTGTGCTAAAAAGACTGATCAGAGGGAAGCAGACATTTACATATATAAGACAAACTACTGATAATAAACAGAGGCCTTGAGCAATATTGTGACACATCCCAAAAGAATGCTTTATATGTGATATATTGCAGTGTTACAAACAACTGTAGGTTTCTTACTACAGTTCAAATAATATTCTTTCACTTTTTAAATTAGGTAGGAATGCCTCTACACAAACAATGAAAACAATTTAGCTTTTCACAACAAGGTGAACAGCATAGTGATATTCCAACATGGCAGTCAGCAACGAAGACAAACAATAATGAGTTGGCAGTGTTTCTATCAATGGACTTCCAAACAACCAACATACAAATAGTTAGTGTTGTTATTAAATAGTTTGACATACGATTAAGCATTCAAATTAAAGTGTGTTTATGTGCTGTTAAATTATATTATACATTTTAATGTCATATTGTAGAGCTCCAGCTTACGATGTCATAAGATAAAAAGTTTGAACTGTTTATAACGTATTGTGAATAATAAGACAGGATGGCACAGAAAGGACAAGAATAATGAACAAAGAGGCACATGTTCCAACAAGTGTACAACCAAAACATAGTGTGTGTCATGTTTGGGTGGTTTTAATTCCTCAGATTACATTCAACTGCCCTCCATTCACCCCAGTGAATTACACCATCACTCATTAGGAACAATGAGCGAATGCACAAAACTGAAAGCAAACTAATAACTGTATCAAACAGAAAGACAACACACACACACAGGTGTCTAAAGTACGGGTGGGAGGGGTTTATCTTTCCTGTCGGTTTCTCTGAAACAGTCACAGTTGAGGGAAGAGAGGACAACACTGTTAAGGTTTTAAGGACCCAAGCGAAGGATGAAATGTAAATGAATGTGAAACTGAGTGCAAGCCAAGGTTCAAGGAGCAGGCGCTGAGGCAGGAATGCAGCCGTTGGCAGTGTGTGTGTGGGGGCTCATTACCTCCGCTTTTGTCCTATGAAAGCAAGTGTGGACTGGTGCTTTAATAATTAAGAATCTGCACATCAAAAAGGTCACAGACTCCCTCGTTGTCATCAAGGTTGAAATTGTAATCCACACCAGGGTTGGGTGAAAGTCTCAACAGGGGGAAAACTACCGGGGTCAAACAAACACACACAAAGTTACAAAAAGAGTGCAGATTGGAGTCTATCCAATACAGATGGACTAACTAACTAAACAAATAGATAAATCTATAGAGATATACAGTACTATTAAACCAGAAATTTGAGGGGTCAAAAATATGTTTTTGAAGCTCTTATGCTCATCAATGCTGCATTTATGTATTCCAGTAAATGAAATTCAAAAAAAAAAAAAAAGTAAATTTAAATTACATTTTCATAGTTTGTAAATAATCTCTGCCTTTTTTCACTCCAAGGCTCCCCTCCTAATCGAATCAGCACTGAAATACTACATTGATTAAGAATTATTTGAACAGAAAAGCAAAACTAATAGATATATGCTTACAAAATCTTTTGTTGATCTTTAAAAAAACATGTGATTTCCAATTTTATTTTTATACCTTTCACAACTTAAACTCATAACAAGGTTGCATAATGTACATCAATGCCATAAAACATCAAGCCAGAGGCAAAAATGCTGAGGAAAAACTGGCATGCATAGGAGAACAAAACCTTGAGAAGAACCATCACTCAGCTGCTGTAACCCATCCTCCTCTGGTCAGGACATTAAAAAGATTTATTTGCACTGCTAGCTGTATGATTAATTGATAAGGACGGCAGTGAACTGCTTCAAATCAGAAATATGTCGCCCTGGACCACAAAACCAGTCTTAAGTGTCAATTTTTCGAAACTGAGATTTATACATCATCTGAAAGCTAAATAAATAAGCTTTCCATTGCTTTATATTTGTTAGGATCAGACAATATTTGGCCGAGATGCAACTATTTTAAAATCTGGAATCTGAGGGTGCAAAAAAAATCTAAATTCTGAGAAAACTGTCTTTGAATTTGTCCAAATTAATTCTTAGCAAGGCATATTACTGAACAAAAATTAAGTTTTGATATATTTACAGTAGGAAATGTACAAAATATCTTCATGGAACATGAAGCATATACATACATTTCTCAGGGGTACACAATATTTAAAGAGAAAGCAAAATCATTAAATGATTTTTGTCATAAAAGAAAATTTGATCATTTTTTGACTATTGCTAAAAATATACACCAGTGACTTAAGACTGGTTTTGGTCACATATAACCAAAAGAGGCTGTTCAGTGTGACCACAAGGGGGCTGTGCAGAAGGCCAGCCAGCACTGACGCAAATAAATGACTGGATAACATTTTTTAAGAACTTACCATCTGAAGACATCAGTTCATCAATAAGGTTCGAAACTCCTGGAGTAAGGAGAAAATGGCAAGTGTAAATGTCCTTCTTGAAAATACAAAATATAACCCTTTTTTTAATTACTGCTTCGGAAAAATCATATATTGTTATAATGGAATCCGTGTCACCTTCTCTCTCATCCCTCATTTCTTCAAGCATGGACTGCAGATGCTGACCCCCCATCTCCCTCTGCTGTTCTTCAGGACCACCTAGAGACCCCTTCATCAACAAACACTGACTGACAGGGGACTCAGAGTTGCATTCTTTAAAAAGAGAGAAGAAGAGAAATATGTAAATAAAAGCAGTCATATTCAAATGCTGTGTAAAATCTCAGATGCACAGCAGCTGAAATGTTTGGGATCGGTATGACTTTTTTGAACAGTAGTGTACATCAGCGGTTCTCACGACCCCCAGCTCTGCACATTTGTTATGTCTCTCTTTGTTAACACAGCTGATTCAGATTAGTGGCTTGTTAGAAGTGAGCTCCGTGTATGAACTGTGTTTCCATTGACATGGTCTCTAGTCTCTACACTGTGTTCACTGCTCCCGACTCCCTGAGCAGGAGAAATCTGTTGAAGTTTACCTCACTTCTCTTAAAACATTCATTCACGGATTTGTGCTGTGCAACGTCTTCACACAAGGACAAGTGTGACATAATATACCTCTGTAAATAAATACAATTTAAATTCACGTCTCGCTCACTTCAATGCACTTAAAATGGAACATATACATTCACTTCGAACTGGAATCATGGCAAAATATCCTGTGATGTCCACTTCTCCCATTATTATAGGAGTTAATATATACACAATGTGTGTTTTTCACTAGCCTACACAAATTATTTTTTTATTTATCTTTTCATCTGTATTCTCTCGTTTGTAAATCAGAGTAGTATTAGTGGTGTTCAGCAGTTTAGTACAAGTGCTCTGTGAAATGGGTGATTTGTCAGACTTCCAAAAACAACAAATCATGGAAGCCTGTGTACTAGAAGCGTCTGTAAACTTAATGGACTAGTTATTTTTGTATTTTAAGAACATCAGTCTTTGCCATTTTGACTGTGTACACAAAACACGCAAGACTTCATCAGTGAAGAATAGCAGTGGAAAAGCGAAAGTAAATGATAGGGACCATCAAACACTAAAAGCACAGAACTACTGCTACAAAGTGACAGCATACCACAAAATTCACCTCTAAGACTGTCTCTCCACAAAAAAAAAACAAAAAAAGAGTTTCACAAAGCCAGCATTTACCAAAGAGTGTCATATGAATCAGTTCTAAGGTTGGAAGCTGTATTAAAGACAAATGGTGGCAAACACCTTTAAAAAGAAGTATTGCTAATTATTTCCAACTGTATATAAGTGTCATATAAGGTTGATGTATTCATTTTTTCATTGATGAATCATTTAATGTTCTCATATCCTATTTTAATATGCAGAGAGAATAATGACTGATGCTACAAATGTCAATCACACTTTAAGGAACAGAGGAATAACTGAATAAAAGTAGTACCCATGAGCATGTCGGGGGACGTGGAGGACTGTGTGAGTTGGTGCTCTGCAGTGGGGCTTTTGAGCGGCCCATGCTTTAGGTCACAGAGCTCTGCTGAAGAGATGGGGAACCTCTGCACCCCTGCTGGAGTATTAGGAGGAGTCGGCATGGCAGAAATGTCATCTATAGGTGGGACACAGACAACAACAGGCTTGGAGCAGCTCATCTCTCGGTTTATCAGCATCACCTGGATGGGAGCCGAGTGACTTCGCAAGTTCACTTGGTACTTTTTCTGACCATTTTGGCCCTGAATCAACAACAACAACAAAAAATGCATGGAGACTATAAACAGCCAAAAAATGCAAACAAAAGCAAATTAACACTTAATAATATATACATAGATGTAAAATTCACTAAAAATATTCTCAAGTATAAATGGTGAATAAGCTCAAGGTTGGTGTTTTACGTACCATCTCAGGCACTGGGACCTCCAGTTGTGTTCCTGATGGTGCCATGACAGTTAAAAGAGTATCCCCACTGAATGCATCACATATGTCCTCATGTGTCACGTAGCTGTATGTACACAATGCTAAGGAACATAATCCTCTTGTATATTTTTTCACATATAGAAATGTACCCATGATACAGAGATAACATTACATAAGGTGGGAAAAAAAACACACATATGTATATATATATATATATATATATATATATATATATATATATATATATATATATATATATATATATATATATATATATAATATAATGCAAGCAAACCCAACATTTCTCAAGGGAACACAATATTTAAAGAGAAAGCAAAATCATTAAAATATGAGATGGAGAAAATTATAATTCAGTGCTTTTGCATTCTCCTGAGCAACATGCATTAATTAGCAAAAACACAAACTGAGGATTGACAAAATACGAGGTGAGAGGAAAAAACATTTCAATGGTTTTGTGATCGCAAGCAAAGTTTCTCAGGTGAATCTTTTTTTTTCTTGAGAGAGAGAATGCAAAAGCATCACAACATGAGATGATGAAAACATTTTAATGAATTGCTTTTGTATTCTCCCAAGAATGTTTGCAACTGAAAGGAAAATCTGAGAAAACGTTTTTATTATTATTATTTCAATGCTGTTGTGTTCTATCAAACAGACATGTATTTTCTCAAGGGAAAGCAATATTTTTTTCAAAAAAGGCAAAGGACTGCTAGATAATTTTTCCACAAATCAAATTATTTCCATCACCATGTTCCCTTAAGAGGCTCTGTTTCATGACATTTTAAGTTCTGAAATAAAAGGCTGAACTTTGCATAAACCACTTTAATCCGAAGAGGAATATCTGGTGGGGTGAGGCTTAGGAAACTCTAGCATGAACCCACAATAGACTACAGACTGGAAAAACTGGACTGGGGCCACTGAAACACCCAACAATAACACCCCACAGTCAAAGAAGGACAGGTTATAGCACTCAGCATGTAATTAGGTGCACTCCTTTCACAATGGCATTTTACTGGAACTGTTAATTACCAGGGGAACCAACCAAAAAATTAAAAATATCAGACAAGACTAAAAAAAACACTACTTTTTCTGGCTGATAGACTGTGCATAAGGATATCTGCAGCTGGAGGAGTCTTCATTCAGGTGTTTGATGCTTTGTTGCAGACACGCTTTCTGCATGTCCAGTTCTCTCTCTTGAATCTCCAAATCAGCAATATTCGCCTTGAGAAGTTCTACCTGCTCAAGAACTTCCTGAGACTGGCAGCCTGAACTCTCCCCTCTAATTAAGACAAGCAAAGGCTTTAGAGCAGCGTCTCCAAACCAGGGTGCAGTGTAAAAAAAATATTTTTTATATTCTTAAATTGCTAAAATGTTCAAAAAATGGCAAATACATTTATTATGTAATATCCATTTTTGATGTCGCCAATAATTATATATGCACCGAAATTTTGGCTGCCGAAAATAAGTTCACCACACAGGTTTCACTTTCACGTGGTGTGAGGCTCTGCGTATTATCCCGCTCTATACGCGCTATTCATATAAAATTAATTAAACCGCCAAGTTATGTTCACATGCTCTGATAATAATAGCTTTCTAGGACTAAACATTATATGGATAATGTTTTTTTTTTTTTTTTTTTTTTTAAAGCTAAATCTCTTAACAGCTCTGTACTGTTAGACCTACCTGAAAAACTAAAAAGCTATTTATTTATATATGTTTATTTGTGATCTCATTAGTAATTTGTTTATTTGTTCTTATTACTGTCTGCTTATTTGTAATTTATTCAATTCAAAGTTTGAAACCAAACTTGTGCTGCTGCAACAAAATTAGAAATTCAAGTATTGTGACAAAATAAATTTTGTAGAGTGCCACAAATTTGTTAAAATTTCCAAAGGGTGCTGCAACAAAAAAAAAGGTTGGGAAACACTGCTTTATAGAATGACACACCTCAGCATATGACACTAAGCATGCAAATAATTCACACAAACGGTACAATATGCATATAAAATGTTAGGGAAACATTTGATAGCACATTGACAACTTCTCTAATGTTTGTACTCACTTCCACTGAATGGTGTTTTTGGTCTTCTTTTCGATGAGCCCAACACCTTCCAGAACATTGGTGATATCGTAGATTCTCCTCTTCTGTTTGACTGCCAAACTGTCTGCAGCCTATGAAAATATTCGCAATATTATTTTCTGAGACCATCCAATCAGATAAGAGAAACTGACTATTTAGGGGACCAAACAATAGCTTGGTTTGATATACAGATTGATAATGGGTTTAGATAACTTAGTAGCTCTTGTAAATTATCAGAAGAGTTTATCAGGAGTACAGTAAGTGTGCCATGATGATAAACATGGACAGGGGTTAGCAACGGTCACACTGACGAAATTCACATAATATCTCCATTATTTGTCCTTGTATGACAGCTGATGGGAATATAATGGAAAAAAGCTTAAATATTCCTAAAATAAATTTAATCCTCAAATATTTTTTTAAATAACTGAAAAAGTTAAATACAAAACATTAATACAAATAATTAATATTAATAAAAACAAAATCATTAATAACTAACTGAATTACTTGATGATGATGATGCAATTTTCTCCGTTTGTACATAAAATTTATTTTGCATTCAGTAGTAGTAACTGTCGGTTATGCTACTGATTGAAAAATATCTAATATTTTCTTTAATATGCAGAAAGTAATACATCAAAAACTAAACACAAACAATAAACAGGTTTCCAAAAATAATAAATAGAAATAAAAAATATGATATGTGTGTGTGTGTGTGTGTGTGTGTGTGTGTGTGTGTGTGTGTGTGTGTGTAAAATACAAGTCAATGAATTACACACAAACAATAAATATACAGGGTAACATAAATATTTCAAACTTCTCGTTTAAAACTACTGCTGGAAGCACCATTTGCCAAAAGATACATACCGGTACATAAAAAACACTTTTAATTTTCTTTGGAGTTTAATGCCCTTTTTTGCTCCACATGAACGGAAAATAGCAGGTGATTTGACTGAACAATGTCTCCAATGAGTTCTCACAGTGCGTCTCTGCTGCTTCAAGCGTCAGGTAACAAACACCTGCCGTGAGAGAAGCCCGCGGGATTCTGTTCAAAATCCCCTGTCACAATAACATGCCATTTCTGTTCGCCAATTAACACTTTTAATTAACGAGCCAGACACGTATTTCTGTATATATTTAATACGATATATGTAACAAGCCTCTCTGGACAGCGAAAGTCCACTCAGGTAAGAACTGCTTCTTTGTGTGACTCCTGACATACCCCCGTCCTCACAGAACAGCCTGCCAAGGTTCATTCATTCCGCCACTTGTAAATGTATTTTAACCCACCACTTTGAGATCGAGCACTCCGTCTTTGGCCTCTTGAAGCAGAGTAACGAACTTGACCGTGAGCAGACCCAAACTCTTCTCATGGCGACTGGACCCGGTCGGTGTCGTGTGAGGAGAACTCGCGCGGTTCGACTCAGCCATACAATCCAAAAGCCGGGAGTTCTCGGGGATGTAATTCAAAATCTCTATCTTTTCTCTCATTCAGATGGATGGAGGTTTTGTTTGTGAGGTTGAGCAACAATCATTTCTTGCACTTTTTTTTTTTACCTCAGGCTACACTTCTACTGATGGCTCGAGGGTTTTTAAATGAGAGGAAATGACGTTGGATTACCGTTACTATGACTACGTCTCTGCCTGAGCGTTCGACTTCGAACATACAACTGAAGCTTTGAGAATTATTTTAAATTTTAATAAATCTTCTAAAATTACACAACAAACAGTGACAACAAGTTAATCCTATCGTATATAAAAAGTGCAGTATATATTGCTTTATGGTCAAGTTACAAACGTTTTTGCAAAAAAGATGTACATGTATTTAACTGTATACATATACCGTACACATTATATATATGCCTACCCAATTTATGAATTATTTTATAATAATAATAAAGAAAAAAAAAGTACAGTCTCTACGATTTTCTATATAATTTGAAGCACAAAGCCAAAAAACAGTAGGCAATACAGTAGGCTAGACACTCAGAAGTACAATAATTTCAGGACATGTTCTCAGCCAGACTGAGAGACATTGACATAAATCTTGAAAAAGACATCTTCCGAGTTTTTGTTGTATTTGGCTTGTAAGAGGAGGTTAGAAGTCTTTAAGCACTTGTGTGAGGCGTCTCATTTTCTCCTCCATTACCATTTTATTACTCTCTGTTTCCTCAAGCAGCTGGCGCATTTCCTCTTCCACCTGGAGTACCTGTGGTTATAAAAAAAAAAGAAAACAAATAAATATGTTCTTGAGAAAGCTTTCTCCAAGTCAATCATCCAAGTAATTCTAGTAATTCCAGTCTGCACACTTTGGTCTAGCATGTACCGACAATAGCAATATGAATGACAGTGAATCAATAGTGGCAGTAATACCTTCTGATTAGCCTTTTCTATTTGTTTCTGTTTGTCATTTGCAAGGCGAAGTATTTCAGCTTGATGGGAAGCTTGCAGAGATTCTAGTTGTCCACGGAAGGCATCATCCACACTGTGAAGCTTCTCCATTGCCACTCTAATAAAAAAAAATTCAAAGAAGTTTCATATGTAAACTACTGTATACTGTATATGCTTCCTTAGCAAAATTAGGACCTGCTGCCCATCTCATACCGGTGTGCTTGTGAAGCCTTGTCTTTTTCCTCTATAAGGGCTCTCTCTTTGGAATCAAAACTCTCCTTCATTCGCTTCACCTGGCTTTCAAGCCTGTTCAACAGTTCTGCCTTTTCCTGCCATTTTTTACTTGAGGCCCTGCAACATTAAAAATATTTAACATATTACTAAGCAACTGTGTGATGGTGTGAGTCATCAGCATACACCCTTTCAAACAACTAAATACTGTCTGTAATAGCAAGTTAGGGTGAAAGCTTGGAATCATGAGATGATAGCAGTTTATCTAGTGTTATTCCATACCTGTATGTCTCTTTAACCTCATCAAGCTCTGCCTCCTTATCAAGGAGCTGTTGTTTCAGCTCCTCCTTCCTGATACTGAGCTGCTCCACTGTGTCCCTGAGCTCCACTGCAGAGGCCATTTCCTCCTCCAGCTGCTGCTTCAGCTTCCGCTGGTCCTGCACATTCTCATCACGAAGTTTACGGATCTGATCATCTCGCTCCAGCAATGCCTATAGAAGGAAAACGTCAGAGAAAAGTCAGCCAGGCGATGAAACTATTACAACACATGAGATTTTTCACTTAAGAAGATGTAATAACATATTTTCTATAAATTTGAACTACATTAAATATCCATCTAATTTCTATCTTAGTTTATAGTTTCGTTTTTTTTTTTTTTTTTTTTTTGAGTAAGTAGGACTTTACCTCTTTTAGTTTACGAATAGTCTCTGTCTGGTCCTCGACAATCTTAGCTTTAATCCTGAGTGCATCATTGTCTCGCTCGTTCTGCTTCTTTTGCGATTCCAGTTCACCTAACAAAACCTCAATTCTGGCCTCCAGTCGCCCACGGTCCTGTGCTAAGGATGCACCTAAATAAATGGACAAATACAAAAAGTGATGTCTGGGTTATACTTTCTATAAGTTTTCTTGAGGTTACTGAAGTACCTTGCTGTGCAAGTTCTTGGCCCCAGATCTTCCTCTCTGCCCGTAGTCCATCTATGACAGACTCTTGAGCAGTAAGCTGGGAGAGCATCTTGGACTTGTCCTTTTTCAGTAGCTCCACCTGTAGGTTTAGTCGTTTATCGTCCTCTAACCTGGATTCCAATGAGTGTACACGAGTCTAGCATACAAAAACAGAGCATAATGTCATTTATAAAGCATTACTAAAGTGATCGAAATTTGATATGTGATGATTTGACAAAAATCCACAAAGGACACAACAAAATCGAGAACTTTTTGTGAGTAAAATCTTTTGGTTATACCTTGAACTCAGCAGCAGCTTCACGCTTGGCTTTGAGGAGGTCAGCAATGCGTGTTTTCTGTTCTTTGACCATAGCTGTGAGCTCCTGCACCAAAGAGGCTGACTGCTTCTCTTTCTGCTGAGACTGGCTAAGACTTGACTTCACGTCTAAGAGTTCAGCAGATACCTGATCAAAACCCTCCTTTACCTACAAATCACAAACACACACACGCAAACGCACACACACAGTAAGGGTCACCAGTCAGAAAAGTCTGGGGCTCGTGTCATTAACATTTCTGACATTTCATGCAGTATTGTTAACTAAAACTTTTCAAACATTTTTGTTAACTGAAATACAGCTGAACAAAAATAAAAGTACTAAACTTACTTCTAAAATAAAAAAAATAAAAAAAATGAATAAAAACTCTTCAGAAAAATTAGGAAAATAAATTATGACAAAAGAACAGAAAATAAAATATAAAATTACTAAAAGCTGTAATAGTACATACATAATACTAAAACAGCACCGTTTTGAAATACTGCACTGACATTCACATCAGCACTGTTGTTTATTTCTGTTTTCTCAAAACTGATACATTTAACTTAAAAAGTTTTACAAATAACTGTTCTCCTCCTCAGTTGGTATCATATTTAGCATCGATCCAAGCAAAAAAAAAAAATTTCAGACTTAAAATGTTACCCCACAATTTAGATTTACCTCTGAGAAACGCTTTGCCTCAATGGTGAGAGCCATGCGAAATTCATCCTCTAGAGCAGCATACTGTCTCCTAGCATCAGAGATCTTCTGTTCCAAATCAGTCTGTTTCTGAGCAAGTCTCTGCTCTATCGCCACCACTTCTTTGGCTACAGCCTCCTTAAACTCAGTCCCACCAGGAAGCAGCCGCGTTGCAAGCTCTTTCCTGTCACACAAAGTCAAACAGGTGCAAGATGAAACAGTTGAAATTTCCTGTTTGTAAACTGAACCATTTTCAAGCCATTACTCTTTGTATTAAATGATCATGGGCATGATTCCATGTGGTGCCTGTGTACCTGTGCATCTCCTCCCTAGAAGCCAACAGTTCATGCAACTGCTGCATCTTCTCTTTGTGCTGTCGAGCTGATGCGCGGAGTATTTCAACTTCCCTTTTTAAGGCAGATGCTTTATTCCCTAACTCCTGAGTCCTCTTCATCTGAAATAATACAGCAGGTCATTCGCTTGAAATGTTATATAGAAAACTATTTTATTTTGAAGAGTGGTTTCCAAGTAGATAACTGTTCAAGTAGCAGCATTCTCATGGCAGCCATTCAAACACATGCAAAAGGTCAAGTGTAAATATTCCTCTAACTCAATTCAAAGGATTGAAATGTCAAAAAGAAATTGAAACATGTTTTTAATTCCGCCATATGCCTGTATTTTTATCTGGGAACTGCTTCTGGAACCATCCAACAGAAAATGCCCTTTAGATGACTACCAGTATTTCTTTATTTAAGCATTCTTGTAAGTAGGAATAGTTCTTGTCGGTCCGTGAAGACTGGATGTATGGTTCAGACATTCTTTACATTATACTGGAGCACTCAGTCCATGCTATGGATCCGTCAATATTAAAGATATGGACTGCAACTGTTCTACCTCTTCTGCACGCTGCTGGACCCTGAGGGCCTCGGTTTTGGTCATGCTGTCCTCCAGACTGCGCAGAGCCTTCTTGTGTTGGTCTTCCCGGTTGTGCACCTGCTCAAGCTGCTCTAACGTAGACCTGTATCTCTCCTCCAACTCCTGCAAACGAGTCTGCAATGCTGCCCGATCAGAGCGCTCTTTTAACAACATCTCCTTCAACCTAAAGGAATAAGACAGATTGAGCTGCTTCTTCACAATATCTTGGAAAATGCGTTCTCTTTCGCCATGCGTATTCATGTACACTTCCATTCAAAAGTTTGGAGTTTTGGAGAATTCAGATTTTTAAATGTTGCCAACATGCTGCTGCTACACACACTAGGCTTCATCTCCAATACATTGAACAATCGTAATGAATGAAAACATCAGTAAAACTACTGTTTGAAGACAATTAATACATGACACTATTACAATAATTTGCATTCTTACACACTCGGAAGAAGAAGAGTTAACAGAACAGACACTGGACTGTGAGGCGAGAGTCATTAGCAGCAAAGTGCTGCAGGGGTGGCAATTAGGATTGATTGATGATCTGCGGCAGACATGTGCCTGTCACCATGAATTTAATCTCCATTATAATTCAAATTTATCACAGTGGGCTATAATATTAGAGCACAATATCAGGGCCGACATCACGCCACAGAAACTGCCATGCAGGTGGGATGGCAGAGCTTCATACATCAGGACCCTGCAGTAGGGTCTCTGGAAACTTCTAATAAAATTTAATTATACTCAAGTGTATTCAGATCTAACATTTCAGCTGGAGCCGACACCAATTAGGTGCAATACGTCAAGCCAAAGATTCTCTCCAAACACTTGGATGGCTGAAGATTGTTAAGGTGTCCTTGATGGAAAAGAGTGCTTGAATGAGTGAGATAATAGATGTTGCAGCTAATTGCGTTTGTTGGTAATATATAAATATATATTGCTTTGACTCTCAGCAGTAGGACTCTTAATTAGGCTGCTCAATTTGCATTCATTTTATTATTCACACTGGTTTCAATGCAAAAGTAAAACAGAACACAGAGACAAAGTGAAACTATATTTCTCAATATTAACAGAGGACTCTACATGCCCTCACCTGTCTGTGGTGTGTAAGGCCAAACTTTGCAAGTCCTTTTCCTCGCTGGCTCGAGTCTGCAGGTTCTTGACCTGGTCAGAAAGTCTCTTTGCAGCCTGCTCTGCCTTCCAGCGCCGCTCACGCTCCTGGTCGCGCTCTTCCACAATTGCCTGCATGTAAACACACACTTAATTACTCTTTGCAAATATTAATTTTGCTCAATAAAGAGAAATGTTGGACACACACTTAATTACTCTTTGCAAATATTAATTTTGCTTAATAAAGAGAAATGTTGGACCTGTGAAGTTTGCATACCCTGTAGGATTCCTCTTGAGATTGAGCTGAGCTTTTGTTAGGACTGGCTTTGATGTTTTTAGGGCACTTTTTTACAGACTCTGAGGTTTCAACAGACACAGAGCTCTGGACAGACGTCCTCCTACGGGGGACAACAGTCTGCTTTGTGGACTTCTGCTTTTGTGTATTTGGCACGCTGCAATGGAAGAAAAAAACATCAGCGTGAGACTGCTTAATATTAAATATTTTATATATTAATATTAAAAATAAAATAAAACATTGAAATGTGAGAATTACTGTATGTAAAACATAAAAATGTAAATGTGAATTGTGAAATTATTATTACAATTTAAAAGAACTGCTTTCTATTTTAATGTACTTTAAAATGCAATTTATTCCTGTGATGGCAATGCCAAATTTTCAGCAGTCATTTCTTCAGTCTTCAGCATCATATGATCTTTTATAAATAAATCTTAATGTATGTATTGGCATCACAGATATAAATTACTTCTGATAAAGCATTCTTTGGACGGCTGAAATTAAGATCAACCTGTACCAGAATGACAGGAAAACAGAAGTATGGAGAACATATAGAACATCATCTCTGAAATATGGTGGATCAGTGTGATGGCATGAGCATGCATGGCTTCCAGTGGCACTGGATTACTGGTGTTTACTGAAGACGTGACAGAAGACAGAAGCAGCCGGAAGAATTCTGAAGTGTATAGGGATATACTTTCTGCCCAGATACAGCCAAATGCAGTAAAGTTGTTTGGACGGCACTTCATAGTACAATTGGACAATGACCCAAATCATACAGCAAATGCAACCCAGGGGTTTTTGAAGGTAAAAAAAGTGTAACATTCTGCAATGACTGGGTCAGTCTCATGACCTCAACCCAACTGAGCAAGCATTACACTTATTGAAGACAAAAAGACAGAAAGACCCACAAACAAATAACAACTGAAGTCAGCTGCAGTAAAAGCCTGGAAAAGCATCACAAAGTAGGAAACCCATGATGTCCATGAGTTCCAGACTTAAGGCAGTCATTGCCTGCAAAGGATTCACAACAAAATATAAAAAAATGAACATTTTATTTATGATTATATTTATTTGTCCAACTACATTTGAGCCCCTGAAAATGGAAGGACTGTGTATAAAAATGATTGTAATTCCTTAGCATTTTATATTTGAATTAAAGCTTAAAGTCTGCACTTGAATTTCATCTTCACTGATTCATTTTATATATATATATATATTTTTTTTTATTTTTATTTTTTTTACATACAGTAATGGTGCATTAGTGTATGTTGCTGTAACTTTTCAACAGTAACTCTCTCTACAGATTCATGTTATTGCAACTTTAGTTTTGATTGAGTTAAAAGAACTGAATAGTGACAGTGTAATCATTCATGTGTACAAGCAATTTTAAGTAGGAGGAGCAAGGACAATTTATAAACTGCCCTGATTACTGAACCACTGCAAAGCCTTTGTCTAAAGGATGGAGCTTTTCTATGATTCTGAACCTAAAGTTAGAAGAAAAAAACAAGTGAACAAGTAAATATTTTGAAGCCTCTCAAAACACAATTCAAGCTCTGTGCTGGAGCAAATTACATTATTAATCAAATCCAGTAAACTGTAATGAGATGTGTTTGTGCAACTCATGTCAATAAGCACTTGAAATTCAGTTTAAGACTAAATGCATTTATCAATATGAATGTGTACAAGTTACTTCACCAGTCAGATTGTTTGGGTTTGGTGTCCTTGGTAAGTTTTTTCCCTGCAGAGCCTCTGGGATGAGACAGGACTCTGGAAAGCTGTTGGTTCTCTTTTCCACTGTCACATTCGCTCTCTGATGTCTGATCGGTGTCTCTTTTTGCTTTATGTATCACAAAAGATACAGCGCTGTTTGTTTTAAAGCCATCCCCTGTAGGAACCTGAGTTCAAATATATAATTTAGATTTATACTATTTTTAAAATTTGGGATTGTGCTATTTTTATGAAAAGACTGAATTAGTGATCATTAATAATGAAATAAATGATAACTGAAATGTAGTAATCCATTTTCCCTTTCTTTACCTTCTGAATGAGATGGGAAACCTGCTGCTCTAGTATTTTAATTCGCTGCTCATTTTCTTGATTTTCTGCAGTTGGTTTTCCACCTCGTTGTCGAAACTGGGTCAGGATTTCATCAATCCGCGGAGTAGTGAGAGGAGCATCTGACTTTGCCTTCTTGACAAAGAAACACACTGAACATAAACATGTCTCATAACCACCTCAAGATGATTCAAATGCCATTCTCAGATTAAAAACAAATAAATATCTAAGGAGCTTGAGAAAATAAACAGTATCATAAAAACAGTTTACCAGTTCTTCATTAACACTGGCGTCTGATGAAATTAGAAACTCAAGAAAGTCCTCAAGACCAGGAACATCCATAGGACTGTCTTCTGCTAAAGGAGATGAATTTCCTATGCGATCTACTCCATCCAGTGTAGTGACTTGGTGCAGAGACTGAAGAACCATCTCTCTGTAGCCTACAAACAAAGGAAGAACATACTAGTGAAAAAAGTTGCCAACTTTTTCTGTCTTTTACATATTTACTTTTTGGCCATTTTAGACCAAATTTGAGATTTTCCACACCAGTTCCATTGAATGATTTACAGTTGCCTTGTCTGAAAAAAAAATTCTTGATTTTCCTTGATTTTTGTTTTTTCATACAAACCTGGCATTGAGCAGACTGGATTCTGTGCACCATCCTTGCTAAGAGTAACATCTTTCAGATTCTGCAGTCCCCACCATGCACTGCAGCAGGTGGTTCATGCTATCCTAACGATTGCTGTGGAGCTGCAGGTACTTTAGTTTGTACTCTGCTCCATGAAGATACAAGAGACCTGAAAGCAAAGAGCAGTGAGTGAACAGAAAGTTGTCCATCTGTGAATTACACCTGCGTTCATAAGTTTGGGGTTCAATAATAATAATTTAAATTTAAAAAAAAATATCACGGTTTTCATAAAATTAAGCCGCCACAACTGTTTTCAACATTAATCATAAGAAATGTTTCTTGTGCACCAAATCAGCATATTAGAATGATTTCTGAAGGACCATGTGACACTAAAGACTGTAGTAATCGCTGCTAAAAAATTCAACTTTTGCTTTGAATTACATTTATGAAATATATTAAAATAGAAATAGCTCTATTATAGTCAATAATTATATATATCTAAATAAAAGTGTTATTTTACATTTTTAATAATATTATGCAAAATTCATAAAAAAATCGAATAAAAAAAAACTAATCAAAAGCAGGAAATGTTATTGCATGATTCACTGAAGAACACATGTTTGACAAAATGTTTGATTGTTGATTGCTCTCTTGCAAAATACATTTCAAGTCATTTAGAAGATACAGAGAGTGTGGATCCTGACAATAAAATCAAAATTACCAACCCCAGACTTTTTAATGTTAGTGGCATTTCTTATCTTAACATGTCAAATGATCAGAGAGCAAAAACAAACTACTCACACATTGATGGGAATGCAATCTAACCTACCAGTTAGGTCATTTATTTGATTGTAGGCCAAATTCAGTCTTGTGAGGACTTCTCAGTCCATTAAGTCCTGAAAGAAATCCATGTATTGACAGATTACAAACCAAAGACACCTAATTAGAAATAATAACAGGAAGGAACGGTTCAAGATCACATTGAAAACAGACACGCTTTCAATTGACCATTAAAATTATATTACAAATTAACCACATTTTCTGCCCTAAAAAGGTGTTTTCTTTTACCTTCTACTTTGGTGATTAAGTTGCAGGACAGGTTTAAGGTGCGCAGTGAGGACAGAGAAGCTAATCCCTCTATACGACAGATGTGATTTGATGACAGATCCAGATGTCTTATGTGCCATGCTGCAGTCAAGCCCTCAATCTTAGTGAGGCGATTACAGTGAAGATTCAGCGATGAAATACTGGGATTCAGTGGGACCTCTAGTAGACTAAAAGTAAATATCGTCAGTGAAGTCACAGTCACATACTGTAGTTAAAATACTGTCCAGCCTGTTAACAGGCACTTCTGCTGTAAAACTGGACTATGGGTTAAACTGACCTTGAAATATCCTTATCAATTAGACAGAGCTCTCCAACAGCCATGATCTGCTACAGACAGGTTTCTGTCGTTATCAACCTATCAAATATATAAGCAATAATCCACGACATCTGGGGTGTTACCTAACTGAATATGTCACAACAATAATCGATGAAAGGGATACATTAAGAACAACATAACGTGTTTTTCTTTCACACAACTAGACGTTTATATACATTGCTGCTACAAAACGATTGAAGCTTAATCGAAGTAAGTTAACTGTTAAATTGGGGTCTTTTAAATCAGATAAGACGAACTGACATACGTTAAGATTTATAACCTGGGCGCCTGTCGGTTCATCACCTGACAACACAACAGACGATTGTAAACAAAGCCCAGACTGATTATGTACACAATTTGATTGCGTAATTTGTGTTTATAACAGGTCAGTTATTCTTCTTAGCAGAGCTGCCAGGGTTTGTATAAAATATACCTATTGATAGGTAACAGTTAACTTAAAGCTTTAATACAACTTTAATTTCAAATGCAAAGTGATGTGACGTTGGTTCGTTTTAAAGTCAGTTCGTCTGATAGCCTCGTATTACTTTTTGTTGATTTCACGATAACTTCCTCTTCCATTATACTATAAATGATATGTATAAAATTATGGGTGTTATAATTACCTACCTGACTTGTAGTAAACTCTAACTTGCCTGCGAAAAATTCAAAGATTGTTTACCGCTGTAGAAATTAAAAGTCCCGCTTACCAATTCCTACTTCCGGCCGGGTACTTAGTCACTTCCTAAAGACGGCTTTTGTTTCAGAAGTTTCAAATGAGCTCAGATGAGTCCCAAAAGAAACTGACTGTCAGTTGGCTTACATTAATTCACTGCTACAAATTGATGTTTGAAAACTGATGTTTATCCGATTTTATTTCACAAATGCGTCACACAATTTTAAACACACAAAAATATTTTCACTTTTCAGAGAAGTTATTATAAACTACAATAAAAAAAACGTAGTTTATATTCCTAATAATGGGCGAGACATAAATCATTTTATTAAAGTTTACTTATACATAATTGTGCATTCAATAAACATGATTTAACTCTATAAATAATTACTATGTCCAAAAAAAAAAAAAATTAAATGCCCATAAAATAAATGTTGTATTTATTTATTTGCAAACCTTTATGACAATTGACACTCAAATGAATCATATTTGCACGATAAAATACATTTATTATTATACATATTAAGTTACGTTTTTCATCCTTTCATTTTGCCTGACTATACATACTCATGTAGGTGCATGCATGACCAGTTGAACATGAAAACTGCATATAAATAAATAAATATACATGAAAGGTTGAACAATTCGATCTGGATATCTTCCGAAAATAGTAAACTTGATAGCTGTGCTGGTCCCAGTCCTACAGAAAGAAAGAGAAGTGAAAATAATATATATATATATATATATATATATATATATATATATATATATATATATATATATATATATATATATATATATATATCTTCTATTATAATTATTATTATTATTATTATTTCTAATATAGAAATATTACAGAATATCTGGTTATGCTATATTATTACATAATATATTCATCAGTATTTTAAAAGAAACTGTTGGTTATGTACTGAATGAAGCAAAAGAGGACTTTCTGTTTGCTGAATACTAACGGTAAAATGATAAGACATTTCAGAGAGCTCAATACTCAGATATGAATGGCTAAAATTACTTTTAGTTTACAGGGCATAGCTTATGAATGTTTCTCATAAAGTCTGGTTAAAAATAATGAGTGAATTGCACAATATTATGTTTTTCTTACATGGACAGCAGGGAGTCTCAAATCACAGATAGTGACGTCATCTCACAAAAATCTTGAAAGACAAAGGCAATATATTCTTTCGATGATGTCAAATAAAAAGAGAGAAGAATGTTAAATATAAAGTGACATTAATTTGTGGTACAAACCTTGCTCAGTTGTCTACATCAGATATGTGGTTTTCTCTCTGGGATTTAACACACAGACAAATGGGTCTTGCTGATATATCAAATAAAAACAAAAGACATTTCATATTCAAATGAGTTCAATTACATCTCACCAGTTCACTGTTAGCCCGGTCACCTTCATCAGTCACTTCCCAAGACCCCGCTTCCTGATGTTCCTGATCCACATCCTCTTCTGTCTCACTATAGAGAGATTGATAGGCCTTCTCGTGCTTCCTGTGGGTGTCTACACAATATTGAGATCACGGACAGAAAGGTGAATGAGATAATGAGATTTAAGTGCAGCCAACCGCTACAGTAAATATTTAAAGAAACTGTACACTGTTTAATGTTAATAGACTGTTAACATGCTATAGTAAAAACCTGTTATTTGGTTTATGGTAAATTCCCTTATTCTCTCTGGTAAAAAAAAAAAAAAACTGTAATAAATCTAACAGGCCATTTAGTGTCATTTTATAATGAAATACTGTTACTGTACATTTACAGTTTTTAGAAGTGAAAAAGAACAAGTCATTTTATGAATTACAGAGGGAAAAAAGGACATTTTGACTATTATCCGATTTACCTGTGAGAAACTGTATATTGGATGTTTTTTTTATAATTTAAAAACATTTTTTTTTAGTATGTTACTTCTTGGTTACATTAGGGTTTTGTTACATTTAATGTTGTCAAGTTCATGTTTATTACATTATTGTTATGTTATGTTTGTTACCATGGTGGATTTTGTATTTGCATGTAAGACACTGTGCTCCTGTGTTTACCTCATTTGTGGAAAAGCTACTTGTGATGAGTTTTGATTCATCATGTGGCTTTCGCATGACCACCTTTGTTTTTTTGATGGCTGTCCGCATATCATAAAGGTACAAAACACATTTTAGTACTTCAGGAGGTTGGTATAATAAATTGTACTTTTTTTTACATCCTGGCAATCACAGCTGCAGTTTTTCTTGTAAATTTCAGTGTTTTTTTTTTTGTTTTTTTTTACAGTGTAGCAAACTTTCAGGAAAGTAAAACTAGAACAGTTATATGGATGTTTTTGTGTGTGTGAAGACACGATTGGTGCTGTTTTCGATTTCCTGCACTGACATTGCAAGTGAAGAGTAAGACAAGTGTTTTTAATCTATCTCCTGCCAACATGGCCTCTACCCTGACAGCAATGTTCATTTCATCCCCTTACCTGCTTCTGCTATCTGCTTCTGTTCAATCTTCTCTAGCCTTCCCAGTAAGGAGTCAATCTTAATCTTTATCTGGAACAGTTCTTTTTTGATTGTCAGGAGCTGATCGGATTTCACTTGGATAAAAAACAAAACAATGTGATTTTATCAGCTCAGTTTAGTTTTAAAATGGTAATGGTTGGAAATAGATTATGAACTGTATGGACATGTTTTGTGAAAGTCCAGGTTAATGAACAGTTCTTAAAAGAACAATTTTTTCTTAATGTGGAGATCATTTTTTTATAATCTAAAGAACCTTTTTCGACTGTAAAGAACCTTTTGTGGAATACAAAGATTCTATGGATGATAAAGGTTCTTTGTGGAACCATTGATGCTAATAAAGAACCTTTATTTTTAAGAGTGCAAAGTGTTAGGTGCTAAAAATATGATAATGGAAATTGAAATATGACACAAATTGACTTTGAATGATGGACAAACCCATAGAGCATAAGGAACCTGAAGACAGCGTTCTTAGATAAGAAGAGCAGGTGGACATCTTTGGATGGAATGAGTTTTTTGTCCTGCGTGTTGAGAGTGCAACCAAACGGGAATGCTTGATAGGCATCACGGCTCGAGGGGAGGGTGCTAATCTTCCATGAATGTCAAAAATTCTGAAAAGAAAAATATTTGATATAAAAATTATTAAACTGATATAATAGTTTGGCATCATAGGAAAAAGTTACATTTTAAAATATATTACAATAGAAAGTAGTTAAATTAAATTGCAATATTTCAAAATATTACTGTATTTTACTGCATTTTGATCAAATGAATTTCAGCCTTGTAAGCAAAAGAAACTAAAATTACTTTTTTATATGTATATATACACATTAGTAATTCCTTACTGATTTATTCATTAACATGTCACTCAATTATTATTATTGTTGTTGTTGTTGTTAAAATCTAAAATAGTATATACTTTAAGCTAGTTATGATAAAAAGAGAATATCTTAATATAATATAAAGAGAATATCTTAGTCTACATGAAAAAGAGCAAGATCACTTTTTAGTCCCTCTCCCCTGAGATAACACTTGATGAGCATAATTAGCTTTTACCTGCATATTTTTAAATAACCTCACTGAAGGAATTTCGCTCATTAACACCCATATATTTTCCATTGAGATGTATAAAACTCAGCTCAGCCAAATGAGGTGTGAAAGCAAACACATGAAAATGTCAGAGGAAAGAAGCCTGCGCTGCTCAGTTAACGACCCAACAGCTTTCTGACATTCAGCTAATGTCTCACAGGAGAGGACTGCTCATCATTAGCCTGAGCAAAGGATCGAAGTCAAACCAATAAAATGACATTCTTTATGGTTATTAGAGGAAGCTATTCCTCTACTTTTTAGCTTTTAATTTTTTCTACACCTTACCTCAGTTTTTCATAACAGAGAAAAGGTCATACAAGACCAGGTGGATCTTAACAAAAAATTTAATTAGCAAAACTCTTGTAAGAAAGATCTTACCAATTCAACTACTAAAACACCAGCGTAACTGTATAAAAAGATTATCTTTTAATTCATGCATTTGCATAAGAGAATGCATATACATACCTGGTATAGAAATCGTCCCTGTAGAAATCATAATCAAATTCATATCCACTTATAAATAAATAAATAAATAAATAAATAAAAAAAGATGAGAAAATGTTATTTCAGATATTTTCATATGTACTGATCACAATGCAAAAAAAAATATATTTTTTTCTTTCATTTTTTTATTTTATTAGGTGGTTCACCTGTATAAGGAGAAAGGTCGCTTGGATCCCACTTTTGGCCTGTAAGGACGTGGTTCTCCAGCCATGTTAATGTCTGTGGGAGGAGCAAAGGACACTGTACAAAAACAGTATAAGTTTTCCCTTTTAATCATAGTCTCCTTCAAATGAATGACTAACAATGGCCGGTGAATATAATGGACTTAGAAAAGCATCTGCGCCCTGAGAAAGTGAATAGGCATTATGCCACAGAATAAATGACTGATGGCTCTCATCTGTCTCATCAGAAAGAGAGATGCTATCAGAGCAACAGCCTCAACACACTCACACACACACACACACACACACAATCACTCCTGAGTGCCTTTCAAGGTCACCCAGCACGTTATCCAGAAGGACGGGCTGCCTGAGTGCCTGACTAAATCACAATTTGGGGCTTTAAGACATTTACAAGCAATTCCAGCCTTCACTTTGATGAAGCACAAAACAAACACTAAATCTGTGAAGAAAAATAGTGCACTTTCAGAGTTTAGATTAGTCTTTGCCTGACTGAGCCAAATTCATTATGGAAGCATACAGACCTTTCAAATGGAGACAGTCACGCTCTGAATATATTTATGAGACTGAAGTCTCAAAACATTTGAATTAACATATAGGCTATATTGGAAAATACATTCAAATTGAAAAGCAGGAGGGAAAACAGTTGACAGGGAAGATCAGGTTTGTTTCTTCCTCTTTAATTAGCCGTTTCTAATTACAGCTAAACTTCGATAAGAGCGAACATTTTGATTAATAACACAATCATTAATTTGACATTAACACAAAATCATAAAAAAAAAAAAAGTTATCTTCAAATTAATGTAATTACGTTGACTTAAAGTGTTTGAGGTTCAAATGATAGCTCCATGATATTGATTTCGTTGTCTAACAGAGAAATGTAAAGGGAAAACTGATACAGAAATTTAAATTCTGTCATCATTTACTCAACCAAAAAAAAAGAAAAAAAAATATTATATATTATAACATTATATTTAATGTGTCTTTTAGCAGACAATTTTATCCAAATGTATTATATTACAGTGTTTCCCATACAGTGATTTATTTGTGGTGTCAAATAGATTTTTCAAAAGGCTTTGACCCTGTTGAATAAACATGAGCACTGCACGGTTTAGACAGTAAAAGAAATGGACACAGCGGAGACAATTAAAGTCAATTAGAAGCACGCACTTCCTGGGGGTCGAGCCTACTGCGCAGACTCAAACTGAGCTTGATGACGTAGATGTCACGTGAGCAACCTGTAAGTCTTCTAATCGCTCTGCCAAGAGAAATCTGAATCACCAACCGAATCTTGCAGACGTTGTTGAATAATTTTGTCCCGTTTTAATTTTATGGACTCTCTATGGGCTTCTCCCTTGACTTCATGCCTCCACGTCCCCCCGACTACTTCATAGACTAGTAAAAGATTGCCTGCGAGTTTCTCCTCCTGTCCATACGGTAATTTCTGCTGTGCGACAGAGAGTCGCTGGTTATGACGCAATCGTTAGCCTATTTCTACAAAAACTGCTTTTATGGGGCCACAACGTAAGATACAAGGTAATGGGGCCTTTTATACATTTTCGTGTTTCTTTAGAAATAATAAATGGACAAACGGAGTCTTTAAACACCTCAGATGTAAAGTTATTTGCTGTCAAAGTGATGCCAAAATGAATGGGAGTCAATGGAATGCTAACAGCAGTTGGGGGTCCGCTAGCCAATGCCGGCACCCAGGGCTGCTTCAATAAAATATTAAACCCTGCCCCCCTGTTTAAAACCAGCTTCCAACGATCCAAACTCCCGAAGGGCGAAATCAAGTCCCGCCGTCTCATTTCAGATGCATTTCACTCAGATATACATCACAGCTGAGAAGAAAAGACAACTTCTGTTTCATGGTAGTAGCCCGATTCCGCATGAAAACCACGGACTTGGCAACACTGAACGTTTGTTTTTGTTTTTGCCACACATTTTGCCAGTAACATTTGACATTTGAAAAAATAGTATTATATTCCACGAAAGTTAGCCTTTAGCAATGATTAAGAACAAACAATCTGTTACGAGGGATTTAGAATAACAGAATTAAAAACAAATATCCAGATAAAATAACAAATAAAATAATAATAAAAAACAATAACAATTATACCAAAGACAAAATAATAATAATACGTAGACAAATAATAATAAATAAAATGTACTTTTCTTTTTGACTCAAGTAGGGGGTAGGAAAGCTCATCTAAAGAGTATATCTCAATTCACAGGTGATTCAAAACCTTATTTAAAATCTGGTATGGTAAAACTGAACGTTTGTGAGAAGAGCGCTTCTTTGTGTACAGCCGTTACCGGGGAAACCTCTATCTCTCCCACTCTACAAGCGCCTCCTGCTGGCAGAGAACCCAGACAGCAACATAATGTCGGCTCAGATCTGACCCACATCTGGCCCATGTGAAATACATGTGTGGGCCAGATCTGGGATGAGACTTGTTGCAGTCTGGGAATGAATTTGCTATAGACTTTGAATATATGCTGCCACAAATAGACTATAAGTCTTTGGGAAAAACTGTATTATATACTTTTGACACAATACATTTATTTGAAATAGTATCAGAAGGTTTCAGATGAGATTTTAATATTCTGATCAAGTATTTTTAGGTTCTCGTTCTCATTAGTGAACAGTGAACTTTCAGACGGTGACACAATGGTTAATCAGTACTAATTTACATAATACATTTGGCATACACTTTCCTCCAGAGTCATACATTGCATTCAAGCCATATATTTTTTTTAGTTCATACATTCCCTGACAAATCAAACACTTGATGCTAGTGCAATTCTCAACTTTTTGAGTTACAGGAACGATTGATTTCCTATTTTGATTTGTCTATTTGATGACATTAATGGGGAAGCAAGCAATCAAAGTTCTCGATAATGGTTTTGTGAGATCTTAATAATTGTTTCTTGGGAGTCAATACGATCCAAAACAGGCTGAATCATCCAATAATCAAAGGATGGTCCCACGTCACTCCAGACATTTCACTCGATATGTGTCGACCATCTAAAATACCACCAGACGTGGAGCCATATCAATACTTTGAGTTAAGTTTACCAATAGGCCTCCTCTATTCAGTATGCTGTTCTCTCAAAGGTCTGTCAGGCTTAGCGTAGAGAGAAGATTGGCATTTCTCTTAGTGATTACCTCTGCTTAATGTCAATGTGTCTGCCTGTCAGCTTAAAAGAGTTAGATCATTTGACAATTCACTTTGCAGTCACAAAATTCATATAGTTCTGTTTTTGCTAGTAGCCTATGAGTATTATTCAGACACCTCTGGTATTTGTTGTATCTTTTTTTCTAATTAGTTTTTTTTCCATACATGACCTACTTATCAAACATCTTTTTCACTTCCTTTATTCATTCTTTTGTGGCATGATGTAATTCAGTGACTGATGTGCGCAATTGTCTGGAACGGTTTGTACACTTGAGGAGATCATATCCATTTTCAGTGCCGCTCATTATCCCTGGAGTCTTGTGTGTGCACAGCTACAAATGCTGTCTACGATGCTGTCTTTGATTAGACACACAAAAAACATGGATGCTCATCATGAAAAGATGCAACTCACATGCACAATTAACAGTTTTTGGGGTTTGGGAAATTGTATTTCTGAAAATGTCTAATTGGTAATTTATTTTTTAACTACTTGGCCTGTTCAAAACTGCGTTTCAAATTGTCTGGATTAAGTCAAAGAGTGTGAAAAAGTTAAAGGACTAAACTCTGTAGTCAAGGAGAAAAATAAATAAATCATGCCTAGTCAATAAAAGGTGATGTTTTGACAAAAAAAATCTAAAATTTAAGACAGATCACAACATTTTTTAACTAGTACAAGATTCTTATGTATTCCCTCCTTGAAAGCTTTCAGCAAAGTTGACCAAAAGGTGGTAGAAAGAGAGAGAGAAAGAAAGAAAGACAGAAAGTAAGAAAGTAAGAAAGAAAGAAAGAAAGAAAGAAAGAAAGAAAGAAAGAAAGAAAGAAAGAAAGAAAGAAAGAAAGAAAGAAAGAAAGAAAATATTTATAATCTTAAAAATATTTATATTTCATCTGGCTGCATTGAAATTTACTGAAAATGAAATATTTTTATGGTAAAAAATATTATTTTATATTAATTAATTAGTTTCACATCATTATATTAAATAAAATAACATTTTAATATATTAGTATTTTAATATTGTTAAAATTTATACTATAACTACATTAGGTTGCACTATATCATTTGAGATCAAGTAGAAATGACTTCTTAAGGAAACACCTGCATGAAAACCTCTCACTTTTTACAACATGTGAGTACATTTGGTTACTTGTCATTTAGAAGATGCCTTCCATGGGAAACAAACACATTTTTTATATGCATGTTTTAATTACATTTAATTGCATGTATTTATTAATAATTAAACATCTTTAATATATCAAAGAAAAACAGGACTATACTATTGTGTAATTACTAACATTTCCTAAAAAATTTAATTTATAAAACTGCAAAATAATTTTTTTATAAATAGTCATATTTTATTGATTCTGTTACAAATCAAGAATTAAAAGCCCTTATCAGAATTATGGTACTTATTTGTCTGTAAAATACTTACATCTCTGATTCCGCTTCCCTTTATGCATTGTTCTTCTGTACATGTCCATAAGGTTGTTCATACTATATTTTAAGGAAAAAAAGACTCCTTTCCCCTTGAACTCACTTCACCGTAGTGACACTGTGAAAGACTGACTCAATAGAGTTCAGCATACAGGCATGCACCATTCCAGACCGTACCACCAACACATAACGGGGGTGTTGACAAATATGCAATAAAAATATTAAAAGAATCAAAACAATTATAATTTACTAATCAGGACCCAATAAATACTGTGGTTTTGCATCAATACAAACTAAATAAATAAAAATAAATAAAACATTATTAGAAAATATTGTTTTGTGTTTATCTATGTTTAAAAACATACATATCTGTTATAAACATACAGTATGGATAAATGTATGGCTAAATATATATGAACAGTTGATGTAGTTTACACTCTTGTCTCAGATTGTCTCTGATCTTGGATCATATTGTACATAAAAATCAAAATAAAATAAAAAACAGCATCCCACAGCTGCTGTCATTTCTTTGAAAAGTTTTAGTAGTTATTGACAATGTAATCCCAGAGGCAATTCATGCAGGAATATGCTTTTTCCTTTGAATTAATGACAGGCTCTGAAATTGAAGACATTGTGATGCCTTCATATCTGTCAGAGGGTTTTGGATATAGAAAAACTTATTATAGTGACATGAATACACACGCACCTGACAGTGATATTCTTCTAAAAGCTTTTTAAGACAAGCTAAAGAAAATAATGAATACAAAGTCTTATACTGAGGTCTGAGAGATTCTAAATTGTCAGAAAAAAATTTAAGGTCCTATATCTGACTCATACTTATTTTGAAGCTTACATAAATCTTAAGTTTGACCCAATATGGTTTATTTATAAGTGTTCTTCAAAAAATCAGACAAATATCAGATTTTTTAATATCAGCTTTTTATGAGCTTTTAGTAATCTTCTGGAATACTTATAGATTCTGCTATATTTTAAAGTAAAAGCAATCCGCGTGAATTGAATGGGGTCAAGAGTTATGAATAAATCCTCCACAATAAGCGTTTGTTATGACTTGTCTTTGCTATGATGCGCCACGTAGGATTTAAATCAAACTTCGATTATGAATACATAAACACGTGCATATACACCTATAAATTACTCACACACTACTGGATGTTCAAAAATACATATATGAAATACACCTGAACAGTAATATGAAATCGATACCAATAATGTTAGCAATGTATGCATACACACTTGTTCACCTGTATTTCATATATGTATATTTGAACATCCAGTAGTGTGCATGTATATGTGAGTAATTTATAGGTGTATATGCACGTTGTATATGTTTTATGTAGCCTATGTATTCATAAGCGAAGTTTGATTCATAATCGCCTCATAGCCACTGCAGCGCCATGGATGTCTAGAGTATATTTATATTGCCATCTAGTGGTTGACATTGGCCAATTTTCATTCGGTAAAAAGACATTTAGATCTTTTGGAAAAACACTGCAAGAATTGCACAGTGCATCTCATTCAGTCGTTAAACATAGTATTGCACAAAAATATGTTCTCCATAATAAAATGCACTTATGAAATGCAGACTTTCTTCTGTGTGTTCATATATTTTTTCAGCTTTATGGTTCATGCCAGTTCACCTGTACTTCCTCTTGCCAACATAGGGGGGCAATAAAGCACTGTAAATATGAGTCACAATATGTATGTACAGTATGTATGTATGTATGTATGTACCATTGTATGTTTATTTTAATAATACTAGACTGCTTTGGTTACTATCTTACAAATTAAAATAGGAGCAGTGATTTCTCAACTGATAAGTTGGAAAGAGCCCAAAGTCATCTAAAACCTACAAAAACATTTGAATTTTCATCAAAATACTTTTTTTCCTGAAATTAAACAAAACAATTTGCTTGTTACAAATACTCTGCTCTGTATAAAGTATGAGTATGAAAAAACTAATATTTTTCACAGGAAAATATCAATTCTCCTGGGGAGGGGAGTGGGGCGTTAAATGTAACAGTTTAAAAAAGTTATATTAACCTTAAGGAAAATCAGTCCAGCACAAAATATCCATTGGAGTTTAACTCAAACCGCTGCTGCGACATTGCCAGCAGGAGTTTAATTTTTAATAAAGAATGACAAATATTTACCAGGTAGTCATGGGAACGGCTATGACCAAAGATTAACTGTCTCTGTAGATCTCACATCTTTCTGTCTTTTTTCTGTATATGTTTTATGAACTTTTGTACATAGGGCTTATAACATCTACCTGTCCAGGGACTGCGGGTGGAAATTAGCATTTTTTGCTATAACCTGGCACATGACATCTCTTCTTTTTTAGACTAATGTTTTTTCTGTGCATTGTCCCTGATCAAATAAAAATAAATTCAAATTCAAATTTTTCTCATTTTCTCCTGCTCTGCTTTATCTACCTTCCTCCTCATTTTCATTGAAATCACCTATTTGAGTCCAGTCATTTATATCAATACAAAGAGAGATTAATTTCACTTACCTAAGGTCTGTCCAGCCAGGACCCTGGCGTTCTCACCAGCCACAGCCGATCGAGCGTTCCTCTCGCAGGCATACTGGACGAAAGCAAAGCCCTTGTGCACAGAGCAGCCGGTGATCTTCCCATACTTGGCAAAAATGAGCTCAATGTCAGTTTTCTTAACCACAGCAGTGTTGAGGTTACCAATGAACACTCTGGAATTCAGTGAGCGAGGATCTGTCTTGTTTGTTATATTGCTGGTTTGAGTTTTCCCGGTCATCCTTCTCAGGATGTCCTAAAACATACATAAAACAAATGTGTTTGAAACCTTAACATTTATATTGTTTCCATATAACACAAAGAACTTGAACAATTTTTTAAATAATTAAAGTAACTGTATCTCTGTCCTGATAACTCTCTGAAAACAGAGTGTAGCGTGGTAATATTGATGGTAATGTTAATTTGTGTGGTCTTGGAATAGATCTGCTACACTGCTCCTGTAGCGGCAGAGCAAGTTCCAAGACTCTCTACTTCCAATATATCCACAGACATGGTGCAGTCAGCTTTTTCAAGATAAGAAAGGGAAAAATGACATAGGGTAAATTCAGTTTTACATCGAAATTTCAATTGCAAATACAATCGCTAACAAGATTTCTGAATATTCTATTCCATTCTGTCTATAGAATCTTTATAGAATATTACTTTGCATACACAGTGTATATCATAATTTCATTGGAAAGATGTGAAAAGATACACAAAACTATCTAATAACTATTATTTATGTTATAAAAAGGGAGCTGACTTAGATTCAAAGCACATGTATTTGTATTTTTTTATTATTTCATGTATTGAGTTATACAGTGGAGTTTCAGCAGACTTATTCATGATGTACCTGTTCATTCCCTAACCCATCTCAATGGCAACATACACAAATCAAACTATTGCTAATAACTGCGGTTGCTATACACTGAGCAAATATATATATATATATATATATATATATATATATATATATATATATATATATATATATATAGGTGATCCTGTGATCACTCTTGTCAGGATGAGCTGTGAGGAGCACTAGAGTGTGAGAAAGATGAGACGTGTGAAGTTCACACTCAAAAAAAGCTTCTGATATACTGTTAGGCTTCTCTTGTCTGCCATGGCAAGTGATAACAAAGTGTTTATTCAGGAATCTCTTGTATATATTAATTGTAAATATAACCAATAAAAAAAATCATTGGTGTCAAGGGTTTAAGGTGTTCAAGGTTCCTTGAAAATTACAGGCAGGTGTTTTGGAGAAGGGTTGGAATGGAGTCTACAATGATTTCTTTGGTGAGATCCCCGGAGAGGGGATTTTCTCAAAATAAAACATAGCTTTATCATGGTGAGACTGTATCAAAAAAAGTGAAACAACCACTTTCATCTATAATTATATTTCGTGACATTTAGTCCAAGTCCGTTAGCTTCATAACCGACAGTAGGGGTCAGGAAGATTTTTTATTGTTCTTAAAAGAAGCCTGCAATGCTTTCCAAGGGTGAATTTGTTTGAATAAAATTAGAATAGAACTGTAATATTGTGAAATGTTAATAGAGTTTAAAATAACTGTTTACAATAATATTTTAATATATTTTTAAGATTTTTATTAAATTGTGGACAAAGCTAAATTTTTAGCAGACATTAATCCAGTCTTCAGTGTGTCACATGACCCTTCAGAAATTATATGTATATTTATTTTGTGCTCAAGACACATTTCTCATTATTATCAATGCTGAAAACAATTATGTTGCTTAATATCTTGGGGGAAACTGTGATTTTTAAGTATACTTTAATTTACAGAAAGTTCAAAGAAACAACAATTATTTAAAATACAAATCTGTAACATTACAAATGATTAATTTTACTTTTAATCAATGAAATACATCCTTGCTGAATAAAATTATTTATCTTTCAAATTTATTTTAGAATAACATAGGCTTTGTAGACAGTTGGACACATTTTTGGGGCAGATCTCACCTGTTGAAAAGAGATTGTCTTCATCCCTCCTGGGGTGGTGCGGCTCTTCTCTCTAGAAATATGGCACATAGTCTTAGAGTTTCTAATGTTGACTAATGGGTGCCCAGGTCAGGAAGCAGACAGACTGGCTAAACCGACTGTCTGCTAGCGACCTCACGTCACAGAAGTCAGTTAATTCTTAGCACATAGAGACTCTTTCACCTAGATATCTCACTATAGAGACTGTGCCTGCTCCCCGAACTAGAAAATACAAAAAACGTCCAAATAAATTTAAAAGTAACAATTGAATTGATGTTCAACAAATAAAAAACAGATGTAATACGGATAAACAAATGATAAAGCTTAGCTTATTGAATATCATGTCCCTGTCTATGCAAGGACATTTTGTAAATAATATGATCACTGATCATAATCTAGATGTGCTCTGTTTGACAGAAACCTGGCTAAAACCTGATGATTACATTATTTTAAATGAATCTACCCCCCAAGATTACTGTTATAATCATGAGCCACATCCAAAAGGGGGAGGTCTTGCTACAATTTATCACAATATTTTCAGTATTTCTCAGAGGGCATGCTTCAAGTATAACTTGTTTGAAGTAAAGGTGCTTCATTTAACAGTATCCAGTGAAGCAAATGATAAATCCACTGTGATGTTTTTACTGGCTACCATATGCATGCCACCAGGGCACCAAACATATTTTATTAAAGAATTTGCTGATTTTCTATCTGAGTTAGTGCTGGCTGAAGATAAAGTTTTAATTGTTGGTAATTTTAACAGACATGCTGATAATGAAAAAGATGCATTAGCATTCATAGACATTTTGAACTCTATTGTGGGTTAGACAACACATCTCAGGACCTACTCATTGTCAAAATCATACTCTAAATTTAATACTGTCACATGGAATTGATGTTGATGGTGTTGAAATTATGCTTCCAAGCAATGAAATCTCAGATCATTATCTAGTCTTGTGCAAACTTCATAGTTAAAACTGTTAATTCTTATACTTGTTACAAGTATGGTAGAACCATCCCTTCTAGCACAAAAACTGATTTGTAAGTACTCTTCCTGATTTATCTCAATTCCTCAGCATATCCAATCTTTCAGAACAACTTGATGATTTAACAGAAATAATGGACTCTCTCTTTTATAGCATTTTAGATGGTTGGTTGCTCCTTTACGTTAAATAAGATTAAGGAAAACAGTCTGACACTGTGGTATAATGAGCACATTCGCACCTTAAAGAGAGCAGCCCTGAAAATAGAGCGCAGCTGGAGGAAAACAAAACTAGAGGTATTTTGTATTGCTTGGTGGGAAAGTCTATCCTAAGTATACCCTATCCTACAGAAAAGCATTAAAAACTGCTCTGATTACTTTTAGTCTTTTTTTGAAGAAAAGAAACATAACCCCAGGTATTTATTCAATACAGAGGCTAAATTAATGAAAAATAAAGCATCAACAGGTGTTGACATTTCCAAAAAACACAGCAGTAATGACTTAATGAACTACTTTACATCCAAGATCGATACTATAAGAGATAAAATTGTTACCATATACCTATAAGCTACAGTATCACATCAGATACAGTGTCACATAGATCGCTATAGATCCCCTGAAGAACAGTTCCACTCATTCTCTACTGTAAGAGAGGAAGAACTGCATAAACTTGTTTAATCATCTAAACAAACAACATGTATGTTACAGCCTATTCCATTTAAGCTCCTAAAAGAGGTGCTTCCAGATGTCATAGATCCTCTTCTGACTATTATTAATTTGTCATTGTCATTACGATATCACTCCAAAACCTTCAAACTGGCTGTTATTAAAGCGGGGGTAAAATGCTCGTTTTCACTCAATATCTTGTTAATCTTGAGTACCTATAGAGTAGTACTGCATCCTTCATAACTCCAAAAAGTCTTTAGTTTTATCATATTCATAAGAGAAAGATAGTCTGTACCGATTTTTCCCGGAAAAACACGACCGACTGGAGGCGTGACGTGTGGGCGGAGCTAAAGAATCACGGGCGCCAGTAGGCTTTTGCGTTGAGAGCGTTTGGAAGCTGTGACATTACCTTGAGGAAAAAAACATCATCCAAAACAAACCATGGCTAACAGTCAGATTCAGCGTATATTTATGATCCAGAGGCTGAAACTGAACGAGAGCAGCAGCAGCAACGACTCGCTCCGAGCGGGGCTCGAACCCGGGTCTCCGGCATGGGAGGGGACGAACTAACAAGGAGGCAGAAATATTTGAAGCAGTTTTACTCACCGCCTGCGGTTCCAACACACGATCGTGACCCTTTTTCGTTGGGATTGCATTATCCTTAAGAAATAAACGATACGCAAATCCGTCGTCAAACTGGGCCTTGTTTGTAAAACAAGCATCTTCAAATGCAGGGAACAAACAAAAACACTTGCACAACTCCGTTGATGCTCTGTAAAAATAAACTCCATCCACTGGTCCCTTAATGCTGTTTTTCCTTTGGTAATCTGTGCAGGGTAGTCTTGCCCTGGCAACCAAAAACATACTCCTTTTGTGACATTTCGTGACGCTCTCGCTCTGATCAGTGAATGTCTGTTGTGCTCTCAGTGCTCTGCTCTACGGGAGCATGCGCTCTTCTGGCAGAAGTGCGTCAGGACCCATATAAGGAAATTCCGCTCCATCTAACGTCACACAGAGCCATACTCGAAAAAACTTTCCTAAACTTGTGACAAACCAGAAGGAGTATTTTTGGAACAGAAATACTCCTTCAACCGCACAACTTAATTTTTGAAACTTTGTCCATGTTTAGCATGGGAATCCAACTCTTTAGCAGTGTAAAAAAACTCAGTATGCATGAAATAGCATTTCACCCCCCCTTTAAGCCTCTCATCAAAAAAAAAACACAACTTGACCCCAAATAACTAGTTAATTATAGACTGTTCTCAAATCTCCCTTTTCTGTAAAAGATAATAGAAAAGGTAGTATCCTCATGATTATATTGGTATCTGTGAGGATTTCCAGTCAGGATTTAGACCATATCATAGTACTGAGACTGCTCTCCTTAGTGTTAAAAATGACCTGCTCTTATCTTCTGATAATGCCTAGAACTTCAAAATCAACTGCGGGCGGCAGATCATTTTCCTATTTAGCACCAAAACTCTGGAATAACCTACCTAGCATTGTTTGGGAGGCAGACACATTCTAACTTTACAGTAAATCTTGACTAAGACACATCTCTTTAACCTGGTTTACACATAACACACTTACACATTTCTAATATTTAAACCCATAAAAGGATTTTTAAGCTGCATTAATTGGGAAAACCGGAACCGGGAACACTTCCTATAACAACCGATGTATTTGCTACATCATTGGAAGAATGGCATCTACGCTAATATTAGTCTGTTTCTTTCTTTTTCTGAGGTCACCATTGTCACCAGATCCAGTACTTATCCAGACCAGATGGTGGATCAGCACAAGAGATGACCTCTACAGCCCTGAATGTCAGCGGAGACCGGGACAACAAGATGAGCCCCAGAGACAGATGCCCAGTGAAGACCCTGTCTCCTAGACGGCCAAGACCAAAGGGAGCAGATGAGTCCTCTGCACAATCTGACTTTAATGCAACCTGGAATTGAACTGCTGGTTTCATCTGGTCAGAGGACAACTGGCCCCCCAACTGCGCCTGGTTTCTCCAAAGGTTTTTTCTCCATTCTGTCACCGATGGAGTTTTGGTTTGCCGCTGTTGCCTCTGGCTTGCTTAGTTGGGGACACTTAATATCCAGTGATATCGTCATCTTGATTGAACAGATACTATTTGGATAAGTGTTTTGACACAATCTGTATTGTTTAAAGCGCTATACAAAAGGTGACTTGCCTTCTAAAATCTTACTGACCCCAAATGTTTGAACAGTAGTGTATATGCTAAAAGTTAACTTAATAAAGCCTTAGCAGGTAATGTATGTGCATTTAAAATGTACAGTCTTTCACAGCCAGGCTCTTCCCTGCACCATCCAGCTTTTTGTCCAGTCAAATGTTCTTTAGAATGAAGATGCCTCTCCACTTATTACTAACTTCTGAATAGTAAACCAAGTTCATGACTAAACTAAAGTATTTAAGCTATAAGAAAATAACTATTTGGGATTAAGAAATGTGCTTAAATTGTGATAGAGAAGGAACAATGTAACTTTCTCAGAATCCTTTATATCAAATATACCATTCAATACACTACAAACAAAAGAACTATTTCATCTGTGAGACAGGGAGTCAACTGCTCTGACTGATTGTCAGCAACACCAGTATCCTGCTCTCATCATTCCTACCGAATCACTAATGCATGAACACCTTTTGCTTTCCTGTGTTAACAGTAACCTCACCTCATTCTCTCCGGTTGACAGGCATGGCTACTGTAGAGCTCTGGCATTGTGACTGTACATGATATTTCTATTCCCTTTCGAAGGCCATTAATTCACCAGCTCCACTGAGTCTGTTATTCTATCACATTCCCCATTCAAACTTTCTTTACAGTACTTCACACTTCTCCTATAGATTTAATGGTTAAGGGTGAATGTATGTGACCATCAAAACTAAATAAATGTGGCATCAAGCCATCTCATTTCTCTATTAAAAACATCTCATACATTTGAATAGCTAAATTTAGTTATAAATTATTGTTCATCTTGGTTCTAATGGTTTTGTTGTGCATTGCAACATTGTTTTTAAATACAGATAAGAGTATGAAAACATAAATCAAAGTTTTATATGTCCACATATAGTATTTATTTATTTAACCATACTGTACAACAATCAAGATACTATTGTTGCACTTATCTAATGCATTTTTTAATTCAAAATTTGTGTTTGTATGTCTATATTCCAGTAGCTGTTCCTGATGCTGTGCTTGATGACAATCTCTACATAAAAACTATCAAACACTTCACAAAGAATACATAAAAAACAATCTGTGAAATCACCACAAGCTTTTACCATTCTAGTAAACAGCACACCTCACCTACACTAAGCTTTCACATCTACATTCATGAGATAATGAAGGATAATTTTATATTTATGTTGTTCTTAAGAAAATCAAAAAAGATATAGAAGGCATAATGTTCTTTTGTTAACTATTTAGTGCCATGGCATTCTTTTAAAACTTCTGAAAGTAAGCAGACATTTATTTAGCTCTTAAGTTACTCTTTCTGCTGGGTGATCCCAAATAATATCAACCAGGCATGTGTGAGTGGGTCACTAGAGCTGGTAACACAATGAACTGCAGTTGACATGACAGGTGCATGACAAAACAGGATCAATTTAAGGTTTAAATCCATTCACTATTATATGAACAGGGCACTGAAATAGTCTCAAAACATCTCCCAGGTCATATTTGTGTCAACATAGATAACAACAGAGTCTGCTGACATCACTAATAACTCCGAAAACAAAACAAATAATGGAAAACATTCACTGCATCTCTGTGTGTGTGTGTGTGTGTGTGTGTGTGTGTGTGTGTGTGTTTGTAAATAAAACATACCTAAAAATATCCAAAAACAAACTCACAAGTAATATAAAAGGGGTAATTCACTGCTTGCAATGTGACTGTATTAATTTTCATGTTATGATGAAAATATTTGACCTAATTTGTGTAATTTGGTTAAAATTGCTTGTCAATCTCTCATTATGCTACATTATCACCAATTTTTGGATTAAGTCATTATTAACTTGTTTTCTTTCAATTTGCACAAGTTTTGAATTTAGTTTATATCAAGTTTTTGAGGGAAAGCACCAATATTAGTGGATAATTTTA
Source organism: Carassius gibelio (assembly GCF_023724105.1). Taxonomy (NCBI): domain Eukaryota; kingdom Metazoa; phylum Chordata; class Actinopteri; order Cypriniformes; family Cyprinidae; genus Carassius; species Carassius gibelio. The sequence goes on from NC_068397.1 coordinate 19,558,701, forward strand.
AGTTACAAAAAACAATAAAACAGCGATGTAGGACAATTTTATAGAAAATGAACCGGGAAAGTTCACGCATAGACAAGATGAGTGATTGAGATTAAAAAGTATCTAAAAAAAAAAATTGAAAATAACTGTTCATTTCACGGAATAAGACCCTTCTTCCTTGGCTGGGATCGTTTAGAGCCCTCTGATGATGCATTTAAACTGCATTTTGGAAGTTCAAACTCGGGGGCACCATAGAAGTCCATTATACGGAGAGAAATACTAAAATGTTTTGCTCAAAAAATAATAATTTCTTTAAGACTGAAGAAAGAAAGACATGAACACCTTAGATGACAAGGGAGTGAGTACATTATCTGTAAAAAAAATAAACGTTCTTGTTTGTCTTTATGGGGTGCAGTCTAATGAGTTAATACTTCGTTTATATATATACAGTATATATACACCGCTCTGTCCTTTCTCTGAGAAACACGCTGATCATTTCCCAATGATTTTGAAACGTGTGAATCCATCAGAATCATTAGAAGACAGAATGGCGATTCAGATTACGTGCACCTCTAGTTTTCTCTTCCTCTTCTCTAAGGCAGTGCAGCATGGCCTCGTCCCCTTTTCCCCTTTGATCTATCCACCTTTTCTAAATAAGCATATGGCATGATACTTACATCTTATTAAAATTGATAAGTTAATAAACATACTTTATCTGTATTCAGGTTTGTGGAGCAAAGCTCTTATGAAGACTCAAGAATTCTCTCCAGGTATCGTATGGTATATACTCCCATCCCTTCTAGAATTCCCAATGAGAGATAAGCCTTACTTGGGGAAAGAATATTTCACGGCTGGCTTCCCCCACCTTGACTGACACATTCTGAATAGTAAATCATTCTTCAGAATAATCTTCTGCACTACCATTCTCGACTCTAAAAGAACAATATTGATTAAAGAAAATGGATTTGCAGGAAGACTGTGTGCATCTTATCTTGTTGAGGACATGATTGATTATTATGCTTTTATATTTTATATTTACAAAAGGAATATTGCAACTGGCTGAATAAAATAAAAGGCAACTCTGTAAAAGTCATATGATTTTCTTAAAACTTTGCTGGAGGTTTAGGGTTTTAATTCTCAGTAGTATCCTCTCATAGACCAATCCTTTTAATAAGGTCAAGACCATTCATAGCAAGGCTATGCAGTGAATGAGACTGTCCGACTGTGAAATGCAACAGATATAAAAAATTGGAGTGACAAACGCAGATAGTTGCATGTTCAGAAGGTTTTTCATTTCACACTAGGTTCTTCAAGTTAGGCGTATTGGGTTTTGAGTCCTTAAATCACAAGAACATACATGCCAATATTTTTAAAGAACAAGAGAACACTTAAGGTTTTAATTTGGTATAAAATAAAAATAAAAATTAAGTTTTTAGCTGCTATACCTTTTTATTCCTATTAGAACTATCTTACAAAATAATATAAAACAAGCAAGAGGCTGTAGCTACTGCAAACTTCGGAACCAACTCAAGAGTCATTAATCATGCATGCATTAAAAAAAATTATAGCCTACAGGCCTTGCTCATAAAATAAATAGACTAATTATAGTTTAAAATGAACGTCAACATGATATTTTAGCCATCCCACGTAATAAAAAAGAATCTAGCACCTCTTCGAAAAATAAACCTCTAAAATCTCAAATTAACTCAAGAAATACAGGACAAGCATCTCAACATTTGACAACGATCTAAAATAAATCGCGAAAGACAGCAGCTGAAACACTGAAGCTACTCACCAATCAAAGAGAGCTGCATCAGATGAGACGGAGAGCGAGTGCAGAGCTGCGCTTCTGGATCGCTCCGATCTCTGCTTCACTGGATCACGTGACAACGACTGCTGTCCGCTTCCTCATCATCCACCTGTCCATACTGCATCCATTCATCCACAGCTCACTTATTTGCTTTATATAGCTAGGTTTCATCAACGTCGGGCACTTTTATGTCCCAGGGGTTGGTTTTTATTAAAATTAAGATTACCTTATGCTACTAATCTTGGTGGCTGATCAAATTACACTTACACTTACAAGCAGTTTAAATAAAATTTCCACCACGTAATGATATCAAACACTATTAGAGATCTGGTGAAAATGACCTGAGATGACCTTTAACCTTGATTTTTAAATCTTTCTAATTGGCTAGACTGACTTCTAATAGGGCGAATGGCGTTCTGTTAGTTTCCCGCTTGTGTCTACACCTTACGTTACCCCAACCCTAAACCTAACCTTACAATAATGCATGCAGATACGGTAATAATATATATATATATATATATATATATATATATATATATATATATATATATATATATATATATAAAACCTGTTTTGGTTATATTTAGCTACTCATTGCAGGACACCGAACTGCAAACATGTGGGAAGAGTGGGAACAGCTCCCCCCTGTCAATAATCTAGCACCCCTCAGCAGCTGCCTTCCGAATTCTCTGGCCACCCCATTGGTGTAGTAGAGCAATCTAATCCCGACAGTGAACATCACTCATTTAACTGTAGGGGGACCCAAAGTCGAAAAAATACACACACACACACACACACACACACACACAACTATGTGCAGTTGCTTTATTTAGGTTCGCATAGCCAGACCTCAGGCTGTTATTAAGCATTCAAATATTTACAAGCTTTGCATAGGGCATAGTTTCTGCTTATTTAAACTGATCAAACTCTTTCACTAAAACCCAGTAAGAAATGGAATTTAGGAATTCAGGAAATCAGATTGTAATTTCTTCCAATATCAATCACATGTCTCTGATTCAATAAAGAATTACATGTGTTGCAATGATTCAGGCTGTCTAACTTTTTTTGTAGATTCTAGAGGAGCAACAAAACTACAACTTTATCTTAAATTAAATCTTTGAGAATAACCTGAAGTGTACCAGACAACTCCGTCTGAACCAACAGTTAAAAATGTTCCTCTTGGGTTGTCAAGCATTTGCACGTCATCACATGCTTCAGAGCCTGCATGACGAGGTTGACATCTTAATATGTGCAACAGTGCTGACTATCTTTTCTTCTTCTTCATCCTCTGTGAGCACAACATTTTACTATGCTAAAATTCATCTCTAACACTTTAGCTTTTAATAAATTCCTGCTTTTATAGGAACAGACACACTTGAATGTATAAATAAGTCATGTCATTATATATTGATGTTATTTTTTCCTAAATTAAATTAAATTGATGAATTTAGCAGACACTTTTATCCAAAGCTACTTACAGTGCATTCAGGCTAAACATTTTTACCTATCATGTGTTCCCGGGGAATCAAAACCCCAACCTTGCGCTTGATAGTGCAGTGCTCTACCAGTTGAGCTACAGGAACACACCTTATTATTAATAATAAATAAAAAAAATTAAATTTAAATTAAATTTAATTTTTTAATTTAATAAAATATGCATTTTCTCATTTGAAGCTCAGTACAAAGAATCTGTCATCAGTGTTCTGTAAGCATGTCACCCAGAGAGATATAGTTAAACTATAGTTAAAGTATAGTTAAAACTGTTCATGTAACTAGGGCATCTCTCATTTCGCCAAAAGGTACCTTCAGTAGCCTTCATTAGGCAACTTACAATGGACAGTTTTAGGACTGTATATGACTAACATCTGGTTTGAAAAACCCAACCGGACATTAGTCAAAGTCAAAATGCATTTGTCAAACAGCAGTATGTGTGTTATTTTACACGCTCACTATTGAAAAAGAAAAGCTTAACTTTAGAACTTTTCAGTGGCAACATTTCACTGTACAGAAGTGCAATCAAACTGTTCAAGGCCAGATCTTCTTACAGTCCCTTTCAAGAATGCAGTTCTAACACAAACTCACTTACTGACCACATTAAAATGAGAAACTCTGCAGCACTGCTAAACACAGCAGACAGAAGTACTCTGCTAATTTCTGTGTGTTTATGCAGACGACATATTTACCCTCATTACCATTCAGGAGCTTTTCACATCCGCTTAATGACATTCAGCTGGTCCCGCAGGTATGCAGGCCATGGAGAGGTGCAGTAAGCACAAACCGGACTCATGCTGACTGAGGCATTAAGCAACAGTTCAAAGTCTCGTATTTACTATATCCCGTCTCAAAGCCCACCACAAGCCAATTAGACAGTGAGGAAAGAACCACAACAGACGTGCCAGAGGTATGAAATGCAAAGCTGCTGATCTGCACTTGGGTAACATATCCCAACTAATTTCTTGCACTCATGTTGCCTGGCATAATGAAGTATGTCAATAAATTCTACAGTTTGTCCCTGGGAGAGTGTGTTGGGTAATCCAAGTATTAAGTATATTTTGTGTGCTTTATCAGTTCCTTTTTTAGTTTTAGATTTGCTCGCTGAGGAATCTTCTGAGAGTGACATATTTACAGTGCACTTGCAGTTAATGCATATTACAAAATGTTCACTGTCATTAGTGTCATATTGGCATGCCAAGCTCCATTAAAATGGTTATCAAGTGCACTCAGTTTTTATCAGCCTGAGGGATCATTTGGCTGAATGCTGTTGTGAATAATTTAAATATCAGGTATTGGGTACTAATGTTTAGAATAAATGACATTTCTATTCCACACAAACTTGTCTACAGCAGGCATATATGTTCAAAATAATAAATATCTTCGTAACTTTTAAGTTGTATATTGTATATTATGAATGACTTATTTATTTCCCCTTAGAAAATATCTCTTTGAGCTCTTTCGTCTATTTTCTTGTTCCCCTTTTTAAAGCCATTGCATAACCAATCAACTTTATGTGTTGATTCTGCATTTGCAGGATTCAAATTATGTTAGTAACTCAATACATTATTTTTGTTGTAATAGATATACCAATCTGTCATATCATGTGTTTTCACTTGTATGTATATCACAGTTTATAATGTGAACTTTAGGATTTACTCAGAAAATGTATTTTGAATGCATGAATTCCTGTATTGCAATATGATGAATTTGTTTCGCTGTACTGAAACTATGAAGCCGTTGTGATATTTTTGATGTTAATGCATGTTTAAAAAACACCAGCTTTAATTCAAGTCATTTATTTTTTAATGAAAATATTAAACAAAAAAATGCATTGTTTTTATCAAAGTAGAAACTACATTGAATATATATATCAAGAATTCACATAACAAATTTAGAGAAAAACTACTATACAGATTTATGTATCAGTATTATTCAAATACCCTAACCCTACATTATATAATACATAAATATATATTGCTTCACATTACCACTAACAAAACCCCCAAATATATGGATTTGTTTCCCAACATGGCATTTCAGACAGAATTATGACCTGAGACATCTCTAGAGTTACTAAAACATCAATGCAAAAACTATTCCTGGATGATACATAACTTGTTTCTTTTGCACTGACCTAAACTGGTGCTAAATCTGTATAAACATGATTGAATTTGTAAGTTCTCATCCAGTTTTTTCTTCTCATTTCTTGTAGCCACCCATATAGCCTCTCAGGAAGTCCTCGAATCTTGGAACTGCGTACTCAGGGGCCACATTTTCAGGGAGATTCTCTTTGGGGGCTTCCGCGTTGCTACTGGTCTGGGCTGCAGGTGCAACTACATTCATGACGCAAAGGGGGTCAGTGGCGGGGTTACAAGTGGGGTGCAGGTGATACAAACCTGTAGGTGATCTGGCCACCAGCTTGGGCTGACAGTAAGGATCTTTGGTAGGATCACATCCAAGGTGAGCGTAGGAGGGCAGAGGTCCAAGCGGGGACCTGTAGCCATAAGCAGCGCGCAGGTGGTACTGCAAACACTCGGTGTCTGAAGGATTGCAGATACGCAACAGTTCCGCCCTCTGCTCAGCTGGCAAGAAAGGCTCTAAGACTGGAGCATAATAGTAAGCTGGCGTGGTTTTAAGAGACAGAGGGAGTAGAGGGGACAGAATTGGAGCAGGAACCTTTTCTGGGGCGGGAGAAGGCTCTTCTTCTTCTGCAGCTTTTGGTCTAACAGCATAGAGGCAGTAGGGGTCGAGGTAAGGGTTGCACACTGTCACAGTAGCTTGCCTCACGGGAACAGGCATGACCATCTTGGCTTTGGGTTTGCTGGTGGATTCTGCAATGCAGTCTGGGTCATCGGAGTAGGCACAGGCTTTGTAAATTTCGCTCAGGTGAGTGAGGTAATGGTTGTAGGAGCGTCCCTCTTCTACTCTGTGCTTGTTCTGCAGGTAAACAAGGTACATGCGATCCATGTCCTCAATCTGTGGGGATAATCACAGAGAAACAAAATTGGGCTAATAAACAGCTCACAAGAAAGTTTACTTCTTTTTAGGACAGTTAGCCTTCATGAAGTCATAGAAAAATCTCAAAAAGATTTTGACCCTGATTAGCAATCTCTGTTTTCGTTTTAAGGCTACTCACTCCCTCCTGGTTGTTGGTCTGCGTGAAGTATTTATACCAGCCCCAAAAATCAGGCAGACTCCTGGAGTAGGCAACATTCCTCCTGCTACGGACCAGCTTTTTCAGCGATGACATGTTGTCTGTCTTCACCTCAGCAGCGCCATCCATAGCTGAAACAGCACATGACAACACTAAGTATCATTTTAGCATAATTTAAAGGAATAGTTCCATGTCATTCCAAACAAGACCCTTGTTCATCTTCATATTTTTGATGAAATCCAAGATCTTTCTGACCTTCTCGGAGTTAATAAAAAATATCTTAATTAGTTTTCCAAAGATGAACAAATGTCTTAGGGGTTTGAAACAACATGAGGGTGAGCAATTTATGATAGCATTTTCATTTTTGTGTGAACTATCCCTTTAAATACTATTCAGACAACACATCAGTATTTTTATTTATTTATTTAATCAAAATCTGACAATAATGTATTTTATTACTTAAACGATTAATCACATCCAAAATAAAAGTTTTTTGTACATAATATATGTGTTTGTACTGTGTATATTTATTATGTATACATAAATACACTCACGTGCATGTATATATTTAAGAAAAATATGTTATGTTTAAATATTAAATATATTTATATATATTAGAAATTGTATGAATATAAATATATACATGTAAATGTTTTCTAAATATATACTGTGTATATACTGTGTACATAATAAGACAGTACACACACATATATTATGCACACAAAAAAACATTTTTATTTTGGATTAGATTAATCAAGATTAATCATTGGCCAGCAATACTATTATTATAAAACATGAAAAACTCTGACATGATTTGATTGAATTCTTAAGAAATATTTGGATTCTTAGCTTTGCCAGTGTGTCACAGTTTATAATGTACTGTATAACCTAAAATGAAAATAAGAAGGAGATTCTATTTTGAGGCGAAGATGTAGAGCAGCTTTATGTGAGACAATGAACCACTGGCATTTTGCAGGTGTGCAGCATAATGATTCATGTTTAATGGCATTATCTAACATCTGAGCTTTGATGTCAGTGCCATTTACAGTATACTGCTGATGATATAATTGCACATAAAGTCCAACTCACCATCCTCTTCTTCATTGCGTCCTACAGGACCAGCCTTCGTAAAGTCTGTTTCAGACGTTAATAAAAAAAAAAATGCATATAAAACAAAAGAAAGAAATAACTAAATTGAATTGTTATGAATCAAATGTCACACTTCTGAAATAAAGTAAAATGCCAACCGCCAGTGAGTTCACAGCAGGCATTTTTCCTGTAAGCGAAGCCTGTGTCTTATTGTAGTGATTACCGCTCTGTCTCAGCTCTCAGAGCTCTAAGTGCTCTAAAATGGGACCTACACTTCCTTGACCCCCTACAAGTGTACCTGTTAAACTACAAAGGGATTGGGGAACCAGCCCACAGGCTGCTGCCATAATTACCACTGGTGTAAAATAAAATGAAGGATGTAAATTGGTCTGTACATGCAACATTATTTGTGCCATATATGTCTGCATGTACAGTTGGTCTCTTTCGATAGCTCATGGAAAATATACAGTTTGCTACAGTTGAAAGTCTCTATTTAGAAACTGTTTGACTGAAATCACTTCACAAAGGTGTTCACAAAAAGAATAACAATACACAATGCACATTTGTTTTCTGTGGTTTTGTAAATACTGTGAAGTTTCTGCAGTAGAAACCAGATGTGCTTTGTTTCAGAGATTTCTGAGACATTTGGTTCATGTTTTATAATGCTAATGGTGACTTACAGAGATTTATGATGCTTTATATTCCTACGGTTCACAGAATGTTTTTATTTATTTATTTATTTATTTATTTATTTATTTATTTATTTATTTATTGGATCAAAATGGATTCTCACCTGGCATAAAGACAGTTGCAAAAGCCATTCCACAGAATATAACAGATAATGTAAGTCTGGCCATCTTTCTTGATTAGTTGAATCCTGAAAACAAAAGCTGAGAGAGTGATCCATATCAGGGATTCAGGGATATTCTAAATAATAGTTGGCCAATTGGGGTTTTCAATGTAATTGGGATTTTTCATTTATTCTTATATAATAATGAACTTTTTAACTATTTTAACTTTTGAACCATCAATGATTTGTTTAAAATGATCTGCTGTTGTACAAATTATTTTTAATGGACAGACTTCAATTCATATTCTATTGTTCTAATATGTAAAAATATAAAATATAATATGTAAATTTTTGTTTTGTTTTTAAAATTGTTACTTTTTAGATTTATAAGAATTTCTTAGGCTTTCCCTGCAATTGTTTTACGTCTTTTTGAATATACCTGTCTTACATAATTCCCAAAATGTGTTTTTTTTTTGTACATTGTTCAGTAATGGGGAGGGGGGGACAAACACATCATGAATAACACAACATAAATAGAAATCCATGTAAGATTATCAAATAAATAAATAAACATTTTGAAAATAACAATTTCCCAGTGCTCATACCTCCACTTCATTTATTAAGAATATTTTGTTCTATATCAGTCAACTGAATGAGAAAAAGGATCTTACCTGTTCTAGGAGAAATATTTGAAGATACTCGTAAGGTGCTGGTGGGCTCTGAAGGGGCGTACTGAACTCTGCACACAACCCCTGCGCTCCCCTTCAAACCCTCTGAACTGCTGTGGTGAACGGCAACATTTTTAAAGTGCTCCATGATCATAAAAAAAAAAAAAGGCATGTCATATGTCAGGAGCTTGCTGTTGGCCTTTTTGGGATTGGCTCTTACAAAATCAGCTCAGTGACCAATGAGAGTCCTGTAATTAGGGAGAAAAGCAGCAAGATCCAACTTGGAAGAGGGAGCCAGAGGGATGCAGACATAATCAAAGAAATACATTTTTACAGATTGATGAATGAGGTGCCACATCTTCCACTGAGACACAAACACGACACAAAACCTTGTGATACTGAACAAGTAATACTTTCTCCATTCTACCACATGAATTATGACTTTATCGGTTCATGCACTTAAGATTATTTCAACAAGAGTTTAAGAGTTTATCTTATTCTCAGTATTATGCAGATTTATAAAGTAAACTACAGCTCTATGGAATTCCCTTTTCTTTTTTATATATATAAATTAATCTAAAAACTTCTTTATGTTATAACATATAAATGAGTTTTGTTTAGGCAAACATATTATTTAATATTACTACCCTAACATAATTTACTAACAAGAAACTCTTATAGTATTGACAAAAGTATCATTTTTGTGTGAAAAATCTCTATTTAGAAACCTTTATACAATAACGTTCAAGCACCCACATCATCTTCCTCATTCAAGGTTTTTAGGTTTAAGTCATCTATGGCAAAGTGACAATTGCCTAATGTAAGCTAATTAAAAAACAGACTGCCCCCCCCCCCAAAAAAAAAACTCTCTCCAACAAGCAGATTCCTGTCAGCAGCTTTTGAAGGTGTTATCTGTCAGTATCTTCACACTCACTAAAGATTCCACAGGAAAAGCAGAAAGCGTCGGCCGACACTGTCATAAGAACCCGAAGGCCAGAAGGTTACAGGCACACCAGATTTATACAGGGGCACGAGCTCCAGTAAAAGTGGTCTAGCAACACCCCTGCAGGATGCTATAAAAAAAATCAGGTTTGGGTTAACGATCCAACTACTTTTTTGACAAGAACATCATAGATCAGAATGATAGCCTGTCAAGTATCATTTTAGGTGACTCCTTCCCACCATATATTTCTGCAAAAATCTATAGGTGAAACTATATGGTGGCTGCTCTTGATTTAGAAACAACATCTGCAACATGCAACTCTCTTGGCATATACTGTACTGTATGTGACTGAATGTTTAATAGTGTCCACTAAGATCCATTCATCGTGATGTTGGGATAGCCAGATCAGCATGTCCACTGTTACACATATAATTAAATGTCAGGCCTTCTGCAAACAGGTGTTTTACATAGCACATAAACCTGCAATCCAACCTAGAAGCAGCTGAGCACGCAAACACGATATGGCCTCATAATTCCAACATACCGCATGTAGAAGAATGTGACATGTGCTCACAATTTTGGAACACCTGGCGCCAGGAAGAGTTTAAAAATCCCTTAGAAGACAAAAAAGAATTCTTTGCCCTTCCCGGAAGTGATTTTTATTCATATATACATTACCTATATTTACCATATGTCTACATATCGTTCCACAAATATCTAAGTGCCCTGTTTGTGACTTTTTGTTTAGCTTGTTACAGAACAAGGGTGGCTGGAAGGTCAAGGTGGAAAAGCTCTGAGGAATTTTCACTTCACCTGTATGTCTCTGTAGAGTTTAACAATTGCATTTTATGGAAAACCAAAGGCCTAGAAAGAACTCAGGCTTGTTTTCATGTAAGAAAAAAAAGCCAAGTAAACAGAAGTTATGTGCATGTCACTGTGTAATTTAGGACAAGTAACTGAATCTGTCATGTATAATTTCAATTGGTGACATGAATCAATGAGATAAACACATTGTTAAGCTAAATGGATACAAATAATCTGTTTATGAAACCTTTTGTGATATGGTTATCTGTATTTATCTATATTGTGATAATCAAAGTAATACAACAGGTCTGTCAAACTGTGCAGACAATCATTTTTCATTTTTCTCTTTCTTTGAAGAACATTGCGATTAATATGTGTGGCAAATTAGAGTCTTCATTGTGGTTTGTTTGATTTTTATTTTGGTCCTGAGACACAAATCACACCACATTAAGCCACTCACTTCAGAAAGAAGTTCTGCGGTAGTAAAAACATCTCCTGCTGCGCCTGAATCTTTTAAAGGACTACCAGATGCAGAATTATGGAAGAGTTTATTTTTAATTGTTTCAGTATGTTAAGCTATAACCTATACAGTCACTCATGTTGCATCTTGTGCATTTGTTCAGACTGAATGTAACTGAAAATATTGGTGTTGTTCTTTTTTAGCTGCTTTATGCATGTAATTATAAACATCTCTCCATAAAAAGCTGTGTCGTAATATTTATATTGTTGATATTCTTGATAAATTATTTCAGATTTGAATAGTCGAAGCAGTTTAACTCATGTGCATTGGATGCAGTCCTGAAAAGTGATGAGTATAAATCATACACATTTGAAACATGACTTTATTTTGGTAAAGTTTAGATGATGTATGGATAGTGTGCTTTACAAGTGTACTACGAGTAAATCACTGGGTGCTTTTTAAAAGTGTCAGATTTATGAAGAGGACTTTTCCTCCCATTTACCTATAGTGAAAACAACTCATATTTAACCAGTACCTGGATCAAATGATAGTGAATAAATGTTTCATCTATTTAATCATGCATTTGGTGACAATTAACAATACACATTATCATTACAATTTAATTAATTATAGCTTTTTAAGTTAAATTTAGCTTTTCCATTCCAAAATACAAAACACCAAGTTTTCAAGTACTTAATATCTAGAATTAATGACAATTTGTTTTAGAATTTATATACAATTATAATTAAAAATATAAGTGTAAGTGAAGAAAAAAAAATAATTAAATGTGAAATTTAAACCAGAATGATTATGTTTTGACCTCATTTAGGATTTTTTTTCAAAGTCACTTAAGATTTTTCCATTGCAAAGCCTCATTCAGAATAATGACATTAACCACAATTTTGAATTGTACGGTTTTAATTACATTCTGGAGATTGTTTATACAACTACATTTTGCTTATTCTCTTCTGCTCTGACAGACAGACTTGCACAGGCATATAAGGCAATCATATGTGTGTGGCAGCAATCTAATAAGAGAGATATATAGGAATAAATAATACATTTAAATAAAAATAAAAAATGATCAAACTGACACTGATTAGAATCATTTTTGGATAGCAGTCATTATAGTGACTGGCAGAAATTCCTATTCGGCCAATGTGTTATAGAAAGCGTTTGATACATCTCAAAACAAAATTCATTATACATCAGAAGTTTGTTAGAAACACTAAATTTAGATACACACCAAGCAACACACTGTGAACAGAAACACTCTTGGTTATATGTCCATCTGTACTTACATTGATGAAAAGGCTATTATGAATAATGGGTCAGTTGATAAAAGACTGAAAGCATGATAATGATCCCCAAAGAGACATTTTGATTTATAAAACTGACTAAAAGTACAAGTGTCTTCCGTCTACATTTTTCTTGGGGATTAAATACATTTTACATTTTTGCCTGAAAAAAAAAAAAAATTAAGGTCTTTGTGTACATTAAAGAGAAAGATTTCACCCAAAAATGATCATTATTTACACGCTTTCATTTTTTTTTTCAAATATTGTGTTCTGTGGAACACAAAGGATAATATTTAGTGTTACTGTTTTTGTTTATAAAATGAAAGTCGATGGAGTCTAAAACAACATTAAACACCATTTATGACAGAATATTCATTTTTGGTTGAACCATCCCTTTAAGCACTATTTGATGAATATCTAAATCATAATCTAAACTTTGGTGCATATGTGCTCTAGTGCCTAGTTGGTTCACTCTAAAAAAAAATATTAAAATAAAAATACATCCAGTATTTGTCACACGTGTACTTCTCTACAATGTGTTTCTGTTTGCTTATAAGTGCATTCCTGATTGTCAGTTAGTGGGAGGCCCTTACACTTTGGCCATGAAGCTTTATTTTATGAGTAATTATAGGAAGTTGAAAAAAATATTTGGCAGCAAAATAAGGAATATCCTGTATCTACCAGCCCTTTAACAGCTAAACAAATTACTTTACTCTGGTCCATAACCCTCTGGTCATTGGCGGGTTGGAGGTTGACAGGAAACATTGTGAAAACCATTTCCTCCAATGACCCACTAAGATGGAGCTACGCCAAAACCAGCCACAATCACCTTCCCAGTGAAATACACAAATAGCCTCCTTCCACAGATGACTTTGTTTTTATAGCCAAACAACTGAATCACGCCAGCAAAGTAAAACAATGGAATACCTTCATTACTCTGGACCTTTCCCTGTAAACCCAACATTTATCCTCCCACCCACATCCCATCACAGAGGGAAGCAGAACCCCTCTGAATAAAATCATTGGTGCCCCAGTAGTTTGGACAGAAAGCCTGAGGAGGGTTTGTTAGATTTAGACGTTTCTGCACGGCTCGAGCGGTCCAGCCCCAACTCGCCCTCCAGCTGTTCCAGCTCTGACTGGTCCAACAACTCGAAGTCCTCCGCGTCGCTGTCCGATTCCTCAGCCAGGGCCTGGACCAGCGCAGGTGCTACAGCCGCCTCCAGACGTTCCTGCATGGCCGCGGTTACTGCTGCTGTGATTACATCTCCAGCCAGCCTCTGCACAACCTCCAGGGCTTGGGCCACGGGTTCCTGCTCTGACTGTGTGGACCTGACCCTGCTGGGATGGGCTGGAGGGGTGGGCATCCCAATGCTCAGGTCTTCATCGTCATCTCCATTTGTTCCCAAGCCATTGTCCAAGGAGGGAAATTCCGGCAGTCCACCGTCGAAGACTTCCTCGTCACTTCGCCGGTCTGAGTCTGTATCAAATAAATAATATGGAAAACACCCCCATTAAAAAAAAACAAAAAAAAACAATGGGATATATACAAATGCAACTGGAATACAGTTAAGTATAATATATATATTATTGAATGCCTCAAACCTATATACGCTATCAAGGTTTTAGACATTGCATACTTTTATTGCAATGCTATATTACACAAAAAAACGGCTCCAATACATAAAAAATAGTTTTTTTTAGAAACCTGACATTCATTCAATATCTCCTTTTTTATAATTGCACCATGCTGATGACTAATTGATTCCAGTGTACTAGTACATATTTATATAGATTTTATTTATAGTATGCAACATATAATATACATTTAATACCACAGCTCAATAGTTTGGGGTCAGTACAATTTTTTTAATGATACAGTTCATTTAAAAAATAAGGTTAACTATTAATATTGTGAAATATTATTACAATTTAAAAAAATAAAATAAATAATGCATTATTATGTATTTTTTATCTATAAGTATTTTGCATTTAAAAATGCAGTTTATTCCTGTGATGGTAAAGTCCAGTGTCACATGACCCTTCAGAAAAATTAATTCTAATATGATGATTCCCTGCTCATGCAACATTTAACATCTCTTATTGTTATTAGTAAAAAAAACTGTTGGGCTGCTTAATATTACTTGTGGAATGTGAAATATTAGATAACATTTTAGATTAGGGAACACATAATCACTGTTAACTAAGGGCTTTCCCCTCAATAAACTCCTAATTTGCGGCTTTAAGTTTAGGTATTGGGTAGAAGTAAGAGATGTAGAATATGGTCATGCAAAATAAGGCATTAATAAGTGCCTAATAAACAAGTACTAATAAACAGAATATATGCTAGCATGCTAATAAGCAACTAATTAATAGGTGAGATATATATATATATATATATATATATATATATATATATATATATATATATATATATATATATATATATATATATATATATATATATATATATATATATACACACACACACACATATCAGTTTCTGGCAGATAATTTGAGGGGGGAGGGGTCTTTGTTATGTATAGTCTATCTGTATCATTTGTTATTTTTAGACCATATTTGGACTTGGAAAGTCACCCACATACAGATATTTACGGAAAAGGTAAGACAGCTTTACCTTCAGAGTTTTCTGACTGAGGTGTGTGTCCCTCTGAAAGGTTAAAGGTGCCATTGTCAGTCCATGTTATTTCAGAGACCTCTGTGTCGGATACAGACAGCTCTTTGCACACGGTGGAGTCCATCTGTATTAGATACTCAATATCAGTTCACACACAGACAGGAAATGGACATATTATGTATATGATATTATTGTCATATCCTAAAGCCCTCACAGTCTTCATAAGCGTGAGTGACAGTATCTGGCCAGTGTGGCAACTCACTGACCTTGGGGAAAAGTGCCGACAGATCTGCTTCAATGCTCTCTCTCTTGGCTTGTGACTGGAGTATCCTTTTCTCTTAAGCAGGAAAGGAATATGGAAAATGCAAGTCAGCCATTACTTGAAATATAACATTAAAAACCAAACAGAATCGATAAAAAATACATTAGTGTAATTTAAAAAATGCTTGTATACTATGCTTTATATGCTTATTAATGGTTTGCCTTGTTAGCTTAGCAACATGCTAATGCCAAACTCCATTGAATTCATTCAGATGAGTTACCCTTACTTAGTGTTAAGTGCAAATTGTATTTTGGGGTCTAGCTACGCTGGAATTCATGTAAAATTCAGTAATTTTCTATGTGTGTATTTTAGATGTACCATGATTCTCCTTTATTTTCTGAAGAAACTCGCCCACTCCAAAGTCCAGTTTCTGCAGAACTGGTTCCAACCACATCCCAAACTCATGTGACGACACCAAGGGCCAGAGAAAAATGCCCAGCACTGCAGTACACAGATGTAGAAACTATTAAAGTGTGCGTCACTCTTACCAGTGCGTTTATGAACCTACTGACTGCCAGGAAGAAAGAGAAACCAGAGACTGACTGGGAATATCGTCATGGTAACATTACTAGGAATCCACTATCACATGACAAACAGACTGCTGGATGTTATCGAGTGTGCTGGAGGTAAATCCAGGAAAGGCTATGCTACCCTTAGCCAATAGTAGCAAACAGTTGTACAAAGACTTTAATGAAAAGACATAGCAAAACCTATTAATTACCATCTTTTTTGTGTAGGACCTAATTTGGTGCTTACCTAAGATGTATGAAATAACAACCCCTGGAATGTAACGTCCAAGTATTGCCAGAAAAGAACACATACTGCACACCAGCAGACAGAACTGCAATGAGACAGTCATTTAAAATAGAACAGTTGACATAAAATACTTTTGAAGAGTCAATAAA
The DNA here is from genome assembly GCF_023724105.1 of Carassius gibelio. Taxonomy (NCBI): domain Eukaryota; kingdom Metazoa; phylum Chordata; class Actinopteri; order Cypriniformes; family Cyprinidae; genus Carassius; species Carassius gibelio. The sequence goes on from NC_068397.1 coordinate 19,575,052, forward strand.
CTGCGGTGTGGCATGCTATACTCTAAATCTATTTTAAATATAATTTTTTTAAATTATTTTATCATTATTATACATGCTTTTATGATATTCATTTATATATATATATATATATATATATATATATATATATATATATATATATATATATATATATATATATATATATATATATATATATATACTTTTTTTATGCATTAAAAAATTTTAATATTACAAATATGCTTTCAACATGCATAACTATTTGATGCACCTGGAAACATCATCAGTGATGATATAAATTAATATTAAGACCACTGTCAGACCATGAAAAATTACAAAGAGAAGGCAAAATGGTGGTTAAAATGGGGAAAATGTAGAAGTAATTAAGAACATTTGATATGATCCAAATACAAATTTGAACCTAGCATAACCTACACAGTATTGAAAAAAAACTAAATCTGTCCATACTTTGCCTGGATTCTGCTGCTTAAAAGAGGAAGTCTCCTCAATGAAGAGCTTGAGGCTCGTCCAGAAGTCTGTGAAAGGAGATCCTGATCCAGACTTGCCCTCCTGGACAGAATCAATGACCTCCCAGCTACAATTAAAAGAGCAGTAAAATAAATGATCATCAAAGTTGAACCAGAAGTTAAGATGCCCCTTTCTGCAAAAGCACATATTAATTCATTAATTCAATTAAACAATGTAAACTTTATTTATCATTGCATATCTTTTGAACACTGCTATATATTTGTAGTCTCAACCTCTGGAACTGTGATATGACACAACATGCCTATACACTATACAGGACATGTAAATTCATGTTATGGAGGATGGAAAGAATTAAACAGAAATGTAGACCTTAGTCCATTATAATAAACTGCTGTCAGTGTCTATAACATTAGACAGTGTATAAGCCTTTGAATGCAGATTCTAGCACTATCAGAGCAGACACTGCATTGGTGAAATACTTCTCAGTCTGAGTGATGACTGCAGAAATGTACAAGAGGATTCTTATAATATCTAAAATGGGTTCATGAGATAACTGTAAAGGAGGCACCCTGCAAACGCCTGGTTTATAAATGAGGGAATCACTGCCAATTGTAAAATTTGCCTTCACTTATTTAACGGTTCACTCAAGATTGTTTTAAAATATGATTACATATCAATCTTTTTAGATCCTTGACTGACAGCGTACATCGTCAAACATATTTTTAATTACATGAATCACTATTCCATGAGCCTGCTGAGACTCTTTGCCGAGTTTAAATCACATTTTATGTTATGTGGAAAGTTCCCTTTCATGGAAAGTATAATAGCTTTATTAATAAATATTGGGCAGCTAATAATAACATCAGGTAAAAAGTCAAGTAAATATTTCTTTGGTCAAACATTTGGCTGTGAATGAATTAGCATGACTTTCAGAACGGGGGAATTTCTTGGCATCTATTAAAAGGCGGCTTGTTAATGCCCTTTATTTGTGGTAATGCCCCCTACTCCCATCCCCTCACAGCTGTCGCCCAATGTTTCCCATCTCCAAAACAAACTGAACAATGCCACCTATAAGTCGAAAAAATTTAAAACACAAAATCCTTCAAACAAACAAGCTTCACATAACCCATGCAATTAGGAACTCTCCTACAGATCCGTTTCCTCCAAAAGGTCGTAAACCACCTCCAACTTTACAGAGAAATGTTTCCCCGGAGGTTTCCTATTAAACAGAGCACATGGGGGGCATGTGACTATGAGGCAACAGAGCTCACATTAGCATTTCACCATCTAAGCCAAAGTGCCAGAGAAAGTGAGGGCAGGCTCGCCCAACCCAGACCAGAGCTGATGACTGGAGATCAATGAGGTGTAATGCTCACAACACAAGTGTTAAGAGATTTCATCAGATGAGATCTTTTGTTACATCTTTTGGGAAATCTGCATGTTGACTAACACTACTTGTTGTTTGATAGTTAACGCTATTTGAAATCATACCGCATCACATGCTAGCTACTGCTTAATGTTATCATGTGAAAACCAAATAAAGTTTGCTGCCTCAAGAAAGTCCAAAATCTTTTAAAACCAAAGGAGATGGGTAGAAAAGCCTCTAATGTCTCTGCAAATGCCAACAACAGGTGACTCTGGATTCTGAGAACCAAACCACTCGACTAACTTTAGCTGACTTCCATGCTAATCGCTAAAACAACAAAGAAAGCTACTTATCTGACACTCAAACAGACCCAGTGACAGAGCACTAAAATAGCTCAAAACAAACAGCTGGGGAATGCCTCTGACAATCAATAGTGTCTCTTAATATTTTACAATAAATGTAAAAGGACCTTTGGCTTTGGCAATCGCAGTACTTTTACAATGTTTTTAGCTGTGGGCCTGTTCAAGTACACTTTGTCACACATGACTGACAGGTTCCATGGCTGTGTGCTATACATGTACGTATCAATACCTATAAAGCACTTTTGACAATCGACATGATCTTCCTCCTAGCAAATGTTCCAAAACAAGGGTCACTATGGAGACAGTCCCAGATGCATGATGACTGACATTTGTAATAATTTGGAACGAGCTCTTATATGAAACCTGACAAACCTAACTAATGCAAGTAAGATAAATTACTCGATTCAAATAACGTTTTCCTAAAAAAAAAATTAAGGAAATAAGACACAAAATAAATATCCAAGTCATATAAACAAAACTAGACACTTAAATCAGGTATAACTCACACTGATTCCTAGTAAGTTAACAACCACTCTTTGAAACATTTTTTTTCAGTAGTGTATGTGTATATATATATATATATATATATATATAAAAATTTTACCTCAGTGCTGATCCACGGTCTTCAGCAGTCATCTCAAAATCTCTGAGTTTCAACATGAAAGGCGTTCAGGTAAATCAGAAGGTGAGTGTGTGAGTGTGATAAGTTCCAGAGTTCAGACAAGAGTCACAAATGAAGTGTTGCATGAAGCCACACTAGCTAGTGTTTATGTTGACCAAGGCCTGAGCTTCACTATTTCAACCGGTCAGGTCTAAAAATACCAGAGTCACACAGCATTCCACAAGCAGGCATCAGACAGACAGTGTTGGGGCATGAACACACACACGTACAAACACTCCACATAATACCCCCTTAATACCTCTCTTCACAGAATGAGACCCTCTCAGAAGAGTATTTAATTACACAAATTTTTCTCAATGCAAGTACGTGTGTAACAAAGAATCTCCCTGACATCACAATAATAATAATCTCTCTGTTAATCTCACTGATTTGTAATAAATTACGGTTTCATTGTGAATTGTAAAATCTCATTATATTTCAAGATATTTTACATTTATTTATATGTTAAATTATATTTTAAATATAGAACCTCTTTAGCGCAACATATATAAGTTAATATTATACAATATAAATAACACCAAACAACTGAATAATAAAACTAAACTAGAAAACATTCCGACGAGTCAGCTATATCATGAAAGCAAAATCAATTTAGTAATATTCTCAGGACATGGGTATTTTTTGTAAATGTCCATTGGGGGCAGGTTGTCACGTTTTTATTGTTTTATTATTATTTCCATGCATTTAAAATATGCATATATTAAAAATTTCCATTTGAGACATTTTTGTTTTATTTTAAAAAATTATAAAATGTATTTTATTTACCTGTGCTTAACAATTAAATATTTAATCTTCACAAATGGTATGAAATAATTTTCATAAATATGTTTGAAATGGTCAAAAATTTTGTCAACAGTTTGCTATTTTTTTATATTTAATATTTTTGCTTTTCATGATTGTTTTATTGTTTACATTTTGCTTACCCCAGTATCGTTTGCTTAAACACAAAACCATTATACCTAGTTAATAACTTTCAAAAACTGTTTTCTATGCAATACTCCAGACTATAAGTACAGAAACTGACTTTCCAAAAATGACATTCCCAAATAATGAGAGTAAAAAGTGTAAAAACTTGCCTAGTCTCCCCTGTATAAACAGATAACTGTTGTCTTTATTATTTATATGACCTCTTTATTTGTATCGTTCTATCTGTTATGATGATTTGGTCACTTGACTGTGATGAAAGGACCATGACTTGTCAATTGGTCAGCGAACAAATAATACCAGTCATCTAAACCTCACTCATCCTTCCTCCAATGGGCCACTGAGTGGAGGACACACCCTTTGTTAGCTAATATCCTGTGATGTGATTGGCTTCTCTAATGGGACCCTCCAAAATCCTCCCAATAAGAATGGCGAGGAAATGCACTCTTGAGCACACAAACGGCTGTGTCATTTTACTCGCCATGTCACCCAGTCTGAAACATAAACTCAAGTTTCACAACACGACATGCTTCCACAAGACAAAAACAACCCACTCCAGTGCATGAGTCACAATCTACAAATAAACATCACTACAGATTAAACATATTAGTACTGCAAATATATTGTGAAACATTTGTAGAAAAGAAATAGTAACTAAATTTTGTATTACCATATAACTTCTATTTCATAAAAACACAAAAGTTCTTAATGTGGAACATTCATCATCATCACACTCTATATATAAATTAACTTCTATGAAATAAACAAAACACAAAAAGTAGGGCACAACTGAAAGCTATGGGAGGGACAGGGGGCAAAGGTGTCAGAGTGAAGATCCGGGTGAAGACAACTGGTGGAACAAGACTCACATCAACAGCAGCCGGCAGAAATGAACGAGCTGAGGCAATCCTGCAGCTGTTGGTCAAGTCCCCAAGGTTTTAATGAGACCCGTCTCAAATGAACACCACACTGAAGATTACTACATTGGCATCTCACCCACTGGAGCACAATGGTGCCATTGCTTTTGTTTTTACCATAAGCATGTAAACAATGACAGGGAAACTTCGGTCAGAGTACAGCACGACGCAAGCCAGATTAAAATAATGGAAAGCCGAAGGCCATTGATAAGCAGTATTGGATAAATTCATCAAGCCTCCCACTAATCCAATACTTTAATAAACTTAGGCCGACTTTTGAATGTTCTCATATGCAAGGATTTGTTGATTATATAATCTTGGTTCACTTGGACACAAGAAAGGTTACCAGTGTTGTACATTTCTAAGTTTCAAAAGGTCAGGAGTGCTTTGTTAGATTTCTCAGTTAGTCTTGTTCTCACAACAGCTCCTTCACAGAAGCACTGGATTTCACTGACATTTCTAAACTCACATGACAGGCTTTATGCTGTATGTCATCAATAATGCCAATCAGAGGTATAGGACGCTCTCTAGTGGCTACAGACTGGACTGTAGCTTATGATTGGGAAAAATACATTTATAAATACATAATACATTCAAATGTGTGCCCAAATCACATTTTTGAGTCAAGTAAATTTTAACCGCAACTATTACTAAAATTCTGTCATGTTGTTTCAAACTCATATGAATCCAAAATGAATTATTAATGAAATAAATGCAGCTTTTTCTCAAAATGAAATATATATATGGTGATCACTGTTGATCAGTTAATTCGAAAAACTTTTTCAGAAAATAATACTTTTATTCTGCAAGGATACATTAAATTGATCAAAAGCCCTTTTTAATGTTACAAAAATTATATTTCAAATATTTTTGTTCCTTAAGGAATCCTTTAAAAAGTGTCTCTTGGTTTCCACAAAAATACCAAATAGCTGTTTTTAACAAAAATGATATTTTTTTTTAGCAATTTCCGAAGGGTTATGTGACACTGAAGACTGGAGCAATGGCTACAGAAAATTCTGCATTGCCATCACAGAAAAAAACTACAATTCATAATATATTAAAATATAACTTTTTTTTTACTTTGAACAATATTTTATCATCAATAAGTAAACATAGCCTTTGAACAGGTGTGCGAGCTCTAAATTTACCTGCTTGTCATACTCCTCCATAGAGCAGCTCCTGTAAGATGAAAATAAACATCCATGGGATCTACACTGGTGGTGGGCAAATGTGTTTCTATTCTTACAGTAACAACAGTGACACATATGAACATATGAAACAAACCCACACCTCTGGATCTGGAAAGAGACACATCTCCCATCAACTGTATCATCACTAAGAGAGCCACACACATGGAGAGGAGGTTGAACACCCGACAGGGACTAAGAGACACAAACCTGCATGAAAAAAAACAACAACAACAACAATCAGGTTTCCCATCTTTAATCACGTGCACAGTTACAGTAAACAGACATCTATCTCTCTATCACTTTCATATGTATAGTGCTTGTTTTTGTTTGTTTGTTTGTTTTAAGATAAAAGTTGCAAAATGATCTAAGATCTGTCATCATGCTTTTAAAAACAATAAAACTAAATGCTCAAGTGTGGTTATTAAATCTATGTATGATTTACATAACTTGTAATAAATAGAAATAATAATAACTTATTATTATTTCTATTTATTACAAGTTATGTAAAATCATGTGGTTTGAGGGTGAAACTAATTCCTAATCACACTCCAAATAATGCCATGTTAACCCAAATACAGTATTTGTCCACCTGCCACAACAAGATTTATTTAAAACAAACAAATACCATAAAACACATTGACAGCTTGCATGCCTGCAGGGAAATGCATATGAAATTTTAAAGTTTGTCTTCAAAAAAGGTATCATTCAATGCAAAAGAAACAATTGTCACTAGCACAAAAGGTCCTCCACAGTACGAACAACTGTGAAGTCCAATGGAACCACAGATAGCCTACAGAGAAAATGGTCAAAGGAAAATGCCTTAGGTTAGGCCTGCTGATTTAATTAGGCAGAGAAATGTAGAGCATTGGAATGCGACAAAGACTGACCCATTGATGCAATATTTTATTTAAACCCCAACATCACTATGTCTTAAAAGAAAATGTGATATCTGCATTCATGCATAATGCATGTAATAAAAATATGCTGCGTCATGTGTCTCACCAAAACGCTATATTTGTAGTTGCGAAGAAAGCGGAAGTCCATAAGGGTTTTTTCCAGTTAATCAGCTTTGATATACGGCACAGAGGATCAGTGTCTGCAGGGTGTCGGACTCTCGAAGGCTGCTCTTCCTCTTTCTCCGCCATCTCTCCTCCTCCACCTGAGCTGACTGATCTGGAGGAAGTCTTTCCCACCGGCTCCACCTCTGAAGCATCCAGGCTGTCGCATCCACCCTGATTAGCCATTGCAAGCCTCGCTCCTCGCGCGCGCTGCCAGCTGCTGTTAATTTTGTTGTTGTTTAGTCGCTGACGTCACTCAGGGGCAGCCCCGGGTTGCTGTTGGGAACTCTTACGTCATCGTTCAGTCAGCTGTGCTCTGGATGATTTAGGCTCTGCATGCAGTTTATTGCTCAAGATTACAGCCAAATCAACGTTTTGTTTGAATGCATTCATACTGCAAGAAAAGGATGCGTTTTTTCTATTCGACTTTTACTTCTTCTTTTAATTCATCATTAGACATCATTCTGAGGCTTTGAAAATATTTATTCTTTAGCCTATACATTCTTCTTTTACAGTCATATGTAGACATATGACTCATATGTAGATCTGATACTTTATTTTGAAGACAAAAAATATGAAATTAACTTGATACGCTCTTTAACCACTAGGGAGCAGTCTACATTACTGTAAAGTGCTTGTAAACAGCCATTTGCAGTGGAAAAATAAATAAATAAATAGAATAATATAAAAGTATAAAATCTCTAAATAAAACATTATTGAAGTATTATTATTTTTTACATATCGTTGCTCTTCTTCTGCTGTTTAATGTCGTGAAGTTGTGACATATGTATGTGTATAAGTATGTGACCCTGGACCACAAAACCAGTCATAAGTAGCACAGGTGTATTTGTAGCAATAGCATTTTATGGGTCAAAATGAACGATTTTTATTTTATGCCAATAATCATTAGGATATTAGGTTTAAGACTATGTTCCATGAATGTATTTTGTAAATTTCCTAGCATAAATGTATCAAAACTTTTTTATTATTATTAGTAATAGTCAATGCATTGCTAAGAATTCCGTTTGGACAACTTTAAAACCGATTTCTCAGTATTTAGATTTTTTTGTACTCTCAGATTGCAGATTTTCAAATAGTTGTATCTCAGCCATATATTGTCCCATGCTAACAAACCATACATCATTGGAAAGCTTGTTCAGCTTTCAAAATGATTTTTAACACATATAATTTCAGACAACCTACTTCCATAAGGCAAACAAACTACATTAATATATAACAAAACATTTATACTGTATTTAATTAATATTTAATCATTAAGTTAATATAATTATGGTATCAAGTGTGACAATTGCCCTCATCTCTTTTAATGCCAGTGTTGTGGAACTCCAAAGCAATACCCTTTTTTCATTTGAGAAAGAAAAAAGAGCTTGCTGAGACATACAAACATATACAAAGTCTTGTATATATTATACTTACTTGATTGATTACATTAAAAAAACGAAAACATTTGAATGTTTATGCAAATGTGACATGTGACATTATTTAATTAAATATGCACTAGTTTGCATAATTTTCTAAACCAGAAACCTGAATATTTGATAATGTCAGTTTCAAAATTCTCGTTTCATTTTGCTGACATATTGCAGTTAAAGGTTTTTACAGAGGGGATTCTGGATATTTATTTTTATCACTCTAAACAGCCAAAAAAAAAAATGTTATATGGGGGTAAAATGTTATATGAACTCAGATAATCTAATATAATATAAACAAATCTTTCTGAATATAGATTGTTTAAAATAAAATGGTAAAGTCTGGTGCATTTAAATGCAAATTAAGTGAAGATTTCTGGTTCATTGCATATAAAAATAATCATTTTGAGAAAATTTTAAGCCTTTAAAGATATGCACTGAAATTGAAATCTATAGATGCAAACAGATAAAGTGGATTAAAAAGCCCTTAAAGTGTATTTTGAATGTTTTCTTTCCTCTGGTCTGAAACATCACATTATAAAAAGCCAAATAGTCATACCTGCCTTTGAGTGACAGACTCAGTGAACAGTACTGACCTAATTTTTGATATTACATCGTGAACTGGCAGGTATTCAAAATTATTGCTTGAGAAAAGTTTTAAATAAATGTAAAATATTTCCTATTATTGTATAATTCCGAACTTAACATGATTTCAGATAAACGTCTATTTCTGTTTGGAATAATCTTGCATCAAGTAAGCAAAAGCAGCACTGTGTACCAGAAAGAAGTGTGAACCACTAATTGGACTGAAATTCAGTGGCAACAAAAGCCTTGGCTAGAAAATTCCAGCCCTGGTTTTACAGGGTCTGCTTTGTTGCAGCAGTGTTTGTTCTCTACTGCTGTGTTAACAGTTATCTTTTCGGTGGTGGCCTCTCCCCACCCTTCCACACAGTGCATGAAATGTTCCTCAGCACAAACCCGTCCAGAGACACTGTGGCACAGTACAGGTGATGCTCCGTTCTACATAGGACACCATCCAGACACCAGGAGTGGCCCACCAGCTGCTCACAGCCATGATCCCACACAGCTTTGACTACAACCAGCCGATGAGAAAGCGTTGAGAAGAAGGAGACATGATGGGACAGTTCCAGGAAGATGTGGTGGGTGGCTTCACCGCAGAGGAACTGGAATGCAAGATCTGCTACTGTGCATACAGCCTGTCAAGTCGACGGCCCAAGATCCTCGAGTGCTGCCATTGTCTTTGTGCCAAGTGCCTTGCAAAAATCCTCGATTTAGGTGAAACCTCTCCAAACGCAGTGGTCTGTCCGTTCTGCCGCTACATCACAGAACTTCCTGGAGAAGATGTGGACAGTCTACCAGATGAGTATAACTTGGTGCTGGCACTGCTGTCCATCAAGACACAGAAGCATCAGAACCTTAGTGACAACCAAGGTGAGATTCTCCTCAGCCCCAGACGCCTCAACTCTCTGGTGGGACACTCTGCCTCAGCTTCTCCCACCTCGATTCGTTCCAATTACGTGGTAATCACCATTATGGAGCCTCGGCAGGAGTCTGTTATTCCAGCTCGGGGTAGGGATTACCGGTCTTCCAGCCAGGACTCCATGGCCTCGGTTACTCAGAGATGGACAGTGTGGAACTGTGCGGCCCTGTTGTGCCAGACTTCAGCACGTGTCCTGGTCTGGCTGCTGGGGCTGCTGTACTTCAGCTCACTGCCTCTAGGGGTCTATCTGCTCATCATGCAGAATACCACGATGGGGGTGTTAATCGTCAGTCTGGTACCTGTCAGTCTTCTCATCGTCATGGTGTACGGCCTTTGCCAATGCCTGTGCCGTGAGTTTTGGGACTGTGTACTACCATAATGACCAAAGCAAAAAGTGTTACTGTTATGTGTGGATATACGATGATTGGATGGTCCTGCCAGTTTGTGGAAACTCATGATTTTTTTGGTTAATTGGGTAAACGATGTACACTTAATTGAAAAACAAACAATAAACTTGCACAGATTTAATTTAGTAGGCTATCATACAAAACAATGTCGTGCAAGAATGCCTGAAAATAGTATCCACCTCATCAAAATTATCCACTGCATACATCTTTTTTATAACCCGTCTGATTGTTGAATGTGCCTTTTCCGGGAGTGGCTCTAATGGATAGATCAATAATTATGTCCTATCTAGGATTGTTGATGTACTTTTCTCTGTCTGAATGATTAACATACAATAACTTTTACAATAAGGTCCCATTAATTAAAGTTGGTTAAGGCATTTACTAACATCAACTAATAATGAACATTATATACAGTATGTTACATACTGTTTACTAATCCTTGTTAATGCTAGTTGATAAAAATACAACTGTTAGCTCATGTTCATGTGCATTAAATAATATTAACAGACACACTTTTGATTTATTGAGTAAATGTGGTATTTAATCAGATTAATTAAGTAATATTAATTAACTATGATTGCATAACAAAGATTAATAATGAATGCGGTTAACAACAAATTGAACCTCATTGTAAAGTGTTACAGATGATTGCTATATAAGGCCTACAACATCTCATACCGAATCATGGGTAGGACACATATTTTAATATTTTAATCATGTTTATTAGTTTGACTTTTCCATGTTTTTCTTGGAACACAAATACAGTACATGTGAAGAAAGAACATGTCTGAGCATGTTTTAAAGAATCTAATCAGCATATGTTTTTACAAACACAAGTTTTTTGTGCTATGTGTAAACGAACACAAGTTTTGTACAGAAAACACCACTATTTACATTTTTATATAAAGAAATTGTATATATTGTGTTTCATAAAACTTTTGATGCTATTTAAACAAGATTAAATGCACTGACACTGGCTTTTCAAGTTTTAGGCATTAAAAACTCTCAAAGGAGGTCACTAAAAAGGCCCCAATTGTAAGGGGACCCTAATATGCACCCTAACTGTACTGTCCCATGATGTATAAAAATTATCAGAATCAGAATCAGAATCAGCTTTATTGCCAGGTATGTTTACACATACGAGGAATTTGTTTTCGTGACAGAAGCTCCGCAGTACAACAGAATGACAGCGACAGAACATAAAACACATAATAAAAGAATAAAAATACAAATATGTAGACAGTGAATGACAATATACAAATGACAATTGTAGGCAGGTATATTACAAAGTGAAGTTATGTATGTACATATATATTGTGTGCAAAATTAAGTGTATACTAAGTATGTGTGTTAGATAAATAAAGTGTGTGTGCATATAAATATAAAGTGTAGTGTGTTCGCCATTATTATCAGCTGTTCATAAGATGGATTGCCTGAGGGAAGAAACTGGTCCTGTGTCTGGTCGTTCTAGTGCTCAGTGCTCTGTAGCGTCGACCAGATGGCAACAGTTCAAAGAGGGAGTGTGCTGGATGTGAGGGGTCCAGAGTGATTTTGACAGCCCTTTTTCTCACTCTGGATAAGTACAGTTCTTGAATAGATGGGAGGGTTGAACCGATGATTCGCTCAGCAGTCCGGACTACTCTCTGTAGTCTTCTGAGGTCAGATTTAGAAGCTGAGCTGAACCAGACAGTTACTGAAGTGCAGAGGATGGATTCAATGATGGTGGAGTAGAACTGTTTCAGCAGCTCCTGTGGCAGGTTAAACTTCCTCAGCTGGCGGAGAAAGTACAACCTCTGCTGGGCCTTTTTCACAATGGAGTCAATGTGAATGTCCCACTTCATGTCCTGAGAGATGGTGGTTCCCAGGAACCTGAATGACTCCACTGCAGTCACAGTGCTGTTCATGATGGTGAGTGGGGGGAGTGCAGGGGGGTTTCTCCTGAAGTCCACGATCATCTCCACTGTTTTGAGCGTGTTCATTTATATGAAATAAATTAACGAAACATTATCATATGTAAGTGTGCATATATTCTCACTGTCACAGCCGTCTCAAGCAGATAACAACCCAAGTGAGAAGGAGGACATGTTATTGGTAGTCTGTGTCTTGTCATGTACCAAGTGCTCGAGGAAGTGTGACTGGACCTTCAGAGAGCCAATCAGATCGCTGGATCTCACACTAACAACAAACAAAAGATCGGGGTTCCCTCAGCTACTGTCTTTCTGCTCATTTTACGCATTTTACGTCTGTCCGATCAGTTGGATGTCGTCTTAAATGACAAGGATCAACTTTCTGGAAGTCTGTTATGTTTTTAAATGCTACCGTTTCTCTGTGTTGTGATTAATTCTCTCTAGCGTCTTGCTAACTCTATCAGAGAGGCTGTTTGCGGGCTAGTCGCAGTTAGCTGGCAGGCTAGCCGTCCTCTTCGAATAAAACAAGCCCGAAATCTCAGCAGCTCTTCTCCTGTGGTGTCTGACAGTGGTCTCTTTAGCCACTGGACACTGCTAGAAAGCTGTCCAGCTAAAGATAGCTGGCAAGCCGTTGATATCGGCGGCAGGAATCGGATCGCGATGTCAGGACCGTCATCGGGCTGTGGGTTTCTGATGTCGGTTGTCGTTCACGGAGACTTGGCTCTCAACGAGCAGGAAAAAGAGCTCAACCAGCGGCTTAGACGCCTTTACCCGGCCGTAAACGAGCAGGAGACCCCGCTCCCCAGATCCTGGAGCCCCAAAGACAAATTCAGCTACATCGGCCTGTCTCAAAACAACCTCCGGGTGCATTATAAAGGTAACCGAGACTAGCCGCAGCAGATGAACACAAACACCAAGTTGTTTACCAGCTAACGTTAAATGTTGAAGGCATAGGCCAGGTTAGCTCGTGTCAAGTTGCCCCTCTGATTAATGATATAAAAATACACTTCTGTTAGCTTCTGCGTAACTTACTCGTATTGTCTGAATCGAACCTATTTTTAGTCACACAAACTGCTAAAATCGTTACGAAACGAATGATTTAGTGTGATAATCGAGCACATTAGCCGATATAGTAAACGAAATGTTTACTAGAAACTTTAATTACTAATAACTCGCTGCTTAGACGTTTGAATAAAAATAGCCTCCCTTTAGCATTATTTAGCACCATTCCTAGCAGTCAGCATTGTCCAGATTATGTACTGTACTGCTTTAATATGTTTTATTCAGAACGGTGTTTGTGTGTGTGTGTGCGTGTATTACACGTTGTCTTTGAGAATAAATGATAAAGTTATTAAGTTTGAAAGTATAAAGTTCGTGTACTGTAGCAGCGAGCTATAAAGCTGCTTCTTCAGACATTTCCGGAAGCACCTACTGTATGGAGTTTCACAGTTGAAATGCACTCATTGTCAGCTCTTTTGACAAAACGATCTGTGTGCAAAGCCTATGTCTTAATACACACATGCTGTTGTAGGTGGAGATCGAGCCTGACGCAGAAGCTCTAGGAAAGGCCTGTGTGGGTTTATCTGCACAGGCAGGTTTTCTGCCATTGCGTGTATGTAAGACTGTTACTAGGAATTCAGCAGATAAAGAAAAGCTGTAATATATGTATAATTTGATTACAATATTTAGTTATTAAACAAGCCTCTGTAATCCAGTGAGGTGTCTGCCATTTCCCTCAGCTGAGTCATAAAGGTAGGCCACAGAGGTAATTAGGCCAGTCAGTGCTGACGACAGGTAGGTTTCAGGTAGACTGCCTTAAATTACCAGTAGGCCAAGATATCTTAATAAACCTACAATCTACATATAAGCTTATGAATTTACTTCAGATAGAAATCTGATTATCAGAGGTTCAGGATTAAAATGTTACAAAAATTGACAAAGATGCATCACATATTTCACTCTGTATAGCCTCTGTATATATGTTTTTAATTGAATTGTTAATTGGATATATTTTAAATAGTCTCTATATGATTTATATTTTGTTGTATATTTGAGACATCAGGCATTTTGGTTTATATAGTATGAAAAAGTGAGAATATGGAGCTCCAACACAAGAGAAACAACACCTTAGTTTTATGTAGAGGCCCAAACTGAGCAAAAATTAGTAGTTTGGTGCAGCAGTTGTTGTTATTTAGCTATATGATCAAAAAGTGTGATTGTAAATTATTCAATTGTAAATCAGTGAGATCTTTTAAACAGTATAGCAGAATAGCATAAATATCACTTATCACTTTGAGTCCCAGTAATACGTCTTCGTAAGATTATATTTAAATGCTTACTTTTGTGATAATTGCTATGTAGTTATAATTTCGGGGGGAAACACACAATGCAATGCAGTGCAGTAAAGTGATGTTTGAGAGATGTACAAATAAACATTCCAAAAAATTGTTACTGAATTATTTACAAAATATTATTACAAAAAATTGAATTACTGAAGTTGCATCAGTCCAGTCTTGTGATATTAGTAATGATATATAAGTTATTATTATTTTTACTTTATAAAATAAGATTTCACAAACAAAAAGTATTTTTAGAATTTTATTTAGAACCTTTTTTGTAAAAAATAAAATAAAAATAAAAATGGAACATTCCGAGGCCAGAAAGCATAAAGAGTATTCAGTAAAACAGGATTTGATCATGTTTGTCAGGTAGGGGGCATAGAAATTCATGAGTCAAATATGATGCAATGGGCTTAATAATGTGTGGGAAAATTTTTCTATTTCATGCCTGTCTAGTTATGTGTTAATAGTGAGTAAATAATGGGTTTAACGCCTCTACAGACACTATAGTGACCTATAGCTTTAGATATACTGTATGCATTTGCAATCTCTGAGGTGTTTTTGATAAACTGATTTACTGCTACTTTTGTATTTGATGTTGGTCACTGACATATTTGTTCAGAAAATTAGATTTTTTTAAAGTAATAATAGTTTCAACTGTCTGGAGTATTTGACTTAAATGAGGTGGCATGCCTTTTAATAAATAAATAAATAAAACTTTGGCTGTTAATAATAATAAATAATATTTTTAGCAAATTTCTGACATTGTTTTGTTGGTTATTGCTAATTAAAATGACAATAAATAGGAATCCCCAAATTTAGAGCATATTCGCATGAAACAAACTGCCATTTTTAAATATCAAGCCGAATGTGCAGTGTCTTCGCTGTTGCCAGGCAAAATATCATCAGCCTAAAGTGTACAGCTCTCACAGCAAACACATTTATTATTTTGCTAAGTGTTTTTTTCCATGGCGACCTCTGGCGATGTTATAACATTACAAATGTTCTGGTGCTCCTTGTGAGTGACACAAGCCATTAGCAGTTGTAAATGATTGTGTTTATGTCATCCAGGTCATGGAAAGACCCCAAAAGATGCGGCATCTGTCCGTGCAACACACCCTATTCCAGCTGCCTGTGGGGTCTATTACTTTGAGGTGAAAATTATCAGTAAAGGACGAGATGGGTATGTGAAGGATTCAGTATTTTCTTAAATGACTTTAAGAAAGTGAGCATTCCCTTTAAAGGGAACATTTAAAGGTGCACTCATTAACTGTTAGTTTATGTGGCTGTGTGTAACAGTTGTCTTGAACTTGTCTTGAACCTAGTGGCTTGGATGTAGCATAATGCAAAATCTTCAATTACTAATATCTTTGAATAAAATCTCTATTAGAAGTCAGACATAATTAATTTATTCGGAGAGTAAAATTTTGGATAATAAGAGGCTTACAGAAATGATTAGTATGTGATCTCAACATGGCTGCTCCCATGAGGTGACCTGTTCTATGAAAAATGAACAATTCAGTCCAGATTTTTCATAGTTAACTAAAACTAAAACCATATAACTCTTAAAATAAATGTGAACTGAAATGAAACAAAATATTTTAGCTGGTTACTAACATCTCATTTTCATATAGTTAAACGGGATATACTAAACTAAAACTAAAATATAAAACATTTACAGAATGTTTGAATAAAATTAATATGTAAATGTAAAATATAAAAATGTGAAATGAGTTATTAGTGATAATAAAATAACTCAGTCTCATGTAGGTATACATGATTTTTAAATCAGTTATTCATTTCTATAGGGATAACCTTTTCCTAATCAGGAAAAAGTTACTGTGTGTACCTTTTAATATTTAGGCTGAGCAGTTTTAACCTCCTCTGCTGCAGAACATTTGATCAAATAAACGCTGTTTTTGTGAGCAGGTACATGGGGATTGGCCTGTCAGCTCAAGGTGTCAACATGAACAGACTGCCAGGTAAAACCTCATGTTTTCAGGTTGTTTTTCTAAAATGTCTATGATCACTATAGATGTATTATAACACAGTCTATATAACTATTTTGTAGTTTAGATGCAGCTAGTGGGCATGTTAAGTTGATGTGTTCCCTCTGTGAGCTCTGCATCTTGCCAGGGAAATAAAAGTTTAGAAAGCTTTGAGTTTCTTTTGTGTTTTTGTGGTTTATTGTTTCCAAAAAATCAGCAGAATGTGTACAATGTCCTTAGGTTGGGACAAACACTCATATGGATATCATGGAGATGACGGCCACTCCTTCTGCTCATCTGGCACTGGGCAGCCCTATGGTCCCACATTCACAACAGGCGATGTGATCGGCTGCTGTGTGAACCTCATCAACAATACCTGTTTCTACACAAAAAATGGTCACAGTCTAGGTAGTAAACATTTGAATTGCACATCAAGATCAAATGCTTAACTGTGGATATTTGTTTTTTATTTATTACTGGTCATCAATTCAGTAAGCACTTTAATACACGTCTGCAAGAATATTTTTAATTTAATATGATTTAGTAATTTAGCTATTAACACATTTTCTATTCCCACCATTTCTTGAATTAAATCTTGAATTTACTTTAATAATAGTCTTTTTTTTTTTTTTTCAGGGATAGCTTTTACAGATTTACCGGTAAGTCTTTATTTTTCTTAAACACCTCTAAGCTTGAAATTATTTTTTTGGTTCATTATTATTTTATACACTACCATTCAAATGTCTGGGGTCGATTTGATAATTCATTTGATCAAAATATACCAAAAGCAGAAATATTGTTGTGGTTTAAAATAAGCTGTCTTTATATTATCAATGCAATTTATTCCTATGATGGTAAAAGTTAATTTTCAGCCGTCAGTCTTCAGTGTCACATGATCTTTTGGAACCATTTGGAAACCATTGTGTTGCTCAAAATTTTTGTGGAAACGGTGACACTTTATCAATATTCCTTGATGAATAGAAAGTTTTTTCTTTCTTTCTTTTCGAAACGGTGGTGAATATTAAGTCATTTAAGTTTTGTTGTGGTTTGTAGTATGTAGTCTATCCTCCAATAGTTTACTCGGATAAATCTATGGCTGTTTACATTCTGATTACATGCACATGTGTTTTGTGAAAAAGTTAAATTTTCTATTGTTGTTGTCTAAATATTGAACTTGTAGTGACATATCATTTGTAGCTTTATAGATATGTTTTTGTGTTTCACTGCCTGGAGGTCATGGGGTGATTGATCATTTGTATATTTTTCATTCTGTTGTAATATTTTAGATATTGTTGAGGAAGCTGTTTGCTATTGTTATGTCTTTCCTTCTTTCTTCATCATTTAAAGATGTTGGACTGACAGCTCCTAAGCATTGCTCTTGTTAAATGAACAGAGGGCCTGTTTGGGGCTAAAACAATGATCCATTCAACAGAAAACACAGTTGGCTGGGGACCAGCATTCATGCTACTCTGAGTACTTCTGTGAAGTATGTCAGTTTAGCAGTTCTGAGCTTTCTTTCTATTGGACTATGAGCACAAACCCTCCCAGAATTATTCTACAGAAAGCATCAGAAAATGACTAATATGGGTCTGCCCCTGACCTGACCGATAATTATGTAATCTTGGTTTGAAATCTGATTAAAATCTGCTGTTTTTCTGAACGCCCATGCTAGACATAAACAAGACTGGATTGGTAATGGGGCATACCGATCATTTTCCTGGTGTAGAACGCACTTAAGGGGCCGACAGAATTCTTATTTATTTTGCCAAGGACCATCACGCACGGACAGCCAACAGCCAGTGGCCCATTGGTTTGTCTCCTGTATTGACAGCGTAAACCATCCAATCCTAATGCGCTATTAGCGGAGCATTGAAGTATTTTGCCCATCGTTTATAAAGATCGCTTCACCCCAATTTAAATTATTATTATTATTATTATAGTTATCAATAATTAAAACAGAAATTATAGAAATGAATACTTTTAGCAAGGATGCTTTAAATTGATAAAAATGATGATATAGACATTTATAATGTTAAAAAAAAATATTTATATTTCATATAAATGCTGTTCTTCTAAACTTTCTATCCATCAAAGAAACCTGAAAAAAAATCTACTCCGCTGTTCAACATAATAATAATAATAATAAATGTTTTTTGAGCAGCAAATCAGCATATACGAATGATTTCTGAATGATCACGTGACACTGAAGACTGGAGTAATGATGCTAAAATTTCAGCTTTGAAATCACAGAATTGAATTAGATTTAAAAATATATTCAAATAGAAACCAGTTCTTTTAAATAGTAAAAATATTTAAAAATATTATTGCTTTTGCTATATTTTGAATTAAATAAATGTGGGTTTGGTGAGCAGAAGAGACTTCTTTAAAAAACATCACAGATCTAACTGTTCAAAAACTTTTCTTTTGACTGGTAGTTTATATCATATATACACAAACACACACACACACACACACAGAACTGTGCAAAAGTCTTAGGCCACTAGTATTTTCACCAGGAAAAAATTAAGTCAGTTATTTCTATCTTTTGCTGTAATGTGTCAGTAGTAAACATCAGTTTACATTTCATAATTATTACGATTAATGGTGAAATTAATTTTTGTTTGGTGAAAATATTAGTGGCCTAAGACTATTGCACAATACAATGATGGTGGGCCGTCTGAACCAAAAAATGCCAGGGCCCATTTTTTTAGTCCCAGTCCAGTCCTGGACATAAACAAAGGCACATTTTTCATCATCTTTTTAAAGATCTCATTGTGTGTATGTACACATCATTAGTAATAAAAAACTGGTAAATTTAAATAGCCAGTAACTAAATAGTCCACATTTATTAAAATGTGCTTATTTTGCTTTTAGCCCAACCTGTATCCCACAGTGGGTCTACAGACCCCAGGGGAGGTCGTGGACGCCAATTTTGGGCAGCATCCGTTTGTCTTTGATATTGAGGACTACATGCGTGAATGGAGAACCAAAATCCAAGCCCAGATTGACCGTTTCCCCATTGGGGAGAGAGAAGGAGAATGGCAGGCCATGATTCAGAAGTGAGTACTTTTGATTTGGAATATTTTTATAAGGTTTATATTTTCAAAACCTTTCCAGAGGTAATGAATGGATATGCTGTTTTGTCTTTTTTTTTTTTGACCTGTTCGCTCTCTCTCATTAGAATGGTAGCCTCGTATCTGGTTCACCACAGCTACTGTGCCACCGCTGAGGCCTTTGCCAAATCAACTGACCAGGCTGTACATGAGGAACTTGCTTCTATCAAAAATAGACAGAGTGAGTCTTCACAGGCAAAACAAATATATTATCCTTCAGACTTGGGTCTTATTTTGGGTTTGTATGATTGTTAAATTCAACATGAAATCAAATTGGCATAGTTTCTGGTCCAATAATTGAAATGAATCAATCTGAATAATTTATCACTGCATCTCAGCATGCTTTCAGAGTCGAACATTCCCAACTCCGTGCCGAGTAATGATTTCACATTTGTGACTGCAGAGATCCAGAAGCTGGTCCTGTCTGGCAGAATGGGAGAGGCTATAGAGACCACTCAACAACTTTACCCAAGCCTGTTAGAGAGAAACCAAGACCTCCTGTTTATGTTGAAGTAAGTGTGATGTATGCCATATTTTAGGAATTAGCTAACATCTTCAGTAAAGAAACCAAATGCATAATGTATCTACATCTCTCTTTTTCCAGAGTGAGGCAGTTTATTGAGATGGTGAATGGCACTGACAGTGAGGTCAGGTGTCTCGGTGGGAGGAGCCCTAAGTCACAGGATTGTTACTCAGGCTCCCCCCGTCTCTTCAACAGCCCTGTTAACAAAGCCAGCAGCTCCCAGACCTACCAGACAGGTACGTATTATATCCACTAATAAAAATAAAAATAGGAGCTTTTCACCAGAGAAACATTTTAAGTTCCTATAAGTACCCTCATTTTGACGTTTCAGCACAACAGGAACTGGGAATTGTTTTAATTGAAGGAATGCCTTTTGCGGGGACTAAATTGGCTCTTACTTCAGAGTAGGGACTAACTCAGCATAATGGGAACTACCAGGGGCATAAGTGTATGTTGATTGACCCAATGCATGCCATACAAACTATTAATTAAATTGTTTAAATTGAGTTATATTTGCGTAATAAAATAAAATGCTGACAAACACCAAAAATAAAGATGTACATCATTAAACTGACAGCATAACAGATGTACCAGAGGTATGTTGGCTTAGATAGGTGGACAGACAGGGGCTTTGGAGTCAAAAAGGTTGAGAACTGCTAATTAGGTCATCTTTAAATCAAAGCTAGTCCTAAGCCGGAATTCACTGATCATTTGCACTTCCCTCTTTCTCCAGGTTTTGATAGTAATTACTGTAATGGAGTTTCAAGTAAAAGCCACACCTCTTCCCATAGTCACAAGTCATGTCCCCCTACCATGCCAAGCCCTGAGCTCGGTGTCCTGAATGGCAGTCGGGGTCAGCAGACCAACGTTAGGTACGTCTTTGCTCCACAGCACATTGAAATATCCTTCAAGTTTACATGAAATGAAAATTCACCTTGTGTTTTGAATATGCATGTTGAAATTAGACATGTGCCGGTGTTCGGTAATGCGATATATCACGGTAATGAATATGCACTGTATTGTTATCGTGGGCACTTCTAAATACTGTGAATGATTATATATTACAAATTATTCCAAATTTGGAATGCATTTTAAGAATAGTATTCCCATCAACTGGTCAAAATGCACAATGCTGCTTGAAAGACCCATGTGCGCTCTGATGTAAACAAGCACTGCATGAGAAGCACATGAGACACATGAGAGACGCACTGAATGTAAGCACATTCACTCTCTGAAAACAGGTGGTGCTAAACTGCAGAAAATGCAGCCGCTACCCTGGAAACCCCATAAATAAACCAGCTGCACCACTTTCTAAAACTTGCTTAAATTTTAATAGCCATTTAGATTTGTTGATTTGCTATGAAGTTCATCAGAGTGCCAAATACTTAAGCATTCTGACTATTTATTTAAAAACATTTTTTTTTTTCATTTTAATCTGGACTACAACATGCCCTAGATATTGCTTGAAAGTGTTTTGATTCTTAATTTTTTAATTCAAAATTTACATTAGGGCTTCATTAGTTAACATTAGTCAATTCGTTAGTAAACATAAACTGCCAATGAAAAATTCTTCTGAACATTCATTAATCTTAGGTATTCCAATATTTAAAAACGCGTAGTTAAAATCTAAAGATATAACTGTATTATTTAATGAGCTAACATGAACTAAGACTTGTATTTTTTAGCAAATGTAGCTATTGCTCATTGTGAATGTTAATGGTTAACTAATGAGGTTTCATTGTAAAGTGATACCTATTGGTCTTTATAGTTCTTTTGCACTTTAATCTATGCAAAAGTTATATATTTTTCAGTATTGCTTTGTTTTTAAATGTTCTGTTATTTTTGTTATAAGAAAAAAATTATTTAACCTGTTATACTTTTAGTTATTTTAATCTAAATTTCAATACCGTGATAATAGCATGAGCAATTAATCGCAACAGGAAAATTTAATACCGGCATATCCCTAGTTGAATGAACAGTTTGTGTGGGTATACATTGTTTACCTTTTTTTTTGTCTTTTTTTTTTAAACTAATAATGTATATTTAAAATGTAAAAAAATGTAAACTTCCCAGTGAAATTACAGACTTTTTCTACACCCACATTGACATAATGACATCTGAAATTTGTGGTAAAATCTGTCTGCTTTCCTTGTCCGTGTTTCAGCGCGCTGTTAATACTGCAGGAGCTCTCAGTCTCACATGTCATATGTTTATTTTTAACATTCATTTTCATAACAGTCTTCAGTTATTTTCATCATCTCCATTACGGCCATGCCCCACCCACTTCACATGCCCCGCCCCCGAGTACTCAATTAGTTGTTTTTGTAACCTATTGATGATTGAAATGAGAAATTGCCCAAAATGCCTAAATCTGTTCACTCAGATGCATGTACGTCATAATACAGAAGAAAAGTTGTCATTGCTTCAGTTTCATTGCAACTTTAAATCTGACGGGCAAAGTATATAGGAACAAAGTAACTGTACAGCACAAAACAAGCCTGTTGTGTAAATGTTGACTCTTCCTTGCAGTGCTGAGGTGGAGATGGAGGTTGATCACTTCTCAAACGGCTTGTCTGAATCCTCTTCAAATGGATTTCTGAATGGCAGCTCTACTCACGGGATAGACTTGGAGGAATGTGATGGAGATATGGGTGAGAACATTAATTGGGCTCAGTCTTCTGATGATTTCCTGTGTGTCTGCAATGAAGTTTGTTGTGGGTCAAAGGGTTTTCCTATGTGATCTGTTTATTATATCGGATGTTGTGCGTGTGAATTTAGTCAATTATGTTTCGCAAATGAAGCTTGTGTTCCATTTTAAAAAGGATTAAATGTTCTTTACACAGAAGTGGATAGTGCTCAGTCTAAGAGGCAGTTGTGCGGAGGGAGCCAGGCAGCCATTGAGAGGATGATTCAGTTCGGCCGAGAGCTACAGAGCATGAGTGAACACTTGCGCCGTGAAAGGGGAAAAAACTCAGCCAATAAGAAGATGCTCAAGGTACTTCCTTTAATATACACCAGTGGCGAGCTGTGACTTTTTTAACAGGGTATGCTGCTTGATAAGATTAAGACAATAAGAAGATATAACAAACACAGTGGCAGGTGTCGATTTAAAAGTATGCACATTTCCTACCTTATTTGTAAATGAAATTCATCTTTAAATCCTTCTTCTACTGTTTCAGGTTTATCCATAGTTATTCAAATGCTAGAAAAAAAAAATTGCTGGTTTTCCAAGTAAAAATCACCAAATAATGTTTACATGTAGTTACATTATGATACATAATATTCAGAGGGTGGGGAAAGGTCTCTGTATCTACTGAATTATTTTTTTATTCCCAGTGAATAGGAGTCAAAACTCCCACAAAGGTGACACTAGGCTACCCTAATATGCAAATTACCCAAATATTGCCAAGTTGCAATGTTGCAAACAACAATAAAATCAGAGAAGGACTTTAGCTGCAAGCGACATGAGCATACGGAAAACAAAGGGAACAATAACATCTTAATGTTCAGAAAAATGTTCAGAACTTTTTTCACAAATGTGTTTTCAGTGGACTTTTAAAATTTACTTTGCTTGAGAAAACAAAAATATAGTTACACAGTTGTTTTTTTCCTTTGATTCTGGTGAGTTGGTTTTGCATCAAACACAATGTGACTTTCGGCAATTGAGATCTGACAGCAACAGATAATTTTTCCATTCGAGTGCTTCACGAGTGCTTCGCGGACAGCTACCCTCGCACAAGAAATCAGCCACAGGCCAGCAAACCAATGAGAACACACTACAGTCCTGACGAGTCATAGTGACAGAGCGGAGGCGACAAGTCATCCGGAAGCTTCCGTAACTGACGTAGATTCACATAAAAATACTGCCGCTTAGAAAATAAATCATATTACTTACTCCTAACTCTTTAAGATTTAAGTTACATTTTAAATGACAAGGGATCAACTTATAATCATGTTTATATTAATAACCCCATTAAATTATTCTCTCAAATGGCCTGGGTATGTGGAGCATTCGCATCTTATATATACACTTGTTCTGAAAGTTGAATGTATGGGCGTTTGTACTTATAATCACATACAGTCTTGTTCAAAATAATAGCAGTACAATGTGACTAACCAGAATAATCAAGGTTTTTAGTATATTTTTATTGCTACGTGGCAAACAAGTTACCAGTAGGTTCAGTAGATTGTCAGAAAACAAATGAGACCCAGCATTCATGATATGCACGCTCTTAAGGCTGTGCAATTGGGCAATTAGTTGAATTAGTTGAAAGGTGTGTGTTCAAAAAAATAGCAGTGTGGCATTCAATCACTGAGGTCATCAATTTTGTGAAGAAACAGGTGTGAATCAGGTGGCCCCTATTTAAGGATGAAGCCAACACTTGTTGAACATACATTTGAAAGCTGAGGAAAATGGGTCGTTCAAGACATTGTTCAGAAGAACAGCGTACTTTGATTAAAAAGTTGATTAGAGAGGGGAAAACCTCTAAAGAGGTGCAAAAAATGATAGGCTGTTCAGCTAAAATGATCTCCAATGCCTTAAAATGGAGAGCAAAACCAGAGAGATGTGGAAGAAAACGGAAGACAACCATCAAAATGGATAGAAGAATAACCAGAATGGCAAAGGCTCAGCCAATGGTCACCTCCAGGATGATCAAAGACAGTCTGGAGTTACCTGTAAGTACTGTGACAGTTAGAAGACGTCTGTGTGAAGCTAATCTATTTTCAAGAATCCCCCGCAAAGTCCCTCTGTTAAAAAAAAGGCATGTGCAGAAGAGGTTACAATTTGCCAAAGAACACATCAACTGGCCTAAAGAGAAATGGAGGAACATTTTTTGGACTGATGAGAGTAAAATAGTTCTTTTTGGGTCCAAGGGCCACAGGCAGTTTGTGAGACGACCCCCAAACTCTGAATTCAAGCCACAGTACACAGTGAAGCATGGAGGTGCAAGCATCATGATATGGGCATGTTTCTCCTACTATGGTGTTGGGCCTATTTATCGCATACCAGGGATCATGGATCAGTTTGCATATGTTAAAATACTTGAAGAGGTCATGTTGCCCTATGCTGAAGAGGACATGCCCTTGAATGCCCTTGTTTCAACAAGACAATGACCCAAAACACACTAGTAAACGGGTAAAGTCTTGGTTCCAAACCAACAAAATTAATGTTATGGAGTGGCCAGCCCAATCTCCAGACCTTAATCCAATTGAGAACTTGTGGGGTGATATCAAAAATGCTGTTTCTGAAGCAAAACCAAGAAATGTGAATGAATTGTGGAATGTTGTTAAAGAATCATGGAGTGGAATAACAGCTGAGAGGTGCCACAAGTTGGTTGACTCCATGCCACACAGATGTCAAGCAGTTTTAAAAAACTGTGGTCATACAACTAAATATTAGTTCAGTGATTCACAGGATTGCTAAATCCCATAAAAAAATAATGTTTGTACAAAATAGTTTTGAGTTTGTACAGTCAAAGGTTGACACTGCTATTTTTTTGAACACACCCCTTTCAACTAATTGCCCAATTGCACAGCCTTAAGAGCGTGCATATCATGAATGCTGGGTCTTGTTTGTTTTCTGACAATCTACTGAACCTACTGGTAACTTGTTTGCCACGTAGCAATAAAAAATATACTAAAAACCTTGATTATTCTGGTTAGTCACATTGTACTGCTATTATTTTGAACAAGACTGTATATGATTTAAAATGGTCTTTAGGAAAACATAGTATAAAGTGTATTAATGCTCAGTAAGCATAGAGATGTATATACGTTTTATTCTAAAACCTCTTACTGTCTCCGTTCTTGCAGGATGCATTCAGTTTGCTGGCATATTCAGATCCATGGAGCAGTCCTGTGGGCTACCAGCTAGACTCCATCCAGAGAGAGCCTGTCTGCTCAACACTCAACAGTGCAATATTAGGTAGGCACCACTAGTTTTCTTATGTTGGAACATTTGTTCTCAATCTTTTCAGGCCAAGTACCACCTTTGAAAAAATCAGAACAACTTTGTCACCACAGTGATCCCTTTTGTTGCTTTCAGAATTAAGAAAAGTGAGCAACATTATGCTGTATTTTGATAAAAAAATTTTTAAAAAACATTCATGGTGCTACAGATCCCTCATCAGCCCTTTTGTAGGTCTATAGAAGGATCCTGTCACATAACACATGAACAGACTGTTTAGATATTTTGCAAATATTACAACATTAATATTCAAAGTTTACAATCCAAGCACATTATTTATGAATTGTTTTAATTTTATCTTCTCGTTTGTTTTTTCTCATCTCTCCCAGTCAAGTCTTCATTTAATGTTGACAACATGCTCAAAACTGCATCCAGTGTATTTGAGCCAAAAAAAAAACCTCTTTTCCTGAAACTAAGCTAGGTGCTTATTGTAGGGAACAATAAGGATAATATCTTTTTTGTTGTTGTTGTTCGATCACTCGTTTTTTTTGCTGATCAATGCAGCTTCCGAACAGTATACTCGGTCCACACTATGATGTCATTTGTGTATTAGATTATATTTATATGGCATGAACCCTAGCATTCAAAACAGTAATATTGTGAAAATAACCATTTCATATTTCAGTATATTTCAAAATGTAATTTATTCCTATGGAAAGCTTTATTTACAGCATCATTACTCCACTCTTCAGTGTCACATTGCTTATTATTATCAGTGTTGAAAACAGTTGTGGTGGTTTATATTTTTGAGTACTTTTTTTTCAGGATACTTTAATGAATAGAAAGTTCAAGTGAACTGCGTGTATTTAAAATAGGATGGTTCTGTAACATTATGAAAGTCTTAACTGTCCCTTTTAATCAGTTTAATGCATCTTTGGTAAATAAAAGCATACATTTATTTTAAAATATACTTGAATGGTGGTGTGTATTGCTGTTTATTAAAGCTTATTCTTGAATCTAACAATTCAACATTGGCATTTAGCATTTAATGTAACTTTTTCTCTCATGCAGAGACTCATAACCTGCCAAAGCAGCCTCCGTTGGCACTCTCCGTCGGCCAGGCAGCTCAGTGTCTGTCCCTCATGGCTCGCACAGGCAGCGGATCCTGCGCCTTCGCATCAGTGGATGATTACCTGCACTAACCCCTGGAGAATTATCCCTTTAAATGACCACGTGAAAGAGGCCCACGTCATCCCAGACTACCCCCAAAAACTGGGGCCAGCTTTGAAACCATGGCCTGATGAACTGAGCCTCCACATGGCCAGACCCATCCTGTCTCTCTGACGAGACTGGACCCTCTTCACCCGGACCTAAACTGGCCTAAAGACACATTAGCAAGAGGGGTTCTTAAAAGTCAGATAAAATCCCCAATTATTATGGTCTTTATTTTTTTTTCCTTTTGTCTTTTTTAGTTTGGGGGAGGGGAGGAAGTTTTGGGTGGGGGGGAGGGGGGCAGCAGGCTCTGATTGTTGTTTCCTAATTTACAAGGCATGAGGAAAGTTATTATGACATAATTATTGTTATTATCAGTAAACTTGCATATAAGATATATTTGTTCTTGGTTGAAAGCTGGCAGAGTGAGCGAGACCGAATAACTATGCTCCCACCTCGGCAACATCCTGCTATTTTCAGGTCTCAGCTTGTGTAATTTACCATTTATAAAAGAAAAAAAAAGAGAAAAAATATTGCAATTATATTAACATGAGGAGTGGAACATTTAGTTATCTTAATGTAAAAAAAAAAAAAATTCCAACCCAGAAAACCTAACACTGCTGGAGTCCTCCTTAGTGGTGGTGTGTAGTGTAGAGCGTTAGTGTGAGCTGTCTTGAGTTATGCCCTTTTTTGTGCAAGCGCACCTTCCCTCTGCCAACTGCACAGCAGGATTGATGCAATGTTCAGACACTTTGATTTGTAATTGTATTGATGTCTATGGTCTTTTCATCCACCCGATCTCTTACTCCATCTTTTTAAAAGTCCATGTTCAGGCGTTCTGTCATCATCGTTGCCTGAACTGTTTTTTTTGTGCAGTTTGGATGTGCGACGGGAACACGGTGAAATTAAGGTCATATGCCTGCTCGATTGTTTTTTCTCCTCTTGTTTACCGGTCAATCCCTCAGATCATCAGTACTTTTAAAACAAGGAGAATGGTACAGTATTGTCATCAGCACTGTCTTATCATTTTCAGTAATAAAAGGTAAATACCCAGTTGAACAAGATATACCCGTCTGTTTTGACACATTTCAGCGAGTGTTTTAACGTTACACAAGACCATTAAAAAAAGCCAAGTTTGATTTGTCTCGTCACACATTTAAAGAAAAAGTTCACCCAAAAGTGAAAATGGTGTAAATTCTCATTTACAAAAACTTGTGAGACTTCGGTCACTCTTTCATCACATTAATGGAGATATTTTTGTTGAAGCCTGAGAGGTTTCGATCTCTCCACTTCCAGGTAACCAACACTTTAGAGATCCAAAAATGTGAGAAACACATTGTGAAACCATGCATTAAACAGTTTAATGACATTTTTTTGAAGAGATGGAATAATTTTATAGGATAACCAGATTTAATTTAGGCTTTTATTTACATATAAATGATTAACACACATTTAGCGAATCACATATGGTAAACATGGAAGCTTGTTTGTCTGTATATTTGTGAATTAAATATACCTCTTTAGAAGACTAAACTGCTTGATTTTTATATTAAATCGTTTTATAATGCCTTAATAATCTTTCTGAATCTTATAAGTTGTGGTTACCTAGACTTTTAATAGAGGGACAGAAACCTCTCAGGTTTTATTTAATATATCTCAATGTGTGTTTTGAAGATTAAGCAAAGCTATATGGGTTGTAAACCCAACACGAGTAAATGACAGAATTTTTATTTTTGGGTGAACTTTACTTTTAGCTTCCTTGTAAAATGCTATAACCATAACTTGGCCATCATAGCCATTTAGTTTAATAAAATTAATATTATGTACAAAGTAACTGACAAATGAACTGTTGATCTTTAGATCAGGTTTACAATTATTGAAGTGTGGAGTCAATTTGCACACTTAAATTTACATTCGGCTTCTTCCACTATTAAAAATGTTCCAGTTTCAGTTTAATTTGTACACTAGATATAAGGTGAGTCATTTCTTTTTAAATGACTTTATCTTATTAAATAATAAGGTTTATAAAGTTTTTTTTTGGCTCGCACCCCGTTTCTTTTTGAGGGACAGAAGCTCTGCATCTGAAGATTAATATACACAAATGAGGAAATGACAATCTATGAAGTTTCCAGAATGATTAAAGGAATCAAATGGTTTCCATTTAGCTGGAGATCTTACTTTTGGGGTTCTTTATCAAATTCATCCGAGAGCTCTCGAGGAAGACGTTTTCTCTTCTGTAAAACAGATATAACGTTTCATGATATTTTGACGTTAAATACACAATTTACTGTGAACTACGTTAAGAGTGTATGAGCTTTTCTTGGAAATAATAATGTAGTAGACATCCTGATGACCTTTTGTTCTTGAAATTTGGAGCCGTCTTGACCCATTGGACTCACTCACAGACCTTTCGGCTGCTTCCAGTTCATCTTTAACTCTCTTCAGAACAGCACTCTTTAGCGCATCAAAGGCGACCTCCTGTGGGAGATCATCATCACTGGGTTCAATCTGTGAGTCTCTGACGATCAGACATTCTGTCAGTCTCTTTAACCAGATTTTAGTACACACGAGACGGGACCGACTCGCCATATTAAAACCATAGACAGTAAAATAAATTAAAAAGACAACAACTCTAAACCATAGACAGTAAAAGAAACGCAGGCAGACTAAAGTCAAAAGTAATCGGCACCAAAAGATGCTGCCACCTTGTGGTCTGGATGTGTCAGTAATATCGGCTCGTAAGCAAACTGGTGCAAATGGCGGCGTTTATAACCTATGATAATAACCATAGACATTAAAAGAAATAATAACAGCACATACTGCTGATACTGACTGTGTGGTCAGATTTGTAGGTAACATGTTATTTCAATGTACAGAGATAAATTGTTATTGTTCGTAATTTTCTAGATTAAGAACAAAAAAGTAGACACTAAACAACATATGTTGTTGTTGGTGCTGTATTTACCACCACATAAACTATTATTTATACTGACCGTTTAAATTGTGTGGCATTATAATGATAAAATCTTATGGTTCGAACAACAAAAATGTAAATAACGCATGAAATTTGCAAATACTATATAATAATACTATACATTAATAATAGCACAGTATATTAATAATACATTTATTATTATAAGGATTATAAAAAATACTTAGTATTATTATGGTGAAAAATATTTTTTTCTTCAGAAACAATTACATTTTCAAATTATACGTTTTAATATTTTAATTATTAATAAATTATACAATAATATTATTAATAAAAAGTAATAATATTACTTATATAGTATAATATATTATGATATATTATTTTTTCAGTTAGTGAAAAATAATGAAATAGGTTTGTCATGCGACTGGATATATCTGACCAATCAGTGTTTCCGACGTGTTTGTGACATGGATGCTGGTGCGGTGAGTTATTTTGGATTAGGCACCGGCGCACTGGCGCAGACACTTGCTGAAAAACCCTCTCCTTCACTTACAGGCCTTGAATATTTATGGGAATATTTAAATCTTATTTAATTATATCTTCACAGCGAAAGACATGTCAGGCTTTGTAGTTTTTGCGCTAGTACTCTCATTATCCTCGATGGTGCATTGTGCGGTCTTTCCTCGGTCAGCAGCGGCGCCGCAGCCCTGTCTCGCGCCGTTACAGTGGGAGGGTCGCACCGTCGAGTATGACCACGGGACGGGACGAAACACAAGGGCAGCGGTCTCCTATGATGCACAGAATCAGCGAATTAGGGTCCTGGAGCAGAAGACAGGACACACACCATGCAAGAAGTACGAATTCATCAAATGCTACGAAGTACATTTTAATAGGCGTTCTTATCACTTCAGCAATGTTTTTGTCTTGTTTTCTATCTAAAACGTCGATACAAATGTATCTGATAAGTAAAACAACGATTTGGAAAGTCTTATTGCAGAACAATAAATCAAGATTAACTATTATCATCATAATCATTAAAACAAAAATTATCTATAATTGTAATATTGGTCATTCAGTAACACCACCAAATCTGGGTAATAATTTAGGTTAAAAATATCAAGGTAATAATTTTGGAGTATACTCTATATATATATTTATATATATATATATATATATATATATATATATATATATATATATATATATATATATATATATATATATATAAACACACTCACACACAGAGAGAGAAAACAAACGTGAGGTATGTAAAGTCTTGTTTTCTCAAAAGATTAATTGACAAAATAAACAGATATTTTGTATTGTTTTTAAGCATAAAATCATTCAGATTTAATTCTGAAAACAAGACAAGTAATTTATTATTATTATTATTTATTAGTTGTAGTAGTAGTAGTACATTTTATTTTGGTCCGTGCAAAATATGATTGCTTGAACTGTTGTTTACCATTGTATTATTGTCAAGATTAGAATGACCACATACAGCTGAATCAATATGACTTTTTTTTTTAATAAAGTTAAAATGTGCTTGTATTAAAAGTATTTGGATTGTGCAATTGTCTTTGAGGTTCTTTGAGTACATCTACTTGTTCAAGAGTGGAGTGCTTTTCCAAATAGAGGAAATTTCTAAGCAGTGTGCAAAGATCGCTCTGACGGAGGCCTGGGACCCTTATGATATTCCCCTGAACTCCACATACGAGGACCAGTACTTCATCGGAGGACCTGGAGACATGATCGAGGTCCAAGAATGGTCTGATCGGAAACCAGCTCGCAAAAGTATGTTTATTATAAGTATGTTTATACCATTATATCCTGATTTGCATGGTCTGAACTTTGCACATTTTTTCTGTCTTTCACAGATGAAGCTTGGGTTGGAGTGTATACTCTGAAGGACTGCTATCCCGTGCAGGAGACATACACCAAAAACAGTAGCGTGACCACGTCCACTCGCTTCTTTGACCTTCAGCTGGGCATTAGTGACCCTGGGGTGTTCGACCCACCCAGCACTTGCCAGTCCGCTCTGACTGAGAAGATGACATTTGACTGTTGAATACCTCGCTCTGCTTTACATGCACAATAGACATTAACCACAATACAGTAGGCTTTAATAAACAGATTCTAAATAAATTAAATAAGACTGTCAAAGAGCACACACAATGATTGCAGGTACTGTTAAATATATTCAGCTTTGAAATTAACAAAAATATCAGTTTTAGGTTCAAAAGTTCTTGTTGATTTACAGTGAGAACTGTGCCTCATATTATTGAAGTCTCATTTTTAATATCCCAAATTTGGGGCAAATTACAACTGTGTGTTGTTCTGATCTAGGATGGACTAATGTGGCACTTAATGTTTTGTTTGACAGTTAATATTCTGTTTGTCTACTTATTGTTTTATTTAGCCTTTAAAATGATTTACAATGTGGATGTTTACAGTTTTTTTTTTTCAAATGTTATTAAAGAAATGTATTTGATTTAAATAAAATTGTTTATCTCACTACTACCGTTGTTGGGCAAATTAATTTAATATATACCTTTTATAAGACAATGTTTTGCATAGACAAAAATGAAAGCTTAGGTGTTTTGCTCAAGTCTGTAGAGGTGTGAAATAAATAATCTAAATAATTAACAGTATAAATGACATGAGCTAACATTATGTTATCAAATAATATGATAGCATTTTGCAGAGATGAATACGATTATACAGTGACTCTAAAACTAAAAATGTCTATATTTGCATTAAAGACGTCACATCTAATCTAATATCACATCTATCATTCCACAAAAAAGAGTAATGAAATTATCATTAGAATCAGAATGAGCTTTATTGCCAGGTATGTTTACACATATGAAGAATTTGTTTTCATGACAGAAATGTCCACAGTGCAACAGAATGGCAGAATAAAAAACCAGATAAAAAAAAAAAAAACCTTTAACAAGTAAATAAAGAATAACAATATACAAATGTACAATTGTATGTGCAGGTATATTACAATGTACAGTTTTGAATGTACAGGTAAATTGTGTGCAAATTTGAAGTGCAGACTAAGTGAGTTTGTTGATAAATAAGTTAGCTAATGATAAACTACAACTTCCAATTGATTAAAAGTCAAAAGTTCATTCTTAGAGAAGCTGCAGCATTTGTCTGTAGATGCTACCTGTCTTTCTAATTCAAAGGAATTCAAACATTTTAATTTTTTAATTTCTAACAGCTATGTTATTGTTTGTTATATATTTAGTGGGTGGTGTAGAGCTGCATATAATTAATGAATTACAGTGGAGCAGTGGGTAGGTCTGACTCAGTTCTTACTTGTACTACATATCCCAGAATTCCCTTTCCAAAACAACATACGCTATTTCCTGTATGACCGAAACGAGTGTCATCAGATGATGCGGAATTTTTAGCGATACAGGTGCATCTTCACTGCTTTATCGTTTGACTGTAATACAAGGCGTACTTTTATAGGATTGCACAGCAAGGTAAGCGACATGATCGATATCTCGCATCTATTTTGATAAACCGATGCTAAAATGACAAGAAATGAACCTTTGATGTTCTCTAAGTTGACTCGATGTAACCGGAGATATTGTTTTTATTAGAGATTGTGAGTGTGTGTTTATTTCGCTTGTTACTGTCTTAGTTATCATGACAGACATTTGTGATGTATAATTATGACACAGTGTTTCAAATTTTGCTTTTCCTGTTATATTACAGTATTATCATGCTAGGCCATAGCATGCAAATTGCTTTGGCAGATCTCTGAAATAATCACTTTAGAACATAAACAAAACTAACATAATTAGTTTGAGTTATGTCCGTTGTATTCTTAAGCTTTCCTTATTATGAAAGGAACCAGGCCCAGTTTATATCAGCTGGGGCCAGCATTGAAGCCAAATTATATTGTCAGTAAGGGTTATCCAAAGTTATATAAAGTACAGCATGAAGTTAGAAAACTTCCCACGTATACGTCTTTTTAGGGGAAGCACATGTCCTGCCTAGTGTAGTTATGTCTGTCTTACAGGCATTGTCTCCTCAAGGCATGAGAATTCCTGTGCTGTGGTTTTTGGTAAATTACATAAGTAAGGGGAACTTGTCCCAGTAACCAACAGTTACTGTTCTCTTAAACTTTTGCCTTTTTTATATATATATAATGTTTTTAGATTACTTCCTCATGATTTTCCTGATAAGACTGGACTACATTTTCAATTGTAGTTACTATCCACTTACCACAGCAGACCTTGCAATTGAATTATAACAAGGTTTGTTGATTTTAACAGGATTAGTCCTGGCTTAGTTATGGTTGATAGTTTTGTAATTCTTAGTGGCATGATGTAGAACAAGTTGGAACATTGTTGTCTTTTCATCATAATTTTACATTGTCCTGTTTATTACACAGTTACTTACAATAATAAATACTATATATGGACACAAAATATTAGAGTGAGTTAAAATTATTATTCAAAGAATAACAGAAAACCAGGGTTTCCTGAACCAAGTGGTTAGTTATACATTGTCTTCATTGGCAGCATGTTCTTATTCTACATATTTTACAGCTGAATGCCTCGTTCGTCCAATCAGAATCGAGTAACCCAAAAAAGCGTGTCATGGAGGGCAACAGTGCCCACCTATATTTCCAGCAGCCCTGTTTCTGAAGTATTTTCCAATTCATTTTCTCCAAATAGGTCACTGTTAAATCGTTGCATGCTATGAACCAACTATGAGAAGTACATTACAAACAACAAGATTGTCTACTTAACAGCTTTAATGAAGATAAGAACTACAATCCCAAGAATGAATTGGAAATGACAATGAAATGAAAACAACAGATGAATATAAAAATATTGATTTAACGATGTTAATTGTGTATATAGAAACAACATTTAAAAATTATTTCCAAAGAAAGTGTTCTGTTTTGGTGCAATTTGCTTGTTTTAGTTCTCTGATTGATGGAGAATCATGGGTAATGTAGTTTTTCACAAGGAATTCGGCTTTTAAACAAACTTGTTTAAAAATAAGTTGAAATAATGCAGACTGGTTTCAGCAAAAACATATACCTTTAGTCAACAATATTGCAACTCTGTATGTTTGCCCTTAAAAAGTTATTAACATGATTAACTTTATTGTTAAAAATCAATTCCACTTTGCATAAAATGAATCTGATTTTTATATCTGGAACCCATGCTGCATTCTATAATTGGTGTTCATATTTCATCACTTTCTTTGTTTTCTTTGGGTGTGTGTTTTATAAATCTATCCACTGAGTTACTATGTTTAATGGGTCTGTTGATTTAAAGACGTCACAGAGTCATGATCAAATGACAGTAATAACTATAAACCTTTGATCGCTGTGTTAAAATGCCTCCACTTTGTGTGTAATTTCAGAACTAGGCATGAGCACAGAGTCTCACTCTCCAGAAGAGTGAGTGTGAATGGAGTGACACGAGTGGACGAGTCATGGACAGCCAATGCAGCAGCAGTGTGGGTTCACGGGCAACTTTAGGGGGTGTGGGCAACATTAACCCAACACCCATTTCGGCCCGTATGAAGTCCTATGAAGGAGGAGAGAAGAAGTGCATCTCTGATGTCCGAAGAACCTTTTGCTTGTTTGTGACCTTTGACCTTTTGTTCGTCACCTTGCTGTGGATCATTGAGCTCAATGTATGTTGTAGTAATACATTTCCACTATATAATAGTAATAATGTGAAGTTCTTCGCATTTTTGAAATTTGAATACTTATTTAGTTGCAGTGCATTTAGTCTGATACATGCATGAGGGTTTGATTTTATTTTCTATATTCATCCAGGTTAATGGAGGCATAGAAGTGCAGCTGAAAAAAGAGGTGCTGGACTATGATTACCACAAATCTTTTTTTGACATATTTGTGAGTACTGGCTTATACAATACCTTCTATTTCTGAAATACTAGTTTATTATTATTTAAGATGTGTTTTAAATTAAATATTTTAGGTCAGATGGGTTTGGCTTGAAAAAAAGTTTGGGAACCCCTAACTTAATACAGTGCAAATACATGTGTGCACAAGTAAACAGGACCAGCTTTGTAAAATACATTACATTTTTGATGCTTTAGCAGGGAAATCACCAGCATTTAAAGGTGTGAATTCTGATGAAACTGATTGTGGTCAAATTTTAGGGCCAGTCCATCCCACAGTTCCTGTTTCAAAGATGACTCCTCTCACTTAACATATGACCTCACGTATGCTCTTTCAAACCACATAGTTTCTGTCAAGGAAAACAGAGGTCCGGTTTCATAGAAAAGGCTTAGATTGAGCCAGGATAAGGCCTGTGTTTAATTTGGTGTTTTTTTGTTATGTTTGTTTGGGGGGGGGGGGGGGGGGGGGTTTCGTTTGTTTTTTAAATGTGCCTTAGAAAAGCAATCTTGATATAAATCAATGTCACTAACATATTTTAAAGGGATAGTTCTCCCACAATTGAAAATTCTGTCATTAATTCCTCACCCTCATGTCGTTTTAAACTCTTAAGATCTTTGTTCATCTTCAGAACACAAATTAAGATATTTTTGATGAAATCCGACAGCTTTCTGACCCTGCATAGACAGCAACACAACTGACACATTCAAGACCTAGAAAGGTAGTAAGGACATCAGTAAAACTGTCCATGTGATATCAGTGGTTTAACTGTAATTTTATGAAGCTACAAGAATACTTTTTGTGTACAAAGAAAACAAAACAACTCTATTCAACAGTTTAAACCAAAAAGGAAAACCTTACAGGTTTGGAACAACATGAGGGTGAGGACATGATGATCTAATTGAGCTATTTAACCCTTTTATCTAGGGGTCACATGCTTATAAAGTGATATGTTTCCTTGATATACACGTCCAGTGGTTCTGAAATGAGTGTTTAAAACTTTATTTTGAATTGTTTAAATGTGAGAGTTCCTGCCTTAGTGTGATGCTGGATTAAAAAAAAAAAAACAATGTTGTTTTTGTTTGTTTCTTTTTTTCTTTTTTTTTTTCTTTTTTTTTGACAAATTCGTATTTGGGAGATAAGCCTGTAGACTTTGCCCTGAAAGCTTCTGTGTTTTGTTAATACACTGGTGCCATTTTTAAAATGCTACCTTCATTGTTTAAACTTAAGAACTAAAGTTTTATTGTAACAAATCATTTATGAAATGTTGATAAACCAGTCCTGGAATATTGATAGATGTCAGTATAACTCTACAATACAAAAATTTGCAGAAATATTGTAAAATACTATTACAGTTTAAAAATATATATATATATATATTATATATATATTTATTTAAAATGTAATTTATTCATGTGATGGCAAAGCTGAATTTTTAGCAGCAATTACTCAAGTCTTAAATGTCAAATGATCCTTCCTTCAGTGGTCAAGAAACATTTTTTTAACTATGTTGGAAACAGGTGTTTAATAGTTTTGTGGAAACCATTTTTTTCTTCATTTATTCTTTGATGAATAGAAAGTTCAAAAGAACAGCATTTATATTAAATGGAAAACTTTTGTAACATTATAAATGTATTTACCAGAAGTGTAATGTATAAACTGTATATGTTGTATGGACGCAAAATATAATGTTGTCGTATGAACGTTTCCCTCCTCAGGTCTTGGCTGTGTTCCGCTTTGCAGCCCTGATTCTGGCGTATGCGGTGTGTAAGCTGCGCCATTGGTGGGCCATTGCTGTAAGCGGCTTTCTACTTTATGTTCCTCTGTCCTCCACCAGAGGGCGCTGTTCCTTTACTCATTAATAACTTGCTGTACTTTTTTCCTCGTTCAGTACTTAACATGAGTTGCTTTCTCAAAACAACTCGACTGAGCTTCGCTTAAACGTATATTTATATGGTTTTACCAGATGTATACATTAATGTAATGATCATCACATTTCCACATTTCTTTATTACAGATAACTACAGCAATCACCACTGGTTTCTTAATAGTGAAAGTGGTTTTATCAAAGGTATGAGATGTTTATCATTCAACTTTTTTAAATGGAGGTTTATTCATTTTTTACATTAACCACAAATGTCCTTGTGTTGTCCAGCTTCTGTCACAGGGAGCGTTTGGGTATTTGTTACCCATAGTCTCCTTCATTCTGGCATGGATAGAGACGTGGCTGCTGGACTTCAAAGTCCTGCCCCAGGAGGCCGGTGATGAAATCAGTGAGAAGCTAATATATAATCACAGTGAGACGAGCAAACAGGAATAATCTGATCTATTTTTATGTAAAGATCATAGATCAGTAAAGGCTAATGGATATTGTTATAACTTATGCTGATTGTGATTTGCTCATACAGTATGCGGCTAACATGTGTGTCCTGTGTGATAGGGTGTCTCTCAGTGCAGAATGCGCCAGATCGAGAGCCTCTTTTACACCCAGGACCCGTCCCAGACAGCCAGTTTTACTCTCCTCCTGAGTCCATGGCAGGTAATAACTCACTAACCGCTCAGTACTAGCTGGACAAGCATGGAGATAGTCATGTGGGCCACATAGAAATCATACAGTCATGTTGTAATAACTCGTTTTCCTGGTTCTGTCACTTGATAGCTTCAAAGATCAGTGACATCCTCTTTGCAACATTTTCTTTATATTTATGGATTTTTGTTAGTTTGTAAACATTTTTGTAGTCAGTTTATTTATCACGT
This sequence comes from Carassius gibelio, assembly GCF_023724105.1. Taxonomy (NCBI): domain Eukaryota; kingdom Metazoa; phylum Chordata; class Actinopteri; order Cypriniformes; family Cyprinidae; genus Carassius; species Carassius gibelio. The sequence goes on from NC_068397.1 coordinate 19,613,941, forward strand.
GTCACGGTTACATACTAGAGATATAGTACAAACCCGCTACCTTTATACAACATTAACAGACACGTATTTTCCTGGAAATGCCACTGTCAGAGCTCAGGTGCACTGCGGTGAGCAGTAGAGATATTCAAGGAAAATGACATTTAGAGATGTTGCAGCTGTATTAAAGTGCCTTGGGAAAATATACCATTTCCTATTGATAAATTGTAGATGTTGCTCCACTATGATTTTATATGTAACACACACTAAAATTGGTTATTTGAATGGTAAAAATCATATATTACGCTTGGTGTGTTTTAGCATATTTATAATAAAACCCATCACATTTAATTGTTACTACTGTAAAGCTACTTTAAATAATTATGGGATCCCCTTCAGTACTTTTGGGATCATTGCTTTTTGAAATAGTTTTGATTCTTGTATTGCGTCAATGAACATTTTAATAATAGTATATTTATTGAACAAAAACAAATTATTTATCACAATAAATAGAAAATAGTACAAACTTTGCTATCATTGTTTAATAATTGATTTGAACAACTATTAACTTATGATACTATTCTAAACATATGACTTTAGCTAAAGTATAAATACTTTGCACCTTTTGTCTAATGCTGGTGACTTTTAGTTTTTACCCCCTGTGGCCCACCTTCCCTCGAATATTTCTAAGATGTTTCACTTTTATGATTTATATTCACACAAAATCTGTTGCTCCATCAATATTCAATAAAAAATATATTTAAAAAATATATTAAAAAAATCCTGCAATTACTATGGGAGCAATGAAAAGGTTCACAAATGTTTTCTTCTAGCCCTTTATATTTACATTTTAACATTTAGCAGACGCTTTTATCCAAAGTCTCTTACAAAGGAGAACAATAGAAGCAATTATTTTAAAGGTACAACAGGACTAAAGGCAAACCTTTGTGCCATGTATCTATATAAACACACACACACACACACACATATACACGTTAGCTACATACGCTCAAAAGTTTTGTGTCAGTTTGAGTTTTTTCTTCACACTGCATATGCTGGAAACAAAGCCAAGAGCTGAGAAGAAAAACATTCATATACTAATATTTTCTTTTGTCTGTGTGTATATATATATTTAATCTTTAAAAAAAAAAAAAAGAAGAATCCTAAATCCTAGATTTGCTCAGTTGTTTTTAGTTTGACTGTTTAGTTTAATTTGTTTTAGATTAGTTTTGTTTTGTTGGTAACGCTTTAGTTTCAGGATCAGTGCTCACTATTAGCTATATGTTAACATGCATATTACTGGTTTATTGGCTGTTTATTAGTACTTATAAAGCACATTTTTTGCTTGGCCATATTGCACATCCTTAATCTTACCAATACCTTAACTTAACAACTACCTTACTAACTATTAATAAGCAGTTTATTCAGGCAAAAGTCATAGTTAATAGTTAGATGAGAACTGAACTAAAGTGTGACCATTTATTTTTGTTTAGTTTTGTTTTCATTCTTTGCACTTCTTAATAATTGAATCAGAAGTGTCCATTCCATTGTGGGTAACTAAACTCTTTTTGACATTGATGCAGTGTGTGTCCCTTTCATATTTTATGCATTTTAAATGATCGCAGATGTCTTTGCATTACCCTCTGCCTAGACAAGATCCATTTTCTGTGCTGATTTTATTCAGATGGATGTTGTTCATCTTATTAAACAGAGCTTATACACACACACACACAAACACACACACATACACACAAGTTTGTTTTTTTGAAAAGTGGGGACATCCCATAGGTGTAATGGTTTTTATACTGTACAAACCCTACCCCTAAACCTAACCCTCACAGGAAACTTTGTGCATTTTTACTTTCTCAAAAAACTCATTCTGTGTTTTGAAAAATGGGGACATGTGTTATGTCCTCATAAGTCACCCTCTCCTTGTAAAACCTGTGTCATACCCATGTCATTATACAGAGTTGAGTCCTGATATGTCACAAAAACAAGAGCACACACACACACACACACTGTGGCTTTGGAGTAACCCTTGCTGAATCTGTGAAAATGTGATTAATTTAAACAAAATAAAAGGGATCATACAAAAAAAAATTTTTTTTATTTAGTACTGTCTTAGTAAGATATTTTACATAAGATGTTTACATTTAGTCCACAAGACAAAAAAAATGCTGAAATTATAAAAAATGACCCCATTCAAAAATACTGTGTGTGTTTACCTGGATGATCTACGACAGTTTTTTTTGTTGTTGTTTTGTGATGGTTGTTCTCGAGTCCTTTGTTTGTTCTGATCAGTTAAACTGAGCTCTGTTCTTCAGAAAAATCCTCCGTGTCCTGCAGATTCTTCAGTTTTCCAGCATCTTTTACATATTTGAACCCTTTCCAGCAGTGACTGTATGATTTTGAGATGCACCTTATCACACTGAGGACAACTGAGGGACTCAAACACAACTATTAAAAAAGGTTCAAACATTCACTGATGCTCCAGAAGGAAACACAATGCATTAAGAGCTGGGGGTGAAAACTTTTGAACATGATGAAGATCTCCAAATGTTTCTTATTTTGATTAAATATATTCATTTTTTCATTTAGTACTGCCCTTTGAAGGCAAGAAAAAATACTAGCATGTTTTCTGGAAGACAAGTTAAGTACAATTTACCTTGATCTTCAAATTCAAAAAGTTTTCACCCCCGGATCTTAAAAATGTATCGTGTTTCCTTCTGGAATATCAGTGAATGTTTGAACCTTTTTTAATAGTTGTGTTCCCTCAGTTGTCCTCACTGTGTAAAAATGGATTTCTAAATCATACAGTCACTGCTGGAAAGAGTTCAAATATGCAAAAGATGCTGGAAAACTGAAGAATCTGCAGGACATGGAGGATATTTCTGAAGAACAGAGCTCAGTTGAACTGTTCAGAGCAAACAAGGGACTCGAGAACAACCATCACAAAACAGTTGTACTGTAGATCATACAGCTTACCACTCACAGAATTAAGAACCAAGGGTTTCCAAACTCTTGAAGGGGGTTATTTAAATCATTTCGGCATTTTTTTTTTTTTTTTTGGACTAAATGTAAACATAATTTATGTAAACTATCTTACTCAAGACAGTACTAAATAAAAAATAGCATGCAATTTGTATGACCTCTCTTTTTTTGTTAAAATGATTCACATTTTCACAGATTCTGCTAAAGTTTCACAAACATATATATATAAATATATATATATATATATATATATATATATATATATATATATATATATATATATATATATATATATATATATATATATATATATATTACTACTTCCTGTTTCCATAAATATTTTTTCAGTTGTTGCTTAGAAAAACATCACGGGCAACAAAATTGTGTACTTTTTTTTAACAAGAGAAAATTGGAAGTGTGAATATTTTGATGAATCTAACATATCTTGTGCATTTATAATAACATCCCCACTGGTGTTTTTAGGCTTGTTTGTTTTGTTCAAACAACAGCCATGTTCTGTTAATCACACTAAATCTGATCCTTTGTTTCTGTAGACTCTGATGAAGACTTTGATGATAAATATGATCTTGAGAAGCCCATCGTCTAGCAGGTATCAATATTAAGTTAGTTTAAAAAAAATATTAATTCCTCAGTTGATCTAATCGAAGTAATCATAATAATACATTGTTATTTTGCTTTTTTTATTAGGAGCTCCGAATAAACACTGATATTCAGAGTACAACTTCCTCGACCTCGGGCCGTGTGTCTTACTATGGGTTTTTGTACATTGGTGACCAGAACTAGACAGTCACTCTGCCTTAAACCAACGCCATGAACAGTAGTTTGTTTGTTTATTTGTCTCTTTATGCCCACTTAGTGCAATCAAATATTATTTTTTATTTTTTTTTGTGTGTGTGTGTGTGTGTGTGTGTGTGTGTGTGTGTGACTTAATTTTTATGCAGAGTTTATGCAGTACTTGAATTGAAAAAATGAAGGATTTTAATGTGTATTTTGAACTTCAGTGTAACTAAACGACTGCTATCTCACGTTTACGCTCTTATATATGTGTATTAATATTTCCATTCTTCTGATCTCACATACATCACCGAAGTTGACCTAAATGTGAAAAGCAGTATAGTCTCTGGTCTGCACTGACACTCATCATTGTAAAGATTTTCACTGTCTGTTTGCTTTTTTAAAAAAATGCTTTTTCTACCAGTCTGTGAGTTTTTGGAATGAACAGAGAGATGATAGAGGCTTGATTTACTTGCAAAATAAATTTTTGCGTGAAATGCATTTGAATGAAGAAATATATTACTTGTAATGATGCATGGAAATGTAATACGTTTTAATGTTTGTTTTGGCTCCTCTTCAGTAAGCATTCTTAAAACATCTTAAGTAAAATAAATCTACTCCCTGTTGAGTTTGCTTTTGCCATGCTTACTGAATAAGGGCTTATGTACCTGGTGCAGGTCTGGGACCTCCGGTTTTCATTAATTTATTTTAAGAATCTCTACAATATGCACCTATCACACAGCCTCAGATATGCAGGATGATGGCAGATTGTATTCTTCTTTTGTTGTGCATTAAAACAATTACTTTTTTTATTAAATGTGAGTCTTTATGCATGAGTTTTTACCGCCTGAAAGCGTGGGGAGCGGAAACCCCAGCTGAGAGTCAGTTTGTGCTCTCACGGATAGTGCAACCTCCTCACCCACAAATAACAGCTTCGATCAACAAAGACAAACATCCTGCAGCCGCTAATAAATTATCAGCCAATCATGCTGTGGTTAAACTGCTGCACGTTGTCTTTCCAGTAAGCACCTCTGCCTGCGGTGTGTACATACCCAACCACATTTTCCTACCGCAGCAGTTTCAATCAGCATCTTGATGTTTTCACATTCAAGTATGTTTTCACATTTGTGTATTAAACTTAATTAATGCATAAAATCTGATTAGGGAAATTATCTTTTGTAACGTAGTAAACTATTTGAAGATGTTAGGTGTAATTGTTGTTTTAAGTAATAAATTATCTGTAGTAAAATAGTACATTTTAGCCAGTAATTTAGCAGACATGATAGGCAATTTAATACAATTATAATAGTATTTTTTTATTGTGTTTATATGAAATACTGGTATCTAATTAAATATTTATCTGATTCATGCTGTATTTTATTGGTATTTTGATTTGTTGATGATGCCTGGGATAATATAATAATGTTAACTGTCATGATTTTATAAAAGAGCATTCATAATTGAAAAAGTGCATTTGTAGTAGAAAATAAATTTTACTACACATGTAAAGATAACATTCATTTCATGAGCAGATTTTATTCGACAAATTCAGAGAATGCAACAAAAGCATTACAATGGGAGAACAAAACATTTTAAATTTTATACATTTTTTTAATCAAAATAATTCATTTTAAAGATTCAAAAATAAATTGTGCAAAGCGGATCTACAACAAATTTAAAAGCCATACATTTGCGCAGAGATAATATTGCTGCGGATATGCATCTATTCTTTAGTTAGCAAAATGTGCTTTATGTAATAAACCTTTGCTTGCTTGATATTTATCTTATGCATTAAGTCTCTGAGCTTTTTTTGTCTTTCTTTCCAGCATTTCTCTGTAATAGAAATATAGACACAATGCAAAAAAATAAACCGTTCTTCACGAGCATGACTCCATATGCATAGACAAACAGGGACATGCTTGGAATTTGCTCTGAATCTCCTGTAATAGAGAAAAAATAAATCAGTTGTTAATGATGTATGTTAATTTTATTCATATTGAATATAGGTATAGCAAGCCTAACATATCTGTGCACATTTTTGATAAACACAGGTAACAGTTTATGTGAATTAAATGTTTTGGCATGAAGCTTTGTCTTTTCTATTTGGTCCCTTAAGGTAAGGTACAGTGTCAATAAAATGTAACACTTTACAATAAGGTTCATTAGTTCACTAGTTTACATGAACTAAGATTGAACAATACTTCTGCAGCATTTATTAATCTTAGTTTTGGTTTTGCTTTTTTCAGTGTTTACTAATGCATTTTTAAAATTCCAGGTTGCGCTTGTTAAATTAGTTAATGCACTATTAATTAACAATGAACGACTATTTTTATTTACTAACATTAACAAAGATGAGTAAATACTGTAATAAACGTATTTCTCATTGTTTGTTAGTTAATACATTAACTAAAGTGAACAAATGGCATCTTAATTGTAAAGTGTTACCCAATAAAATTGTAAAATAGGATCAGTCAGGTCATAATGGTTCAGTGACTCTATAATAATAATAGTCAGCATAAAAAAAAAATATGCGCAACTGATTATACTGCTAATTTAACTGATCCTTGCAAAAAAGTATTAATTTAAAAGTTGGCTCGGAGATTTTGAAATACAATAATTGTTACAAGTCCTTCCAATTGTATCTTCTTTCAAATGTGTATACATTAATCAATTCATTTTTATTTATTCACCTGATATTTGCATTATGTTGGGCTCCTTGGTGCTGGATGTAGGACATCCGATGTAGGATGTCCGAACATCAGCTTTATCAGGTTTAGATTCCTCTGCCGGCTTACTGTTTTCTAAAATATAACAATACATTGACAAAAATTTAATATATATATATATATATATATATATATATATATATATATATATATATATATATATATATATATATATATATATATATATATATATATAATATATATATATAGGGATGAAACTAAAATTGTATGACATACAGTTAAGAATATATTCTTAAATGTATGTCATACCATTTTAGTTTCATCCATATGTTAACTGTAATGTTTAATTCAGATAAATATAAAAACATATTTTATACATAAGGAAACTTTTTTTATAATGAAAAGCTGCAATTTTGTATTTTATGTTTTTATAATTAAAATATATTTCCACATAATTTAACCCATATGACTGTAGTAAATCAAAGTTTCTTCAAATTACCTATCTTGATATCAAGATTCTGAGATTTTCCTTCATGGGTAACAGTGCATCTGTAGTCGTCGTTTTTGACCTTGTCTTTATCCATAATCAACATACTTGTCACAGTGACCTCTGAACCTTCGTTATTTTGCTCCACAGTGTTTCCCCCTGGATCATTCCATTGTCCTCCATCTTTTTTTTTCCACTCAAATTTCACCAAGTTAGGAAACATGCCTCTAGCCTGGCATAACATTGTCTGTCTGCCGTGGTTGTCTTTTTTCGATGGTAGGTATCCAGACAACTTTGGTGGCTTGATTTGGTCATTTCCTCTTTCTTAAGAGAAACACATATTGAACATAGCTTCAGCGATTAATGAGGGAAAAAGCAAAAAGAGAAAGACTGGCAAAGTTTTGACTTCGATATTATACAACTTTATACAGTATGTTTGAAGAAACTCTGACACTCTTTCCTACCGGTTACAATCAGCCGTGTTCCAGATCCAAATCTTTTGATCCAGCTCACCCAGATTAAGTCTATTACATATACTTCTGAATAATGCTAAATCTATAATTGATTTTGACCACTGTTCCTGATGGTCTGCATTATTTTAAAGGGACAGTTCACACAATAATGAAAATTCTATCATCGCCCTCATGACGTTCAAAATCTGTATGAGTTTATTCTTCTTTATAGATGATATGAGTGTCAGTGATATGAGTGTCAGTAAATGATGGCAGATTTTTCATTTTGGGTGAACTGTGACTATGACATATTTTCTCCTTCATTATGCAAACAAGCAGACTAATGAAGCAGCCTTTAACTGCTATTCTAGCTATTCTGCTCTCTGTCTCCAGCTCAATTACACAGGTAATTAGTGTGAAATTAAGTGTACACTGTTTGAAAATCGGCTTAGAGGACCTTAATTATATAAAATGTTTCTTACCAGTCACATAAAGTCTTGTACCCGTACCAAACTCTTTCTTGTTCCCACAGTCATTTGTTCTTGAACAAAAAGGTATACAGCTTGTGTTGTTGCTTCATGTTGTAGAATATCCCTGTAGACTCTTTATATACTGACTAAAAAAGGAAAAAAAAAACCCAAATAATTATCTTGATTTTGGTCACTGAAGTGCTTAACACTTTTAATTAACTTCTTCATTGAACAAATCCAGCAATAAAATTCTGTGCAGTGTCATATAACTCTATTACCAGTAGGGCTACAATAGTTTATTTACAGGTCTTCTGACTCACTCAGGGCTAATACTACTGTAAGTGCTCTGTAGGGTCAGTGGCAAAGGCGACCCTCTAAACTTTATGTATCTAACCCATTTTTAAACCTTTTGCTTCTTTTCCCAAGTTCTCAGGATCGGCAAACAGCCTTTACAATTAATTAAATTCATATGTTTAGTATTTATGTTATATATATATATATATATATATATATATATATATATATATATATATATATATATATATATATATATATATATATATATATATATTTATAACCACCTGAGACCCAGCAGGCACAGTAATACACTGCCCATTGCTCATCTTTCAGTTCAGATATTTTCAGAGCCAGATTTGACGGTTTCCTTACTATTGTAAATGATTCAGGACCAGCATCATTGTCTGTAGTTCTACTTGAAATTCCTTCTTCTTAAGGTTTGTCCATACTTTAATCGATACCAGTGAATGTAGTCCCTGCAGTCTGAAGGATAATTACAGTCTATAACAACTGTCTTATCCACAGATTTAGGCGATGACATTTCCTGTTGCAGCTTCACATCTCCATCCACTGCAACAAAATAACAGTCATAAAAACAGTATGTTGCCCTATTTGTAAGATATAGTATAGATGTAATAATGTTGAAAACTTAAAAATGAGAAGACTCACCTTAACATAAAAGATAAATAAGAAACAAAAAAACATAACTGCATTTGAAGACTCATGATGGTAGAGAGTGTCTGGAGAGCTTCTGTCTTCATTCTGGCATGAGGGGAGGTCATATGAGAGGTTTATGATATTAAGTTTCCGGCCTTCATGCTAATCTGAGTTTGTTTTGTGGTTCATGTTTCAGATGTGACAGATTCTACAACTTCTACTTTTATCTATGAACATAATAAAATTAGCATAATGTGGTTTTGATGTTTTAGGAAGAAGTCTCTTATGCTCAACAAGGCTGCACTTGAGCAAAAAGAGATATTCATACTATTTAAAATAATTGTTTTCTATTTGAATATATATTTATTTATTTTTTCCCCAGTGATGGCAAAGCTGAATTTTCAGCAAATCAGCATATTAGAATGATTTCTGCCAATTCTGGCAATTCCACAGTTTTGCCATTAAAGATTAAAATAGAAAACAGTTATTTTAAATTGTATATAACAAAATGCATAAATGCAGTCTTGGTGAACATGAGAGACTTATTTCAGGAACATTACTAATGTTAATTATTACAACCACCAGTGTACATAAATTCTTGTCAACTAACTTTAAACTCATCTTTCTTTATATGTGCAAAATGTTATTTCACCAACAAGGTATGCATATTTTCAAATCCCAGACATACTTTAATAATTTCTACTATGTAAGTGCAGCTATAAATAATGGGTTTGTATACACATCTGCAGTCTACTGGTGTTTTTCACCACATTTATGAAGACATCCAGCAGGTGCCACACCAGAGCCCAATTTCTAATAATTTCGATATCAACTGCATATGTTTCCCATCCTCATGCTTCTGAGTTTGTATTGAGGTTCATGATTAGGATGACAGCTGACACTAAGGGACCCTTATTCAAAAACAGTAAATTGAATCTGGTCAATTTTTTTATTTCTCTGCATTCAGTAACAGCTTCTGCATTCAAGATATAGATGTTGTAGTTTCATGTATTCCCTGAATTAAACCCATTGCCTTGGTGTTATTAGCAGCATGCTCTACTGTTTGAACTACAGTACTACATTAATGTTTATATAAAGTTCAGAGAAGGGGTTGTGGTTTCTGATCAAGACAGGAACCCTGCAGTTTTTGTGCAAAGCCTCAGTCTTTATATTTACTGTGCTGACTGAGCTGTAATCCCAGCATGCACAGTAATACATCGCTGAATGCTCTTTTTTCAGCTTGGTGATTTTTAAAGCAAAATTATTAGATGCTTTCTTTTCTGATTTGAACTCATCACCAGCATCATTCCCTTTTGTGGATCCATCATTAATGTCAGCATACAGAATTCTCTTGAGTGTTTCTCCATCTTTCTGCTGATACCAGTGGATGTAGTCCCAGCAGCGCATATTTAATTGACAGTCTATAATTGCTAACTTTTCCACTGCTTTGGTCAGTGAGATTTTCTGTTGCAGCTTCACGGCTCCATCCACTATACCTTAAACATATATTTGTGCAATGTAATTATAAAAGTAACACTAACATTTTCTGGGTAAAAACCATGTAATGGGTAACAGAGAGATGATATGAAGATTAAAAGGCCCAACATCAAAAAACTTACCTTTACATATAAGGAGAATAAAGAGCAAAAAGTTTAGTTGTAGCTCAAGTCTCATAATGGCAGATATAAGGCTGGTATGCTTCTGACTTGCTGGGATGGCAGTGGATTTAATTTCTATGAGCAGCACACAGGAAGTTGTTTTGTTATTGAGTTTCCTGTCCTTCTATTATTCTGAGGCTTAATGTGATACAGCTCCACACTATGTTTGAGTCTTTTTTGGTTCAAATCAGTTTTTTAATATTACATTGTGACAATTTTTTTATAACAAAAGGTACAGTTGGTACAGCTCAAATGGAGCAAGCCTATGAAAACTTTTTTATATAGATGAAAAAAAAAATATTTTAACTTGAAAATGTTTAAATGCAACAAACACAAAGATTAAATTTCTTGTGTTTTGAAATGCATTTTTAAAATTATAATTTCCCATCATTTCATCATCTCAGATATCCTTATTTGTCAATGACCCACAGACAGCTGCTTATTTCAGAACTTCAGCGATATGTTTCATATAACAGATATTAGAATATATGTAAGAAGTAGAAGAGGCATTGCACAAAATAATATAAAAAATCTGACATTAAAATGTGACAATATAATAATAATAATTAATTGTGTGAAGTTTCATTATGTGAAAGCTTTAAAAAAGACTGATTAATTTTCCAAAGGCAATATGCATTATTGATTGTTCTGTAAATCTATGTAGTGAAAAAAAATTGCAGCAAATATTTTAGAACTATAGAAAGTGCACTAAATTATTTTTGGCAAGCCCCCAGACAACATCCATACCACAACCACTCAAAATAACATAATTGCCTTCGCCTCTCTTATTGCTCGCAAGAGAATTTTGTTATTGTGGAAGTCCCCTCAACCGCCATTAATCAAAGTTTGGTTACATGACATTTTAGGCCTTTTGAAACTGGATAAAATCTAATTCTCACTTAGGGGGTCAACTGGCAGGTTCTATACTCAGTGGAGACCACTACTTAACTATCTAGATAAGCTGCCAGCTCAAGAATTCTCTTTGTAAAATCCCGCTATATGGTTATATAGGTACTGTTCCTTCTGTCACGGTCCGCCAGCGGCAGATAGCCCCCTGATTTTGTTCTGTTCACCCTGAGACACTCCAACATAATAGATAACTCGATTTGATGTCCGAGGAGTAGGCAGCAAGTCTTTGATATTTACTTTGTACAGTTAATGATTAACACTAGCAACTTACATTGATATCTTTAATTATTACTGTATAGGTATAGGTGTATATAAATGTATATATGAGTACATATAAAGGTTTATATATATATATATATATATATATATATATATATATATATATATATATATATATATATATATATATATATATATATATATTCTTTTTTTATGCGTAAGTAAATTATGGGCTTGGGAAGGGGGGAGGTTAAGTTCATAAAAAGAAAAAAAAGACATTGTATTCTTGTAGACACTTCATGTTTGTCTTTTGCAATTGATAAATAAATGTTATAAAAAGAAAAAAAAGAAAGTGCACTAAAATTGCAAGGAGCCACTTAGAATTGCTCTGTTTATTTTATCATGAGTTTTTGTGTGGGGCTTCAGTTTTTAGACTCACTGTGTTGCCTGAGACCCAGCATGCACAGTAATACATCGCTGAATGCTCCTTTTTCAGCTTGGTGATTTTCAAAACAAAATGATCTGCTGCTTTCATTTCTGATTTTATGGATTCAAAACCAACATCATTTTTTGCAGATCCATCATTAATGTCAGTATACAGGATTCTCTTTAAGGTTTCTCCATCTTTCTGCTGATACCAGTGGATGTAGCCCCAGCAGTTTCCTTGTAATTGACAATCTATAATGGCTAACTTTTCCACTGCTTTGGTCAGTGAGATTTTCTGTTCCAGCTTCCCTGCTCCATCCACTGCAGATAACAAGTCACAAATCAGATTTCCTTTTCATTAAGCCTATAGACTATTAGGTTAGATGCATAATAATAGTTATTTAATACACAATAGTTTTATAACACAAAATCAGTTATAAGGCTACACGATAAAATACTCACCTTTGCAAATGAACTGAATAAACAGGAATAATGAAAGCATCAGAGGAGCATTCATAGCATTCATGGTGGCAAAGAAAGTCTTCCTCTGTGTTTCCTCTGTAATGAAGGTGGATTTAATTTCAGTGAGCAACAAACAGGAAGTTGCAATGCTATTGTGTTTTCTACCCTCATGCTAATTGAGTTATAGATGTGACGTGATCTTAAGCTCTAAATTTACCTTAAGTTTATTCTTTTCCATCAAGGATTTATGCATTTAAATGATGAATTTTATAATTTCTACTACTTTTGAATCAGCCTGTTAGTTTGCAATGAGAGTCAGAGTTTAGAATGCCTCAGCACCGAAAGAAATAAGTAGCCATATAAATATCATTTAAATATAAATATATTTGGATGTGTGGTTAAAGTTCTTTGTGATACATTTGTGATACACAAAGTGACATTAAAGACAAAACCAAACATTTCTGGCTGTTCATGAATTCCCTTTTGCTTGTTGAAGGGAACAGACAAGGCCTGCATGTTTCCACTAAATTTCATAAATATCATTCTACCCTGTTTTTTTGGTTTTGTTATCTGCAATCACATTTGTTACCCTAAAAAGCAATATTTTTGGAGTAACTGTCTTTCATGGTTTATGTAAAAGATATTAAAGTGTTCTCTCACCGTCCCTGCGTGTTCCTCCTTTGTTTCTTTCAGTTTTATGCCATATGCCAATACAATGTCTTTTGCTTCATTTATAGCAATCCCAGAACCCCAATCTTTTAAATGTTTCACTATCGTTTTTTTGGTTCTAGTGGAGAGAATTACCAGAGCACAAGCCTGTTACCTCACATTTAATAGACAAAGTGTTACCTTTAAGCTTCACCAAGATCTTTTGAGGTTGTTTTAAGCTCAAACTTTCCACACCTATGATGAAGTAAATAGAAAATCAGTTATTTTAACTAAGTATTCATGTTGTTTTAAGGTTTACTTACCATGGATCATTGTGAGAACAATAGTGCACAAGTTTATGAGCATCGTTATTTTGGTTATGTAAGATTATATATGGTTCAAGTTTCCTGTACACTTCTAAACAATATTTAGCAGAAATTTTTCAGTTACACCTTGATGATGTCATTTCCTGAGGTGGAGCTCTAATAAATGTCAATGTGCTTTCGTGATGCAATTTGCAAGGTGCTTTGGGTAAAGTAGTAAAAACGATAAAATGATACTTTTCTACAACACTAAACTCATTTTGATATCTCATCTGAATTCTCTTCAATTTATTATTAGTCATTAAGTAATTTAGTACAATAGCACCATCCACTGTTAGAGAGCTGCATGTTAAGCAACTGTTCAAATATCATAAACATAGCAAATTATTTGCAAGTTCTTCAAGAAAAAGTCACTCCCAAAACAGCTGCTTTGAGTAAGCAATTTTTTTCCCCAATACTATTATAGATAAATCTGTAATCATCAGCTACATTGTTCTCTACTATAGAAGAGGAAGAATTGTGCAAACCCGATTCCAAAAATGTTGGGTCACTGTACACATTTTGAGTAAAAAAAGGATTGGAATATTTTACAAATCTCATAAACTTATATTTTATTCACAATAGAATATAGATAACATATAAAATATTGAAAGTGAGACAATTTGAAATGTCATGTCAAATATTGGCTCATTTTGGATTTTTATGAGAGCCATGCATTCCAAAAAATTTGGGACAGCAATAAGAACAGCTGGAGGACAAATTTGAACTTATTAGGTCAATCGGCAACATGATTGAGTATAAAAAGAGCCTCTCAGAAGTCAAGATGGGCAGAGGATCACCAATTACCCCAATGCTGCTGCGAAAAATAGTGGAGCAATATCAGAAAGGAGTTTCTCAGAGGAAAAAATGCAAAGAGTTGAAGTTATTATCATCTACAGAGCATAATATAATCCAAACCATTCTGGATGCCCGTGATCTTTGGGTCCTTAGACGGCACTGCATCACGTACAGGAATGTTGCTGTAATGGAAATCACAACATGGGCTCAGCCATACTTCCAGAAAAAAAAGCCATATCTAAACATGATCCAGAATCGCATGCATTTTCTCTGGACCAAGGCTCATTTAAAATGGACTGTGGCAAAGTGGAAAATTGTTCTGCAGTCAAACTAATCCAAATTTGAAGTTCTTTTCTGGAAAACTGGACCCAAGTTGTTATCAGCGCTCAGTGCAGAAGCCTGCAATCTCTGATGGTATGGGGTTGCATGAGTGCGTGTGGCATGGGCAGCTTACACATCTGGAAAGGCACCATCAATGCTGAAAGGTATATCCAAGTTCTAGAACAACATATGCTCCCATCCAGACGTCGTCTCTTTCAGGGAAGACCTTGCATTTTCCAACATGAGAATGCAAGACCACATACTGCATCAATTACAAAATCATGGCTGCGTAGAAGAAGGATCCGGGTACTGAAATGACCAGCCTGCAGTCCAGATCTTTCATCCATAGAAAACATTTGGTGCATCATAAAGAGGAAGGTGCGACAAAGAAGACCTAAGACAGTTGAGCAAGCCTGTATTAGACAAGAATGGGACAACATTCCTATTCCTAAACTTGAGCAACTTGAGCAACTTGTCTCCTCAGTCCCCAGACATTTGCAAACAGTTATAAAAAGAAGAGGGGATGCCACACAGTGGTAAACATGGCCTTGTCCCAACTTTTTTTGATTGTGTTGATGCCATGACATTTAAAATCAACTTATTTTCCCCTTAAAATGATACATTTTCTCAGTTTAAACCTTTGATATTTCATCTATGTTGTATTCTGAATAAAATATTGAAATTCGAAACTTCCACATTATTCACAATTTGTACAGTGGCCCAACTTTTTTGGAATCAGGATTGTATAAACTTGTTAAATCATTTAAACCATCATGTATGTTAGACCCTATTCCGTCGACGCTCCTAAAAGACGTGCTTCCAAAAGTCATAGATCGTCTTCTGACTATCAATAATTCATCATTGTCATTAGGATATGTCCCCAAAACCTTCAAACTTGGAAAAAGCTGTTAAAGCTGTCTAAAGTGAATTAGGTAAATAGCGTGTTTATTAGAGTTCACAAACTAGGCTATTTAAAATATTTTAATTAAATAATGAGCACAAACATCAACATCACAATTAAAAGATGTCGAATGTCTCCCCTGCTGCTGCTGTTTTCAACAGCTTTTCTGATGAAAGCAGGTTTTTGCCACGATTTCCTCTCAGAGATAGCACTGTGTTGTCTCCACTCCATTGCACGCAGTAATACGAGCCAGCATCACCGGACTCCAGTCCTGAGATAGTCAGTGTCACTAAATCAGCGTTCACTGATCCAGAATATTTACTGGGGACACCCAGATCATTTTTGCCTGTTTTCGATCCAGCTTCGAAATACATTAATCTTTGGAAAGCTTGATCGTTGAGTCTGTACCAGTGGAGAGCATTGGACTGAAGGTTTGATGAACCCACGTTGCATTGGATTCGAGCAGTTCTACCCCTTACCTTAATCATCATATCTGATAGATATTTAGGTTCTCCATTTGAGCAATCTAAAACTATAAGAGAAACCATTAATATGCAATATTTGTGTTCACACAATGATCAGGCATAGGCTGTATAGCCTTTTATGTACAACGGCTTTTCAAATGTTTATTAACTAAGAGTTAGCATTAAACAGAAGCTTACAAACAGCCTCGCCATCTTAGCAACATTAGCTAACATACACCGCTGGAGCGTTTTCTGTTAGCCTACAACCCATAGCGAATTGAGGCAAATTACAGTAGGCCTACTGTAATTGTTTATGACTTTATAACTACTGCCACGTATTACAAGTAGACCAATAAATGGTGTTTTGCTTCAGAAGTTTGAAAGATCTGGATACGCCAGTTATGCGAGACGAACCTCAACAAAAATATATTAAAAAATCACTGAATAAATGTTAACTGAAATATGTTAATAATTATAACAGAAATCTCACCTATTAAAACTACTATCAACCCAAATGTTATCATTCCAGACAGTGCCATGTCTACATCTGTCGTCTTGGAGTCTGAAGAATTATGAAGTGCATCTGCCAATCAGAAGCTAATGATAATGGCCTTGTGGTTTCCTCTTTGCGTATATCTCGTCGTCATCACTATCACAAGAAGGTTTTTCAAACAAACTAAAACAAAGCTGTATAAATTATGGATGATGGGAATCAACACTCATTTAATACTTGTAATATTAAAGCACAATTTAACTCTGCTAAAAACCTTCTGTGCAGATGCAAACAGCTATTCTTCAGTGGCGCTATATGCATTAAAATATTGGTAAACAGGTGAAGAACTTTTGAGTGAAATATTGTTCAAAAACATTCAATAATATTATGATATAATAATTAGTAATATATCGTGTGTTTCACAGTGTGTCTGTGTATTTAAAAAGTGTTACTGCTAAATTGGTCACAGAGATAAAATCAAGAGTCAAAGAGTGCTTTATTTTGTAATATAAATTGTAAAATCTACTTATATGATTTTTTATTTGTTCAAATGCCAAATCCTGTACATACACAGCCTAAGTTGTATTAAAATGACAATTTACAGTAAGTACAGTTTATAGTTCATGTATAGGATGTGAGTAAATCTGCTCACTGTGGCTGCTTGAGTCCCAGTAGGTGCAGAAGTAAACAGCAGTATGAATCTTCTGAGTGTCACCCAGTTTTAGATCATAAAGCTTTGTTTTGTCCACGGAGAAATCATTTGCTTGAGGGTTATTGTTATTACGGGTGACACCACCTCTTGGATTGATATAGAGCAGCCTCGATGGGGCTACACCATCTTTCATTTGGTACCAATGGATATAGCTCCGACTCGTCACATTGCAGGGCAGATACACAGTTTTCCCCTCTGCCTTAAGCAAAGCCTTTTGACCTCGACCAAAACTCACTCCCAGAACTGCTGCTTTGATTAAACAAAACTCTTTACATTAAAAATCAATGCATTTAAATATTTTTAGAGTCCTCATTTTTAAACTCCTAATAAATGCCACTTACCTGGCATCTCTAAGAGAATAACAATATAGATGTATAAAAACATCATTTATCTAGTGATTTCTTTTCTGCTTAGTGAAATGCTTTCTATCAGGTTTCACACTGCTTTTGTATGAACTGCAAAAATGGGGTGCTGATGTCATTTCCTGAAATAGAGTTACCTTACAAGCAATTTAGCATGAGCCTTTTACACTAATTGAGTTTCAGATTACTTTATAAAGTATAGCAATAAGTGCTTTATAAAGTATAGCAATATAAAATATGGAGTTTCCTATACTATCCCCATATATAAGATATATGTTTATTATTAGAAAGATGGACCTTTTTCCTGTAAATATCATTATATGAATGATACCAATTCTTAAGGTTATTTTAATTAATGTAAATTTTTTGTGAGATCATAAAACTGATAAGTATTGTATTTTGTCCAGTATTAACCATGATAGTAATGTTTAGCTTTCAGCATGTATCCTTTTTTAGTTTAGTTTAGTTTTTCTATTACAGTTATTTTATAATATGTTTTCTGTAAAATGTGAGAATTGCAAGTGTCCAATTGCTTTTAGTGCCACTTTATTGAATTTTCCAAGATCTGATTTATGCTTTATTAATTAATATCAACCTATTTTATTTGACCTATTTCACCACCTTCAAGTTTTTAATCTTATTTAATTTCATCATGGATCATTATGAGAGAAACAGGTTTATCAACATCGTTCACTCAGATATGTAAGACACGAATATTGTATATAAAGTTTTCTGTACACTTCTCAACAATATTTTGTAAATCCCACTGAAGAAAATTGTTCAGTACCCTGATGTCATATCCTGAGGTGGAGCTCTGATAAATGTCAATGCTCTTTTAATATGTGGTTTGATCAGAATCACAATAAAAAAAAAATGTAGTAAAATACAACTTATTAGAAGTAATTACATTTTTAATTTAACTTGAGTAGAGCTTTAATACTTTTAAAAAATATTATCTTTTCCAGCTCAATAGCACCATCCATTGTTGGAGATCTGCATGTTAAAAAAGCAAATGTTCAAATATTGGAGATATTTAAAAATGTAATGCAGAAAAAATAAAGCATCCCTGCTGCATTGCTCTTCAAGATGCATGAAATGTCACATTATGTCACATTTATATTTAGAAAAGTCTAATGAAATCTAATGAATGCTCTCAATATCTTTAAGTTAATGTACAGTATGTGCGTGAATGTTTTCACTGTGGTTGTTTAAGTCCCAGTAGGCACAGAAGTAAACGGCAGCATGAATCAGTTTTGTGTTGCTCAGTTTTAGGTTATAAAGCTGTGTTCGGTCCACGGTGAAGTCATTTGCTTGGGGATTGTTGGTATCATGAATAAAGCTGCCGAGTGCACTGATATACAGGAGTCTTGATGGGGCTTCACCTTCTCTCTTTTGGTACCAATGGATATTATTCCAAGGTTGCAAACCGGTCACATTGCAGGGCAGATATGAAGTTTTGCCCACTGCTTTGAACAAAATATGTTGACCTTGTTCCAAAGTCACTCCAACAACAGCTGCTACAATTAAACATAACAGTTTTTTTTTTTTTTATGAAAATTTCAAAGGCTTAATTTCAAATGGTACCTACCTGAAATCTCTGAGAGGAGGACAATATACATGTATGCAAACATCATTCATCTAGCAGAGAAAGATGTTTGGAGTAATGCTCTGTTTTACTGTTGTACACAGCTGAGCCGTAGACGTTCAAATACTGTTTGCTGATGTCATTTCCTGAGATGGAGGTTCCAGAGCATAATATGTCTTTCCTATACCTCTGTTTTAATCATCATATTTTAAAAATAATGCCCTTTTAGAGATATAAAATAATTGAGTAACTGATTTGTTCCATCATCTGTTTCCACACTCTTTTTCCACAGTATTTTTACCTTAAAATGCTGTAACACTTTTAATATTAGCAGTGTAGAATGTTTTCTCAGAGGTTTTATATGATGGAAGGTATTTAGGCTTAAACAATCATTTACTGTTAAAAAAAAATATAAAAAAATAAAAATAAAAAAATAACAGGCATTAAGGAAAGGCCTGCAACATAGTAGGTTGTGTCATGATTTGTTAAAATCATTATCATTTTCACAGCAATATCATTACCATTACATTTTACACTGTAAAAATTTACAGGATTAAACAGTTTTACAATAAATAATTGTAGTCAGTAATTTACTGTGAAATCAATACATGCTGGCTCATGTTCTTACAAATTACTGTGAATGAATGGCACAATGATGCTAACATCACAGTAATTTACTGGACTTGTTTTACTGTGAATTCACATTATAAAGTTTTCTGTGACTGTTAGAAATGTAATTGTTTGCTGTAATTGTTTTGAAGTCACAATAATGGTGATCAGTTCTTATTAATTGTTTGGGATCTGGGACCTTGTATATTCATGTTCAAATTTCTTATTTAGTCATGTCAGAAGTGTAACAAATAAAAATATTTGTCAAAATGATGACATAGAATATAAAATAAGCTAATTGCATGACTAAGTTTGTCAGATTGTTCTTAACACAGACATGAGGATTTTATTTCAGCATTATTTAAGCATGAATATTAATCAGTAACTTATTTTATATTCATAACTGTTGGTGGATGGATCTTTCGTAATAGTGAAGCAACTGCTGAGATACGTCTTTGAAATATGTGATATCAATTCTCAACATAATTAAACACAACAATTGTAACTCAACAAAAACAACATTTACAGCATTAACCACATTACAGGAATAAATAATGGAAATTGCTAAAAGTGAACCAAAAACAAGTTCAATAGCACAAATAAAATCATTGAGAACTAAAAAGAAATCTCTACAGCATTGTCTATTCATGCTGCATTGCATGCTGGGTGCCTTCATGCACTGTAGAAACACAGCTGTTTATTACTTTGAAAGTAATGCAATTATTAACCTGCAGTATTAGCTTCGCACAAAATATTTTACCAGTGTTTGATAACATTCTGAGGTGGTATTTTTATTTATTTATAAATAAGGTTTTCCATAAAACTTTATTATGGTCAAAAATGTTGATTATGGAGGAAGTGATGCCAAAACTGTAATTTGAATGTACATATAAGTAAATAAAACAAAATACAAATTCGTCGTCATATTTTCTAATTAAGATTAACAGTTTTGTAACAGATGTAAAATGGAAATGTAATTCTTGTCCCCATACATTTCACTAATTAAGATTGATATCTGGAACTGTGACAAGTAAAAATGAAAACAAAATCTATGCATTTTAGAAAATTTAAAATACTGCATAACGTAATTATTGTAATTTTGTTCCATATTAAAAAAATGTAAAATAACTTTTGATTGACAAAGTGACCGTTTTAGCCTTTTGTCAACAGTGTATCTAAAAATATTGTGTTTAGGGCTCTTTCTTCTGAGACGCTTTTGGAACATTTAATAAAATAAAATATTTATTACCAAAAGCAACATCACAATGATATTATGTCTAATGTCTCCTCCTTGATGCTGTTCCATATTAATGCCCTTTGATGATGAAAGCAGGTTTTTGTAATGATTTCCTCTCATAGTTAGCACTGTGTTGTCTCCACTCCAGTACGCGCAGTAATAATATCCGTCATCACTGAGCTCCAGTTTTGAGATTGTGAGAGTCAGTGTCACCTTATCCACAACGCTCACCGATCCACTTATTTTACGGTTGTCATTTTCGTCTTTTTTGAATGTTTTCGATCCAGCTTCGACATACATTAATCTTTTGACAGCTTGATCCTTGAGGCTGTACCAGTGGATAGCGTTGGACGTATGCATTGCTGAATTCATTTGGCATCTGATTAGAGCAGCTTTACTCTTTGCCTTAATCATCACAGGTTCCGGATACGTTATTTGTCCATTAAGATTATCTAAAACCATAAAAGAAACCATTAAAATTCGCTGAGTGTCAATGAAGCACTTATATTTTGGCATTAAAGAGCACAAAAGCTCACGAACAGCAGTTGCTCCCTCCTGAGTAAAGCAGTTGTACGCTGCTCGAGTGTTTTCTCTTAAGACTTGTTAACTATATTTACGCTTAGTACAAGAAGGTCTATGCAACAACAACAAAACGTTTTTGTTTAAAATGTTTTCAAGATAGCTTGTGCGAGACAACCCTAAACTGAACATACCACGAAATGGCTAAGTGGAAATGCCTTTTAAAAATCCAAAATCTGTGAATAATATTGAGCAATTGTGATTGTATTATTTTAGTAAATAAACAGAATACTAAAGTCTCACCTATTAAAACTACTATCAACCCAAATGTTATCATTCCAAACAGTGCCATGTCTACATCTGTCGTCTTGGAGTCTGAAGAATTATGAAGTGCATCTGCCAATCAGAAGCTAATGATAAAGGTCTTGTGGTTTCCTCTTTGCGCATATCTCGTTGTTTTTACATAGGCTGAATAAATCTATGTTAATGATGGGCGATGTGAAGCAAAATACATATAACACGTGTAATTTTAAAGCGCAATTAAACCCTGATTAAAATCTTCTCCAGGGCAGTAATCAATCAAAACTGCTCTTCCTCAGCAGTGCTATGAATTCAAATAATGGTAAACAGCTGAAGATGTTTTGAGTAAAATTCTGATCAACAACATTCAACGATAGCACTATGATATATTTAATAAGTGCTATTGCTAAACTGGTCGAAACGATAAATAGACTCTTTTTTTCTTCTTCTTTTTGTGTGTTTATTTTGTAACATATGCCTAAATGGTAAAATCTATTTAAATGGTACTACATTCGGTTCATAGGTTCAAGACTTGTTGAATAAATCATTATGTTTGTGATATGTCGGACATGTCTCTGGAACTTATGCAGAGCTTAATTTTCATATTTTTTTGATACAGAACCTAAGTGAAAGTCAGGACACTGCTGTTGCCACAATTTATTTTCACCACAGAAGGACAACGATATTTCAAGCAAGCTCTTCGTCAAATTTGAAGAAATTACAAAACCATAATCCCAATATAGACAAATATTTCATGTACATATGTCTCAACATCTGTTGAGATGCACATAACAAATATGTTATACATTTGACACATTTGGAGTTACCTTGGAAGCCATCTTTAAACAAATTTTAAGAGATCCACCTTTTTCTTTTAATATATGTGAAATATAGCAAAGCTTGGTTTGGTCTTTTATAGTGAGGTTGATATTAATGTATGGGGAAAACAAAACATCTGGAAAAAACCAACAAACAAAATAGGAAATACACCCATAAAACAGGCAGGCCAGATATATATTTTTTTTACTTTTAAATTATTTATTTTTTTGTTCAGGCTAGTATTAGCCTATTAATCATGAATATGATGTAATGTTTAATTTACAGCAAGTATCCTTTTTTATTTATCTTTGGTTTTGCTAATAGCTATAAATTATTTTATCAAATGTTTTCTGTAAAGTAATGAGAATTTCAAGTGTCCAATTACTTTTGGGTGCCATTATATTGGGATTATTAAGGTCTGATTTGATTATAAAGGTATTAACCTATTTAACCCTCTTTAAACCTCCATTATGAGAACAACAGTGCACAAGTTAATGAGCATCATTGATTTGGTTATGCAAGATGTTAAAGTTGATAAAATCCTTACAGTTACACACATAAGTTTGATGATGTCATTTCCTGATGTGGAGCTCTGACAAATGTCTTTGCTCTTTTTCATAATGAGAAACAGCTGCATTTCTACCACACCTGACTGATATGTATGGTATCTCATCTTAAATATATATGCTTTTCATCTTAAAGCTGAAAATACTATTTTACGGTTCAGTGGCACCATCCTCTGTTGGAGATCTGCATGTTAAACAAACTTAAACTTCAAATGTGACATATATGCTCTTCAGAATGCATATTGGGCTCATTGGAAAATCTTCTTGCATTCATTTTAAGTTCTCTTTTTTTCCACACATAAAAAATCAGCTCTAAGAATATCACATTTATAGAAGAGTAAAACCTAATCAATGTTGTATAATGACAATATCCTTAAGCTGCAGGCGCATCTCAATAAATTAGAATATCGTGGAAAAGTTAATTTATTTCAGTAATTCAACTAAATTTCAACTTGTTAAACTCATGTATTAAATAAATTCAACACACACAGACTGAAGTAGTTTAAGTCTTTGGTTCTTTTGATGATTTTGGCTGACATTTAACAAAAATCCACCAATTCACGATCTCAACAAATTAGAATACTTCATAAGGCCAATAATAATAATAATAATAAATAAATAAAAATAAATAAATAGTGAATTGTTGGCCTTCTGGAAAGTATTTTATTAACTGTACATGTATTCAATACTTGGTAGGGGCTCCTTTTGCTTTAATTACTGCCTCAATTTGGCGTGGCCTGAAGGGGATCAGTTTGTGGCACTGCTGAGCTGGTATGAAAGCCCAGGTTTCTTTGACAGTGGCCTTCAGCTCATCTGCATTTTTGGTCTCTTGTTTCTCTTTTTCCTCTTGACAATAGCTCATAGATTCTCTATGGGGTTCAGGTCTGGTGAGTTTGCTGGCCAGTCAAGCACACCAACACCTTGGTCATTTGCCCAACTTATGGTGCTTTTGGCAGTGTGGGCAGGTGCCAAATCCTGCTAGAAAATTAAATCAGCTTCTTCAAAAAGCTGGTCAGCATTTCTTGGTAAATGGGTGCATAGACTGTGGTTTTCAAAAAAACACAATGGACCAACACCATCAGATGACATTGCATCCCAAATCATCACAGACTGTGGAAACTTAACACTGGGCTTCAAGCAACTTGGCCTATGAGCTTCTCCATCATTCCTCTAGACTCTAGGACCTTGGTTTCCATGTTAAATACAGAACTTGCTATCCTCTGAAAAGAGGACTTTGGACCACTGGGAAACAGTCCAGTTCTTCTTCTCCTTAGCCCAGGTTAGATGCCTCTGACATTGTCGGTTCAGGAGCTGCTTAACAAGAGGAATACAACAACTGTAGCCAAATTATTGACACGTCTGTATGCCTTGACCCCAGCCTCAGTCCACTCCTTGTGAAGTTCACTCAAATTCTTGACTCGATTTTTCTTGACAATCCTCATAAGGCTGTGGTTCTCTCAGTTGGTTGTGCATCTTTTTCTTCCACACTTTTTCCTTCGACTCAACTGTCTGTTAACATGCTTGAATACAGCACTCTGTGAACAGCCAGAGTTTGTGGCTTAAGCCATGTTTGTGGCTTAACCTTCTTGTGAAGGGTGTCATTGATTGTCTTCTGGACAACTGTCAGATGAGCAGTCTTCCCCATGATTATTAAGCCTAGTGAACCAAACTGAGAGACCATTTTGAAGGCTAAGGAAATCTTTTGAAGGTGTTTTGAGCTGATAAGCTGATTGGCATGTTACCATATTCTAATTTGTTGAGACAGTGAATTTTGTTAAATGTGAGCTCCAATCATCACAATTAAAAGACGCAAAGACTTAAACTACTTCAGTCTGTGTGCATTTCATTTATTTAATTAAGGAGTTGCAAAATATGAGTTGAATTACTGAAATAAATAAACTTTTCCATGGCATTCTAATTTATTGAGATGCACCTGTGCGTGAATGTTTTCACTGTGGTTGTTTAAGTCCCAGTAGGCACAGAAGTAAACGGCAACATGAATCAGTTTTGTGTTGCTCAGTTTTAGGTTATAAAGCTGTGTTCTGTCCACAGAGAAGTAATTTGCTTGGGCATTGTTGGTATCATGAATAAAGCTGCCGACTGCACTGCTATACAGTTTACTAGCCTTGACAGGGATGCACCTCTCAGTATATCCATAATTGGATTGAAAGAACATTAAGGAAAGGCCTCTAACAAATTTCATCCATATGTAATTTTTTCTTTCTTTTTTTTTTTTTTACTATAAATGCACACAGTCAAACAATATTTTCACACTTTTTGGAGACTTAATAAAGCTTAATAAAAATATTCTGTTCCATCAATTGTTTAAGTGCTTTTTTTCTTCACACATCTCATCTCATATTTTTCTTCTTTGCCTTTATCTTTTTTGTAACCATGTCCATAAATATTTAATAGAGCTTTATTATAGGCAAACATGTTGATTGTGAAAGCAGTTAGCCACAGCTTTTTATATAAAATAAAATGAAATAATTGTCAATATAGTTATTATGATTAAGATTAAAACAAATGTAATATGATTAAGATGAAAATGATTGAAAATTAAGATTGAGTTGTGAAACTGTGACACATAAAATAAAAGGAAAACCTATTCATAAAAGACATTTTAGAAAAAAAAATAGAATTTTGAATGTAAGACATATAAAAATGAAGTAATAATTTGTGTTGAAACAAAATCACATTTTAATTAGCAGAAGATTATTTATTATTGTTAACAGTCAATATGGTACAGTGGCCTGTCTAGCAAACATTGTAAATTGTGCTTCTTTCTTCTGAGACAATACACTTTTGGAACATTTAACCTAATTCTTTAATTAAATCTTGACAAAAAAAAGCAAAATTATGTCTAATGTCTCCTCCTTGCTGCTGTTCCATATTAATGTCCTTTGGTGATGAAAGCAGGTTTTTGTAATGATTTCCTCTCATAGTTAGCACTGTGTTGTCTCCACTCCAGCGCGCGCAGTAATAATATCCCTCATCATCGCGCTGTACATTTGAGATAGTCAGTGCCACTTCATCACCTTTCACCGTTCCAGAAAATTTACGGGGGGTATCGCTGTCTTTTGTGGCCTTTGACGAACCAGCTTCGAAATACATTAATCGTTTGAGAGCTCCGTTTAATGGAGCTCTGTACCAGTGGACAACGTTGGACTGAAGGGTCGATGTATCCACTTTGCATTGGATTCGAGCTGCTCTACCAATTGCCTTCATTGTCATAGGATCAGGGTGCGTAATTTGTCCATTTAAACAATCTAAAACCATAAGAAACCATTAAAATGCGATGTAAACCATTAAATAAACACAAGAACCCACTAAATAAAAGCTCAAGGACCGCAGTTGCTGCTTAAGCGTTTTCTGTTAGCTGTAGCGCTACTTGTAGACCTATACAACAAAAACCTTTGCGTTTAAAATGTTTTCAATATAACTATGCAGTCACTGAAAATACCACGAAATAAGTGGAAATGTCTTTTTAAAATGAAACAACAACTGAATAATAGTGAGGTATTGTGATTGAGAAATGTTTATAATTATAAGAGAATATTAAATTCTCACCTATTAAGACTAGACACAACCCAAATGTTATCATTCGAGACAGTGCCATGTCTACATCTGTCGTCCAGGAGTCTGAAGATTTGTGAAGTGCAGCAATGATGATGGCCTTGTGGTTTCCTCTTTGCACATATCTCGTCGTCATCACTACTACCACAAGAAACAATCTAAAACAATATGTATGTGCATGATAGGTGATGGGAAGCGACGTTCATTTAACACGTGCAATTTAAAAGAACAGTAAGGCTAAGCTTTGGGTTATAAAGCAGCCTCTTTCTCAATAGCACCGCTCTTTTTTCTTTGCTAAAATGTATGGATTCAAGTGTGAAGAGGTTTTGAATAAAACTATTAAAATAATATGAATAATAATAATGATGATAATGATATTATTTGTAATAAACTGATACACTAAAATCTATTTTTAATGATACTATTCATGCATTTGTTCAGTTAGACTATTTATTTAGTATTTTACCAGAATTTATTTTCACCACACAAGGACCAGTGCTATATTAATATCACTAAGATTTTTATGTACTTTCTTAATGTTGTTGTTATTCTGTCAGTTTTATTTATTTTTGTTTATTGAGTTATTTTATTACACAAAATTAAACTAAATTGAAATGACCAAAGTTGCCTTGGCTGAAATAAAGTAAGCGTGTTTTAAATGGAATTTTATTTTAGTGTTGTTGTTTTTTCAAGTGTTTTAAGTAACAAAAAATTTAAAATATTTAAGTTGTAACTATAACCCTGACAATTGATATTTCAAGAAAGTGCTTCATCAAACTGAACATTACAAACACTTAAATACCCATAATCTCTAGACAAGTAACAATGACATGTTTCGTCTTTTAAAAAATGTTGACACATGTTACAGATTAGATACTCTTGCAATATTCCAAAATCACAAATCTAAATATAGTGTGTACAAAAAAAAAAAAAAAAAAAACTAATAGAAACATGTATAATGTGTCCATTAACACTGGGGCAATTGTAATTAAACAGATCAAAATAAGATCATCCACCTAGCCTGTGCATACAGCTCAAGTCAAATTGAGAAGTTAAACAGAAAATGACAGTGCAAGTACATGTTTGCATTCAACATTTGCCAGTATAGTTCACGTATAGGATGTGAGTAAATCTTCTCACTGTGGCTGCCGCTTATGTAGATCCAGTAGGCACAGAAGTAAAGGGCAGCATGACTCTTTTGAGTGTTTGTCAGTTTTAGATCATAAAGCTTTTTTTTCTCCACGGTGAAGTCATTTGCTTGAGGATTGTTGGTGTCAAGATTAATAATACCTCCATGACTGATATAGATCAGCCTCGATGGGGCTTCACCCTCTTTTACTTGGTACCAATGGATATAATCTGAAGAGCCCAGACCAGTCGCTTTGCAGGGCAGATACACAGTTTTGTCCTCTGCCTTAACTAAAACCTTTGGACCTTGATCCACAGTCACTCCCAGAACTGCTGCTATGATTAAACAAAAGCAAACTTCAATATATTACAAAAAAATTACATTGTCTATTTATCATAAATGTCACTTACCTGGAATCTCCAAAAGGAGGACAATATTAATGTATAGAATCATCATTCATCTGGTGATAAATGTTTAGAATTGGTGTATTGCTGTCTTTGAGGTTTTCACAATGCTCTTGTATGAACTTGTGCTGATGTCATTTTCTGAAATGGAGTTACCTTAGAAATCATGTTAATTAAATTCAGCATGAGCCTTTTTAAGTTTGGCACACTATCCCCATCTGTAAGATATGATAAATCTTATATCTTATATACTGTATATATATATATATATATATATATATATATATATATATATATATATATATATACATAAATACATACACACACACACACACACATATATATATGTGTGTGTGTGTGTGTGTGTGTATCTGTGATTATGATGATATTAATAAATTAAGAAAAAATTAAAATTATTATTTTTTAAGAAACAAAAAAAAAAAACTGACAGCCAGATGTTTTGAACACTAGTATAGTACAGACGATAGACATGATACAATATTTCGAACATACAGAAAGTGTCCAAATTGGTTCTGTCTTCATTTTAAAAGTGTCTCTTGTAGCAAAGTTATTTTGTAAAATGTTTTCTGAAAACATAATTGCTTAATTTTTTATTTAATTAAAAACATTTTTAAGACTATCAATCAGACATTTTGTCTAACTATTGATCTGTGTATTTTATTGACAGGGTATTTGAACTAGGATTACTAAGATTCGTAAAATATAACAATGTGTGGTTACATTTAATTTGATACCAGATTTTGATGAAACTTTACTAATTTAGGGTCTCAGCTGTTAACATTAATTCATACAGTGAGCATATATATTTTGCATTTATTAATCTTTTTATGTTAAATTATAAAAACATAATACAATTATTAATTGATGTGCATGTTACTTCAGAGTAATAGACTAATAGTTTACAAAAAAGTAAATTAAATTAAATATAACTAAGATTATTACATGATGTCAAATTATTGTTCATACTATAAGTGTCTTTGTTTAAAGCAACTTCACATTGATAACGCAAAATTTCATTGGAAAAGGAGAAATGTACCTAAAGATAAATAAATGTCTCCCTCTTGCGTTAATTGGATGTCTTTACAAAACATAATATATATAGCTATATATATAGATATATTTAATTTGCGTGCCTATACCAGCATGTAAATATGATATTTATACTGATGCTGTTTCCATTCGTGAAAATGAATCACAATACATATGAACTATTCTTTATTCAGTTTACAGATAAATTAGCACAGATATGTAGATCACAGAAATGCTCTACAGTGAGGCTTACAATACGAACACAGGAGTGATGCTGTTTTTCCATTTCAGAACCAAACAATGAAGACAATGATTACTCTATCAACCAATTACATATATTGCATATTTTTTTAGATTCCCCACCCCAAACTTCCCCGTTCATCATTGGCTTAAAAAATATAAAGTTGAATAAATACAATTTCTCCAAACATAAAACATCATTCACAAATTAATATTTCCACGTCCATATTCAAGGATAAATTCTGCATTAATGTCTTTGAGAATAAAATACACATAATGTCTGTAATTATAGGGAGCTACATGTTGTGTTTTGCAAAGCTGTATTAGCCAGGTGCAATATTTCAGATTTCTTCTCACAACATTTCTCATGCTGTAAACTCAACACATATCCATATTCATCAAGAGGACTTTGATTAATTTGGCATAAACACTGAAAGTCTCGGCCATAAACTATGTCAATATCAAACATATGCCAAATACCACCACCACAGCTGCGCACGGCCAGCCGTGAAACTACAGAGAACACTAACGATGATGCAATGTCACATTTATATCTGAAATATCTCAAAGAAAACACCTAAGTTTTGTTTAACACTTAGAATGGTTAAATAGATCATATCACTACAAATTCTGATAAGATTCGCTGCAGAGCAACAAAGTCAATACAATACACTTGGTGCAGAGAGGAGAGGGTTACTTTTTTGTCTTTAGAGGGGAAACTCTCACTTTAGTTCTTCTTTAGACAGACAGGGATTACATGTGGAGGTCACCAGAGTTCCAACAAAGCACACATCAATTCGTTGCTGCTCACAGGTAAACAAACAAAAACAGGGATTTTATCTTGGTTTGCGAGAAAAGGTTGCTCATACTATTACGTCATGCTTGGTTATTTTCTTTATGCTCTGAGTAGGTGTCTGTGTCTCCTCTTGCTTCGTTTAGTCTGTTGTGTTATTTCCTCTTATGTGGTATTTGCCTAGTCTGACTGACCGCTGTCATCAGTACTTTAGACTTCACGGCGAGTGGCTCTGTCTGCAAACGTCCAGATCCATGCGCCTTCTGACGACACACTCAACCCATTTACTCCAGACGCTGCGTAAAGTTTTCAGGAAACAGTCCTTGTTGAGCCGAGGAGCCATGCTGTAGCCAGTCGCTCTCTCTGATGCCAGTGAGCCAGCCAGCATCCTGAGGAAAGATCAAAATGAGCATCAAAATCAGGTTATGATTATCATAAGAAAAGAGAATCATTCAATACAAATCATATAGCCTACCTGATCTTCAGTTAGCTCTGTGGGTACTACCAAAACAATGTCTCCTTTCTTCAGCTCCAGTTCGTCAGTGTTTGCTGCTTCAAAATCATGCATCGTTTCAACCTACAAGACAGCATAAGAATAAGAAACATAATGGACATTAAAGCTCAGTGTTCATTTTCACCACACGGCTCTGTAGAATACATCATTCTGGTGTGTCAATAGCGCCATCTGGCGGTCACGTGTTTCATTTGATTGGCGCCACTTTCTTTCAGTCTCTCTCTTTTTATAAATATCGGCGTCATCTTGTGTCTCAGTAATCGATTCGATTGTAGTTGATTGAAGACTACAGCAGGCTATAGGTTAATTCTGCAGTGGTCTTCTTGTTGGTAGGCCGACTGTTTTTGTACAGTGCAATGAGCAATTTTTCTCTTAGAGAAAGCTTTAAAGTTACTGTATAGCCACGTTATTTTTCAACTAAGTTGATTGTGCAAGGCTTCCGGTTTCAGCCGCTTAGTTCCTGTAGCTCTGCAAAACAGTTTATTTTGCTGCTTGAT
The DNA here is from genome assembly GCF_023724105.1 of Carassius gibelio. Classification (NCBI taxonomy): domain Eukaryota; kingdom Metazoa; phylum Chordata; class Actinopteri; order Cypriniformes; family Cyprinidae; genus Carassius; species Carassius gibelio. The sequence goes on from NC_068397.1 coordinate 19,645,326, forward strand.
ATTGCAAATTGGTATTTGTTATCATAGTATGCTAATTTATAATCATAATTAGAGACAAATTATTTTTTTACCGTTTACTGTATTTTGTATTCTGTGAGTATACAGTTACTAATCAATTGGAAGTCTTGCATATTAGAATATGGAACATGGATTTTATTACCACGTTTATTAATTTGGCGATTAGCCGCGTAATTAGCTGAATAACGTAACGTTACAGTCAGCAGCTGATTGTAAATGTACGACTGTACTTTATCCTGTACTTAAATGGTGTTTGCTTTTTATCCACCTTGAAAAGGTATCCAGGAGGCATTCCAGAGGAGATGTCTTTGGTTGTCTGGCATTCTGGGATCACCCCATTGCCACTGGTTGCAATTGGAGATATGATATCACCATCACGGTCATCATCACCTTCATTACTAGAGGCAGGCTCAATAACAACAGAAGGGATAGGCATCTTTTCCTGAGGTGAGGCAAAAAAGAAGCAGCATTACTCAACATGCAACTCAAATGACAAACCTAAAGGTAAGGTTTGCAAATACATTTATGTCAAGTAGCTTTTCACAACTAAACAATACACATGAAACAGACTACACATACATAATACATACTTAAATGTAATAAATTAAAATCAACCGAATAAAATAAAAATGGATAACACTTTACAATAAGGTTTCAGTTGTTACTAGCAGACTAGAACTAGCAGTGAACACTACTTTTACAGCATTAATTTCTACATTTACTAATAAAAAATGTTTAAATCAAAAGATGTATCTATTGACATCAGTTAGTTTGCTGTTAACCAATGTGAACAAACATTAACCTCTTCTGTTGCATAAAGACTAAATGGGGCTGTTGCGAAATATTACCAAAAAATAAATGATGACATTTCACACATCAAGATACTAAATAAAAACTCAGCAAAATAGTTTTGTGTTATAGCATTTTGATTCAAATCTAAGTATCAGAGAGTTTTAAAGTACGGTCCAGAATGGTTCCATAAAGAAACCAGGGCCTCATATAAAGACCAAGGCCTGCATACCAAAGTGCAGAATCACAGGTGAATATCTACCTCCTCTTTCCCATTGTTTGTAGCACCCTCCTTACTGGTTTCATCCCCTGGTTGGGGCTCAACATTATCAGGAGCATCTCCTGGTTTGGGCTCAGTATTATCAGGAGCATCTCCTGGTAGGGGCTCAATATTATCAGGAACTTCTCCTGGTTGGCTGTCAACCTTATCAGGTTCATCTGTTGGTATGGGCTCAACATTATCTGGTTCATCTCCTGGTTTGGCTTCTAGTGAACTGGCCCCTTCCTCTGATTTGGCATCTATAGTCTGGAAGAGGTGCTCAGGAGTGAGAGCCAGTGTTTGAACACTCAACACAAGCCACTCATGTGATGGATCGGTTTATAACACCATGAAGGGGAGCACTCAGAGTATCACAACGAGGGGTGCAGGGACCAGTTTAACTCCTGAGGTTAAAACTGTCCCTAATGTGGAATGGCAAGTCAGTTCTCAAAAAAAAAAACTTTGAGTTGACTTGAGTTTCACCAAAAGTCAAGTACCGTACTTTGGTTTGGGGAAATGTTCAACAGATGGCATGAAGGAACAGGGTCGCGATTCATAGTGGATTGACCACTATCTACTGGATGAAGAGGAATGGGTGAACATTCCTCAGATCATAGTGACTGTATGATCTCAATATACATGTGAAGAATTCATCTAAAAGTTCAACCACGAACCAAAAATAAATGTAAAATGTAACCCATTTTTGACCAGTCAGCAAGTATAAAAATTCCAAAACCCTTTAGAATTCAAAACTGCTGGATTCAGATTCAGCTAAGCATAGATAATATTTACACCTGAATAAAATGTGACCAGGGACCACAAAACCTTATAAATCTCAAAATTGTTATTTAAACATCATCTGAAACTGAATAAATAAGCTTTCCGTTGATGTATGGTTTATTAGGATTCTGACATTATTTGGTCGAGATACAACTATTTTTAAATCGAGAATCTGAGGGTGCAAAAAAAAGTAATTAAAAAACTGAGAAAATGGCCTTTGGTTTTGTCCAAATAAATTCTTAGCAATGCATATTACTAATCAGAAATTAACTTTTGATATATTTATGGTAGGACATTTACAAATTATCTTCACGGAACATGATAAGGTTGTGTGTGCAACCTTATGTGGATCAAAACTATTGTAACCAGGGAAGAAAACATGAAATGAAACTAAATTGAAGGTACAATCAGAAATGGCAGAAACAGTGGCAGTGTTAGTCTTCTAATTATGTCTTATGTCAGAGCTGGATAGTGTTTGTTATTGTGCTGCCAGGTGTTGCAACTGCTCATTGTACCCTCAAAAACGTAAAATAATACATACACATAAACAAAAAGATGGGTTACAGGTATAGATTAATGCCACAGCGCATGTTAGAAGTCTCCATCCATCAACACGTACTGTTAAAAAAGCATTCTGCGAGGCTAAAAGACAACATGTGTGACTACCATCCTGTCCCAGTGGATCAGTTTGGTAACCACACCAAATTTCACATGAAGCCAGATGATGATTTAAAATCAGACTGAGACTCTATATAATATCTAAATTATTCTGTTACAGGGTATTCTACAGCACTCACCAAGAATGGAAACTGAAAAGGAATCCAAGTTAGTAAGGAAATATCCTACAATAACAGTGTTTAAATAAACTTCTTCTTTTAAATGAATGTATTTTCATATGGCTTCATGATGATACAAAACAATTAGCGAAAATAAATAAATATACATATGTACACATACATGGATAAATAAAAATACAGTAATTATTTAGACAGCAATGTTGAACTAATAGAATGAAAGAAAAATATAAACTCTATTAAGACTTAAATAGTTACCGGAGTCTCTTCAATGGGAGACTCTTTATCCTCAATAGTGGCCTACACACAAAGAAATGTGGTTGTCAGCATTATTACACATTCATTTATTCAAATGATTAACGACACATACTGCAATGATTAGTCAACAAATCTGTCTCTGGTCATGTCAGTGTCTGGCTTCCCTTCACAACCGTTACTACTTCATCTCTATCAGAGCCTGGATGCATATAAACATTTCTGTGAACTACTGGTCAAACAAAAGTGAAGCTAATAATAAAAAAGCAGTACTCATAAATTCATAATTGGAAGGCAGTGAAATTATAAAATTATTGAAGTGAAATTACCAGAGGCGCCTCTGTAGGTGACTCCTTCTGTGCTTCTTGGATGGAAGCAGATTCCTACATGCAAATACAAAAATATGCATGCTATCTCCAATTTCTGTTATCCTTCCAAATAACACCACCTGTTTTCCTATCATATCTTGCATTTTATACATAATTCATTTGGACACATTGCAGGCTATTTCTACAGAGAACAAGGATTTGTTAGATACAGTAACTAACCAAGTACATATGTGACAGTTCTGAGTTTCTCTTATGCAATTCATTAGACATAAGTTATAGTTACCGGGGCTTCTTCACTGGGTTGCTCCTTTTCTATGTCCTCAACTGGAAGCTAAAGAATGGTTGAGACTTTTTTATAAACAATAAAATCTCAGGCTCAACCAAAGTCTTAGCAAAAACTGTTATTTTAAGATCCACTACATAACTGTGCTTCTGACATTTTTCTTTTCATAATGCAAAGTAAAACCAATACTTAAAACTGATCCCAAAGCATGTGTAAATTAAAATGAAAGCAATAAAAGGAATAATAATTAGTATGGCATTTTACACAAATTAACACATTCAAAATGTACCTCCATAAATAAAAAAAAACGTATATAAAAATAATTTATGTAACTGGCTAATAGAAAAAAAAAAGAAAATTCAGAGCTTGCCCTCATAGGATGCAATTTCGTGTTATGGAAAAAAAAATCTACATGCAATTTAAAAAACAACTATATGTACAGGTATGTACACTTATGTCAATAATATCAAAATAATATTGAAACATTTGTTAAATCAACGTTAAAACAAATCAAATATGTTTTAAATAACAGAACTTGTGGGTTCCAAAACAAATGGGTTTTACAAAAAATACAAAAGGCAAAATGGCCAACACGTAGGCACTGTGTTTTGAATTATTTTTCAGAGGTACTGTACATACCTCAGCCTGCTCAGCTGCCTCAGTCTCAGCAGACACTGGAGACTCCACAGTGGTCTTTATAAACAAGAGTACACAGATATGATCAATGGCTACAGATCATTTATGAGGGAATACATGTATATGTAGCCAAAAAGATAACACGGTGATCATATCATTACAGCAAGGGCAATAATCATGTTTTATGCACTGACGGAGAATGATAATGATGATGAAAATGTTTAAAAACAAGGATATTGATGAAAATTATTTAAAAAAAAAAAAAGTATCAACAGATTGATGTTAATTAAGATGACGATTATGACAACTTTGATGAGAAAGAAGATGTTGCGATGATTGTTATCACAATAATGATGGAAAGATTTGATGTAAAAACGTTGACAATGGTGTTGATGATGATGATGATGATGATGATGATGGCGATGATGATGATGGCGATGACTATTTCTGATGACGTTTAGAGTTGAACTCTTTGTCACTCACTGTGGCCATCTCTGCAGTGGGGCTTGAAGCCGTGATCTCTGCTGGTTGTGTGTCTGTAGGAGGAGTGGTGACAGGACTCTCCCCACCCTCAAGTACAGAGCCTGGGGCTGCTTCACCTTCTCGTTCAGCTACATCACCCTCTGTGGCCTCAGCCTCAGACTTTATATACATTTATAAGATAACAATCAGAAGGAATGTCCAATGACACATTCACTGCTTGAACCACTTTGAAAGATCTATACTTTGCAACAGTAGTTGTACAGTCAGTACAGTGGGAATTTTAGGCACAACGATCATGGGAGAGCATGGCAACAAAATTATGTGAAAACAAGAGGAAAAACTAACTTAAAATATAAATATATATATTACAAAGAAGCATTCATGGAAATAAATAAATGGCCATTGACACTCATTAAGTAAGAGTTTTTTTAAGGGATTGTACAGACCATTACAATCCAAATCTTTCCTTACTATCAAATGACTGTCAACTCACCGTCTTATCAAAGTCAGCCACAAATGATGGGACTGTTGCATCCTAAAACATAACAGAAAATAAAAAGAGTTAAGCAAATCAAATTTACTTGTGAAATCTGAAACAATCAGCTACAGTAGGTTAGACTGGAAATATATATATATATATATATATATATATATATATATATATATATATATATATATATATATTTTTTTTTTTTTTTTTTTTTTTTTTTTTTTTTTTAAATAATTCCTGGGAGAAATGGTTTAATGGATCTTTTAGGGAAAAGGAATTAGTAGGGATCATTACAGCATTCAATATAAAATAGCATTAGGTATATTAAAGCAGTGCCACAGTTATTTTTAACACCGGGTTCTGTATATTCATTGTAAAATTAGGGTAATCATTTACAAAAATAATTTCATTTGTTACTTGTAAGAATAAAAAAACATATCAGGAATAATTTAGAAACTCCCTGGGGTAAATTTAGTTGTAAATGGTGAGATCCATCATTTTATTCTTAACTTTTTTTTTAAAGATATTCTTAAATTATTTTAAATTCATTTGTTTTTAAACAAAACCACCAATTCTATACATTGCAAAAATGCTATCTTGCTGGCTGTTGTGTTTGGCCACATTGACAGTAATTCATAATGTCATTAAGAATTCTCTTTTAATCTGCTGAAAAGTTAGATTAACTTTCTAAGCTCCTATTTACCTTCGAAAATCCATTAAAAGCCTTGTTGGACACCTAAACCGAATTAAATAAGTAATTAGCATGTGAACCCTTAAAGACATGTATTTTAATTGCACAGACTTGGAGGACTGTAAATTCTACTTGAATTTAGCAAAACCAACAAACTATGAAAGCAAGCAAAGGAGAGAGGAGAGAACAGGTCTTGGGACTGATGTCTGTGGGAGGGGCTCCAGGGTCCAAAGGGTTTTGTAGCAGGAAAATAGTAATTCATCTGCAGACAGGAAAGGAGGGGAATATTCTTGCTGTAGTCTACTCTGCACTAAACTAAGCTGAGTGGCAGGAAGTCAGGTACCTCTTCCAGCTCTGTATCTATTTCTTGGTATAACTTTCCATATCTCCGGTTGGCAACTTCATCTTCAGACAGGTCTGAGTTCTCTGGCTCTTTATGACAGGCCCGTCCCTCTGCAATCGTACTTTTAGGATTAGAGGTGTCTTGTTGCCCAGGAAAGGACATAAAGGGGTCTTGTGATGGAACAGCCTCACTTGGCCAGCCTGCTGTAAAGTTTCCTTGGCCATCAGAAGAGAAGAAGCCACTGCTATCACTCACCTCCTGCCAGGAGCCTTTACTGGAGTTCTCAGAGTCTGCAGCTGGTGCAGGAAAAGCTGCCCACTGGGCAAACCCATTGGCATGTCCAGTTTTGTCATCAGTGACATCAAAGTCTTTTTCTTCTCCACCAATCTCCTTTGTCCCAGTGGTTTCCCAACCCCCTGCCCACCCCTGGTTGTTCTCACTGGTAAATGGGTCCCCAACGCTTTCATTGGAAAAAGGATCAGATGTGACATCATTAGCAAATGGATCCTGATTGCCCCCAGTAACAAAAGGGTCTGATGTGAATTCAATGGCAAAGGGGTCTGTTGCAAACCGTCCTTCACCTCCTGGCTGGGTCTCTGCAAATGGATCGGAATAAAACCCACTTTTTGGACTCTCTGTTGATAACCCTTCAGTACCAAAAATATTGGTTCCTGGATCACTTCCAGGAAAGCCACTGGGATCTTGGTCCGAGTTGGCAAATGGATCCTTCCCATTCCCGAACGGATCATCCCCTGTTGATGCAAAAGGATCATCCCCTGTACTAAATAGATTATTACCTTCAGTGTCAAATGGGTCTGAACTCGGAGTAGATTCAAGAACATTTTGAGGTGTATTTGCTCCTGCTTTGGCTGGGTCTGAATGCGAGCCATCCAAGCTTTCATTTTTAAGCTCTGAGACACACAGTGTTGCTTCAGGCTGATCCCAGTTAGCTGCAAATGCATCACCAGCAAATCCAGAGTCAGCAGAGGTAATATGCTCGGGGACACCATCAACCGTGCCCCAGTCTGCAAAGCACACTTGGGCCACAGTGCTTTGTTCTGATGCCACAACTGGATTCTCATTCTCGGCACATTCAAGCTCATCATCTGCACTGACCCACCCACTGTTTTGTCCCGGGACATCACCCCATTCTTCAGCAGTCTCGTACTCTGACCCAGATCCATCTAAATCAACCTGGCTAGACAGGCCCCATGTGGAACTATCTCCCCCTATGCCCTCCATGGTATCCTGAATCTCCTGACCAAACTCATCGGTGAATATGATTCCAGGCATTGGTTGCAAGCCCACTGTCTCCTCTTTATCTCTCTCCTCTGACATGCAACCTGCCTTTTCTTCTGCCCATTCCACTTGATTTTTAGCCCAATCTGTCTGACCTTCCTCTACTATCTCTTTCCCCTGTCCTGGATGCTGTTGCTTGACCTTGTCACCCCCCACAGCACAGGGATTACAGTCTGGGTTTGGCTCAGGATAGTTTTCCGGATTCCAGGCTCTAACCTCATCTGTGGCTGCCTCTTCTTGAGGCTGTGATGCTGCCTCTGTAGGCCAGGCTTCGGCAGGTGGCCATCCCTGCACATCCACGGCAGGTTGAGCATTTCCAGATTCCTCTTTACCCGTGGTGGCAGAAGAGCCAAAGTCAGCTGCCCAGTTGGCAGTGAAGCCAGCATCTGCTGCCTGATCAAGGAAAGAAAAATAACAAGTAGTTACTGTCCAAATAAGTTTTCCCCATGATGGGGGCCAACAGAGGAGGGCTGGGGCCAAAAGAAGTCCAATTTAAGGAAGAATAATTTGATTGAGAACCACTGTACATGAATATGAGTAAACCGCAATACAATGTCACACTGGAGAAATGGGGGACAGATTTCTAATTTGTAACATTAATGAATAAATTAACATTTTAAAAAGTTGTATGCCATATTTCCAAAGTGTTGAGAGCTGGAGGTCAAATATGCCATGAACTTTAATCACATTTGGAATTGCTTTCTACTAAGACACTCTCGTCAGTCATTACTTACGGGTTGTGCAGGCTGTGCAGCATTTCCCTAGAAATGAACAGAGATATCAGAGGTATTTGCTGTCAAATTAGTGCTCGACAGGAATGCGTATAAACTTGTAATGAAATTACAGCAATATCTCCACACTTCATATCAGTGCAAATTTATTGTTTTACGAGACTACAAACCAAACGTTTTTGACATCAGGACAGAACACAGGATTTTGTGATCAAGTTACTTATAGCACCAAGATTGTTTTCCTTTACATTAGCTCATATAGATCAAATAGTACAGGCAAAAAAAGCAGATTACCGTCCAAAGATCCCAAGGTAGTGTCTGTAAGAAAATAATATGCAAGAATGTTAGCTATTTCCTTTTTGATTGATTTATGTTATTACAGTATATAAATAAAAGTGATTGCTAATCCATACAATTTTTATTTGACCTGTCACTGTCTATAATTTTCAATACAATAAGCAGAGTAAAGAAGAACCTGAGATATGGGTGATTGGGTCTGCCCAATAGGTGTACTGGCATCAGGCTTGAACGGATCAAAATCCAAGTCCAGGAGAGATTCTCCGGGTTTCTCATTTGGCTAAAGTAAGGGCATACAAATAAAATGAAGGTCAAATTCTGTACAAGTAAACTGTTTTGCTCTAGCAGATGTTTTGCTTCTTCCATACTACCAGTAAAATAAGTGAATGCTCACTCACCTGTGGAGATGTAACACTGATCTCTGGAAAACCTCCATCAAACAGGTCAATTATCTGCTCTTGTTGGAGCTCCTTGGTTGGAGTAACTTTTGGAGGAGGTGGTTTTGGAGGTCCCATCTTGAGCTGATATGAAGAGATACCATGTGTGTATTTGAACCTCACAAATCAAAACCTCAAAAATACTGGTCAAGGACAGCATTGTATTAACTTTAGTGCTGCACATCATGAATAAACCGCATCTTCATTCTGAATGCTGCTGTACTTGGAGGGGTTTCAGTCCTACCTGTGAAGGTGATTTGGGTCGAGGTGGGCCAGGAGATATAGGCCTTAGTGTGTGGTTGGGGCTGGCAGCTGGGCTGCTGTCAGGGCTCTCATCATCAGGTGGTGTGGGAGTCCTGGCTAATCGCAGGGGACCTGAGTCACTGTCAATAAAAAAATGACACACAAATTAACAGCTTGACGACTCATTATAGCTTCTTTTATTCTGAATATATTATTTTCACTAGATCAGAGCTCTTGGTGGAGATTTCTAAAGACAGCTTGCAACCAACATGTCCGGGGTTTGATATGTGATCTATTTAAGAGATGGTCTTACTTCATCACTATTTCCATTATGTCCATGTTCAGATAAAATTATCACAATGAGCTCTGCTTATCACCTGCATTTCACTTAGAAGCTATATTTGGATGTAATGATGTACCTTCAGTGTAGGACAAGTTTAACAATCACTAAAAAATAATAGTTAAATAACAATGGGTTATTTTGTAAATTACAAGCAAGAGAGAACAGTTTTTAAAGCATAATTATCCATCACGTACCAGAACAACAAAACTAAAGACTATCATCATCTGCCTCAAGCACAGTGCTGTTGAACTATGGGGGTCCACTGCACTACAAACCCATTTTTTGCACAGGACATTTACTTACTAAAGGTCTTCTGTTACAAAGAACACAGTGTTTCTTTTTTTCTTTCTAAACTAAGAACAGTATACCTCCAGTGTGTATACACACAATAATAGTCCATGCTATCCCACTTACCGCTTCACTCTGTAACGGGAAGAACAAGAACAGAACCAAACCATATAAATGTATGATTAAAAGCCAGAATTATGGCAGTAATCTTGTTTTCTTATAATTTTTTATTATAACATGTAGGGATGTAAGGATTAACCGTGAGCCGGTTGAAAATCGGTTAAAATATGTGACTATTCAAATCAGCTGATATGCTAAACAAATCGCAATTCAATAAGGGGGAGGAGTTTATATGAATGTATGTGTTAGGGGAACTTACTGTCTTTAGAAAAGTTTAGATGGTATTTTTTTTCTTTTCATCATGCTTCTGTATAATGCATATTAAAATTCATAAAGTGCAGTGCTGTTTTGTTTACAGCAGAAACCAAGGAAATTGCTTCAAGTGCCACCTGCTGGCAGGGAGTGAATATGTGTCTCATTCAGCTTGTATGCTGTTTTGGTTTCATGTAGATATTTTTTATGTATAGTTTCACAAAACTGAAGTCAAACCATTCTGTTTTTCCTTCAAATTTCGAAATTATACAATCTATTTTAGATTAAAAACTGCTCATGTTGAATGTATACTGCATCTTTGTTTGGATCAAAAAGCACAAACATACCTTATTTATTTATATGAATAGATTTATTTTATTTGTGTTACTTATTTATTTGATTTAGGTCTTGGTTTAAAAATTCAATTTAGTTTTGGTATTTATATTTAAATTATATTTAAGTTTTGTCATTTAGCAGACAATTTTATCCAAAGAGACTTACAAATGAGGACAATGGAACAAGCAAAACCAACAAAAGAGCAATAATATGCAAGTTAGTATATTAGTATATTATTATAGTGTTATATTTCAATTTGACAAAGAAACGTGCAGCATTTTGTCCAAGTAATAATAAAAGGACACATTTAATTTATAATTTGACTTAAATGTCATTTTATAAAAAAAAAATCATGAAATCAAAATCATGAATCTAATCGTGAGTTGAGTGAATCGTTACATCCCTAATAACATGACAACTGTCTACTATGTAACCATCAGCGAATAAAAACATTCTGTACAGGGAGGTTACTGAAAGTTAAAGACTGTTCCTTACCTGGGAGCTCCCTGAATCGTGAACATTTTGTCTGAGTGCTGTTCAGCGAGTTTATTCATCACTTCATACAGCTTATGACAGAGCTGAATCCAAAACAAAGAGAAATGTGAAAACATTTATTAAAAAAACTCAAGCACAGTTAGTTGCTTTAGGCAACCTTACTGAAATAAATGTTGTCATTCAGGTACTGTGGTACTACTGAATATGCTGTTGTGCCTACTAAAATTTTTATTTTCATTCCTTTTTATTGGCATAAACTTGTACTTGATCACACAATCATTAATAAAACAATAGTATGCAAAACATAATACATTCATAATAGTCATTTATTATCATCTTCATGAACAATGAATGCTCAAATGACTTTTCTTAATGTGAAATAAAGTAAAACAAATGGTATTTATTCCTACAAGAAAAGTACAATTAATGCATGTGTCAATAGCAATGCACTGATGGCCACATGATGTGTCTAATAATAAACATAATCTAACAATGCAGAATTCCTATCCAAAACATTATAACCTTCAGTGCAGACCCATAATGACAGATGTGGGTGAAAAAAATATCACTGATTAATATCTCTAACACTAGAAAAACAAAGGCTAGAAAATAAGATAAAGAGCAATAAAATAGTATTTAGTTATCTATTGGTTTAATGTAGATCAGGCAGTGAATTAAACAAAAAAGTTGCTTTCCCACACTGCATTGTTAAATAGTTAAATAGCCCTAGAAATATCACTCAATCGTTCATCAGTGTCTCTTCTGTGATTTAGAAAACACACACACACACATTTTCTGTCTTTCATGAGTAAATAGCAGCAGCAAAACTTGCAGCTTGAATAGAAAATTACATTTCAGACAAAGCATAAGAGCTTTTCTCTGAATAAGCTCCTAATCTTACTATGTAAAACTGTGAATTGTCATAAACCACTCTTGAAAACACTGTAGCCTGTGACTACTCTATAAACCCTCATATAGCAGGAACTATTCCTAGGATGTCAGTCTCATTGTGTTGATGTTACTTACTCACTACGTGTCTAGAAACAAGTATGACTCACAAGGAGGAACGTGGTTTGTGGGTTTTTCTAGCACCCCTTTCATTGATTGTGACATTCAGGAGGAACATCATGTTTAATAGCTTTAAAATAAACCAACTCACAAAAGAGATCTCCCTATGGAATCGGGCTTCCAGGCTGGAGACGTTCCGGAAGGTGCTCACGTAGAACCCCACCCGACTGCAAAGAGCAAAGAAGAAGAAGAACCATTAAGCTCCAGCCTCCAACTAGTGTGCAATATGTTGAAGAAGCATCTGGACAATGTTCAAAGAGAAAAACAGATGGACGCCCATAAACTTAGGAATTTAGGAACTTCGTACCACATAACTGAAAATTACTACTAATGTGATGAACTAACACAAACCTCTGCACCTCAAACATTACTGTACAGCAGCAAGATATTAAAACTTTTGAATCCTTTTTAAACAAAGAATGGGAAATCATATTTCCAAGTTGCTGTTATTAGCTAAAATGCCTCTGCTCATGCTTGTGCAGCGGTACGAATCATAAAATCATAAACAATACAAATCTAAAGTGAAACGGCCATTTTTTTATGTCTGCAACAGTTGTGATTGTATCTAAGTAATTTTCTCTGTGGTCTGAGCTGAATTGAGCATGGCTGCAGGGCCTGGTGCAGAGAGGAAGCTGCTGATTGGATAGATTATGTTACTAGGCTGTTGCTCCAGTGAACAGACAGACCCTCTCAGCAAAAAACATAATGCTTACCAAAGCATATTCACCACAACATACAACTGACCATAATTTACATACACCTTACTTGTATTACCATCAAAACACTGTCTACAACAACAGTCGTTAAAGGTATAGTTCTCAGTCGTGCTGTTTCAAACCTCATCTGTTTTTGTCCAAATAATAAAAAGTCCTTGGGGTCCAAAACAACATTAGACCAAATTGACTTTCACTGTATGAAGAAAAATCATCTTTCCATGGTTGAAAGAAAGACAGACACAGAAGGAAAGAAAGTCTGGAATGACATGAAGGTTTATAAACAATGACAGAATTTTCATTTTTGGTTGAACTGTGTCTTTAATAACACATATGTAGAGTAAATCAGTTATATCAATATAGTTACATGAAAAATCATTGTAAGTGCTCTAAATAAACTGGTGAATAATTCTTGACACTTACATTCTAATCTTTGTGACAAAGCAGATGACTCTTGTTGTGTAAAACAGCTATTTATTGCATGCAACCATATCTACCATATCCTGCTATTATCATCAATGCATTCAATCAACCATGCAGAAATACACTACCCTTCAACCAGCACATCAGACCACTAGCTTAATACCACAGAGTTCCTTTAAATATTAACTCCCGCCAGACAAACATGAAAAGCAAGGATGTTTTTGCAACAAGACAAACAGTATTCAATCTACATAAATTGCATTTTACAAATGTGCCACAATTTCTTCTAAGATCACTGCAGCATATTCCTTTCTCTTTAAAAGTCCTGATAAAACAACATCTTACCTTCTCTAATGTTTGTAACCGTAGCGGTGTTCACAGCCAGCATGCTGTGCAACTAATGGATAAATGCTGAACGCTGGGATGTAAACGTACATTCCAGGAAGTCCTTTGGTCAAATGAAATCAATATTATCGGCCAAAGCCTTGTAGTGTAAGGGCACCAGGCTGTAACTATTACTGCCACCCCTCTGTACAATAATTATACTGGGCATGATATGGCAAGGCTTTTGTTATATAAGAGATTGATGGCTAATTATTGAGCTAGCCTTGCATATAATGTTGTTCACCAATTAGTGTTGAATGTGAACAAAGTGTCGCAAAACATGACCAACCGAAATGTCCAACTAGAACAATGCAAACAACGAGGCAATTTTAACTCTCTTGGTCTTTTTCGCACAATATAGACATCTATAATGAATGCATACAATTTATAATCTGGTGGTCTCATCATATCACATGTTTCTTAGCAGAATTAAAATAATGAACCAGCTACTATAGAAAGACATCAGGATAAAAAAACTAATATATTTAAAATAATTATAGTTCAAATCTATTAGCGTATTTCCTGACATATCACTTGAGACTTACTGATATATAAAATATAATTAAACTTTATTTGGAGTACTGCTTGAGCACAATGCACTTTTCTCAATATTAGACTAATATGTGTTTTAATTAGGATTGTATGGTCTTTGAATAGTATCGATCTTAAAATGCAAGAAATTCAAAGTCTACCTAAAGCAAAATATACTTAAAATACTTGACGCCTTTAGGTCAATCATTCCCTTCAAAACGAAAGTAAAGTTAATCCTCTGCGTCTTTAGTGGCTCAGATGTCAGGAGTAAATGCATCATAGGACGGATGTTTACACATACTTCCAACACACATTTATGTTCAAACTACAGCAAAAGTGAATTTTGCATCTGATGACTGCTTTAAAATATCTCACCTATCCCAGAGTGTGGGCAGTTCATCCTGAAGGCCAACGTTGAGATCATCAAAAACCTTTTGGGCCTTTTTCAAGTCTTCCTCTGCCTACATGCACAAAGATATGGCACATATGTTCAAGCTAAAGCTCAGATGACTGTATCAGCAATTCTATGGTTTCAGCAATTGTATTCATAACATTTTAAAGAACATGATGTGATGCACAAACAGAAAAGACTTGTATACTTTTGCTATCTTCTTATCATTCCTCATGGTTGAAGTCTGCAAGGTCTCAAGATGGTGCCTTGCACTGTCATAGTCAATTAACTTCCTGCTTCTCTTTGCAACACGTATCTGGAGAGAGGGAAAACACTTGTGGTTACTATGGTTACCTTTGGGCTGAATGTTCTGCATTTATTCTCAGCGCTGTGCTGGCACATGCATCATCTTAAACAATATGGATGATGACAGGGATCTGAATGATTCATCCCTTAAAACCAACTCAGCATGAGTAAAATGACATTGGAACCTTGAGATCGGGGAACTGAGTCAAATATGTTTCCAGTGTGTCGATGGTAGAGTCTACCAGCTTCTGATGGAAGTCCTCCCACAGAGCATCACAGTTCTGCAGAGGAGACAGGACAGCCATCAGCCAGATTAACCGAGAGCATTTAACAAGCATGAGAGGTTTAACAGAGAGGCAGAAGAGACAATCTACTGTATAACCCCCTTTGAATATTATTATGTGGCTCCTGCAACATAAACAGATGAGTTTAAGTGTTGGATTTATGATTCAGCAGCAGGGAAATTAAAATCTAATTAGGCTCTTACTCATTCACACAGAATGCAAATCAGATTCAGGAAGATGAATTCATCGCTCCCCCTCAGTGCAGTGTGAGTAAACAAAAATGAGTGTCCTTGGGTAAATGAAATTGAAATTCTCTGAGGACAGTGTTGAGTCACAGCCTCACTCATATACTAAAAATGACATATGTCAGTATCCACTATTAATAACTCCCTCCCTCAAACAACAGCATCTGTGTGCAGAAGCACAGATGTCATGGTTTGATTTATTTTTCATCAATTTGACATATGAACTTTCTTTCCTGCTTGTGTAAAAAGAGCTGCATCTTCTGCAATTAATCTTCAATAGCAAAAAGGCCATGACACCTATTTCTTTCCTCTAAATAATCGTTATATGCATACCTATATGCTATAGTTTCAGCTATTAAATTTGCTGTATGGGAATTTAAACAACCAGAGAATTAACATGACCATTTGCCCCTTCTGAATCTATCTCATAAATTGTCTGTGTAATGCACGTGCATGAGCTGCATGATAGACCTTAATGGCACAGTGACTTGATCCCATTTTCCCTAAAAGGCACAGCATTTTAGTATTGGCTCTGGTACTGAGTACAAATCCCTCAGCTGTGTCATGTGAGAGACAGCCAAAACCTCTTGCCTGTTCTTAAACCCCAGATCTCACCAAAATAGATAAGAATGTTCTATAGTTGGTGAGAATGAATGCCATTTTTTTCCCCAAATGAACAAAATTCTCAGGTTATCAGAGGTCAGGTATTTAATTTTCACCCACTTTCACAGTTTTTGAGCATATAAAGCTGTGAAGAGAAATCAACAACACCTATCCTTGATCTTTAGCAGCTATTTTGATGCTTTGTTACATATGCAATTACTCAGCATTTCCCTCAAGCCATCTGTATGATGGATCTCATCAACTTTTCACCACTAATATTTCTTATTTATTTTCTCTATAAAAGCAGTAGTATATTTTATGATCCTTATATCTAATATTCTTCGCTGTAAATTTCAACATCAGTATTTCAAATGCTAGTATTAACACATGGACTATCACAACTATAATTTTGGCTACCTTTCCAATGGTCATGACGTCATCTTTGCCGTGCCAGTCAGGCTCATATACTTCATGCAGGGACTCTGTCAGGTTCCTAGAAGCTTGCTGCATCCCTGTAATCATGATAAAAGAGAAACCAGGTCAGTATAGAGTAAACGTGTCTGTACTCGCATGTGTGTATTTTGCAATGGTTCACCTTTCACAGCTGCTATGTAGGCCTTCATCTCCCTCTGTAGCCTAGAGCCCTCAAACTATGGATCAGAACACAAAAGAGGAGATTTATTGTAATTTCTATGGTTCATCAAATTAGGCATTAAACCACACAGGCTATCAGGGATCAGGGTTCGGATTTTATTCACATCTGTCAATGGTTTTCTAAATGGCAGTAGTTTTATATATATATACTACTTTTTAAATGTTTGTTTATATATATACACATTAATTCTGAGCAGTCAAAATCATGAAGTGAATCGAATCACAGTAAAATTCTCTTCATGCTGCAGATTATAATAACCAGACTTTCAAGTGATGGAGAATAATTGCTGTCCGTGGTGCTGAAATCACGGCATCACACTGAAAATCACTGGCAGTCATACAAAAGATGTGCTCACAATGAGCTCTCCATTGAATGCAGCAGATGGAAGTCATTTTATTCTCTGCAATCTTCACAAAACCCAGCAATCATGAGACAGCAAAAGGCCACAAGGAGATATGAAATGAAAAGCCCAAATGGCCTCGATCAGCTCTGATGATCTTTCTCTACACAATATGGTTGAATAATGCAGATGCAGAAGTCTGAAATATGTCAGCATAAAATGAGCATTTTAAATCAGTGTCTCATCACTTTGATAAAAACACACACAAACATTTCAACAAAAGTGCTAGTGTTGTTTTAAAAGACAACTTAATTAGTTGTATATTGTGGCCACTAGATGCCAATATGTAATTTTGTGTGTAAAATTATACTGGATAAGTTAGTTTGACTAAAGAATGGGATTTGCTTGTTTAACATTTACAGGGTCTGGTGTCTTTTACAGTCACACCAGTTACAATTATCCAGTATCAGATTGACAGTATATTTCAAGGCTCTGATGCAGAGAATTGATGTGTACGATATCTCAGTACAGTTGATGGCTCCGTGTATCAGCTCCAACAAGCGTTTTATGAGCCAGACTGGCAGAATATGGTGTGTGGGATCGGTTTTGGCTGTGATTGGTATCTTCCAGCTGCAGCGATTGACTCTGACTCAGCTAATTTAATTTGAAACAATTTATTTTGCAATGTACTCCACTTTGCACAAAGCAATTTATCAACATGGTGAAGTACAGATCAAAGAGTCCTTGATGTACCCCAAAAAAATGGTAGGTGGGGGGGGGGGGGGGGTAAATAATTGGAGAAGTTTGAAGGTGAGCAAAGGAGAGAAGAGTGTTTCTGGAAGCGCTGGCACATTGGAGCATAAAGCAGTCTAATCAGGATTAGTGAGGACAGGTGGAGAGGGTGGGATTAGGCTGCTGCTTTTTCTTCTGCAAACACACACTTCTTCTGGAACTACACTTTCCCAACCCATCTGCCCTCACAGACACTTCACTATAACTCTAACACTATAATTAATCAAATTATTTGAGAGAAGTAATTTAGTTTTAAATATAGATCTGTTAAAAATAATTCCAGTTAAATAGTGTGTTGTAACTAGGCCAATATAATTTATCCGGCTGTAAATACAGTATGAACTACAGTATTTTCAGTTGTGATGATATAAAATTAAGCATCTTAATGAATATCATGATGCCCATTACGTTTCATAAAGATTTGTTTCGTGATGTCTTGTGACTCACTAGCAAGAAAAGCATTAAGGAAGAAATGTTGCAACAGCATCTTTGATTTAAACTTTAAAACTAAAAGTTGAATGAAGTTGAATATTTTAATGCATCAATTCAAAATTCTGACTCGATTCACATTGTGTCACACAAACATTTGGGGTGATCATTTCTATATTATTACATTATTATATGATAAGAATATACCAGAAGTAAATGTAAGTAGAATATTTTAAATAAATATTAAATTAAATAATTCATTTTTGTGATTTACTTTTGTTCATTTAGTAACCATATGTTAAGGCTTTTAAAATAGTTTTTACTGAATGTAATTGGCTAATTTGTTTTAAATAACAGTTCCTTTAATAATAATAATAAACATCCCTTTAGATGCTGAGATATATAAAATATTGAGATATAGGAAAAATATTGAGATACTGAGTAGCTCATGCAAAGTGTACTGCATTAGCCCAAAGATTTCTAAAGAAACAGAGAACAGAGAGAATCGTATATCTGTGCAGAGCATCCTGTCAGTGCCTTTGTAGTACTTTGGCATTGAAGTGTTGTAGTGACAGTAGTAATGAGAATCATTAAAATACTTTTCAGTCAAAAGAGAAAATGTGTCTACACCCTAGTATACAGGAACTCTTATAAGATAAAGATTGTCAACGGTTATTTTTTCACTAATAAAAGTGACATATTAACACAGAATGAGAGACAATAGAAATGAATGCTATTTAAGTACAACATGGCTTTCTGCTGCTAGTGAGAAAATCAATCCACCATAACAATAACACAGAGAGCCATTATACCACAAAAAAAAAAAAAAAATTCAGTATTGCCCTACAGATCAGACTCATCTTACCTCCTGTCTTTTGAAGTTCTGCACACACTGCTCAAACTGTTCATCTTTTGTCTCATCTGCCTTTCCCAACTTCTGCAGAACCTGAAAACAGTCAGAAAAACAAGGAGTAAAAATAAAACATCACACATAATTCCCAAATATTTTTTGTAGTCTATATAAAAGTTGCATGTCTAAGGATCATAAAATGAATGATAAAGACCAGCGTGAACATTGAAAAGGATGATGTAGCGACCAGTTCCCACAGATTTCTCATTGATTCAGCCGAGCCATGACTGAATTCCCATGAGGGAATCCTCTAACAGTGAATGAACACCCTGTGGACAGTATGACATGCACACAAAGAAAGGGCTGAGCAGGAGCCGGGGAGGAAGAATGGGCATAAATAACACTTCCTAGTCTGTCAGGTCTCTCTGCCAAAAAGTACTTCTGTCACATGACCACCTCACTGCATACCCATAGTGACTAACACGTGAAATAGCTGTCATCTGTTACACAAACAATTAATTTGCTGAGCACAAGAGGAATGCCTGTTTCCATTTTTTTTTTTTTTTTTTTTTACTAGTATTCAAAATCTGCTCAGTTTTCGCTATATCCATTTTATGAAACTTGAAATGCTAATATTTACACAGTTTGATGCAGGCTTCTGAACGGAGCGCTGATAACAACTTGGGTTGTCCTTGTCCTCTTTAGTCTGGATGACATGGCCACCCAGTTTTTCTAAAAAGAACATCAAATTTTGATTCGTCTGACCACAGAACAGTTTTCCCCTTTGCCATGGGCCATTTTAAATGACCCTTGGCCCAGAGAAAACATGGGCTTCTGGATCATGTTTAGATATGGCTTCTTTTTTTGACCTATAGAGTTTTAGCAAATGGCACCGTGGATTTTGTCAACAATGTTTTCTGGAAGTATTGCTGAGGGTTGATTTTTTCACCAACAATGTTTTCTGGAAGTATTGCTGAGCCCATGTTCTGATTTCCATTACAGTAACATTCCTGTATGTGATGCAGTGCCGTTTAAGGGCCCGAAGATCATGGGCATCCAGTATGGTTTTCCGGCCTTGAACCTTAAGCACAGAGATTGTTCCAGATTCTCTGAATCTTTGGATGATATTATGCACTGTAGATGATGATAACTTCAAACTCTTTTAAATTTTTCTCTGAGAAACTCCTTTCAGCTTTGGGGTAATTGGTGATCCTCTGCCCATCTTGACTTCTGAGACACACTGCCACTCTGAGAGGCTCTTTTTATACTCAATCATGTTGCCGATTGCAAATTGGTCCTCCAGCTGTTCCTTATATGTACATTTAACTTTTCCGGCCTCTTATTGCTGTCCCAACTTTTTTGGAATGTGTAGCTCTCATGAAATCCAAAATGAGCCAATATTTGGCATGACATTTCAAAATGTCTCACTTTCAACATTTGATATGTTGTCTATGTTCTATTGTGAATAAAATATAAGTTTATGAGATTTGTAAGTTATTCCATTCCTTTTATTACTCAAAATTTGTACAGTGACCCAACATTTTGGAATCAGGTTTATATATATATATATATATATATATATATATATATATATATATATATATTTGGCAATGAATCATTTGACCAATCATTTGGTGTCAGATTCAAATGTATTTTATTGCTTATTGATTTTGGTCGACAAGAAATCTGTGGTTGCTTTGACAAGAATTTATTGCCTGGAAAGGATGTCTGGCATTTGCAAGCAAACTGAAGGTGGCAAAACATCTGTTACAGAGGACAGTTAAAAACCCTCAAGTGTTATGTTTAAGCAATGTTTACAATAACATGTTTTATGTGTTTAATATGTACAGTAAACTGTACACAGTACAGTATGGTACAGACAATAGCCGTGAGGCTGTTACCTGCCACCACACGTGAAAGTGAGAGTATAGGCCTACAGCCCAGGTCTCGATCAGTAAACCACAGGGACGGCCCCCGGAAACATAAATAATGTCATACAAAAGCTCTGCATCACTCCTGGTTGTGAAGAACGTGCAATCTGGATGTTTTCTTTGTAAGACACCCACACGTCAGAAAATATGGATCAATAGATAACATCTCATCATACATATATAATGACATCAGGAAATTATCTACGTTACAAAGACACAATGCTTTATAATCAGAAAGAATAGTCATAATGCACAAAAATATTGATAAAAATGACAAATAGAAAATAGAAAGGGTTCAGAATGTTGTTTTTTTAGGCTGGGAACAGTAATAAATAAACCAAATACCTCCCTTTGTTTTTAGATATTGTAAACTCTATCTAAATATATAACTATTTAAAAGTGCAACGTAGTTAAAATATAGCGCTGTATCACTATAAAAGGCAAAGAGCAAATTCTGTATGTCTGTATGTTTCAGTTCTTAACAAATTCCCTAAACTTCACATCTAGAGCCAGAGAATCAACACTGAACTCTCCAGAAGGCAAAAGACACTCATCTAAGACACAAAGCCCGGTCAGGAAACACTATACAACAGTAGCAGCCAGCCTATGAAATATTAACCCAACTTAGGCCTTAAAAACACACTCCACTCTGCCTCATCCAAACAGACAGTGATGTCCTCCAGAATATACTTCATAAAGTGTTTAATAATGTAAAAAAATAATCTTATAGCCTTTCTAAATAACGTGGAAAAGCAAATGTTTTACAGCAAATTGAACAGTGCCACAAAAACAGTTTAATTATATATGATTTCCCAATATTTGGATGCTAACACCTATCCAGCAATACAAAAGAGCACAAGGCAAATCAATTTACATGCTTTTTGTCGTAATCCTGCTTAGCAAAGGCATTAAAATGTTTGTAAAACATTAAGTCCAGCGCTTAATGCTGCATCCGGTTCACAATTACATTGTCATGATGCATCAATCTTCCTGTGACAGCAAGCAACAGGAATATGAGTGATTTCAGTTGATTGTGAGGTATTTCATCCCCATCATGACTCAGATTAAAGGATCCCTTACACCCCTTATCATGTTATCTGCCCTGGTCAGGATCTTCTTTTCCAAAGGCAGTAAGTTGTACCTTTTCTTTAATGTGGTCTTAACCCTTAAGGCAATCATGTTACACTAGATATTTGTCTGCATTGCTTCAGTTCTGCATCATCAATTCTGAAATTATAAATTGTATGATTTAGACAAATTAGAAATGATACCAGAATATGACAAACAAATAAGATTCATACATTTTAAATGAGGGGAATATTACTCTGTGTTGGCAACAGACCAAAGCTTTAATTATTATAATCAAGCGTGAGTCATCATTTAAAAAGGTAAGTTTCATGATTGATTGCTTTTTAAATATTGTGAGGCTATCCAATGTAACAGTCATTAATAACTGGTAAAAGGGGCTTATTATTAAAATAAATTATCTTAATGATCTCAGCATAAAATTCTACACAGATAGTCAACATGTTTCTTCAAAATGAGCCTCTATATAGAATATAAACTTGTACTGTGGTTAAAAAAAATCACACACAAGCTAAGGAGAGAGAGAAAGAGAAAAAACATTATTAAGTTGCTCCACATTATCTTAATTTTTAATAAATTTAAGGATTTTGGGGCAGTTCATGACAGACAGCATTTAAACTGACAGACCTCCATCAAGCTGGTTAATCAAGTCTTTCAACAGGAACACACCAGCTAAACCAAACAACGTTTCAAAAGCCAGCTTAACCATTTTAAACATGAAACATTAAGTTTTAGCAGAAGATATATGGACCTAATTAAAATGGCAAATACACAGTTTTGTTACTTTTCAGAGAAGTTGCAGTGACGCTCTTAAATTGCAGCACACATGAGATAAACCTAACATGAACACAGTAATATAAGCACTCTCACTTTTTGCTGATGATCTTTCCCACTTTACCATAATTCTGTTCTATTTACAGAGTGTTTTGGCATCGCAAAATCCCAAAAGGCAGAGCAAATAAAGCTTTCATCAAGCATCCACCAGGAATCCACCAGAAATTGTCCCACTTTTCCACAGTTCAACCTAAAAAGCAGCTCCACCACAATGTGCCACCCATCGTTCATATGAAAACACGAAACATATCTCAAGGGAATCTTCACTTTCGCCTTCAGGCTGTGAGTGAACCATGGGTATTAAAAGAAAAACAATCCTCTTACTGCAGCTCGGCTCGTACTCGGGGAAACCACTAACGTTACTGTGCTGTGTCCCAGACGCCTTCAGTTTAATAACTGACAGACATTTCATATTCAAATGCTAAGTATTGCGCTGGTTGTCTAAGCAAAACCACGAAAAAAAACCAAACCCATTGTACAACTAAATACCAGTTTACTGTCAATAAAAAAATAAAATAAATCATCAAGCAATAGCGACATGCACCTAGCAGTCTATTTATATCTCGTTTTAAACAGAGGAAGACTGTTGCGTGTCTCTGTGCAACCAGATTAAGCGGCCTTCACGATCTCGTGGACACTCGGAAATCTCCTCCTGCTAGTATTCATACCGCATAGAGGAGGGCATCCCCCACCTCCCCTTCTCCTGACCTTGCAGAGAAAAAAAATCCAATATCTTGAATGGATAACATCGCCAGAAATGCATGGAAAACCGATACATGCCAAATTCAGACAGGAAAGGTATAGCGAGACAAACACTGCATCAGTTACACATTATAATCTACTAGCCATCCATTGCTTACAAACTCAGATGAATCGTTTCTCTTTCAAGAAGGTGTACAGAATAAACTCAAGACCTCAAAGTATCATAAGTCCTCTTGGGTTTAAGTGGGATTTCTGTCACGGAGCAGCTCCTCGGTCGCTTTTAAATGGCAGTGCTGGCTAAGATTGCAGTCTGCGCATTTTTGACTATGTTTCAGGTCTGATGCAGTGAAAATGTAAACTATGCATGTGAGAAAGGAGAAAAGAAAATACATTTTTATGTACGCTAAGATATCCAGGTTTAATCGCCCAGCTGAATCTCCTTCCCCTGCCCGGAGCATCTGCTTGACAGCTCCACGAACACAAAATGCTGTTTTTGGCTTTGGCTTTATCAAACGTCCTCTTACAATCAAGTCATTGTTGATCTATCACAAATAAGAAAATTAAATCCATACCTTTTCCTGCGCCCGACTGAGCCTCTTTTGGACGTTTTTGGCAAATATGCCCGTCTTTATTTCAGCCATGGCTGCTAGTGCTCTGAGAGGAGAAAGTCGACGCTTCAGCACCAGGAGAGCGGAGGAGCGCGGAGGGGGAGGAGCGTCATTTAAAGAGACAGTACGCGACACAGCGAGCCCAGACCTACTAAAGTCATACAGGCCATGGATTGTTATTTTTTTATTATTTATTATCTTGTTTTGTCGGGATAACGACTTAATTATCTCGTGATCTAGATATAATAAGTTATTTTTCTCGTGATCACGACATAACAAAAGTGGTTTATCGTTATCACGACTTAATTGTCGTGATCTCGACATAACAAAAGTTGTTCTCTAAGTTACACTACTGCGCCAACAGATGGCACCATAGACCTGAAACTGATGGGGTGCAATTATAGGCTACTGTAAGTACGCATTTGGGACAGAATAATCACCTTCCTCGTGATCTTTATAATTTGTGCAGTATTGTTCATTACTGACATTTAGTTAATAAATAAATGTGAAATGGTTTGAATCATTATGATTATTTTGTCTATCGTTAAATCCTTGCTAGATGCGTAACTCTTCAAAGATTCACCACCGCATGCCTATTCTGTCCAACCCTGATTCTGTCTGCACCAGTTTCTTTATTCGTGCATCTTTGAAGTTGGCCTGCGTGATTTTTAGTTAATAAGCAGTGTTTATCTAGGACTCAATTAAGTATTTGTAATGTGCTTATCTTCCTTATTTGTAAATTTATATTGATAAGAAATTTGATTTATGCAAACTGTAGCCTATAGGATAATTTAATTAAAAGATGTTCTAGTGTTGTAATCTTTTGTATTTTCTACATGTATTTGTGTAAACCACAGACACGCATAAACACTCTTTTCAAACAGCATGCCAAGCTTAACTAACGTAATATCAGTCACCGCATATCCTACATGACTACTAAAAATTATATATATTGTAATTTCAAATAAAAGGAAAATAAATTGAGTTGAATCTCAGCAGCTCTAAAAGATGTTAGAATAGTTCTCTGCCTGTTTCTGCTGTGTTGCTTTATATGAATTAATTAAATATAATGATCAAAAGTGCACAAATTATAGCGATCACGAAGAAGGTCCTTATCCCGTCCCAAACGTGTACAGTAAAGTGGATAAACACCTCATCAGTTATTCATACCTGTCAACCCTCCCGTTTTTCCCGTGATTTTCCCGTATTTTATCATTCTATCCCACTATCATCCCGTTTAAATATTTTCCCCTATTTTTCCCCTGTTTTCATCTTATATATATAAAATCCCACCAGATGTATTTTATATGTTCCAATTTGAGCTTGATAAGTTTGAGTAATTTTGAGTATAAATAATGGTTACCTCTTGGGCTAGTTTAGAACATGCAACCACAATTATTACTGACTGGACAGTTGTCCAGAAAACAATCATCAACACCCTCCACAAGGGTAGCCACAGAAGGTCATTACTGAAAGGGCTGGCTGCTCACAGAGTGCTGTATCAAAATATATTGATAGAAAGTTGACTGGAAGGAAAAAGTGTGGTAGGAAAAGGTGCAAAAGCAACAGGGATGACCACAGCATCTGGAAGACTGTCAGGAAAAGCTGATTCAAGAACTTTAGAGAGCTTCACAAGGGGTGGACGGAAGCTGGAGTCAGTGCATCAAGAGCCACCACGCTCAGACGTCTTCAGGAAAAGAGCTACCAAGCCACTTCTGAAACAGAAAACGCTAAGGAGAAAAAGAACTGGACTGTTGCTCGGTGGGCCAAAGTCCTCCTTTCAGATTAAAGTAAATTTAGCATTTCATTTGGAAATAAAGGTCTGGACTCTGGAGCAAGACTAGAGAGGCACATAATCCAAGCTGCTTGAAGTCCAGTGTGAAGTTTCAGAATGATTTGGGTGCTGTGGCATCTGCTGGTGTTGCTCCATTGTGTTTTATCAAGTCCAAGGTCAATGCAGCCACCGCAGGAGATTTTGGAGCACTTCCATCTCATGACAAGCTTTATGGAGATGCTGATTTCATTTTGCTACAGGACTTTAGTTACTGCCCACAATGTCAAAACCTTAACCTCACAGAGAATCTATGGGGTATTGTGAAGAGGAAGACATCTGACTAACATCTGACTAACAATACAGAGGAGCTAAAGGCTGCTATCAAAGCAACCTGCTTCAATAATGCCTAAGCAGTGCCCCAGGATGATCGCCTCCACGTCACGCTGCATTGAAGCAGTAATTCATGCAAAAGGAGCCCCAATTACAGAGCCCCGCACATGACATGCAAGAAAAAATAAATGAATTGTGCGCACAATTTACTAATTCGTTCCCCCAATGTACTAAAATGTGAACACGATTACTATTGCATTCCCTCGATTTACTATTGGGTTCCCTCGATTTGCTAAATCGTGCACACAAATTAGCAAATCGAGGGAACGAATTAGTAAATCGTGCACACAATTTAGAAATCAAGTGAATGCAATAGTAAATCGAGGGAATGCAATAGTAATCGTGTGCATGTTTTAGTACATTGAGGGAACGAATAAGTAAATCGTGCAAACAATTTATTTATTATATCATGTGCGGGGCTCCGTATCCAATCAAGTATAGAGTGCATAATTAAAACTGCTTTGGAGATCCTGAACATTTCATATTTTATTTTTATTGATCTTTGAGAAAATATTAAAAAATTTTGAGATATTGAATTTTTTTTTCTTCCTAAGCTCTAAGTCATAACCATCATAATTAAAACAAAAAAACTCTTGAAATATTTCAGTTTGTGTGCAATGAATCTAGATTTTATTCTATTTTTAGGTATAAAAAAAAAATCTTAAACAACATAAAATTGTAAATTACATAATTTTAGTAAAAGTCAATTACTGGGAGACTTGAAGGTTTTATTTTAAATCTGCTATGAACATTTGAAAAACAGGTCAAGTTGACCCAGTGGTGGTTCTAGTGAACTGACAATAGCGGAATTACAGTCATTGGGGGCACATTGTGTCACGATCGGGACACAGGAAAACACAGAGAGATATCCAAATGCAGGTATGTCTTTTATTGGGGTAATCCAAATCGTTATCCAGTCCAGGCAGGGGTCAAAACCAAAATAGCCAACGAAACATAAACAGACACTAAACACACGGCAAGAACAAGACTTAGAATAGTCGTGAAAACTACAAGGACTCTGTGACACATACTAAAACATACAGGGTATAAATACACAGGAAAATGACAATGTTAATGGGGAATTAGCTGAGTGCAATGATTAATGACCAGTGACAGGTGAGTGCAATGATTAGACAGAGATCGTGGGGAATGTGGTTCAGGAAGTGACAGACACCGTGGGGAAGGAGTACATCTAGTGGTTAACCAGGGAACATAAAGACACTGTGACACATTGGCTCAGCGGGCGCAATGTGATCATTTTTTTTTTCCAGTGTTCTTAATAATATACATACTACTTTGAAATCATTGCATATACAAAATAATAATAATTTATTTATTCATTTGGATGTTTATTATGAAATTTATAGAAACATAATAAAATTTTAGATCTATTATTATTATCCTATTAAAAATGATAAGTCTCTACAATTCTGAGCTGTGTGCTGTCATCTAGAGGATGAAAAGATATCCTGCACTGCCTTGGCCTGGGCAGATTACTAGTGTCAGATGCCATGGGCTCTATTTTGGTCAGACTATTTTAAGTTTACAATTCAAACACATGTATCTCATTGGTCATGTTGAAGGATAACAAAACAGAAAAATGGCAGACGGCAAACCCACAACTGTTGATGTAAAGTAAACTAGTTTTTTTTTATTCTTAGTCTCCATGGTGGTGATGGGGAATTGCTGTATGTCCACACCATCAGTCAACACTGAAAAAATAGAATTTAAGGAGGATCGGAAATTGATGATTGTAACCAGTGCATGCAACAATTTGGGTCTTAATAAAAAGGACACAAACAGGATTCAGTACTGCACAATGGTGTCTCACCTTTATCACAATGAATCTGGTAATGAAGGGTAAGTTTATGTTTCTTTAAACTGGTGTTTTTCTTATAACAATTCACAAAAACACTGAACACAGTTTACAAGACCTGCGCCATTGTTGCCAGATCTCGCTAGAAAAACGGATACAAAACAAGCAAAAAGCAGACGGTGCGTTTTAGTGTTTCTGAATAGAGTTTTAAAAGATTTCAGATTTATTGTTTTGTACTATGTATTGTTATAAAATCGCATAAAACACAAAGGATAAATAAATTGGCTATTATTGAATTATAATGAATATCAATTATTTTTTAATAATTATATACATTTATAATATATTATAGCCTATTAGATTAATGCTAATATCATAAGCTTTTAAGTGACAAAAATAAATGTATGATGTATGACTATTCTATTATTATGGTAGGCTAAATGCTAACAAGCCCAAATAGGCGACTGTGTAGCCCCAAGAATGCCCAAAAACTTGGAATGAAGGAAAATTTTCTTATGAACATTGAACTGATCAATATGAAAAAACAAGAGTCGATTAAAATAAGAGGACATGGCAACAGTAACTAGCAGCGCGCCGGGAAAACTAAAATTCCCACAATCCTCTATTCACAGGAAGTAACGTATTCGAAGGCTTTCGTCTTGTAATCTTCACATTTTGTAGTCCCTCTATGGCAAGACAGTAAAACCAGGTAAGTTTAATAAAAGCACCTTCAAGTGTTTTGTCTGAGAATGGTTAGTAAACTGATGCGGTTCTATCACTGGTGAGATTGTGGAGTCTGAGTGAAAGCGGAAGTGTTCTAACGTTAACGTTACTTGTTTTCGTTTGTTAGTCGTATTAACTTGTTTCCATTGTGATGTGCAGAAGTGCAGTGTTGTCACCTTCAATCTGTACATTTTATATTTAGTTACATTTATACTTCCCCTCTGCATCAGCCCGCCATGCCGAGATGCAGGTTGGACGTCTCTGCCCATGTGTTGTTATGATTCAGGTGCAATGATGTGCAAAATCTCCAAAGTCACCGAGTCCAAACCATGAACAAAACAGCAAAGTCTACTTGTGATTCTGACCGACAGAGTAAAAAAGTCAAAACGAGTCATGGGTATGCCATAGTACTGATTTCCTTAACGCAAAATATAAGTTGAGAAGTGATAAATGTAGTCAATTTTAACATCTTATATCTAAGCATATATTATTTCATGTTGAATATAACTGATCCTTCTCTTTAGATCGACCCAGGGCACTCAAGGTCAGAAAGCAGATGTGAAGGGCTGTGCAGCTGAAAAAGATGCTTGTTCTCCTGGACCTGAGAGAAGCTCGGAGTCTTCCCACACTATGCAAAAACGTTCTCAAAAGGAGGCCAAATCTACTCGTAGTGACAGTCCTTCATCCCAGCAGCATCTGATGAAGACGTCGCCTGCTGAAGATGAAAAAAGGTATCCTTCCTGTCAATTCATCTCTTTCTGTGCATGCACTATGGCTTTAGATTGTCATACAGTAGGTGCTTTTGGGTTGTGCCACTTTTTACTGAAGCGTTTTTCAAGGCGAAGAAAAAAAACAGTAAATAAAATTAATACTTGTTATTATAATTCTGTGTGTCTGCTATTATTTGAAACTGAAGCTAAACTAAGAGCATCATGTCAAGGGTTAAGACAAAGTAATTTTGGAATACATTTAATTTGCATTTTATTTGCATTTCAAATTTTCCTTTTGGATTTCACAATCACTTTTAGTGATATGCTTCACTCCGCACCAACCATTTTGGGAAGATGGTACTTTTAATAATTAATTACTTCTCTTTAGTACATTTCAGTCAGTTTTAATGAACTAGTTTTACACTGGCAATTCACTATATTGATACCCATTTACCTTTTCCCCAAATTATATTTTTCTGGATTAAATTATAATGGTTAATTTGGTTATTATTATTATGTTTTCATTTTAATATTTCTGCACTCCAAATTGTAATAGCCAAAAAGCATGTCTAATCAGCTGAATTCATACATAAATATTATTTTTATTATTTTTTCTTAGCAATAATATGACCCTGTGACAGGTTTTATTTTTTTCAGAAATGCAAACACTGGAATGAGCCTCACAGCCTTGGGTTTGTATTAAAGGAAACGGCACCATTTAATCACACAGAGGCACTCGGTACATGCAGACGTCATATTCAAATAGCATTCTTTTTGTGCTTCACACTGGTCCACACACTAGCAGACGCTAGTCCATATCACATTTTGATTCATTTTACAGCCCTACTTTTGATTTATTCATCCAAAATTGGCCAAATTCCTGATATTCCATGTTAAATTTAATTTTATGACTGGATTCCATGATTCTGTCTGCATGTTCTGCATCACATAAATCATAGATCCCTATGTATGATATACGTATTTCAACCAAGTGTAGAATGCTTTGATATAAATAAATTTGACTTGCTATGGAGAAAAAGTCACTTGACAAGCAACAACAGTGTTAAGCATTAAAAAACAAAAAAAAACACTTTTCTCATGTGCATCTCTTAATCACAGGCAGCTTTATGTGATGGGCCCTTCTTAAATATATGGTTACGTGACAAATATTATGCACTAGATTAAGGAAGTGACAACTTACTTTGCACCATTTTGCAATGAGTCTTTGTTGTTTCATAGTGATGCGGACCTGTACAGAGACGAAGACGAAATTCAAAAAGAGCTGCAAGACAAGCAGCAGACAGAGTCAGGTAGCGCTCAGTTTTTGAAGAATGTTCAGTGTGTATTGAAATGTTGTAAGAGATTTCCATGAGGTTGTTTTTGCCTGAGCTAAGGGTGTCTTTCTTCCCATCAGTGGCTGCTGGTGAGGCCCAGAGCAGCGTGTCAGCTGCAGAGGATCTTCAGACCTACAGTCAGAGAGAATGGAAAGGCAACACCACAAAAAGTCTGCTAATTCGAAAGGTGAGCCTGCCTCTTTCACACTTCACTGTTTCTTAAGTGTTTCCTTTTCAAAGGGCATTGCTCACACATGCTTCTTTTTTAGGGATATGAAACAATAGCCAGTGAGTTCAAGCTGCGCAGAGTAAGAGGTGATAACTATTGTGCGTTAAGAGCAACGCTCTTCCAGGTGCTCAGCCAGTCAAAACAGCTTCCTGCCTGGCTACGTGACTCTGACATTCGCGAGGTAATTTAGCCTTATTGTGCTTCAAGACATCCTCACTGATTCTGTACTTGCCCAAAGCAGCATGACTTGATCATTATATTTGACATATCAATATAGAATGTTATTATGTGTTAAATTAATGTAATGCATTGTAAATGTCCCATAATAGTGGCCAAAAGAAACTCCGTCTGATCAGGATTTTATTAAGGAGTGGAAGTTTCCATTTGAAACTAGTAAGAGCAAAGTGCGGCATCTTGAACAATGTCTGGAGCGACTGAAGCAAAGGGTAACATATATTTTATTTTTTATTAATTGTTTATGTATGAATATCTATATACATAACCGATCAAAAGGTTTGGGGGAAAATGTTTTAAATGTTTTTTAAAGGCATCTCTAATGCTCACCAGTGCTGCATCTATTTGATCAGAAATGCAATATTGTGAAATTGTATTATTGTTTAAAATATACTTAAAATATTTTGTCCTTACTGTCTATATTGATCAATTTAATGCATCCTTTCATAATAAAGGTATTAGTTTCTTTAAGAAAAGTTTATTTATTGCATACTTAACTGTACTTGCTGGCAATATTTTATTGTTTTATCTATAGTGGGAAGAGAGTGTCCAGTGCAGAAGTCTTGAGGAGAGGGAGCGTTTGTGCCAGGAGGTGTTCAGAGGTCATGATGAGGAGTATGAGCTTCTGGAAGCGCTCAAGTTCTTGATGCTGAGGACTGCCATTCATTTGCACTCCGATATGGAGAAGGGCTCTGATGTACCCGAGTTCTGCTGGCTCCTCTTTGCTCGTGACTCATCCAGATGCCCTAAGACGTTCTTCACCAACCACCTCAGACACGTAGGCTTCAGTGGTGGGCTGGAACAGGTAAGTGCAGTTAAAAATAAAAATGTTTACAAAAAATCTTTAGCTTTGTTTATTTATGGACCAATCATGTACATATATTTAACTTCTAGCTTATAATATCTACTGTTGATTCATTTGATTGCAGTGTTTCAGTGGTTGAATATTATATGAAGGAACCTCTCCTGATGATATAATGTTGTATAGGTGGAGATGTGCCTCCTGGGTTATTCCCTTCAGCAGACGATGCAGGTTGTTCGGCTGTACAAGTGTGAAACTGAAGAGTTTATTATATACTACCCAAACGACCACAAGAAGGACTGGCCTACTCTATGCTTGCTTACAGAAGATGACAGACACTACAATGTACTCGTCTCCCAAAATTCCTCCAAATTTGATGAATATGGTAGGCCAAAGTGGAATCTACCTTCAGATGGACAACCGAGTAAAACAACACGTCTTTAAAGAGTAAATGGCAATCACACACAATCTACCGAACTCAGGAGTTACAATCCTTCATGTTTTCCACATAGCTGTTCTTGAGTTTATGATTTGGGATGTTTTTTCTTTCAGTTTATAATTCTTATAAATGTAAAGATTTGCTTATCCTTATTCTGCTACCTATGTAATTTTAGAATAGAAAGATTAAATTGTATGCATTTCTAAATAAATGATGTGCAATAGTTTTATGAGACACAGCTGTAACTCCAGCTAGGATGGAGGATAATACTTTTTTGATTAGTTGATTATGAAATTAGTTGATTGTGAAATGATTAGTTTACAAGGTTAATTATTTCTTTGCTTATTGCAATAAATTTAAACTTTAAATCTAGACTTGCTCTTCTAATTTTCTAGATTTTGTAGGTGTTAATTTAGCTAGTTTATTGTGCCATTCAGGATGAGATCTTGGTGTCCTTTCACTGGTTTCAGTATCTTCTTGTATTGTCTTTTTCAGATGTCGTCATTTTAATAGTCTGTAATTTATTACTTTGCTGAGCAATTTACACAGCGTGGGTAGGAAATGAGAAACTGGCACAGCTCAATAATTCATACAGCATCTGATGAAGCATGCAGCACTACACCAGACCGCCTCCATCTCAGATTAACTGTTCACTAAAACTTTTTAATTAAATTTTATGATGAAGGAGTAAAGAAATGCCAGAAGAGATGTTTCAGAAGTTTCGGAATGCATGAATCGGTTAAAGGTTCAGTTTTGGTAGGTGTAATAGCCAAACCAACTTCAATTAATCTTGTATGGTTTACATTGCATTGTGACCAAAAAAAATAAAATAAAAAATCTGCATTAGAAGATCTAAAAATATATCTATTTTGGTACGTATTTTACTAGCACCTTTTTATGCTTCTGACTGACCAAGTTGTTCTGTGCTTAAAAAAAGGAATAGCTTTAAAATCAGTCCTGTTATTAATGGGTAACCAATTCAAATCTACGGTTCGTTCTCTGTAGTTGCAGCATTTTGTACCAAATGTAGTTTATCACTGCAGTTCTTATAGGCAATCCATTTTAAAATAAAAAAATTAAAGCAAGAGATAATAAAGGCATGAATCAATATGTTTGCATCATCCTGTGAAATAAAAATCTGAATCAAGCAATATTTCTAAAATAGATAAAGTGGGACTTGGTAAAAAATGTGAAATTGAAATTAATGTGAAAAGTGAAATTTAAAACTAATTATCTATAATGACAGCAATAAAAAAAAAATGATAGCCTCTAGTCCAGTAGATATTTTCTTTACAGTAATTTCTTGTTCTCATTATTTGTACTAACAAATTTTTATTCATTATGCTATGTGACTTCAATTTGACTTTTTAACAAAGTTGCAAATTATGAAACAAACCAAGTGTGTTAATGTTTAATTAACCATGATTTGTTATATGATTCCAGATATTTTAAAAAATGTTTGTTCTTCAATAATAATACAAAAATAGTTATTAAGAGGGGAAAATATTATTTTATTATAATTTAAATAATAATAATTGTATTATTTATAATTTGAAGCCATCCTGTGGACCCTTTTCTGAGATTTCTGACACCCCAATGGACCCTGGGCTCCCTGGTTGAGAGCTGTTCATTATAAATCTAATTAATACACATGGCGCACAAAAAGAGCTGTCAGTCAAAGTGACATCCTCTGTCACGCAAAATCCTGTACGGTTGTCCTCTTTGGGTGAACGGTCCCTTTAATTGTCAGTCCGTCTCACGAGACTTGTGTGCTCCGCAGCCCCGCCTGCTGGCCGACAAATAAGATGTTGTTCGGTTTTCACTTTAAGTTTCACGAAAGCCACTTAAATTTCGTCTAAAGTTTGAGTCTCATTTTGTTATTTTATTTATTTTGTTATAACATATATTTTGTTAACATTCATATCAAATGAACGTGTATGCCTTATACGCATGGAAGATAAGGACGGAGACGGCTATTTGATCTCCCTGCCCCGTGCGCATCCCTCCAAGCAATCTTTTCTCTGAGAATGATCTCTATTTTAGACATCTGGGTGTTCAGCAGTGTGTTTCTGTTTTTTTTTTTGCACGCAGTAGGTGACGTTCAGAATAGGAGGGGCTTTTACGCGCCGATCGTCCCCCACGTGTTGTTAAGGAAGGATGATGATTTAAGAACAGTTAACCGAGTGGTCATCTACAGCAGAATAGTGCCAGGCCCAGCGACTCCACGCATACGGCTTTATACCTGTACCGTTCTTAATTGATAATTATATGTTGATTATATGTATTTATTTATTTTCCTCCCCACTGATGGGTGAACAATGGAGAAGCCGTCCGTGGAAATTTCTGGTGACCCTCCTATTTTCCCTTGCACCAGATCATTGTTTATGATGCTGTTGTTGTGTAGGAGGGCAGGGACGGACCTGATCTCGGTGGATTTCTGCTAGAAAACACTCAGAACTCGACGGGCTGTGACCGGCCTCGCATCCTTCCAGATCCGAGCAGCTGATGTTGGCGGTGCTGACGCTCTCCTCCCGGCGATCATGGTGAAAATCCCGGCGCTCACGCACTACTGGCCTCTCATCCGATTCCTGGTGCCTCTGGCCATAACCAACATAGCCATCGACCTCGGCGAACAGGCAAGTGTGAATGTGTGTTAAATACAGCGCATCATGACGGTTGTGATTTGTGATTGGTTGTGTTTCTTTGGAGCTGGACACTGCAGCAGTGGCATCCCTCATCCATACGTGCTCCTCGCTATAAGAGCTCTGTGGCTTGCAAACTTGTGTTGGGTTTTATTTCTTAAGGAATCGGTGAAACGGCGGCCGTTGGTAAACAAGGCATCATCACAAACAACATGACCCGATCAGCTGTGTGTGTTCGTCAACAGCTGGCCATACAGCGCATCCAGTAACATGTGTCACACCAAACAATGCGAAAGCAATCTGAGATGAATGTGCACTTTTGGATGGGCTGATTTTGTTGTTACCTCTGCGTGAACTGGCCTTGTTTTTGTCAATCATTAACGAATGTTTTGCTCTTACAGTAGTTTTTATAACAGTCATTGCATGTCTGAAATGGATTGGCTACAAAGACAAATATTTTTTGTTATGTTAAACTCATAGTTGTGATTTATAAAAAAAAAAAAACATTCAGAGAAAGACTGTAATCTTTTTGAGTAAGCGATGATTTCCGATATTCACTTTTTTTGTTAAATCGGTTATCTGTTTCTTCGATATTAGGTGGACAAATAAATGAATACGTTCATATAATAATGTATTGTTAGGATAAATATACAACTTTTAAAATAAAGTAATTTATTCTTCACCATGAAATGTGTAACTCAATTACATAATAATAATCCATATATTAATATTGTTTTATTTTTGTGGTATTATAATAAGATATTTTTTGGTGTCAAAAGCAAAAACAAAACTTTCAGACTGGTTTTAAATATTGGTTATTAAAAAATATTGGTTGCACTTTATTTTAAGGTCCAATTCTTGCTATTAACAAACCATTAACTATGACGTAATAAGCTGTTTATTAAGAAACAGAGAAAAAATAGAGACACAATTAGCGTAGCTTCTGTTCCAACAAAAATGAGTTTTTCAACCCAAGCTAAGGAATAATAATGTACATTTGATCAGATATAACTGCAGTACAAGATTATGAGATGCATTATTTGAATGCTTGGCCAAAGAGATGTGTAAAATTAAATAAAAATGTAAAATTTGAATATTTCAAAATTAGAATGGATTTGATGGACACAACTCACTATACTGAAGAATTCATTGAAGAAAACATTGCCATTCGATTTTTGTTAGATATAAATTCATTTTTCAGAATCACTAATGGCATACAGAAGAAATGTGAGCCGGAACCCTAAGAGCCCGTCTGCCCACAGTAACAGACAATCATTATCTCACTACACATTGTTCTTAGGCGTTGAAGATGAAGTCACAGACAAAGAGTCAGAGTCAGAAGAAGGCAGCAGATAAAGAGAAAAACCCTCCATTCACACATCCTTTGACTTTATCTCTTATTGTACATGTCTTGCTCCTCCTATCAATTCAGTGACTGACTAGCTACTGTTGTATCATTCAAATGAAATCTTCATTTAAACATAATCATTATTCTCCTGCAACAAGTATTACATAACGGTGCCACCATGTTAGAGTCAAGGTCAGGGCAGAAAAGTTTATTCATTAGTGCAATAACACCCACAGCTGTAGAGCGAGTAGCACATCTCAGCATTTTCTAACAGGTTTGACATCTGACACATTGCCACATCACCTTCTCATGGTTTGATGGGGATATATTCTGACATGTGACAATAAAGCTGTAAAATTGTTCATAATACAGTTAGTCATCATTGAGATGATTTCTAGTTACTGTAGCTCCACATTATTCAAGATTACAAGGGCCGTTTCTGATTACAGTTTACAGGTGTTTCTCTCAAGAAAGGTCCATGAATGAATGTCTTCCTCTTTCTGCTTGACACTTTTGGTTAGTCATGTTTAGAAATCTGACACATGGTGCACTGTGACACTGTGAAGTTTGTATTTTCACAGACGTGTCTTTAAAGACAAACACTTTTAAGAGTAAATTCTGGGTTAGTGGTCCAACATAGCAACATAGCAAGCTGGATCTTTTGCTAGGGGCCTTGCCATAAGAAGCATTTAGTCAGTTGATACAGGGGTAGTGTTGTATATCTTG
Organism: Carassius gibelio; assembly: GCF_023724105.1. Lineage (NCBI taxonomy): Eukaryota > Metazoa > Chordata > Actinopteri > Cypriniformes > Cyprinidae > Carassius > Carassius gibelio. Next base: position 19,682,659 of record NC_068397.1, read on the forward strand.
GGAATAGAACCCTCTTTTGTGTAGAGGAATGTTTCATCCCTAAACATCAGAAATTAGATTGTTTTAGACAAAACCTTAATCTAGATTTAGTGTGGATTCATTTTCTAGATTCATTTAGATTTAGAAGAGGGTAATCTATATCTAGGTTTGTCTGCATTTTTTTAATCACTCTACTAAACCTGTCTTGTACAATGCTTAAAAAAAGCATTTTCTAACTTCTCTCTTCCTCTACAGGCTTTGAACAGGGGTATTGCGACAGTTAAAGAGGATGCAGTAGAAATGCTGGCCAGCTATGGTCTGGCCTACTCTCTCATGAAGTTCTTCACTGGCCCTATGAGCGATTTCAAGAACGTAGGGCTGGTGTTTGTCAACAGCAAACGGGACAGAACCAAGGCAGTCCTCTGTATGGTCACCGCAGGAGCCGTGGCTATCATTTTCCACACTCTTATTGGTCAGTCTGCCAGTTTATTATTTCCTCACATATGCCTCTGGTCTTGCATGACTAGTTTGTACTAAAAGTACAGGGAATATCACTTTGTTTTTCACTTTTCCAAACAAACGTGTCATGATTGTGGACTTTGTAAGCAATGTTATGACTGGAGAAGAACCTCCTTTTAGCTCAAGTGGTCTGAATCACTCAGAACCCACTTATCTTTTCAGATGTAGCCATTCTCTGGGGAAAAAAAACCTCATTACACAAAAGAACATTTGATTCCAAGCACGGTTTCATCCGCTGTGTTGACGGAAGGGCTTCTTTGCCAGGTTACTACATGCCTGTTCTGTGTACTCTGTGAACGGAGAGGCGTCTCTCAAACAAACTCTATTCAACCTCACAGGGGTAGCTCGCCATTTATTTCTGGAATTGTGTTCACTCTCTATGATTATATTGTCATTAAACAAATTGTGCAAAATGCTGCACTCCTACTCAGCAGGAAATAAGTTCTGCCACCCATATTTAGCAAATTACAAATACTTAAGTTTGTGGGATGTGGTTAAAAAGGGCTTAGTCATCATGAAACCGTGTATTTATAGAATCCAATCCAAAAATTAGTTTGAAGAATAAAGGATAGTTACCTTGAATTTGTCAGTTTCTCTAGCTCAAATACATTTGCATTTACACAAATAGCCATTTACATACGAAGCCAGAAATCAGAGCCATTTCCAGCCACTCAGCAGTACCCATATGGCAGTTACTGCTATGAGTACATGGAGAAAAAATGTGACCCTGAGGGATACAGGATACAAGCCAGCACCATCTTGGAAGAAGGCATGGATTTTTTAACTACTAAGCCACCACCTGTCCGCCATACGTAATGATGTGCTTTTAAATGAAGAAGTTATGGTGTGTTAGCATAACATGGACAATCTCCATCATCTTGAGTGTGGTTTCAGTCAGATTATGGTCGTTTGCGCAGCCGGAGAGTTTGGAAGAGCTGTGTCATCCATCTGTGGTTCACGTCACCACACACATTCCTGAGAAAAGTGGGAAAAAACTGGAGAAATGGGAGACACCAGACCTTCATAATATTATATTATATTATATTATATTATATTTAGTGCTGTCAAATGATTAATCGTGATTAATCGCATCCAAAATAAACGTTTTTGTTTACATAGTACGTGTGTGTAATGTGTATATTTATTATATGTAAATACACACACATGCATGTGTTTATTTAACAAAAATATGTTATGTTTATATAATAAATATGTTTATATTTAATATAAATTATATGAATATAAATATATACAAGTAAATATTTTTTAAATGTATACTGTATGTGTGTATTTATATATGCATAATAAATATACACATTGCACACACACTTATACCATGTAAACAAAACTAATCATTTTGACAGCACTAATTATTTATTATATTATGTTTCTCTGTCCTTGCATGTTATTTGTGCCAGTTTTTGGAGTAAAGCCATCATGTTGAATATTAAGTTTATAATAATATTGACTATAATGCATATTAATCTTGTACTGACTTTTTCTTGTTTAGCCTACACAAATCTGGGCTATTACATCATTAACAAACTGCATCATGTGGATGAGTCTGTGGGGAGTAAGACCCGGAAGGCGTTTCTCTATCTGGCTGCTTTTCCTTTACTTGACGCCATGGTGAGTGTATCGTGATGTCTCCACCCTGGATATTTAGCTGTAATGTCGTAATGTGCTCTCGCTCTGGCCGTCAGATCTGGTTCGCCTGCCTGGCACAGATGGCAGAGAGTATGTGTGTGTAAGCGTGGGTGGGAAGGCCAGGCTTCAGAGCCTTTTCAGATCTGGAACCCATCAAGCTCCTTTGGGTGAATAACAGCCCCCGCAAACATCCTGTGCCTTTCAATGGAGCCTCAGCTGCAGCAGTGTTTTGTTTGAGAGAGCGGACCCAGTTATCAGGGTGTCCATGACCCCTAGGGGAAGAAATGTGGCACTGCAGGGGGCTTACCAATGATTGCTTGTTTTTTAATTTTATTTATCAAATAACAAATGGAAATTTATGTTAAAGAAAAATATAGTATTAACAAAACTAAAATGAAGAGGCTAAAGTTCTGCAAAATTTCCTAAGAATCAATCAATCCACAGAAATATTAATCTTGTTTAGAACTAGCAATATATGAGCAGCATATTGGAATGATTTCTGAAGGATCATGTGACACTGAAGACTGAGTAATGACTGCTAAAGATTCTGCTTTTCAATCACAGGAATAAATGACATTTTATACCTTTTGTTTTTTTTTTTTTTACATGCTGTTGTTATTGAATTTTTCATCTAATTAATGCAATAAAAAATCCAAACCAAGACATTTGAACATTGATTTATACTGTAATATAAAACTCATGAATAATGCGGGGCCCAGAAACTTTAGCAGCGCCCTTGTATAGGACTCAAAAACATCCATAATTTAATATAATATTAAATGAATATTAATGTTCCATCTTTCTCTATCCATTAGCAGGATTAGCATATTGTATCTGTGGTTTCAGGCCTGGACTCATGCTGGAATCCTTCTGAAGCACAAGCACAGTTTCCTGGTGGGATGTGCGTCTATTTCTGATGTTGTTGCACAGGTATGTTTCAGATGCATCAAATCAACATGTCATTGCTTGATTTATTATGTCTTCTTACACTCTTTTTCTGTATTGATGTGTTTATAAGAATGTGAATGTGGTTGTGTATTGAAGGCGAAGATAATGGGTTATGTGTCTGTGTTTATCATAGTGGTGGTGTAATTTGTTTTTATTAATGATGTTTTTGGGTGTGAATTAATAATAGAGTCTGTATGTGTCACAAGAATGGCTATATTTATCACTGTCATTGTAATCAGGTTACACGGTTGTCTCTCTCTCTCTCTCTCTCTCTAGATTGTGTTTGTCGCTATTTTGCTTCACAGTCACCTGGAGTGTGTGGAGCCCTTGTTGATCCCAATCCTCTCTCTGTATATGGGCGCTTTGGTACGCTTCACTATTGTTGGTTTGGGTTACTACAGGAAGATTCATGACAACATCCCAGAATCCAGTGGGCCTGAGGTTGGGGTATGTCCATTGACTCTGTTTACACCAGTTCAACTAAAGGGTATTTTACTATGCAAATCTGTCACTGTTGACCTGCTCAGTTCGGTATCACAGCTACACTGCTCAGTTTATTGCTTTTCTGTATTAATTTCTCCTTGCTCTGCCCCATCAAACCTGTGAGAATCCTAAAACTGTGCTATATAGTGAAACCCGTTCTTTGTAATAGGGTGATGCCACTATTAAAAAGATGCTAAGCTTTTGGTGGCCGTTGGCTCTCATCCTGGCTACGCAGCGGATTAGCAGACCCATCGTCAACCTGTTTGTGTCACGGGATCTGAAAGGAAGCATAGCTGCCACAGAGGTTAGTGTGTCCCATGGCAAGAACACGCATGCTTTTACAATATTTACCTATCAAATCATAGTCACTGTCATTATTTTCAGTAATTTAGATACAGTGTTTGTGTGAATATTTATCTAATATTTAAATTTAGCAATACATTCACAGTGAAATTCAGCTTCTCTTATCTGAAATAAAATTAAGTAGTAAAATGACTAAAAATAACAATGAGATAAAAACAATTAAAGCTAATTAGAAATGTAAAAAAAAAAAAATAGAATAAATCATCTATTTAAATAACAAAAAAATAAAAGCTAATTTAAAATAATAATAAAAAACTATATTACTATAAAAAAAATAATACATAAGTAACTCATTTTACCTTAATATACTTTTAAACTAAGTTTATAACTATAATGACAAAACAAGCATTTAATATCAGTTTAGTTGTTTGGTGCCTAGATGTCAGAAATATTTTACGTCACTCAGCTTCTCTACAATAGAAACATTCATTAGAAACAGATGAAATTGTGGGTGTTTAATGTTCCCATCATCTCACCCTTGTTTTCCAGGCTGTGGCAGTTCTCACAGCAACATATCCAGTGGGTCATATGCCGTATGGATGGCTCACTGAACTCAGAGCTGTTTACCCTGCATTTGACAAGGTAGATGTTGTTTTACCTTAAACTAACACTTTTTTAATCCTTAATCATACAGTTCTCTGAATGCTTAATACTAATCATCCCCCGCATGTATACTTAAGTTAAAATGACAGCTTTCCATCTTCTCCTCCCAGTGCCTGAACATCAGGAAAACGAGTCAGTGTGGTTTATTTGCTTTTTATTTATACCACACGGTCTAATTTTGTCTCTTACCATTAAGGTATGACATCATTAGTTTATATCTTCCACCTTTTCTGTGTGCTAATAGTGCAGTGTCTATTATCTTGTTCTACTTCATGACAAAGCAATTCTTTTTTTGGGTAAATAGAGTGGGTTTGTGGAGACAGAGCTGCAGTCCCAGAGACTGTAATTAAAAAAGGTGCACAGTAGGGTGTGGTTATTTATGAATGTTTCAGCGGGATACACAATTAGGAAGTCCTCAGGAAGTGAGGGGACGTTCTGTGGCCACAGGTGTCTGGCCAACTGTAGTTAATCATTTTACGGATGAAGATGATGTATATTACCGTTCAAAAGTTTGGGGTCTGATATATATTTTTAATGCTTTAGAAAGAAGGGTCTTATACTCACCAAGGCTGCATTTATTTGATCAAAAATATAGTGAAAACTGTAATATGTAACATTTCTATTTTAAAAATGAAATTTATTCCTGTGATGCTAAAAGCCCTCATTACTCCAGTCTTCATTGTTATGGAAGCATATGGGTAGCATTATTCAATTTGGGATGTAATATGCAAAATGACAATGTAATATGTAAAATGGCAATGCATTTCTGTATTTACATTTACATTTTCCAATACATTTGTGCAACGTTTGGTGCAAAATGAAAACGAAAATTAAATTACATAATTTTCATTTGCCATTTCCTACACCAGTTTTAATATGTAAAATGAATATTAATTTTAACGCTTTATAAGTTGCAAAATTAAAATGAAAATGTATTACAGAAATGATTATATATCTCTAACATGTTCAAGCAAAAACTGTGGCAAAATGATCATTTAAATGCTATTTTTCTTAAATGCATTAACACTCACAGTCAAGACACTTACGATTGCATTTTCATTCAATGTCCCGCAATGAATGTAGCAAAATTCAATGTGCACATTGAAAATGCATTCCGAGCCGATCACATCTCCGCCCCCTCCCGCCCTGTCAATCACTGCGTGAACAAGGCGGGGCTTACAGAAGGTCAGAGACTCACATCTCAAGAAGAGGATTCAAGTGAGAGAACATGGACAAGACAGTTGGTCCGTGTATGTTTTGATGATTTCGGTTTATGGCTTCAATATTTCATTCGCACTTGTGGGTGCGGAGCTGAAACGCTGCTTTTATCTGATTGGTCGAATCGCTCCGCCTTCAGCTCGGTCTTGTCATTCTTTCAGGCAGAATAAGAGTCAGTGCGAGTGAAGCACTGTAATGTCTGAAATTACGCTCACTGTTAATTAGCATAATATTTGAATCAGATGTAGCTGGGCACATAATTCGTGCTGCTGAGACCTGCAAATTATTTCTAGGTTGTAGTATTGTATGAATATTGTCCCACTGATAAATACAGTGCAAATAGTTCTGTCCCTTTGGATAACAGTGAAGTGGAAATAAAAATCAATAATAGACTGAACAGTTCCATGTCTGTAACATTTACCACTCTCATCTTTTAAGTCATAAGGCACTAGGTATGTGTGTGTGTGACATTAATAAATAATTGTAAAAAATAATATAGTTAAATTTCTAAATAAAAATAGTAAAATTATCTCTATGCTGCTCAGTGCTCCTGTAGCCTACCCCAGAGCGCCCTCTCGCGGCTGTAGACGGTAATGTTTCTCTTGGTCCTGAATAAATGCAACTTACAGTCCAGTGCGACTTATATATGTTTTTTTCCTCGTCATGGCGTATTTTTGGACTGATGTAACTTATACCGAAAAATACAGTTAACATTATTATTATTATTTATTATGAGAGTAATTGGCCCAGACTAGAACTTAAAATGTTTCACCCAATTCAGCTCAGATCTTCAGACTCGTCCGACTCGTGTTGCTTGTATAACTGGCCAGACTTACCTTCCCAAAAAAATCCTATTTAATTTTATTTCATATATTTAACTATATTTATTTCCACTTCACTGTTATCCAAGGAGACAGAACTATTTGCACTGTATTTATCAGTGGGAAAATATTCACACAATAATTTAACGGGGTCTCTTGCAGGTCTCAGCAGCACAAATTATGTGCCCAGCTACATCTGATTAAAATATTATGCTAATTAACAGTGAGCGGTGGTTTCAGACATTACAGTGCTTCACTCGCACTGATTCTTATTCTTGTCTGAAAGAATAAAAAGACGGAGCTGAAGGCGGAGCGATTCGACCAATCAGATGAAAGCAGCGTTTCAGCTCCGCCCACAAGTGCGAATGAAATATTGATGCCATAAACCGAAATGATCAAAACGTACACGGACCATCTGTCTTGTCCATTTTCTCTCAGTTGAGTCTCTGACCTTCTGTAAGCCCCGCCTTGTTCACGCAGTGATTGACAGGGCGGGAGGGGGCGGACACGTGATCGGCTCGAAATGCATTTTCAATGTGCACTTTGAGTTTTGCTACATTCATTGCGGGACACCGAATGAAAATGCAATCGTAAGTGTCTTGACTGTGAGTGTTAATGCATTTAAGAAAAATAGCATTTAAATGATCATTTTGCCACAGTTTTTGCTTTAACATGTTAGACATATCTAATCATTTCTGTAATACATTTTCATTTTAATTTTGCAACTTATAAAGCGTTAAAATTAGTATTTATTTTACATATTAAAACTGGTGTAGAAAATGGCAAATTAAACTTATGTAATTTAATTTTCATTTTCATTTTGCACCAAACGTTGCACAAATGTATTGGAAAATGTAAATGTAAATACAGAAATGCATTGCCATTTTACATATTGCATTGTCATTTTGCATATTACATCCCAAATTGAATAATGCTACCCATATGCTTCCATACATTGTCACATGATCCTCACAAATCATTGTAATATGCTAATTTGACGCTCAAGAAAGATTTATTATTATTATTATTATCAATGTTGAAAAACTTTGTGCTGCATTTATTCAGGATTGAGGAACAACATTTTATATATATATATATATATATATATATATATATATATATATATATATAATATTTATTTATTTATTATATATATATATATATATATATATATATATATATATAAAATATATAATTAAAAATTTATAAATATATAATATATTAAAAAAACAAATTTTTTACTGTCACTTTTGATCAGTTTAATGCATCCTTGCTGAATAAGAGTATTGCTTTCTTTAAAAAAACATTTTTTTATGATATGCAGATTCTAAATGATTCTCAAAACTTATCCTGAAGAAGAAATTAACTTCTTTCTTGACATCTGCTGTTTGTGTTTGTTCTTCTCTTCCAGAATAACCCAAGCAACAAGCTGGCCAACAGTGGTACAGTCGTGACAAAGTCCCACATCAAGCGCTTCACTTTTGTTTGTTTGGCTCTTTCTATAACGGTAAGTTCATCCACATTCTCCTCTGTCTCCATCTGGCTTCAATCACACTTCTTTCATCCTTTGCTAACAGCAGTTACTGAAGTTCAGCGAGTTCAAAGGGGCTGTAGGAGTTTATTGTGACCGTGGGATGTGGTTATATTCTTTGTTTAGCCAGTCGGGAGGAGGAGATATCTATCTACATTTACATTTACATTTATTCATTTGGCAGACGCGTTTATCCAAAGCAACTTATAGCTGAGGAACATAACAGGTGATTTAAGTCATAGCAGCCCATATATGAAAAGCAAGAAGATAAAAGCATGCTGTACTACTTTTGGTTTAAATCTTAATTTGTGACCATTAACAACATATGTTCCATACATTAAATTAATATGGGTAGTATGAGTGCTGTTGCTTAAGTCCCACTTACAACTTCTTTCTTAGGTCTACATGTATAGAATTGAAACCCACACTAGCTTAATCTGTACACACTTATATTACCTTATACATAAATATACATAAATCCAAAGGCTCTTATTCAGCTACTTGAACACGTTGTTGTAAAGCCATAAGGAGCACATTAGGATAGTGTGTCTTGTAATTGCGAGTGCTTTTAGAGTCAGACTAAATGATTAATTGATGCGCTCTTCCTCAGTAACAGGGTCAGACCTTCCCTTCCTGACCTAGATTAAAGCCTTCATGGTATTACACTACAGCTATCATTTTTATGCCATAATTTCACCTCTCTGACAGCGATCTGGAGGAAGAATTATGATTGTATGAGTCCGTGTCTCTCTTCTGTTTACTCTTACATAAACACTATATAGTTTTGCCCAGATGTTCTCCTCTTCAATAAAATGTTGCATGAATGCATTGCCTTGGATGAATACTGTGGTTTCTTTGCTTTTAATGAGTCACTCAAAGGCATAGAGATTCTGTGTTAACATTTTGCTTTGGAAAAGCTAGAAACACTTAGAACATGATTGTAAATGATGTATCATTGATGGTTGGTTTGTGTTATTGATGTTAAGAGGTTCTTGTCTGGTCATGCGTATCTGTGCACACACTTCTCATTCCAGTGCTGTTAGCCATATTTCAGAGGCGTTTCTCCACTCAGTCACTGTAGATATAATCAGTTATGAGTGTAAATGATAGTGTTTTGATAGCTCTGTGAGCAGGGTGAGTATAATGTTTGCTCACATGTGATCTGACCCTAAAATCAACATGTTTACTATGATATTATATTCTACTAGGTAACCAGAAAAACCAACGTTCCATTTCATAGAAAGAAAAAAAACAGAATAGCATATTTTTGTTCACCCCGTTTCTTGTTAACTGCATTATATTTTACTCTGATTTATTTGACTTGACTTTTACTGTGTTTGGATGGCTCCGTTCAGGTAGTGTGTCTGTCTCTGTGCAGCTCTGCTCTGTGGTGTTCTGGGCACCACACATTTCTGAGAGGATCCTGGTCGACATCATTGGCGTAGATCATGCCTTTGCGGAGCTGTGTGTCGTCCCATTACGAATTTTCTCCTTCTTTCCCATTCCAGGTATTGCACGTTAAGTCAATTTGCATGAAAACAAACATTCTTTATTATTTTGGGGGGGGGGGCATATGTACTGTATACTTATTTTAGCATCTGGTAGAAAGTACATAGAAAGTACAGTTTAAAAAAAAACTAAATATTACAACACTCTTAATGGATTTAGAAAAGTAAATGTACAGTAACAAAATACAGTAATGTTTATTTAAAACGTATAGATTTTTTTATTTTAATATTTTGAAATGTAATTTATTGCTGTGCTGGCAAAGCTGAGTGTTTAGAATTATTACTCCAGTTTTCAGTGTCACATAATCTTTCAGAAATCATTATAATATGCTGATTTGATGTTCAAGAGTCATTTCTTCTTCTTATTGATGTTTAAAAAGTTGTGCTGCTTAATATTTGAACGGAAATTGTGATTCTTTTATTTATTTTTTTGTTAAATATACATTTTTGTAGCATTTTACATGTGCGTTTTGAACAGTAGTCTAAATTGAACTTTGTGAATGTCCCATGTTCACATTCTGTGTGGAAATCTGCGGCCCTTTCTGCAAAGTTCTGTAGCTGCACATTCTCTGAGGGCTTCTCATGACAAACAAAACAGATGTTTCAAGGTCTCATGCAGTGCATTATCAAATGGACAGATGGTCTTAGGGTGACTGGTTGCTCTTTGAAAATGCTTTTTGAAAAGCCAAAGGTCAAAGGTCAAGAGTGGTCATGCTTCAGTTACAATTCCTCAAGCCTAGAGAAACTGAGAGCGAAAGAACCACAATGAAGCTCAAAGTACCATCCAATCTAATTGCACTTCTTTTTTATGATATAACCATACTGATAGCAATGAGTGACGTAGAACATGTTTTCACATGATTGCTTGAGACCAGTTTTGCGTGCACTGTTTTCATCCTCAGTGACAATTCGCTCTCACCTGACTGGTTGGCTCATGACCCTGAAGAAGACCTTTGTCCTGGCGCCCAGCTCTGTCCTCCGCATCATTGTCCTCATTAGCAGTCTCATAGTGCTGCCTTACATGGGGTAAGTGTGTTGTGCTTGATGTACTCACATAAAAAACATATAGGACACTAGTCGTTGTACTTCAGTGCATCAGACTGTATAATATAATCTGTTAGACTGAATTTAAAAGCTTTCTGCACTTCAATTTGTGCAGGGTACATGGAGCCACACTTGGTGTTGGATCCCTGCTGGCTGGTTTCCTCGGGGAGTCTACTATGGTTGCAATCGCAGCATGCTATGTCTACCGAAAACAGGTGCGATAACACAGTAGCCTGAAGGTTTTTTCTTATGATAAAACTGCTTTGTGTTTAATGTGAATACAACAAAAGGGCATTCACAATTCAATCAGACACCTTTTAACAATACATCAGTATGATGCTGTGAATCTACAAACATGTTCATTTCAATAGTATATTGTATATTTTAAGCATACGCACATACAGGAGAGTGAGGGTAGTTATTTAAATTTCAGTTACATAAATGTGCTTTCTCTAGCAGGGTTTTTTTTTTTTTTTTTTTTTTTATATCGGTTTCAAAGTTCAGTATTTCAGTCTTCCAAACTAAACTTTTTTTTTTTTTAATGCAATAAAACAGACTGATATGTAAGGCAAGGGTCAACTATATCACAAAGGTAGATTTTATTAACCTAAATGTTGAACTGTGTACTAAGAACGAAGGTTTTTTACCTCCATATATTTCAGTTTCAGACAAAAAAAAAATTATATTTTTGTGGGGGCAGATTTTCATATAATTTAATTGCTGTAATTTGATGCAATTCATTAAATAGTGTAGCTGTCTGTCTGTTAAAGTAATGGTTTTATGTTTTTATACACTACTGTTCAAAAATTTGGGGTTAGTTTTATTCTTTTTTTTAAGAAATGTATAGATTTATTGGATAATACATGACAGTAAGGATGATGTTACAAAAGATTTATATTTCAAGAAATGCTGTCCTTTTGAAGATTATACTCATGCAAAAATCAAGAAAAAATGTTTGACATTTTCTAGTTTTCAACATTGATAATAAGAAATTTTTCTTGAGTACAAAATCAGCATGTGAACACTAAATATTTTGCCATCACATGAATACGTTGCATTTTAAGATATATTAAAATAGAAACCAGTTGTTTTCAATTGAAATAATATTTTACAATCTTACTATTTTTTTTTTATCAAATAAATACAGCCCTGTTGAACAAAAGCGATAAATATAATAAATAAATATTTGTAAACTTTTAAACAGCAGTGCATGTTACACTTTACATTTGACTTATTTCATGAAATTTAACTGAAATCCCATTAAATTATGTTTTCACAACTCGATATAGTGACAACACGCCCCACTTTTGATTTTAAAAAATTTAATTACAATTTTACAAACTCCACCACACGTATTTCATTGAAAAACCTTTGTAAATCGTTCTTAAACTAACCCGCTTCAGTATAACAAATTATTAATTAATGGCTTTCATGAATTATTTAAATCAATTTGTTTGGTCTTCTGTGGGAAAGATGATTAGCATTTGTCTTTCTGCTCACACAGAAGAAAAAGAAAGATTCTGATGAAGACATGACCATCGACGGAGAGGACTCTGCCCCCATGAATGAGGTCAGGGCCGGGGGCCGCATGGACGACTTTGTGGAGTTGAGAGAAGAGGATGAGGAAGAGCTGGAGGAAGACTGATAAGGAGATTCAAAGCTGAGCAGGATGCGTCGTGGGAATCGGGGCCTTCTTGCTTTCTCGGGCAGTCTTTTTTATTGCTTACTGTCCCCTGCTGCCGCCTTCCCCTCCTGCTGAAGCGAGATCCCAGCTCAGCTTTTCAGTGTGCACACAGTTCAAATAAGCACAGAGGGAGATTTAGATATCAGTCGTCAAGACTACAGTCGTCTGCTGCAGCATATCTGTGTTACAGTACACACGCTGACATACGAATGCGTACACGCGGGTCTTCCAGCTGCCGTCGGGAGATTTTATTTTTCTGAGGCAGGACAGTGAAGATATTGATCTGTACCAAAGCAATGTAGTGCATTAACTGCTATTTTTTCTGTATGCTGATCTTTAATGTGCTGCCGTCCTACACGTTTTGAATCTTGAAAAGGAAAGACTACACTAAATGCAGTTACATCATCCGCTTGGAATGTGTTTTCTGTTTCTTCTTCTTCTTTTTTACTTCTAATGTTTAAAAGACAGGACAGACTTGATAAGATTTGTGAAGTACAGAGGCGGTGACCTGTGTTACTGCACAGTTTCAACATGTGTTTTTTTTTTTTTTTGACTTTATCATTACAAGAAATGTCAACAGAGGATATAAATATATATAAATTAGAGATTTTTATTGGAATTGAGAATGAATTTGATGGACTTCTTAGAAAACATCAGTTTCAGAGTGACACATGGTTGAGGTTTATGGGTCATCTCTAGAGGACCTATTTTTTTAAATATACATACTATATGTTGTAGGTGTATAAAATATGGTTCATTATGTATGGGTGATGTTGTGAACTCTGTATATTGTAGGAAAAGAAATGATTGGACTGTGTTTTCATAATTGCGTCTTTTGAAAATATTTTTTGTTTTATCTTAATTTATTTTGGGCATTCGTTTTGTATCTCAGGATGTTCATGATGGGAAATATTAAAGTAATATAAAGTCTGAATAATGATCTCTAATGACCTTTTTTTCTCAATTTTCTCCATTTGACAAAGATACACACAAAGCTTCTAAGGATGTTTTAAGCTGGTGTTTGTTTCATTTAGATTATAGTGAAGTCTGGCTGAGCTTGTTCTGTATTTGAGATTTCTTGGACAATGCAAAGTCATGATAGAAACATTTATTATAGTTTCAGAAGTCTTCAGTCCTCCAATTAAACAGTGAAAATGGGGTTTAAAGTGGTCTGTGGTGAGGTTCTTGTGTTCTGTCTAATATTAAAATAAAGGTAAGTGTGTGTTTGTAACATTTACTGCAGTTAGTGAAAATTCTGCAACATAGAACACAGAAAATTATCCTCTAGATATCACATATGGAGTCTGACTAATAGGGAACTAAACTGGGTCAAATTGACCTCATTTGCAACGTAATTAAAATGAGAGCGAAATTGATTTCATAGCAGTGTAATGACGCCCTCTATCGTGCAACTTTGACTCTGTCATGAAATCTGAACACTTAATATTAGTGCAGGATTGAAGCACTGCATGCAAAGCCTTTGAAACATTTAATCTATAAACTTTACTTGTATCTTTTTTTAAAGTTACTAGTACTTATTTTTATTCATTAGATAGTAGTATTTATTCATTATGTACTAGTATTTATTAATTAGGTACTAGTACTTATTGATTAAATACTAGTACTTATTATTCTATGGGGATCCGTCATTGAGATATCAATATTGAGTTTTGACTAGTATGTATTCCACTAGTGAATAGTACTTAATTTTTATGTAGCCTACTAGTAGTTATGCATTTGGTACTAGTATGTATTTTTTAGATACTAGTACTCATTCATTAGACCCTAGTACCTATTAAATAGACACTAGTACTTATTTTTTAGATACTAGTACTTATTCATTATGTTCTAGTGCTTGTTTATTAAAAACTAGTTCGCATTCAGTATACTAGTACCTGTTAAATAGATACCAGTACTTATTTAAGATACTAGTACACATTTATTAGATACTAGTTCTTATTCTAAATGTTACTAGTATGATTTTGTATTTTACTAGTATTTTTTTTTTTTTTTTTTTTTTTTTTGCTGAACTCTACTGTAGCCATTTGGACTAGTCATAACATAAGACGAGTAAAAAAGCAGATCTGGCTAGTAAGAATCAGAGGCAGAGCAGGGCAATCTTTTTTTCTGGTTAGGAAAACGTCATCAGTGAGTGGTAAACTTTAAATAAATGCGCACGAGTATCGACTGATTGGACTGTATGAGAGTTTTTATATTATGCAATAATAAATAAAGAATTTGTGAATTCAGGATATTTATTTGTGTGTGCAAATTTTATTTATCAGATGTTTACGGTGTATATAATGTACTCGGTAGCCTACATCAGTCTATATTTGATATCCCAGTTTTCTAAAGTTAAATTATGTTGAAGGCTGGTTTAACTCCCACTGGTCATTGTCTTGAAGATCGGGGGGAGAAAAAAAATTAACTGTACCTTGTGAGCAGTTTTGTAATGCGCAGTTTACCAATCTGTCCACATGGATGTAAATTGACAATCTGTACCCACAGTTTAAAATCAGTCCACACGAACTGTAAAACCGTGCACACTGTTTAATTTATTTTATTCACTGTTCTTCACTGTTATTACTCTTCCCAGAACATAGGGGGATTCAATAGAAAAAGTCTCTTGTTTTGTGCTTGTTTTCACAGGCCTGGTTGCTTATCTCGCGACATCTGGCAACACTGCTTTGGACTTACTTTCACGCACTGACATCTCGCTGAATTGTCGGTCTTTATTCAGTTTCACCACATCTACGGTAAGTCTTTCTGTATGATTTATTCTCACATTGGACGTTTTTATCTATCTATCTATCTATCTATCTATCTATCTATCTATCTATCTATCTATCTATCTGTCTGTCTGTCTGTCTGTCTGTCTTATATTGTTCTCTCTCCTTCTCTCTATATATGTATATATATAACGTTATATAAATTATAAACACTCTAAGCAATAAAAAAAAAATTATAAAATGTGTCGTCATTCAAATGTAGGCTACCATCTTTTCCTGTTTCTATTGACACTGCAAACCATGTAGCTTTTTTTTTTTTTTTAATCTTTTAAAGATGTATAAAATACGCTTCGCCACGGCTAAAATGAGCGCTTCCTCAATGTTTGAATTTCTACTTCTACTCATTTATGACATATGAATACGTAACGTTATTTATATGCCTATGCTTGCTTATTCTGGTCCCACGTCTGCACGTGATGCGAAATTTTTCGTAGGACCTGCTTCCGTTCCGGTCAGACTCATTCGCAAGCGTATGAATGGAAGTCAGAGGAACAAAAAGAGCACTGTGATAGCCCCTTTAAGATAAATAACAGGTTGTGCAACATTTAAAGGGCGGTTTTATCCATTATTTATTCACAGGTATTCACCATGCCGCTGAATTCATGTATGGCGAGTAAAAATTACGATTTCGACTACGAATCTTACCAGCCCTATTTCTATTTCGACAATGATGATGAGGATTTCTATAACCAGCAGCACGGACAGCCACCGTCGCCCATTGACTACTCCTCGATTATCATTAAGGACTGTATGTGGAGTGGTTTCTCCGCTGCGGCTAAACTGGAGAAGGCGGTGTCTGAGAGATTAGCGTCGCTCCAGGCGGCGAGGAAAGAGTCCTCCAGGAGCGACAGCTACCTCCAGGACATGAGCACTCCTGTTGCCTCACAGTGCATTGACCCGTCAGTGGTGTGCCCTTTCCCGCTGACTGACAGCTCAAAGCCGTGTAGACCGTCATCAAAACCGACTTCCCCAACACTGCCGCTGGACACTCCTCCGAACAGCGGGAGCAGCAGTGACAGCGATTCCGGTGAGTAACGGTCAGCTTTTTCTATGCGGATTAAAACGAAGTGTACCTTACACTTTTAGATAAGTTTCCATTTATTAGTTGTAATTATTGTTGCTTATTGTGTGTTTTTTTACAATGTTGTAAGAAATTGTGGTGGCTAATACTAGATTTTAGCGTAAAATGCGTAAAGATACGCCCTGCTCACTGCATGTTATTCTAAGTAAACTTGTCTAGACTAGAATAAGCAGAACGGCAAATTGACGTTTTTGTTTTTAACGCAAACAGATGACGAAGAGGAGGAGGAAATCGACGCAAGGCATCAGAGCACCGTCGTCCTCAAGCGGTGTCACGTTAATATTCACCAACACAATTACGCCGCGCAGCCGTCCACGCGGAGCGAGCATAACGGTCAGTTTTTTTTAATGCGGATTAACACTTTTAAATGCTGATAAAAAGTTTTATATAAGTTTCCATTTATTAGCTGTAATTTTTGCTGTTTGTTTTTTTCTTTCTTCTTCTTCTTCTTCTCAATGTTAGAATTTGTGATGGTTAAAGCGTAAAAAGTAGATTGTAGCGTCAATTGCGTAAAGAGACGCCCCGCCCACTCCATAATATTCTAAGCAAAGATGTCTAGACTAGAATGAATAAGCAGAACGGCAAACTGAGATTTGTTCGCTTTTTAACCCAAACAGATGACGAAGAGGACGAGGAAATTGAAATTTATATTTCCTGCACAATGTAAAGTCATGATAGAAACATTTATTATAGTTTCAGTTTAAGTCTTTAGTCCTCTAATTAAACAGTGAAAATGTGGTTTAAAATGGTCTGTGGTGTGGTTCTTGTGTTCTGTCTAATATTAAATTGAAGATAAGTGTGTGTTTGTAACATTTACTGCAGTTGGTGAGAAGTCTGCAACATAGAACACGGAAAAGTATCCTAGATGAGAGCGAATTGATTTCATAGTAGTGAAATGACGCCCTCTATCGTGTAACTTTGACACTGTCATGAAATCCGAACACAGATAGTTACACATTCACTTCTGAGGGCTCAGGTTTTTGGATATATTTATTTATTCATTTATTGAATTAACTTGATTAAAACCCCATATGACTGGGTAAGGGCGTCATCATGTGACACAAAGCAGCCATTACAGCATGTTAAAAAAAAATTCTGTGTATTCAAAACATTTCCAAATGCATTAACTATAACATGAAATATCTTGATTCTCACCTTTTTATAGATTATTTTGATCTATTAGGCGATGGGCAAAATAACATAATAATGTAGTCTATGAACTATGCATAAAAACCTGTGTTTACTTAATTAACATATGGGTGTCATGCCATAACATATTTTTAATACGATTGACTTCATATTTAATCTGAATTCAACATTGAAGATCAATGTGAATAAAAACATTGCAAGTTACTACTTATTGATATACTAGTTATAACACGTTCGTTGTACAAAAAGATGGCAAATAATATTTAAATTATCAAAGAACATTTTCACTGACAGTCTAGTAGAAGCACTCTCAAAAACTCCCATTTAAATTACTGAAGCCGTTTATACTATGAAATTAATATCTTACAGATTCGTTCACACTTTTGCACTTTGTTGTTTCTGACCAGATCATTTTCCAGAAAGAGGTATTCAGTCAGTGAGAGAGTGAAGAAAACACCGGTATTTTTAGCGATGACTTATCTGAACTCCTCTGATTGATCTCTGCATTCATAAGCTCAACAGAATTGTGTGTGATTGGTTATAATGCGCAGTGCTGTACAAACGCTCAGCACCAGCCAGAGAACTCAGATTTGAATTTAGCATATGAAGATATAACACACTGAACTCACACCGTTGTGATTAAATCAAACAGACCTATAGAAAATATTAAATGTTTTTGTGTGTGTGTGTGTGTGTGTGTGTGTTGTGTTGTGTGTGTCTTTTGGAAGCTGCATTCAAAATCCACTTGGCTCAAAAATCTGCGGGGATACGTGCCCCTCACTTTGAATGGGCATGACACCTCTGCTACTGGGAATGTTTCTTCTGGTAGCATCTTATAATGTTAAATTCATTAACAGTAATTAATGCATTACGTGTCAAAGGCCAACAATTTTTCATCATTTATGCATATAGTAATAATAATTTAACATTAGTAAACGTAATATGAAAAAAAATAATTAGTTAACATTTAATAGATTTTTTGCTGTTATAATAATAAAAAAATAATACAATCATTGTTAATTATAACTTCCTAATCCCTAAAGCATTAAAGTGAAAGTTCACTCAAAAATTAAGATGTCATAATTTACTAATCCTTATGTCATTCCAAAACTATGACTTTCTTTCTTTGAAACACGAGAGAAGAATTTCTGAAGAAGTGTTTTTGTTGATATAGTAGAAGTCAAAAAGATTCAGTCTTATTTTGGACCCCATTGACTTTTATTGTATGATCATAAAAAGTTTAAATATTCTACTTAAAATATATTATTTTGTGTTTTACAGAAGAATGACATGACTGTCGGATTAGAATGACATGAGGGTGTGTAAACAATGAGAGTTTTCATGTTAGCCTGAACCAACTTTGGCGTTTGATTCAACTTGATTCAGTGTTGCAGTTTAATCTATTTCCCTTAATCAAACTTTCCCCCTACTGTACATAGTACCATTTGGGATATGTTTTTAGCATGTTACCTGGCAGACATTGACAAAAATCTGATGTGTAAATGTGATGAGTCATGATTTGTTTGGCCTCCACTCAACGATGAAGTGCAGATGGTCCAACACTATGTATGGTACACTGCATTCCCATGGGGTCAGGCTTTCCCTTGCGCACACTTGGCTCTGAGATTCAAACCTTTAATAGTAACCCCAGTGTAAAAGCCCTCCCCTCCCCACCTCCCTCACACCCATGACTAAACATGGGCCCTTGGCATTCTGCAAACTAAGGGAAGGCAGGTCGAGTTGAATGTCTGGTAGTAAAGCAGACCTGTCGATTCTCAGAAGCATAGTGTGAGAGGGTGGGGCCTTATGAATCTGTGCTAAGCCATATATCACACTTCATTATGCCATCTTGAAAAGTATCAAGTGCTCACATAGAATAGCATCACTATTCAATCATCCAGATTTTTTAAAGCTCTGTGATCTGTGGGACACAGAAAATATTATTTGTAGCATTAAGTGAGTGAATAAAAGTGAATTGTAACCACAACTGTTTAAGGCAAAATTATCTGTGAAGAACAACAACAACAACCAAATAAATAAATAATAATGATATCAAAATGGCTTCTTCTTTTCTTTTTTTCTGTTTTGAGCTTGTTGGTCACTGGAAAAAGAATGTTTAAATGCAGGTTTTTTCTTTTTTTTTCTTTTTTTCCTTTTTTTTTTTACAAAGAAGCAGTACAGCTGGTTGATAAAAATGTTTACTGAGCACCAAATCAGAATATTTGAATGATTTCTGAAGGATCGCGTGACACTGAAGACTGGAGAAATAACTGCTGAAAATTCAGCTGTGCCATCACAGGAGTAAAATACCTTTTAGCACTTTTAAATTAGAAACCAATCACTATCAACAAATCTTACAGACTCCAAACTTTGATAAATATTGTTTTATTGTGCCCATACAGAAATATTTTGAACAAAACAATTAAGGATTATTATGGATTATACAACTAAATCAATATACCACTGGGCTACATTTTATTCAACAATTTGTTCCCAAAAATATTCAAATTAGGTCCCAAGACACAAATAAACACCAGTTTAAAATAACCTTAAAACGGTTTAAGTATTTGAATCGTGCTTAATATAACACTCAATTAAAAAGCGTAATTACTGCAGATAAACTCAATGTTTGCCTCAGACAGATTAATTATTATATCACTCAATTGAGTTCAATCCTGATAATTATTACAGATAGCCACCAGAGGGAAGCACAAACCACTTCTCTGACAGAATCGAGGTGTGCTCCTTCATGCATCAGTTCAAGATCAAACACTACATCAGACTCATTTTGATAATCAGTAATAAAACTGACTCTAATTTTGATTTATTCGTAATAAAGTGATGATGATAATTATGATGATGATGATTACAACATAGCCTATGTAATATGCAACATTACAGCATTACTGTAATGCAAATAACGACCGTAACTGCATTAAATAACAATAAACAATTCACATTCTCAAAAATAATCGTCAAAGTGCTTAATGTTATTATCAGAAATAATTATTAGGATAATTAGGATGTCTGTGGATTTATTCTATGAAACAGTTACATTTTTGTGATATAAAATCACCCCTTCTGACACCCAGCACAATCATCTGTGAGAGGATCTAGTAATCGGTGTCAATAAGAAGCGTTGGGTTCTGCTGTAGTCTACTACACACTCAATGATTCTCGGAATTATCCTCATGCATAACTCAAGTGTTCTCATAAACTCCGCCCCGGAACAACTCCGCGCTAACAAGTAGTACCATTTGTAACTCGTTTCCATTAAATAAGGTCACATCTCAAGCATTATTTTTCATTTATACATACATTTTTATTCAGTTGTTCTCATTTCATATGTTTTATTAGAGCAATTAACAAGAAACGAACAAGTTTGTGTTCTGTTCATCTTTCCACGCCCTGCTTATTTGGCGGGAACGGCGCATGAATATCTAGGAGAGTAAAACAACCTAGGAGGGGGAAAACAAACCGTAGTATTAAAACTCACGCCAGCAGCTGTTCGAAATCTTGCAGTAAGTGACAAGCAGTCGCTCGTGTGCAGCAGTCGAGTTTGCGCGGCGCCACCCACTCCCACTTTGGACTTACTTTTACCTGATAGTTCACATACACTGACATCTCGCTGAATTGTCAGTCTTTATTCAGTTTCACCTAATTTACGGTAAGTCTTTCTGAATGATGCTTTATTCTCACGTTGAACGTTTTTATCTATCTATCTATCTATATATATATATATGGCCAACCTTATGTCTTTAAACCTTTTGGATCATAAAATCAAGACTATATTCTTAGGTATTTTAAGTTTTCTGTATTGTTTAATGCGTGACATTCAGTTGATGAGTTTGCAAGATAACTATACTGCACTGAAATTTAGACCTAAGATGAATAACAAGTTGTGCAACATTTAAAGGGCGGTCTCATTTAAAGTGTTTATCCATAATTTATTCACAGGTATTCACCATGCCGCTGAATTCAAGTATGGCGAGTAAAAATTACGATTACGACTACGACTCCTACCAGCCCTATTTCTATTTCGACAACGAGGATGAGGATTTTTATAACCAGCAGCACGGACAGCCACCGGCGCCCAATGAAGACATATGGAAGAAATTTGAACTGCTCCCCACTCCGCCGCTCTCCCCGAGCCGGCGTCCCTCGCTGTCAGACCCCTTCCCCTCCACGGCCGACCAGCTGGAAATGGTGTCGGAGTTTCTCGGGGACGACGTGGTCAACCACAGTTTTATTTGCGACGCGGACTACTCCCAGACTCTACTGAAGTCGATTATCATTCAGGACTGTATGTGGAGTGGTTTCTCCGCTGCGGCTAAACTGGAGAAGGCGGTGTCTGAGAGATTAGCGTCGCTCCAGGCGGCGAGGAAAGAGTCCTCCAGGAGCGACAGCTACCTCCAGGACATGAGCACTCCTGTTGCCTCACAGTGCATTGACCCGTCAGTGGTGTGCCCTTTCCCGCTGACTGACAGCTCAAAGCCGTGTAGACCGTCATCAAAACCGACTTCCCCAACACTGCCGCTGGACACTCCTCCGAACAGCGGGAGCAGCAGTGACAGCGATTCCGGTGAGTAACGGTCAGCTTTTTTTATATAATGCGGATTAAAACGAAGTGTACTTTACACTTTTAGATAAGTTTCCATTTATTAGTTGTAATTATTGTTGCTTATTGTGTTTTTTACAATGTAAGAATTTGTGGTGGCTAATACTAGATTTTAGGGTCAAATGCGTAGAGACGCCCCGCCCACTGCGTGTTATTCTACGTAAACTTGTCTAGACTAGAATAAGCTGACCGGCAATTGACATTTTTTTTTTTTTTAACCCAAACAGATGACGAAGAGGAGGAGGAAATTGACGTTGTCACGGTGGAAAAGAGAAAGTCCGCGAGAAAGCCTGACGCAAACGCAACGCATCAAAGCCCCGTCGTCCTCAAGCGGTGTCATGTTAATATTCACCAACACAATTACGCCGCGCAGCCGTCCACGCGGAGCGAGCAGCCTGCAGTCAAGCGGATTAAATTCGAGAGTCACATCCGGATGTTAAAACAAATGAATCACAACCGCAAATGCGCGAGTCCCAGGACGTCGGACTCTGAGGATAACGACAAACGCAGGACTCATAACGTTCTCGAGCGGCAACGGCGGAACGAGCTCAAACTCAGTTTCTTCGCGCTGAGAGACGTGATCCCTGACGTGGCCAACAACGAGAAAGCTGCCAAAGTGGTGATACTCAAGAAGGCGACGCAGTGCATAGCGACCATGCAAGAAGATGAACAAAAACTTATGTCACTTAAGGAGCAATTAAGGAGGAAATGTGAACATTTGAAACAGAGACTTGAGCAGCTGAGCAGTTCTTAACTTGCTTGGACTTAATTTATGGACTGAACTTGTTTTAAGTGTCCTTGTATGATTATGTCAAGTCAATACAAGGTCTTGAGGGTGTGGCAAGTAGTGAGCAATCTGACATTGATATATACAGTTACACTGCCTCAATGTGAACATAATGGAGGTTATACTTATTTGTATTTAATTTAATTTTTTAGTAATGAAATGGTCTGCAGTTCCATTTACTGTTTACCATTAACTTAATGTTTTGTTTTTGTAAGTTTTGTACATATTGCATATATGTATTCAAGATGTTGTTGATTACCGAATCGTAAAATGCATTTCTCTATAAAACTGTGTTTTTGGCTAATCCTGTATTGTGGACTCATTACTTTTGCTTATTTCACTCTCATGATACCTTCAAAGCCCTCAATTAGGTAATCCATTAAGAAAATACAGTCACACACACACATTTGATGTTTAATAGATTTGGCATATTTTCAGTGTACGTAAGACACTATTTTACATAACTTACCTTGGCAGTGCAATCATCTGTTTGTAACTTTAAGGATGACTAGTGCTTGTGTCAGAGATACACTCTCGATTTACAAGTATCAAAGCCAGTGCCTTATGTAAATCTCACATCTACATATTGATTTCATGTCACTGACTGTTAATGATCTTGACTACACTTGTTTGAGTAAGTGGTGTTTGCAGTGGGCTCAGTTTTTGTTAACTGCATGTTCTACAAGAAAATAAAGATGAGCGTGTCTGATTCTGAGAGTACCTAATTTAACTTTCTTATAAGAGCTTAGATGCACCTGCTGGTCAAAAATGTCACATTCCCTTCAGGGGATGGGTTTTGAAGACCATACTGGAACAGGGAGTTACATAAGCAAACCATCTTATTTCTTTCTTCAACTCACAAGTGACATATTTGTGAAAAAAAAAACAGTATTTAAGGGTTCGGTAGATGGCATACATACTCCTTTTCATACCCAGTTTTCACTTTTTTTTTTGCCCATAATTTTCCCTGATATCATTTTTTTTTCTTTTTTTTCTGCTAACTGGATGTTGGACGATTAGTAACTAAACTACTGCATGGATGAAGACTAAATCAGACTAAATATGTTCTGTGTGCCTTTTCTGAACACATGCTTAAACCTTATCTATTCACACTTTTAATACTCTGTGGACCATGATTTAAAAAATAAAAACATTAAAACATGCTTCAGTTTGTCAGGCATCCTCAAATGAGCCACTTACACATCCAGAGGTAAAGGCTGTGATTGCATTTGATGGTTTACCTAATCATACATGCATTATTCTCATTACAATAATTTCTAGCGAATACATTATGATTATTACATTCTTTATGGTAGGTAAGAGTCTTTATGACCAACCTTGGGCCCATGTAGATGAAAACTCAGAGAAGGAAGACTCCTGAAAAAGTGACATCTATCACAGACAGTGTCTGCTTGTCTGATCATTTAGGGTAAAAGTTTTAGTGTCAAACACTATGATATTTACAGTCACTGTAAGGATGATAATGAAGCTAAACAGACTATATAGTATAAATTTACGAGGCAGAAAATATTTTCTTATCGTTTTGTGGAGTAATAGATGAAGGTGTAACGCGGTGACGTCAAGCCCAGATCTGACTCTATGCAAAGCGCCCCACGACGCGCGTGCAGCTGAGCACATGGAGGAGAGAGGACGTACACTTAGCAGCCTGGCTAATGTAGCCCGTGGGGCGCAAAATATTGGCAAATGAAGAACATTTCAGATCTGAAAAGTGGACTGACCTGCCTTAGGCTTCCTACATGGTAAGATCCTTTTCTATTGTTGCGTTTAAGGTGTATCCTGTTGTTGTGAAACATCTTAGCTTTAGCTTAACTGTGCTCATGTTTTGTGCCACAGGTGCTGTTGGGATTTAATTCCGTTTTATAAACAATAGTCAATATCGATTTGAATGGCAAACTCGAAACACTTTATTGTAAACTGTTATTCATTTCATTATTAACAATTTTATTATTGTACATTCATTCGGGTAATGGACTTTGTATGTTTATCATCAGTGATTTGTTGTTGTGATTTGTCAGAGCTTTTCCTCTTGATTCAGCGCCACATAATATTGGCGTTTGCAATTTTCTATTAACTTTTATGTAGGCATGACATTAATGTCACAGTTTTTTATGTTACCTATAGAAAACACTCAGTTAATGGCAACTTTATAGACTTTGTATAGAGTTTGTCTAACTTGGTTGTCTAGAAGTGGTTAATAAAAGTTACTCCAGTGCACTCGTTTTTGTAAAAAGAAGCAACATTTTTGTAAAAAGAAACATACAATTCCAATGTTACTCTTTTATGTGCATATTTGATAAATTGCAGTTATTTTTTATCAGCAAGCAGATCCATTGATACATTTTAAAATATGATGCATTAAATGTACCATTAAATGTATTTTCCAGAAAACAAATTAAGGTCGGGTTTGTAGTTTTATTTTGTCTTAATTTGAAGGTTTTGTCATTGTCACTATTTAAGCAGTGCCTGTCTTCCCGCTGTACAGCATGTTGACGGAGTCCATAAATTATTTTCTAAGGCACTCCGTCTGTCATTGGAGTTAGGACTACCCTGTAAGAGATTTATGATCTGGAAGTCATGAGGAGGTTTCCTCTACCGTTATATGATGTCAAATGGTGCTATAAAGCATGGAATCCTGTAGAAAATTGAATGGGAGAAAGTATAATCCTACATATGAAAATAACACAGTGACTGTTGGACTGGCATTCCAAACCTCTTTGCGTTTCTTTCTTCTGTGGAACACAAACTTTTTTTTTTCGTTCATGCAATAAAAGTCGACAGGGCGCTGTGTTGTTTTGAACGCCAATGTCCATTGACCAAAGCATTTGAAACATTTTTCAGAGTAACTTCTTTTGTGTTCTGCAGATACAATTCTTCATACAATTTTTATTTTTTCCCTTCTAGTTGTCCCTGAAGTACTGCTGACACTTCCAAATGTGCATCTCATCACTAATGCAGGAGCATTGTGCAGATCTGTAAATTAAAAGGAACATACTTGCCTGTACAAAGCTGTTCCATACCTTCAGTGTGTCCCTTGAGAGCAGACCTGACTCAATCAGATAGCTTAGATTTCAGTCTGTTACTTTGCGGTTGAACGGTCACTATTATTAAGTGGCCCACGCATGGGTCCCCTTTTCAGTGCAGCTGAAATTTTCAGTTTAGGATCATCTGTGTTAACCTGGGGTCTAAGACCGTGGGTGACCATGTTTACAGGGAATATGGCACATCACCCTCAAAACAGTTGACATATAAATTGTCTTTCATATAAACTCTATACTGCTGACTTCATTATTCATTGGTCATGAAGCATGGATTCAGATGCACCTGGGGAGATGTAGCAGCTGGTGGACCATACAGAAATGATTGCTGCAGCAACATGGCTGAATTAGTTTTTATTAGATGAGCACAAATGTTGAAGTTGATGCATTGGATGGCACTTTGTAGAAGTTAATGATCCAGAAACAGAGCTGGCTGGTTGGTCTCCCATATGGGAACACAAGTTAGTGTTTGGTTAAGGCATCACTTTTCTGATCCCATTATATAGCTTCATGTATGGGTTTTCAGAAGTTGAATGGGCGTTGTTGTTATATAGAGGTTTGCATTAGGGATGGGCGTTTTCCGCAAATATCACATTCAAATCCATTTATCCTTTGCTGGAATTTCCACGTCTTCATAGAGAGAGTGCGTCATTGTTGCTTAGCAATGGCAGACGCCTCAGGAGCGCTTCTGCCCGAGCTCTTTGGAAAGAAGGAGAAAGTGGCGCACCTAGCGTTTTCCACACGTTTTTAGGCCCGATATGTGAACGGCCCCTTATTCATTCATTAATTATTTTTTGCTTGCATACGTCTTCAAATATGTCGTGGAGAATCACAGAAAATGACCAAATTAGGTTTTATTGTGAACTTTTTTTCTTTTCTTTTTTTTTGCCAAAATTCGAATATAATTTTTATTTATCGAATAATTAGAGCAGAACGAATATTCGAATGTTCGACTCTCCGTGCACACCCCTAGTTTGCATAAGCTGAAGCCCAAACCCGGTCTGGAAATGACCAGGGGTCTCTGTAATAATTTAACCTTCGTAATCATCGGGAAGGAGGAGGCGGGAACCGGTGAACAATCAACTGAGACTTTAATAATCAAAAATAAACACAAAACACAACTAAAAGCCCAGGCCTGGTCCTCTCTCTTCCTTCACTGTCGTTGCTCCAGTTTTATATCCTTCCATCTCCTCCGTGGGACTCGAGACCGGTGGGTCGAGCAGGTGTAGTTCATCTCCAATCACTCCACCGGCCTCGCCCGTTCCCACGACTCTCGGCCCCGCCCCACTCGTCACAGTCTCATTTATAAACGTTGCGTATGCACAAATTGGGCATAGAAACATGCGTACGCAATTTTTCACGCACATCATGATTTAAAAAAATTAACTTGGTGTAAATATGTTCACACCATATGGACATTATAAACCAGGAGTAACCAACCCTGCTTCTGGCACTTACTTCAATATTATGGTAGACACTGCTGGATTCAAAAAATAGATGTTCATCCACAAAATGGCATACATTAAATTTTATTTGAATTGTTTAAAACAAAAAAAGTTTTAAAATACTATTTGGCCAGTGTAAAATAATATCAACTCTATTCTAAAATATATCTGAAAATAACTTTAAACCATTTTTTTATGGATATTTTCATATATTTATTATAAAGCAAAACAAGGATACTGGATAATTTTTATGGTTGGGTATCGATTGGGTTTTATACGATACCGGTGGCATTTCGATACTTTTAAAATGGTACTGGAGCCTAAACAGTGCCTGATACTGATACCGATACTTCTATAAAAAATAATAAATAAATAAATCCTAAAAAGGATAACATTAAAGAACATTAAAAAGATTTAAAATAAATCCATAGCTTTCACACACTCTTTGCATACTCTCATTTGCCAAGCTTCCCTTACTCTAAGGCTAATAAATGTATTTCATGATCTGGGTCATTATTTAATACAAGACCACACAATGTTTCTACTGTATCTCTTTTAATCTCGCTGATATTTAGTTAAAATGAGTGCTGTCTGTCTGTCCCTGTTTTTAATCAGTTGATACAGTGAATGACTGTATCATTGTTCTTTATAAAGTAGCAACAATGCCATTTGTAAAGTACAGTCTTAGGCACATTAGTATTTTCACCCCAAAAAAGTGTTTTAAGCCAGTTATTTATATATTTTGCTGTAGTATGTCAGAAGGAAATATAAGTTTACATTTCCAAACATTGATTTTGCCATCAATTTTAATAATAGTCTAGTGAGATTGTTGAATGCACAAGCAGTCTGACAACAGACTGCCTTAGACTAAGACTTTTGCAGAGTAGTGTATGTATAAAGGATGTATTATTAAATTGAGTATATTTAAATATGTATAATTAAAGTATTTGTTCATATGTGTTAAGGGCGAATTTGTGTACAGTTGGTGCCGGGTTTTGGTACCCAACCCTAATAATTTTTAGCAATAAAAATGTATGTGTGTGGCAAAAATTCCATTATCGTCCCCATCTCATAATTCCTTAATGTCTCGGTGTTAAACTTGGTGTCACGTGGATGGGACTATGCATGTAAATGATATGGAGATGAGGTTATGCATACTAAAACTAGGCATTGAAAGTTCCATAAATGGTGATTTCAGGGAGGAGATGGGGTGTAGATGCACGTATGCACATTCTTGACAATCCTTCTGCCATTGCTGTTTTGTACAGTAAGAATTTTTGCCAAACCATAGCCAGAAATATTGCTGTGAAATATTTACTTATTTGATATTTTAGTGAATAGTTTAATTTTGAATGCCATTTCATTACAAGTAACAATTTCGGTTTCCTTTAGAATCAGACATAAACAAGAATTGATTCACAATTCAGGGAGAGTGTTCAGTAAAAGCTGTAAATGAATCTAAATTTATTTAATTTCAAATAATTTAACTAACCAGCTAATATTTATTAAGAATATAGACAAAACATGTATTAGTGTAATTGTCTATTGGCAATATGTTTAATCTGTTCTATATTTATTTTTTATTTATTAAAAATAACATGAATTATCTATTTTCCACTTATATAAATCAGTTACTTACAAAAAAATCACAAATCCCTTTACTCTACTCTTACTGTAATATATGTATCATGATACACTAATGATTCATTATTACTTAAAATTATATTGAATAATACAAAAAAATAACTCCACATGATGTTTCTCTCTTTGCCATTTAGTTCTTTCAGACAATGTGTGTCTTTAATCATTTCTGTGCATGGCTGCAAAACGTAATGCCGAAATACACAATGATATGTTTTAAATAAATAAATGTAAAACAAATAATGATCGTTTTCTAAAGTATGTTTTCATGGGTGATTTGGGATTGGCAGTGAAGCAGCTGTCACATGACAAGGACAATATGATGAATGTAGTATGTTACAAACATATACTATTTACATACAAAGTAATTAAGTCAAAGAAGTATCCAGTCTGCATTTCTAGACACAGCCTCCCTTATTTTATTTCCACCCTCAGTGATTAAAACCAGAAACGCTGTGACTCTTAAAGGCGTGGTTGTACAATGCTTTGCTTCGACTCATTGTTGTAGTCCCAGAATGTTTTATATTAAAAGTTAAAGATTAATATGTTATTTACTTTTACATAAATTGCGAACTCAACCTAATTCATCACAAAAATGGTTCAAACTCATATTTTTTATCAGACAGCAGACATCTATTGTTACATCATAATAGAAACATTCTGTTCATCTGTAGTGAAAGTCAGACTGCGGTTAGGATGGTCACTCAACCACGGCCTGAACTCCTGTTCTCTTTCATTTACATAACCAGACACTGTATATTTTTCTCAATATCAAAGACCAGAGAAATCTTTATTTAAACTCTGTTCCCCTGCGGAGTGACGGAGTTGTAATTGCTGGTTGAGTTCTGTCCATTTTTGGCTCTTAGCATTGAGCATTTAATGTCCCTGAGTCTCATCCTGTCCTTCTCACACGGGGGTCATTCAGGGCACTTGGAAACCTCCCAAATACTGAGAGAAGCAGCTCCTCTCTCTCTCTCTCTCTCTCTCTCTCTCTCTCTCTTTTTGTGATACTGCAGTATGCATTGGCTCTTTAGGGATTGATATGAAACTTTATCTTCAGCAGAAGCTTCCATAAGAGGCTACGATATTTAGCCAAGTGCTCAGCTGTTATGTGTTATGTTACATGCTTTGTAAAAGATGTCAGAGACCGGAGTTATCTTATTGCTCTCGCTCACCCATCACCTAGTTCTGTGGATCTCAACTGGTTGGTCATGACCCAAAATTGGGTCACAAATCATTGTTAATTAATACCAAAATGGATTTTGAAATATAATAATTGTTTCCTTACGGGTTTCCTCAAAGCTCCTATGAATTATTTTGCATCACCCATATCATTCAGACAAAGGGTTCTGCTCATGACCTATGAATGGCTTACTTACAGTTGTCTTTGCACTGCAATCCAAGATAGAAGGAAGCATTACACATCTGATGTTTAGTTACTGTTGCAAATGTTTTACACTCACATCAATACATTGCCCTGCCATAAACGTGATGGCTATATTGCATTGTAGCTTCTTGTCAAAATATAGGTGATCAAACCAGTTCTTGATGTAAATGCTGAAGCATTCCTTGAAGGCTAGAAGTGATCAGATGGCACATATTTTATCTCCCAGCTTTTTTACGAGCATTTTATGGATCAGATAGCAATTCCTAGAGTCCAGGTTTGTTCGTCATGGCTGAATGAAGCAATAGCTGTGGTGAAGAGAGTGGCCTTCCCTTTCATGTAATGGGATGAGTAGTTGAGGACTCAATGACTTGGGCTCTTCCGCAAAAGCTCTTCATTTCCCCAGGGAGGCTTGAATTGCTCTGGCCTGCCCATGTAAAAGAGAGGAGATAGCCGGCCATCTGGAGAACACGATATTATCACCACTAGTTCCTGTCATTTTAAGAGCCCCATCATCCCCCCGCTAGCACATCATCTCTCTTGGCCTTAACGCATGTTAAATGGTATGTTAGCCATCAGCTGTCATATATTTTATGTTGTCTTGTTTTCTTTTGTTCATTTATATCTGCATGGCTATTGTAAACCACACTTAAATGTACACTGAGAGAGCTCAGTAACATGTCCTTTGTGGGTTGTGTTTATGTCGGTGTGTATGTTTGAGTGTTGGGGTGTGCTTGTAAGTTTGTGTGTGTTAGAGTATCATGTTCTCCTGCACACACACGGATGTATAGACATATTGCAGCCAAACACAATGAATTATTAAACTGAGCTCATATTGTGTGCTTGTTGGAAGCTGCAAACAGAAGCCACACAACAAATGTGAAATTTTATATATATATATATATATATATATATATATATATATATATATATATATATAACAAAAATAAATTTATATTTATAATATAAGCTCACTCTTTGTTCTCAAATAACATCTGAAGGAATAGGAGGAATTGTTTGTCTCTATATATTTTCAGATTAATGTCTAATATTAGATACTGTATTTTGTCTAAATTAAATCTTTAAATACTACAAACTAAAATCAGTCATTTTAAATTGTGCAAGTGAATTGTCACCACAACAATATGTATGAAGAGTGCATGTTAAAGATTACGGTTTACAACTTAGTACTGTATTTTTAACAATAAAAAGTGTTATTTTAGTATAAATATACTATTGTAATATTTATATTTTTTTTATTATTTTATCTTTTAATTTTAGTTTTTGGCAATTTGTTTTTTTTTTATTTATTTTTTATTTTTTATTTTTTATTCCAGGTAAAGATTTTTTGTTAATGATGACAGCATTGGCATTGCACAGTTACATTAAAAATATCATCTGATGCTAAATAAAAAACTTCTAATAATGGCTGATAAGTAATCTAGTACCAATATATTTTGATACCTTAAATGTTAAGGTATTGAGCTCAAAGTAGTTTTACACTTACATTCCCATCCCGAGAAGTGTGCTAAATTGGGATGAATGTCTCCTGATTTGATTTACCTAGATGTCCTGTGGTGGAGGGCGAGTGAGTTTGAAAGGTGTTAGTTTAACTGGCAGGGGGCTTTCCAGAACAGATGGGACAGTAGTTGGGCATTACATTCTCTACTGTGGTGGTGTTAATGCTCTCTGGAGTCTTATGATGTAATGCTGCTGAGCAGATGCCTGCACAGATCTTGATGTAAGAAAAGAGCAATGAAGTGTGTTATCCGCAGCCAAAAGTCAAGAGCTAACTGTGGCATGAGTGGATGCCTGACTAATATATTTACAAGAGTTCTTCTGGATATGCTGGTAGTGTGTAATAGGAGTTTTATTTACATTTTGTTATGTAGTCTTAATTTTTTTTTTTTTTTTTTTTTTTGCATTGGTTTGGTAATTAGTCAGTCTTTTCCTTTTTTCTGACAAAAGCAACACTGTGTGTGTGTTAAAACAATAAACTACAGTTGTAGGGCAA
This sequence comes from Carassius gibelio, assembly GCF_023724105.1. Classification (NCBI taxonomy): domain Eukaryota; kingdom Metazoa; phylum Chordata; class Actinopteri; order Cypriniformes; family Cyprinidae; genus Carassius; species Carassius gibelio. Next base: position 19,714,971 of record NC_068397.1, read on the forward strand.
TACAAAACAACAGTTAAGGCTGTTAGAGGACACCTGGCCAAACAGTTCCTTTTACTTCCCCTGTTTAGGAGTAAATGTCTTGTGATAGTTCCTGTTAAACATTATTCATTGAAGCTAAGGCTACAACCGTCAAGGTTGTTGTAATTAAACATTTTTAAATTGTAATGAAAATGTCTTAACTCAGTCTTCCTGTGCATCACAAGATTTTTCTGGTGATGCATCCAAATGTTTTGTCTGCCTAAAACCCTTTACTTTCTCACAATCGACTGCAAGTGTGGCGTTCAGATTATCCTTCATCCCATCAGCATCTGATGTATGGAACCAATATATTTTATTTTTATTTTTAGAAAATCACTCTGATGCATTACAATACTATAGCAATTATATAAATATATTACTATACCTTTATGTGCTAGATCAGTGGTTCCCAACCTTTTTCAACTCACGGCCCACACAACCAAACACAAATGTTTGTGCGGCCCACTTCAAAAAAAATTAACTGACCCCTCTATTGTTGGGTTAATAACTTAGTACAGAATCTAGATTGTTAACTGTATTTATTGAATGAACTAGGGCTGTGCGATATGGACAAAAAAAAATAAAAAATCAATTTGATCAATTTTGAGATTGTGTCACACACTGATATGCTTTTACAGTCATAAATGCATTCAGGATTAATTTGAAACATATTTCCAAAAGAAAACCTATTAGAGCTTTATCAAAAAGTTGTAACGTCTCTAGAACAGACATGAGTCAAAATTATCACTATAGTAAAGATGTAACAAAATGTATAGACTTAAAAAAAGATCCTGTTTACAGGGACTTATTTTTTTCTTTTTTGTCATGTATTGTTCATAGAGCTCAACAATTGTAGCGGTGCCTCAGGTGTTTGCAGTGTGTATACAGTATGTGTATGCGGTCAGCAGCGAGAGCGCATAAATATAACGCGAAAGAACATTAAAATAATGCACGAGTGCAAATCTCTGTTCACATGCAGATTTCCTTTGCTCTGTCACAAAACCAGACATGAAAACCACTGTGCTAGATAATTGCAAAAGTAATCAATCTAAAAATAGATAGAACAAAATCAATATTAACTAGTGTTCATTCTTATACAGGTGCATCTCAATAAATTAGAATGTCATGGAAAAGTTCATTTATTTCAATAATTCAACTCAAATTGTGAAACTTGTTTATTAAATAAATTCAATGCACACAGACTGAAGTAGTTTAAGTCTTTGGTTCTTTTAATTGTGATGATTTTGGTTCACATTTAACAAAAACCCACCAATTCACGGTCTCAACAAACTAGAATACTTCATAAGACCAATATAAAAAAATGAATTGTTGGCCTTTTGGAAATTATGTTCATTAACTGTACATTTACTCAATACTTGGTGGCACAACATTTCTTGGTAAATGGGTGCAGTGATTTTGGTTTTCAAAAAACACAATGGACCAACACCAGCAGATGACATTGCATCCTGTGGACTGTGGAAACTTAACACCGGAGAACAACTTGGGCTATGAGCTTCTCCATCCGTCCTCCAGAATCTAGGACCTTGGTTTCCAAATTAAATACAAAACTTCATATCCTCTGAAAAGGGGACTTTGGACCACTGGGTAACAGTCCAGTTCTTCTTCTCCTTTGCCCAGGTAAGACACCTCTGATGCTGTCTGTGGTTCAGGAGCTGCTTAACAAGAGGAATACGACAACTGTAGCCAAAATCCTTGACATGTCTGTATGCCTTGACACCAGCCTCAGTCCATTCCTTGTGAAGTTCACTCAAATTCTTGAATCGATTTTGCCTGACAATCCTCATAAGGCTGTGGTTCTCTCAGTTGGTTGTGCTTTTTTTTGTTCCACACTTTTTTCCTTCCACTTAGCTTTGTTAAAATGCTTGGATACAGCACTCTGCGAACAGCCAGCTTCTTTGGCAATGAATGTTTTTGGCTTACCCTCCTTGTGAATGATTGTCTTCTGAACAACTGTCAGATCAGCAGTCTTCCCCATGATTGTGTAACCCAGTGAACCAAACTGAGAGAGCATTTTTAAGGCTCAGGAAACCTTTGCAGGTGTTTTGAGTTGATTAGCTGATTGGCATGTCACCATATTCTAATTTGTTGAGATTGTGAATCTGTGGATTTTTGTTAAATGTAATTACCAAAAGACTTAAACTACTTCAGTCTGTGTGCATTGAATTTATTTAATACTTTATTTAATGCAATTACTGAATTAAATTAGCTTTTCCATGACATTCTTATTTGAGATGCACCTGTACTTATGTATGCACCTTAAACGATAACTCTTAAAACAAAATGTTTTGCATTTCAAAAGTTCTTTTATGATTATCAGAGCTTATAACAAATGAAAGTCAGAAATCTCAAAATATTATAATATTTACATTTGAGTTTCATTTAAATGATCATCCCTACAATATAAATTAAGGCTGTCTCTCGTTCTTTGAAACCACAATAAAAGAAGACCGTTGACTTGGCAGTGGTCCAGAAGACGGTCATTGACACCCTTCACAAAGAAGGTAGGTTTCAAAAGGTCATTACTGAAAGTGGTTGCTGTTCACAGAGTGCTGTATTAACTTTTTCACTATATATATATATATATATATATATATATATATATATATATATATATATATATATTTAGATGCACCTGCAAAATGATCAAAATAAAACAATGGATTCTGTACCCTTTTGTGTTTAATCCATAATATGTAAACATTATTAGGAAGGTAATAGTTCTGTAATTAGGTAATCTATCTAAGCAGTGACATCTTAGGCTGCTTAAGCTAATAGAGTTGGTTTTTCCCTTTGTGTCCTTGGAAGCAAATTTCATAGTGTATTTTCCCCTTCTTTGTTAAATCACATTCATATGAGATCTTTAATTGAATACCGTTTTTGATGGTTTCTGTAAATATGGATATTACTGAATGCTGGTTATGCCAGAGCTTCAGCCATAATGACTTTATTTAATTTTGAGACTTGAACAGGATGAACTAGCTCTCTGTTCATTACCAGTGCCTTGAGGACTGATTCAGCCTGACTGATTCTGGAGTTCTGTCTCATGAAGGCCTTTCTCCTCTCTCTCTCTCTCTCTCTCTCTCTCTCTCTCTCTCAATTAGTCTGTGGAGTAGTCGAAATAGGATGAACCAAAGTGCTTCACAAATTGATTTAAACTACTAAGGAAGCATCTCACATGTTATGATTTGAATCCAGAAGGCGTGATTTTCAAACAGCTGAGCTGAGTTTGGCTTTTTCAATGAAGAAAACTCAGCTGGGTCATAGACCCCAGTTGTGGCATGTTTCATATGAGGAATGATTTGTGGAGCTCATATCCTGGTGCAGCGTGTGAAGATTCGGTCCTTCATTCCATGTACAGTTTCACAGGGCCGACTGCTTCAGCTGTCCCATGTAGGCTTTTCCTGGAAGTGAGACTTGAAGATTTCTTCCATGAGTCTTCTTGGAATCACATTTTTTTTATTCTTAGAGATGCTTTTGGGAGTCTTGTTACAGCCACGTGTCACAGACCTACATGACCTCGTGGAATATTCTGCACTTGAATTCATCCATGCATTCTTATGACTGATATTCTTGCTGTGTTGGCCAGTGACCAACTCTCTGCATAAAATCAAAGTTGAGTAAACTGTTTGTGCATTTAAACAGAACAAGAGTCCATGGAGACTCTACTCTTCCAAGTAGGGCCCTTGAAAGCAGATATTTAGACAAAATTATGAAACCTTTTTTCTTGATCTTCCAAGCTATAAATAACTCAACGTTATTCCAGCTCCACTGTAAGCCTTCTTAGAAGCCGCTGAGAACAGGCTGTGAAAATTTGTTTAAATTTACTGATTAGCAGATAAAATGGAAACACAGATGTAACAATATGCTAATCGTTATGTTCAGTGTAACTTATTTCTGTTATTTATTCTGATTTTGGTGTCAGATTGAAAATTCAAAAGATGCCTTTATCTTTGTGGGTCACTCAAGGTGCTTGATCATTATATATTTGTGAATCCACAGCATTGAAATGTATAAACACCCTTGTGCTAAAGCAATGTGCATGTACATGAGTTTAAATTGAAATAATTGGCTTTCACCATGTTGCATGTTTTTTTCCTTTATGTTGCTTGTTTTCGCAGGTGGAAAGCCTGATCATCGGCCCTCACACAATATTGGCCCATTGTTCGGAAAGAAGGATCTCACAGTTTGGCCCGACTCCAGTGAGCTTCCAGTAAACTCTACATTTTTAGAGGGTCTTTATATCGGTGACAGCTGGCCACCTAAAATATAATAGAGTAATAACTTCTGAACGTATTCACTAAATAACAGGAAGGAAATTAGGAGTTCTTGTGCAGTGTTATTCCAGTAACCTGGTATTCTACGTAACTTGACCATCATAGCTAAAGCCACAGCACCATCTTGCTTTGTCAGGATCGGATTGTTCAAAAGGACCACTTGTATGTCCTAAACTGCCAGTCTTGCAATGTTATATAATCTAATTGAAACCAGTTAGTACTTAAAAATATCCACAGACCAAAAGAACAGAAACACCCTACATCCAGAGGAAAAATTGAAAGGAGACTTTCAATAGTTTTATAGCACTGCCCTTTCTTTAGTAACAATCCTCTTGAGAGGGTCTTTTGAAATGGTTAAGAATAGATTTGCATTTCTCAAATAGCCGTGTTGCCAATTGAGTCTGCGAAGTGTGAAGCAGTCTCATCTTCTTAGGTGGCGTTCGCTTTCTTTCTGTTGATTATGAATGAGCTGTCATTCTCTCGTTCTCTCTCAGTTTGTCTTTTCCATCATGACACAGTGATTTACTGATCTACCCTCTCATGTTCCCTCTTTTTTGCTGAGTCACAGCGTGTATTTAAAGAGTTGCAGTTGGAGACCGGAGTGGTATAACGGGATTTGCTTACACATCGTGAAGCGGTTTGCTGCAGTCATATTACAAGTGGAAGATCTAAAGCAGGACAAACGGTGTGGTTAGCTATGTGTACTCTTATTAGCATGTAGCAAAAACCAAAAAGACCAAACTAGGATGGAGTTGAGAGGCCGGCAGTTTCTATTTTAGATCTGCAGTCTGTAATATACACACTTAAGCTGCCAGGTCTCTTAAAATACTTCTGATCTCAATCTAGTCCAAGAATTGGCATCCTGTTCAGTGGCCAGAGATCATCGCTGTTTCTGGTCGGTACGATATCATTATAATGACTCAGTAAAGAGCAAAGTCTGTTTCTCCCCTCTTTCTTTAAGGTCATTTAATTCTAGGGATGCATCGATCCGATACTCGGGATCAGTATAGCTTCTGATACTGGCATTTTATGCTGATCGGGTATCCAAATCCGATATTGTGCGTGTACTATTCTGTGTTGTTGTTGAGGCCCATGAAAGGAACGAAAACATCATAAAGCACCAAAAAGTTTTTATGGACATACTTCGTGTTCTGAAGCTGTTCCATAGTTCAATATGAGGTACAGATTAAAATTATTAAATTCATGAAATTCAAGTTCACAAACTTTCTTTCCGCTGCAACTGTCTGTCATCCTCCACTCAGCAATCAAACTGTGTCTCGCGCTCGGTTACTACAGTCAAAACGATGAACTCTTTCAAGAGCGCACAGTAGGGGAAGTCGTGGCCTAGTGATTAGAGAGTTTGACTCCTAACCCTAGGGTTGTGGGTGCGAGTCTCGGGCTGGCAATACAACGACTTAGGTGCCCTTGAGCAAGGCACCGAATCCCTAACTGCTCCCCGGGTGCTGCAGCATAAATGGCTGCCCACTGCTCCGGATGTGTGTTCACAGTGTGTGTGTGTTCACTGCTGTGTGTGTGCACTTTGGATGGGTTAAATGCAGAGCACGAATTCTGAATATGGGTCACCATACCTGGCTGAATGTCATGTCACTTTCGCTTTTTTTTTTTTTTTTTTAAGTAACTGAGGTTTAAAACTGTTCAAAGAAAAGGCTCAATAAGCTTACGCACTGATTTAATACACTACGTATAAATATCTCTTCCCTTTGTACTAGTGATGTCTGCTTTGCGAACAAATCGTTTGATTTAACCAGTTCTTCTTAGTGAACTGGTCGAACCAGTTCACCAAATCGGACTGAATCGTTTGAACTGGTTGGCGTCTTCAGTTAACATTAATCCACAAATTACTTAAATTATTCACTTTTTAACATGGCTGGCGCTCTCTCTGAATCGAACTTAACCAATATCCTGGAGTAATTCATTTACTCAAACAGTACACTGACTGAACTGCTGTGAAAAGACAACTGAAGATGAAGTTGAGCCGAGCAGCTTGTGTGTTGTACTTTGCAGACACGGAGGACTGCGCAGCATGTGACTCCGTGTTGTATCAAGCTCATCATTCTGCGCACAGGATGTGCATAAGCGCTCTGTGATGCTCTATATTGGCATAAGTTATCAGTAGTCTTTCTTGTTCTGTTCTGTTGCTGCCTTTATTACTGTGCTATACATTTAAAAGAAATGTATTTTATATCTATATAAATGTGTATATACTTGTGTATATACTGTGTTTTTTCATGAATGTATTTTACAACAATACAAAGTGTAAAATTATGATTATATATTTTTTTTCATTTTGTTATTTTTAATTCAAATGAAGTTGTCTTTATGTAGTAGATGATCAGGTCAACACAGAGAAGTATAGAAATTCTACCTTGAACTAAAAAAAAAAAAAAACTTGTGCTGGGATCGGATTGGATTGGTATCTGTAGATACTCAGAATTTTCGGGATCGGTCTGAAAAAATGGTATCTTGCATCCCCATTTAATTCACTGTGTGTCTTAAACAATTATTTTCATTCTTGGCCCGCTTCCTGGAGCACACCGGAGATGCCAAGGAAGAGCGCAAGAGAGAGATGAATGTTGTTATGTGGTGAGAAAAGTGAATGCCTTCAAAGTTTATAAATAGACATTGTGTATCACCACTAAATAAGAATGCTTAAACAATCAAGGTGTTTGAGATTCCCTGTCTTTGTGAGGAAAATGAATAAATCCCAACATCGCCAGGTCCCAACCCAGAAGGCCTTGTGCCAGTGCAGCTTAACTCACGTTTACCGTAAACAGGCTGGAATCCTGGCGTCTGTGTGAACAATGCACTGACTTGGCTGCCAAAACCATAACCCTGTGTTTATGACTTCAGAAGTGAGGCTCGGGATTGTGTAATAGCACGACTGGCTTTACAGCTGAGTACCTATGGAATAAGTTAGATAAAACCTACCTTTGAAACCCAGTGGCCTCTGAAGGATGTGCTGATTAGAGAGGTCAGACTGGATTGAGTCACCATACTGGGTTCTGTGAGGTATATCAGACTCAGAGTTCTGCTGTGTCCAGGCAGTGTGGGAGTAATGACGCATTGGAGTTTTTACCCAATAATTTAATTTCAAAGAAATGTTTTTTTTTTGTTAGTTTTTTTCCCTGTGACTGCGCAACTATGAAGTAGTTCCAAGACATGACAACATATCACTTTATTTGTTATTTCAAAGATCCTTTCAGACTGCCTGAGCAAAATAACCAAGAAAAACAGAAAATGACAAAGCAAACATGACACACACAGTAGGATAAAATTTATTTATTTGAAATTACTTGGAATATCAAAGGAAAGCTCTTTGTATGCCATATAAAGATATGTCTGATATCCTGTAGATATTGAATAGGTGATTCTTAGGTGGCCTCTATAATTGCATTAAAAACTCTTTCTTTATTGTTCTGCGCAGGCATAAATAAGTGTTAAAGGGATGGTACACCCAAAATTGAAGATTTTGTCATTAACTACTCGACCTCGTGTCTTCATTTTCGTAACACAAAAATTAAGATATTTCTGATTAAATCTGAGAGCTTTTAAGCCCTGCATAGACAGACAGCAATGCAACTGAAGTGTTCAAGGCTCTGATAGGTAGTAAGGACATTGTTAAAATAGTCCATGTGACATCAGTGGTTCCACTGTAATGTTATGATGTAATGTTCTAATACTTTTGGTGCATAAAGAAAATGGAAACAATGACTCCAACAATTCTTCTCTTCTGTCTCTTGACAGACAAAACTACCACTCGTTTGGAGCAACATAAGGGTAAATAATTAATGACAGAATTTTCATGTTTGGGTGAACTATTCCTTTAAGATGTCCACAGTCTGCTTCTACTTATCTTTTTGTGTCCAACTAACATCAGTGAAAGATGGTGAAAGGCAAAAATAAATACCGGTACATTTAAAAAAATTGAAATATTATTCATTATTTACTTTAATAAATTTATCAAAAACTTGTTCATGTTCTGGGTATTCTATAGTCTTTGTGCATACTTGAAGTCTAAAGCAAAGGCATCCAGAGTTTATTTTGCCTTTGTCATCCCATCTATGAATACTATAATATTTGGTAATTGTCTCTGAAGTGATGAATGGGAGAAGTTCAAAGAATTTATCCCAGTGATTAAAGGGACAGGCATCTTTTACTGGTGGCTCTCCAACGGGGTCATCGAGGTCTGACAGACTGGAAAGATCATGACACTCTCATCTTGTGCTGAGGGGCATCACTGAAGGATGTTCCATCTGCTTCAGCCAATAGAAGAGGGGCTCAATTGCTTAAGGGCTAATTTTGTTGTTTGTGGCTCAGCATGTGAGTGACTAAGACCAAAGTCAAGAGCTAGACTGTCCCAACACCCCTCAGGCCGAAAGGGCACCTGTTGTGCCGGCAGTCCGTTGAGATCTAATTTATGCAGCACAGCTGTAGCCCTTGGTGACTTGTGTTGACCTCTCAACTTTGCTTGATGGCTGTGTGATCTGGACACTTCTGTTACAGGGTGAAAGGAGTTTATGCTTCACTTGGGTTCTCTGACATGTTACTTATATTTCTAGCATTATGCTACTTATATTCCTGGTCATACCGCATTAGAAGATGTCATTTCACGTGTTTCACAGGTGTTGACATTTTCCCTAGCCCCCCTTAGTTAATTTTGATGATTTATATGAAAGTTAATATACGTCACTTCGAGCTGTGCTAATTCAACCTCTGTGTGTTAAACTAAAGATGTGAGCATTTCCTGCACTGGTTGTGTGGCATGCATATGGAAAAAGGGTAAAGTGTGTTAAGTTTGGAAAAATATTGAATAAATGGACATGCAAGAATCCAACATTTATGTAGACATACTAGACGTAAACATACTGTATTTGACTATTTAATATAAAACCACTGATATAAGACTAGCGGATAGAGGAAAGGTTTAGTGACGGAAGTGTGGGTAATTGAGTTTCCTTCCACTCAGCACGGCTTACTTTTCTTCTTTCATTTCTTGAAAAGACTTCTGTGTGGATTTGTGAGAGGTGGTGGAACAGTGATGTGATTGTATAGAGGAAGGTTCGAGCACCCTTTTCTTTCTCTGTTAATGCCAGCTAAGATGAATATTAATGTCCAGGAGCCAACACACATCGAGTCAGTTTATATAAACTCTCTGTTGTCCTTCTTTTCTCTCTCTGTTCTCTCGCGAACTCGCACACAGAGTCTATTCATACTAGCCCTCACACATCAACACACACACACACACACACACACAGGCACTATTTATACGATGTCTTACACGTATGGCATGGGCACATAAAAAAACAAAACATTGTAGCATCAGATATTTGCACCATTCAGAACTGGATTGAGAATCATTAAGGAAGTCAAATAATACAAAGTGGAATTATTCAGAGAAACTATAAATGTAATCTAATAAATAAATACATTTATCAATTTAAATGAGGTGTGTGTATTTTTATATACGTAGACGTATAAAGTGTAAAAAATAGCTATTGTTATTATTGATTAAATTGTAATTAAATAATTGTATAAATATAATCATTTTAACGTGTAATCAAAAGTATTATCAAATGTATATACAACATTGTACATGGTTGTAATTATTATTTCACTTGAATTTTATTTTGATTTATTTGATTATTTTAGAAATTTTAGAAAAAATGGTGTAGTCAAATCGATTAATTGCATCCAAAATAAGCATTTGTTTACATGTGTATGTAAATGTGTATATTATATTCAGCGATTTGACAGAACTAATTTTATTTACATTCAAAATTTCAGCACTGCCAGCTGTGTCTGCTGCATCAGGGGTAGGAAGGTTTGGAGATGTGTGCTTAAGTTAGTGAGAGTGTGTGTGTGGTTTTAGTAGCCTGCATGTATTGGGTTTCATGAAGGAAAGGCCAGCGGGCCGGCTGCAGGCCTGTAGCTCAGCTGCAGTGATCTGTCAGTGGATTTCTGTCAGATCAGGCATTTCCTCTCCACAGTGGCGCCAGCCTGCCTTACCCAGCACACTATAGAGCCAATCACTGGATGAAAGCATGTTTAAATATTTGCTGGGGGAACATATAGAGTTATTGTCTCCATCATGAGACTTTGTGACCATTGTAGGGGCTGTATTATTATTTTTAGTCTTATGTTTTCTTTATCAGTATTGAGGAAGTGAATTGGGGATTTTGGAGTATGGTAAACATTTACATGAACAATCACAATGCATTGTCAAGAATTAGACGATTAAAACTTTTACAATAGCCTGTGTTGCGATATGTTGTTTTTGTTTGTTTGTCCACAGCAGAAATGTTTATCTACGAGAGACAATTCTTTAATCTCTAGTTTGTCGTCTTTACTTTGAATTAACTGATTTAGAAATTTAGCAAAATACAGTAATTATTATATTGACTAATATTTTAAACTGATACTGTTTTACATGGTTTGTAAACATATACTGTACACTAGGGCTGTGTGATTTTTTTTCTGTTTATTTAAACAGACTGTAAAATGAAAAACCATAAGCATGACAGGTATATTTAAATGACAGTGCATATTTCCGTAATATTTTTAGTTTTTTTTTAAACTGTGTATACAACATAAGCTGAGATATAGCACAATAAATTCTCAATTAATTTGCAACAAACCTATAAAGTTTTGTTGCCAACAATGAAGACTTAAGGTCATTGCACATTGAGTCCGAAATTTTTGCAAGCGTTTTTTCGTATTCGTGATCTGAAAAATTTATCACACACAGAGACCCTGCACACTGAGTACGATGCGTATTAATGAATGCGTTGCGGAAAAAAACTGTACAAAATCACGTCTTCAAGTAGTGAGGATGATTTTTTTTGTTGTCTCTCTTCTTAAAAAGAGAAAAAGAAAGAGGAAATATTGGGTCCATCCACTCCTGTGATCGTGTAGAGAGGAAGGAGAGTTCCACCAACTGGAACCACATATTAAAAAGAAGACCACCAATTTCCGTGAATCAGTTGATCCTGAACAGAGACTGGAAGTATGGACCCGTGCGCGCATGCACAAACACACACACGGTTTACAGGGACTTGGTGTGCTATAATTATGACTGTGATATAATAATATTTGTAGTATTTTTAATACAATAATATTTGTATATATAACTGTAGGTATCTGAGCACTGGCGATTCTTTCACCACCATTGCCAGCAGTTTTACGGTGGCTCTGAGTTTTCAAAACGTCTCTCAAAATGCATTTATACAGTCTATGGTTTTTACGGATGCGAAAAACACAGAAAATTTAACTTGTTCCGAATTTTTTTTTTGACGGATGAAAGTCTCTGAGGCAATGTGCAATCGTGATTGATATAACGTGAGGTCAATTTTTTTTTTTTTTTTTTGACTCAGTGTGCAAAGGCCTTTAGGCTTCGAAGCTCGCCCCTCAACATGCAACATGCATTCAGCATTTTAGCAGCCCAACACTGAATATTATATTGTGGACATTGTATTTTATTAATAAAATAAAAATGTAAAAAAATTACAAAACAGAAATTAAATTAAAATGATCCTCCCTCTAAATAAATCAGTTATTTTTATTTAGTGAAAAATGGGCCAAAAGAGACCTCCGTACTAGTAGGCTACCAGAAAGGGCAACTTTTTATTTTTTTTAATCCTTGCATGATCTTAGTCATAGGCCTACATGATAAATATAAAAATTTATTATATCTTTACTACAAGTTTAAAAACAATGCTACAATTTTTATATTTAAGGAAATTAATCTTACCATCATGAAATGTCTACATAGGCGATGGTTTAAGGTGCATGTCGGCAATGTTGTTTTAGCGGGGGTGGGGTGTGAAGCTGGGGCTTAGGTAGACGATATTATCGGATATCGCAATATTTTTAAAGGCGATTATCGATAAGATATTTTTGACATCGGCCAGCCCTACTGTTCACATCATCAATATGTTCTGCATCTCTATTGGCTTTTTCACCACATTAAGTCATGTGGGACAGTAGTCCAGACTCCAAAGGTCTGTTTACCATTAAAGGACCTCGCACATGACATTAGTCTTGATGACCTGTTCTGATAATGGTAAGCTTGAGGAACAGGAGCTCACTATTTCATTATACAACCAGCTTGGTTTTGCTTTGCCCGGGTGTATAGACTAGCACTGTTTCTTTATGATGTCACCCGGCCCGCCCGAATTCCTATAGAAGCTGTGGATTTTACCATGTGGTGTTAACTTTTGTCTCCCTACCATCCTGCGCACCATCATCTAACTGTGTTTTCCTGGGATTGAGGCCCATGGGAATAGCTCTGCCCCTCCTGTAGATCTGATAGTCAAGCCAGTTATTGTTGCATTGTTGCTGTTGGGAGATTTGTTTCCATTAGCCAGAAGTGCTGCTCAGCTGAGAGAGTTAGCTGAGTACACACAGACAGGAAGATGTCAGATTCATCTCCATTACAGACAGCAGAGTCAGCCGAGTGCCGAGAGAGAGGGGCTGTTGGCTGTTGGAGGAAGGGGAGGGGCCGAGAGACAGAAGGGCTGGGGCCATTGATGAAGGCTGATCTTTTTTTCCTATATGGGCTTGAGAAAGTTCACCGAGTTCAGACTGAGTCATCAGCACACCGCAGATCTCTCACTCTCAAACATTCTAGCAGAAAGGAAATATTCTGTAGAGCCATGATTCTTCATTCAGGTGTTTGCATGTAGGTTTTGTGAGGGGAATTTGAAATGAGGCAGTTTAGCGAGTGGGGAATATTCATACACAACAGAGTTGTTCCTGTTAACTGAAACTATTACAAATCAGTCACTGAAATAAAGCTGGAGTAAAATTAAATATCAGTGTTTCGACAAAAAATTGCAAATAACTGAAATATGTTTTAGTATTACTAAAACTGAAATAAAGCTAATTAAAAATATTGGAAAAAAGAAAACTAATAAAAACGACAAAAGCACAGAAAATTACTAAAGCAAAAATGAAGATTGAAAATATAAAAAAACATTAAAATAATATTAAATACTAATTTTGCATGTTATTTGTTTGTAGTTGCTGAAGGGTATTCTAACTAGATGAAGCCTTATTCCCTTCTGGACTATTTAAGCACTGCGGTTTAGTGTTGAGCAAAGTTTTAGCATCTCTAGACAGAGACAGTTGGTTTAAAAAAACAAAAAACAATTGACTAATTGTACATTTATGTATACCTTTTACGCTCATTTGAGGTCTAAAATTAGTTTCATACTCTTGGGTCTCTTTCTTTATAAATATAATTAGCCAAACTGAAAAGCTAGGTCTGTGGTGCTTGTAAAAACACTTTAGTTGCTTTTAAAGGTCCACTGAAGTGCCTTGAAACGCACAGCCAGCGTTGCCAACTTCTTTCGATGGAGAGTAGCTAAAGCCTCCTTGAAAAGTCGTAAAATGTCACTAGATGATGTCATAAGCAAATTAACATATTCATGACATCAGTGTGTCATATTGTCTTGCCTCCCTGTGCTCAAATACTGCATTTTAATACAGCCAAATTCTCAATTTAACTGTTTTCATTGATGTATTTTATTGTTTCTGTTGTCAGAAAATGGAATGAGTATAAAATATTGACTGAAACGCAACTGAAATGTTAAAGAGATGGGGTCCTATTATGCTTTTTCACTTTTTGAATTTTAGTCAGTGTGTAGTGTGTATGTTTGGGCGTAAAAAAGATCTACAAATCCCTTTTCAAGAACTACAACAAATGGTTTGTTTGGACTACAGCATTAGTTTCCAGGGTTTTGTGATGTCAAAGCAGCCCATTTGAATATCATTAAATGAATATATATATATATATATATATATATATATATATATATATATATATATATATATATATATATATATATATATATATATATATATATATGATTTATTATTACTATCATTATATTGTTGCTTTTGTTAAAATAATCAAAAGATTGTCACACCATGAATATTAAATTTTTCCCCCAGTAGTCTGTTTTATTCAAACAAATATTAACCATTTTTTCATTTAGATACAGAAGAACTTTGCCTGTTAAATATTAAAAACAAATTAACAAACAAAAAAATCTGGATCTCCAGGTCTGCCATGCAAATCAACTGTTCCTGCTCATCTCCAAACTGGATCACTTCTCTCCACTTTCTCTAATTGAAGAATCAGTTATTAGATCTGTCAGCTTTAAGAATTTTATACTTAGATTTTTGGGGTGAATCAAACTGTAACACTGTGTGTCCCAACCAGATGTGAGGCTATGCAATAAAAAGTGTGTATTCCATGTAGGGACAGCTGTAGGGGAAAAGCTGTTCCTGAGTCTGCTGGTTCTTGTACCCGTGTATTTTCCGGAATCGCAGTGTAAAGGGGGCTATGGTTGATGAGGGGTGAATACTTAGGGGTAAGAAACAAAGAAAGGTGATCAGATTGTCCCAGGTGGGGGGTGGGGTCACAATGTAAGCTCCATCAAAGTTTTGTCTCCTTTAGTATGGCAGGAAACATGTTGATGGAATTTGGGGGCCACTGTCTTTAAGTTGGAGTGATTTAAAATCACCCGTGACAATAAAAGCAGCCTCCAGGTGAGTAGTCTTTTTTTTTTTCCATACACCATTTTTTTCTGAAAACTATACAGCTAAATTGGGAACACTGCATGCAGCATTATTCAATGTGGTGGCGTAATTTCAACTTGATCAGGAAGACAGGGCGGGACATATCAAGCAGCCCAGCCCCCTTTTTAAAATAGCCAATAGCATTTTGTTTATATCTGCTTGGGCCATTGAGCTCGGTAAAGCCAGATTTGACAGACCACTCCCTAGATTCAGTACTAAAAAAAATAAGGATCATAATCATGCTGAGGCTGTGTAGTTTTAAAAGTGTTTAATACATGCCGACTCGTGCATATGATCTCATCTCAGGACAAGATCAGACTGTGAGCACTTCCGCTGTTCGCGTGACCAGACGAAACCACACCTCATTTGCCCCAATCGAAAGCACCGTACAGGAAATACTACTGTGAACATGTGACCAGTCTCAGCCGTATCTTATTTATAGTGTTGGTAATCCTGAATCTGTAAGTATTACATTTATGGATTAAGGGGCCGTAATATTATAATGAGATCCTTTTTCAATGTCACCTAGGGGAGTGAAATCGGATGCATTAATTTTTTTCAGACACTTGCGAAAAAGGCAAAGTTACTGGGTTAATCTTTTTCACATTTCCTTGGTTGGTAAATGCACCGGGGACCCAATTATAGACCTAGAGATAAATCCTGGAAAAGTCTGATTTTCATGATATGTCACCTTTAAGACTAACATATTTATACTAACACCCAAAAAACTTTAATTTTGATTTCACAGGGACTTTAATCCTTGACCTCCTTCCAACGTTTCTGCTTCATGAGCATATCAGTTGTACTATTAAAATTAATGTTATTTCCCCATGCTTTCCCATAAAGCCTGGAAATACCGGCATTCAAGTTTCTGCAGGTCTTATCATAGTTTAAATAGTCAGAATGATGCTTTGGCCGTTAACATTTGCAATGCAAATCTCCTCTTATACTGACTTCTCATATTAATATATTACTACTGATTTTCATATCAACTGTTTTTAGTTTATAGATTCATCAAAAACAGTTTGCGGTTTCCTTTTGTGTTCTCTTGTGAACAGTGTAGAGTTGAACCCGGATCATGAATGAATGAATGAATGACCTGTCCTCCAATTCTTTCTCAGAGCATACATTCATTAACATCCGTGTTATGGACTTTATGAATGAAGACTATCTTTGACGCATCAAGTAGTAGTGAGAACTCACAATAAAATGCATGCTAATGCCAAATGCATGTTTTTCTGGAAATATTAACTAGAGACTGTCCTTGCATCACCCTCAAACACGCATATAAAGATTATGGTTTGTTAAAGAACTGAACTGGCAGAATGAACACAGTCCTCTACCACCACCACTTGACCACCTGCCTGATACGAATAGAGAGCGTATTGTATTCATAATTCTTCCATAACAATGCAATGTGTTTATTTTCCTGAAGCAGCAGGACTTCTCACCCTGACTTATGCGTTCTCAATGCGATTGGCATTTTGGGTTTCATATGATTCTCTTGTTTTTGGCTGGTTAATACTTCCCCTTCTATCATTTTGCTGTTACATCCCATTGTCTGATGTGATGGGGCCAGAAAAAGAACATGTTGCTATTGTGCGGAATTGAAACTTGGAATAGAAAGGTATCTGTGTGCCTTTCATATGTAAATGCATGTAAAACAGGACATTTTTCTTTAAAGATGGTGACCGTGACCGTATTTATTGCATGTCTTGGGATATATTGTTGTGTGAATAAAAGAGTAGTATTATCTCTGCTGTAAACCTGTGGTCTGGTTTTCTTTGGGAGTGAAGAGTCTTTAAATGTTTAGTTGCAGGTCGATGTGCATGTTTCAATTGGGCTTTTTCTTTAAGCCGAAAGGCATATAGACAGGAATTTCGGTAGCACTTTCTATGAAGCCCGTATTTATAATACATTATAAGGGTATTCTTAAGGCATTATAATGAATGCATAATGCATTATAAAAAAATGTATAATATGTTTTATCAACAGGTTTAATATATTATAATATTTACTTATTTGTGGTTATAGTTTTTAAGAGTATGATCATTTAACACAATGAACACGTAGCATCCACTTTTACAATGGATTATACTTTTCATAGTTATAATGTATTAAGTCTTATATCTTCCCATTTTTCTGATGCTACTTTATTCAAAGCGGTCAAATACCACTTATAAGTAGTAATAATAATAATAAATTCTCTCAAACAGGCATAAGAACAGATATCAGATTAGATGACTCTGTAATATGACACATTTGCTTTGAACTATTTTTATTGTATGATTATTTTGATGGCACCCTTTAGAGAGCTGATGATAAGTAACTCTGCAACTACATATCAACTAGCAGTCATTAGAGTATTAGAATGTCTGCTACTGTAAGTATATGCTAACACTTATTTTGATGCTCAACCAACAGATAAACTGACTATACATCAGCTTATTCTACCATACTAGATTCTACCATTCTTTAGCATACTAATACTCTAATGATGACAGTTAGTTGACATGTAGTTGCAAAGTCGCTCATAGTCGACTGATTAAGGGGACCATGTAAATAAAATGTAACCATTTAAATATTGCATGTTCTTTCAGTTACAGTATTAATCTCACATCAGTTAAATGGCATACGCTCCACAGGAAACACTCAATATCTAACCACTCACAAGCTGTAGTAAGATACTGTGCAGATCTTAAACAATGTCAAGATTTTATACAGTCCATTTTACTGTAAATGAAGTAGATTTAATATGATGTTCATTGTGTGTTTAATGCCTTAAGAATACCCTTATAATGTATTATAAATACGGGCTTCATAGAAAGTGTTACTGAAATTTCTTAGGCTGTGTCTTTTGATATTGGCTGTCGGTGAAGATACAAAAGAGTTACATTTACTTGACTTTATATTTAGGAATAGATTCTTCAGTCACTTCACTAAATGTTTGCATCTTATTTTAGTAAGCAGAGAAATTAACTTCTAGTGACTTTCAAACTGGACAGTTCATTAACAGCTGTACAAAAGTTTAGGGTCAGTACCATTTATTTAGCCTGTTCAAGAAATGTATACTTTTATACAGCACGGATGTATTAATGTGACAGTAAAACATTTATAATATATCAAAACGTTTATGTTTCAAGTAAATGCTGTCCTTCCTCAAATAATCTTGAAGATTAAATATCATGGCTTCCTTAAAATTACATAAAAGGGATAATTCACCTAAAAATGAAAATTTGATGTTTATCTGTTTACCCCCAGGGCATCCAAGATGTAGGTGACTTTGTTTCTTCAGTACAACACAAACCACTTATAAGTCTGTGATCCACCATCAAGCAAGAAGATGAAGACGCCTCACGCGCCTGCTGCTGAGAACGCGCTCAGGAGAGTCCTAACAGTTCGGACACTGTGTGAATCAGAGGTAAAAAAAAAAAAAAAAAAAAACCTTTTTAACTACTGTTCATTTTCTTGCACAGACAGATCATTTTGTGCCTTTACACATCATTGTATCGCCACAGGGTTTCATTTTTTTTTTCTTTTTTTTTTTTAGTTCTTTGTTTTAGCCATGATTCCCATCTACTTCCATTATAAGACTGACAGACTGCAACGGTTTGTGAAAAATCTTTGTTTGTGTTCTACTGAAGAAACAAAGTCACCTACATCTTGGATGCCCTGGAGGTAAACATTAGGTTTGGAAACTGAGGTTCACAGGAACCGTGAGCAATTTCGAAGTTTTGGTTCTGGTGCGACGTGTGACCAAACACTGTGAACAGCCCTGCCCTGTTCTGATGATTCTGCGTTTCCTGTAAAGGATGTCACAAACCAAATAACAGTAACGCAGCACTACGTCTTTAATTACTGAGCACATCGTTTCCATTCCAATGAGCTGCACTCCACAGATTTGCCCGCTGCGTCATGTTTTTAACTGCCGAACACGTTTCCCACAACTGTATGTGCACCTTTGATATCTGTGCACGTCGTTTTGTCTGACTGTACATGTACCAGCAGCGCGCAGCACCTTCCGCCTCTAAATTACATTATATTTGCTCCATATTGTTATTAATATACATACTGACTTCAGCTTGCCCCACTGAATAAACAGACGGATATTTTTGTGTAGATATGAGGGTTCGATTATTTAGTATACAGGTCATTTCAAGAGTGATAAAATCTTTATTTTTATGCATTTAAAATGTTTAAACATGTGGAAACCACTCATTGCATCACACCGTCTCCTGACTGCATTATTATTTGTAAAATAGGGGCTTTATGGAGTTTGTGTGTATACATGGTTATAAGTATTACAGTTTATATTTAATAAATAAAGGGAAATTAACAAGTGCCTTAAACCTCAAGGGACCATTTAGCCAACCAGTTTATTCCTGCTGGAAAAGCTAAATGTTCTTGATAGTGTAAAAAACATCAGCTTTAAAACACATGCTGGCTGATGGACTAGGATTACTCAAAATTACTCACTACCTTCCAGCAACGCTACATTCAATGAAAGTACAATAGTAAAAAACATAATAGTTCATTTAAATGGAACCGGAATCGGAAGCTGAAAATTTGTAGACTGTAATATGTTGAATTTTGACATTGCCAACCTTTAAATTAAGTTGACATTAAGTTGACAGTGAGTAATAAACAGTATTGAGCATTGAGTAGTTGAGTATTCTACATTTTTCCTTACCCTTATTTTTGTAATAGTTGTTTAATGATTTCAATGGAATGGGAAATTTCTAATGATTCTCAACCCTAGTAAGCAGATAAACATGGAATTTTCTATTTTATGTGAACTGTCCCTTTAAGGTAGCACTGCTGTTTTTGACTGGGGTAATTCCAGCTTTTGTGTGCAAAAGAGACTGTTTTTGAACAAAAAATCACACTGACCCCAAATTTTGAATATTAAATTGTCTTATTACCAGTTAAATGTTACATTGCATTTTCTGAGCAAGAGATTTATTTTTAATTTGTTTATAATCTTATCTTTACCAGTGAAATGTCACAATGCTGTTCTACTAAATATTTTGTAAACTCTTTTCTCCCCTTGATTGAATTCCTGAACTAACTAAGGAACCTGAGATATATTGGAATATTTCATTGTTTTATTACGGGGACATCCTCTTTTCATTGACTCTCTTCCCTTCTTCTGTCTAGCCTCTGCAGTGATTAATCATTATTCATGAAATCCTAGTTTATTTAAAACATTTCAGGGAGGCTGTGACTTATTGTTTTGTTTGTTTTGTCCACATTTTGAGCTCTGTTGGAGACATTGGATGGAAAAAGTGATCAAAATAAGAGGTAAATAATAAGTAATAAGTGATAAAAGGTTATAATAATAAGTGGTGTGGTTGGAGAAACCAGATCTGATGTGGAGTTTACTAGTAACCTCAGCATCTCTGATTTCAACAGTAAATTCTAAATTAGTTCCAGACTTTTTTTTTCTCAAGAATTGAATTGGAAAACATAAATGATCTGTGTCAGCAATTAGGCAAATGTGTGCAGCGTGACAGCGTCTCAATGTTCCTTTCCGCCGATTTAACACATCGGGGGATTTTAGCTTTTATCTGGTTCCTCTTTTCTGGTTTTTGCTCCTTTAAACATGGTGGGACTCATACCTGTCAATGTGTGTCACACAACCTCAAAGGAGACGTCAGTGGTTACCGCCTAAACAGAATGCGAGCTTGCTTATCTAATGGAACGCAAGTGAAAGTTTCTTCTGTGGGTTCCACTGAGGCTCATGTTCCTCGAGCAATGGTTTATAACCTATCTGAAATCGAGTTTATGTGGAGTGCGCCTTTTTAAATTTCAGTTAAACTACTTTCATACTCGCATAATTTGGTAGTCCTAGTCGTCAAAAACACACCCTTTGAGGTAAATGACTTTGGACCAACTGCTTCATCGACTCTCCTGAGGCTCAATGATCTTGAATTATAATACCAAAACAAAGAATACCAGATATGTTTTATTTATTTATTCAAATCTACTTTAGCAACAAAATGTATTTCTACAGCACATGCAAACTTTTGATATACAGGAGTAGATCTTGGACAGGATGTGCTCCTAATAAGTTACAAACAGGTGATAAAGTGTTTACTTTCTTCCTAGTGTGATATCATATGGATGTATTAATTACATTTAAGTGAGCTGTTTGCTTAAGCTCACCTTCGATTTGTGCTAAAGCACTTCTCGGGTTTTGTGGTATGTTGGTCATGTTTTTCTGTTGTTTTTCTTCACTTGACTGACCACGTAAGTGGGGTTTATGCTGACGATAGCTGTATATTACTCACTCCTTCCTGAAAATGTGTGGGGACCCTCCCCTACAGTGGGCCGTGGCCAAGAATGTAATGCACACCTCTGCAGCATTTGAATACAGCACAGTAATTTCCAACCACACGTGCATCTCTGTCACCACAGGGAGTACGCCACCTGATCCGAGTTCTCTTAGCGGAAAGAGAAACCAGAACTTACTACGAGACTAAAATAGATTGAAGCAAAAAACCCAGACAATCATTCCTTCACATTTTTTCCCCATTTCTGTCATCAACCCACCTATTCTGTTTTTTTTTCTTTAATAAGCTATAAAGAAAATTGAGCTGGGACTTTACCTAAATTCATGCGCCAATTCAAAGAATTGTTTGGATCTTGCCCATTTGTTCTAAATGTTGACATTGTCATCAATATTTATAAATATGCTGTATATTACTACAGCAAATATTAGAGCCACTGTCCATGCATTTAGACAAAAGTGGTTGATCATAAAGCAGCATTGTCTTTTCAAAGTCTTTTCAGAGCTGTTGACTTTCATATTTAACCTGATTATTAAAGTGTGATTACTCGGTCATTGAATCACACTGAATCACATTTATGTATCTCGTACAGAGTGAAAGACAAACCGCAGATAGAACGGAAATGAACCTAAAAGGACTTGGGCGTTGCTGTTAGTTTTGTTTTTGATCAGAAGACTATGATTTAACTCTGTGGTGATCAACCGCTCTGCCCTGATTGTGATTCCAGCTGATGGACATGGGACATCATGTGAGCTCTAGGTGCTAACGTGTGTGTTGTGCGGTTGTTGCGCTTCATTGGTACGTCATCGCTGGGAGCTGGTTATAGATTCTCACCCAGTCTCAAAATGGAACGACGGCAGCGGAGCGCTCTGCTGGATCGACATGACACAGCAGGTGTTCCTCCCAACATGGCATCCAACATATGGAGGGGTGGGAGGGAGCCACACGTGAAAGTGCTGTAATGCCTTATGAAAGGATCAGGTCACCAGGCTTTGGATTGTGACGGGCTCCATCCGGCCCTGGTCATGTCCTTATATAGCTCAAGACATTATGGCCATGTACTCAGAAAGGTTATAGCATAATTTGAGTGATCATCCTTCATAAACTTGTAAACTTGTTACAAAAGTAAAATGCAGTAATTACACATTTTGTCACCATTTACATGGACTCAAATAGGCATTCTTAAAGTAATAGTTCACCCAAAAACCTATTAATTGTAAACAGAGTTTACAATTTGTAAAATTGTAAATGTAAAAAGAGTTTTTTTTTTTTTAACTCAGAATAAGATTTGTTATTAAGAATATGGGTAACTTATTTTGTGTTCAACAGAAGAAATAAACTAATACAGGGTTGAAACAACTTGAAGGTGAATCAGTGATGATAGAATTTTCATTTTTTGGTGAACTGTCCCTTTAAACAATGATCTGACCTGTGACTGATAAGCTTGGATCAATTATGCTTAAATTCAGAGAAAATGTGTGGTAATTGATCAAACTTCAAATCAAAACTACCCCCTCCCAATTTCCAGTTGTGCTGCAGTAACTGTTTTGCCTCTACATATATCATATGCATTTTGATAATAGTAACAATAAATATTTATAGAAATAATAAAATGGCAATATAATAAACTGTTTTATTATATTTATAACATTTATTGGTTTATATTATGACTTTAATGACCTAATCTGGATTATGACTGCATACTAAAAGTACTTTTTATTAAATATCTAGTATTAAAGGTGTAGTAACCTCACCTCCTTTCAACACATTTCAGTGCTGTTAAATGGCTTGCACGGATGATGTGGCTAGCCTCAGCTGCTCTCACTAGTGTGAAGTTTTACCAGTGAACAGACAGTGTTCTATCTACAAGAGGGATGCTATGATGTGTGATTACAGGTTTAATCTGACAGGGCGTAAAAGTGTTATGGAGAAACATAAGCGTGTGCCTGAGGCCAGTCCAGGTGAGCTCGGTCTCATGCGTCACTGTGTTCAACTCTATTGACTTTCACTTTGGAAAAAAATAGGCAGCACAAGTACATAAGTTCATTTCACTGTGACTTCCATATAATGGTCTGGAGGGATTTACCAGGTATAATCCTCGTCAAACAATCGTTGTTGCTTTGCGGTTTAACCTTGTGTTTTTTTTTCCTCTGTGTGAACAGACACCATTTTTAAACATTAGGTCATTGTTAAACTAAACCAAAGTGTTGGTTAGTCAAAGCAAACAAGGCATCTGTTTACAATACATCGAGCATATTTGCCTTTCATCTTTTCATAAGAAACTGTAGACACATGGTTGTCCAATAATCATTTAGCATTCAGTCTCCATTGTGTCATGGAATATGTCATCCAGATTAAATCTGTCAGTGCTATAACAACAAGTGTTAAATTAGCAAACTAATCATGTTTCAGTTCCGTTTGCCGGGGTCTACTTTATCTGAGATCTTCAGGTCTCTTCAGGTCTTTTTTAACAGTTAGAATTTTATCTAAAAATGTGGTTTTATTAGTTTCTTGGATCACTTCCTTCCTGGGTTTTTGTCTCTCTAGTGGGCATCACTGAAGCTTTGGAACAGCTTGAAGTTTTAGCTCCTCAGTCTGACCCCTTCCTCCTGTTTCTCTCATTGCCACCAGCAACCTCTTCTTTACATGCTGTTCTTCTATAGCACAAGACTCCCCACCGAATTCACCTTAAACCCCGAGCTATTCTTAGTATGTTTCTTGATTCTTCCCAGGATTCTTTTTTTCCGCCTTCTCTCTCTTTTTTTATTGTATGGTTCTGAAAAGTGAAATTTGTTCATAATATACCTCTAGTTCCTGCCTGTCATTTTATTTTTCTCATCAGCATGCCGTTTGTCGTTGTGAGACAGGAGAATTAAATGTCCTATAGAGGCTGTTGTCTCTCTGAGGGGCCTCTGAGCGTTTTCCCCCGGCGATGAGTGCAGCTGCGGCAGTAAAACCTCAGCCGTCAGCAGCTGATAGTGATCTGTGTTTGCAGTGCAGCATCTGCATAATCAGTATTCATGACTGTGTCTAGGTGTAAGCAAGTTCTCTTAATCATACATGGTAGAACTTTCCCTTTTGTTTTTCTTTTTTTTTTTTTTTTACCTCACCCACATGTACCTGGCCTGGCACAGCTCCAATACTCCTCGGGCATCCTCAGAACTGGTTTGGATTCTGTGTTTGTACAGTAATTCTGAAGAATGCCAAATCTGCACTATTAGTTCATGCTTGATTGGTGTAAATGTGTTGTGTTGTGTTAATTCATTCATGGCCTCACTGGGGCTCTTATTTTAATGGTTGAAGTGGTTGAAGTGACCTTGTTAGCACTCAGCATTTTTTTTTCTTATGTAGAACTACAGCATCCCTTTATATGTTTCCTGTCTCGCCGATATTGAGCACATAGGGTTTATGTAAGGTCAGTTATGTTATGTAAAGTAATTTAGTAAAAATCTATTCATATTAAATACAGTAAAAAATATTTGTTGTAAATTAATTGAATTTTATATTTCAAAAGTGATCAAACGGTTAATGTTTTAATTAATTTTATTAGAAAATATTTGAATAAAATCAGTCAAAAATCAGTATTAAAGGGATGCTAATGCGATTTCAAGTTTTTCTTTCTCTTTGGAGTGTTACAAGCTGATTGTGAATAGATAAGATCCCTGAAGTTGCAAAGACTAAAATCTCAAAACCAAAGAGATATTCTTCATCAAAGTTAAGATTTAAACACGCCCCTACATCTCCTATGTCACTGGAAATATTTGTGTAATGCCTGCCAAATGTTCACGCAAAGAAAGAAGGTGAGGTTTCAGTAACTGCAGTTAGTGTTGAAGCAGCCATGTCAGGGAGAGCTGTGTGTTTCTAGGCAAAATCATTTTATTTGGCTTTCCTTAAAGAAGATGCATTTAGGAATCTTTTAGATTACTTATAACAGAACATTTGGTAACACTTTAGAATAAGGTTCCATTAGTTAATGTTAGTTAATGTATTAATTTACATGAACAAACAATGAATAATACATTTATTACTGTATTTATTCATCTTCGTTAATGTTAGTTAATGAAAATACAGTTATTCATTGTTAGTTCATGGTAATTCACAGTGCATTAACTAATGTTAACAAGCACAACTTTTGATTTAAATAATGCATTAGTAAATGTTGAAATTAACATGAACTAAGACTTATAAATGTTGTAGAAGGATTGTTCTTGCTTAGTTCATGTTAACGAAGGTAGTTAACTAACATTAACTAATGGAACCTTATTCTAAAGTGTTACCGAACATTTTATTGCAACCGTTTGGTGAACCTAGGAGAGGAGGTTATTCTGACTTTGCTGCGACAATCTGGTGCTTCTGAATAAGCTACTGTATGTTTTGTTATTAGTTTAAGTATTTGCTATTGACTGTTCAAATGAGGAGTTTTGAGAGAGAGAGAGAGAGATGGTCACACAGTGGAGTCAGCTGAATTAACCCTCCGTGGCTTGTGTACTGCAAACACATACGAGCTTCATCACTGTGTCTGTCTCACGACTCTGTGTTTTTTTTTTTTTTACATTAAAGCATGTCAACATATTCTGTTACACCAAATACACAAAATAATGATCTTTTAAAAAAGCATCATATGACCCTTTTAAATCATAAAACAGAATCAAATATTAATCAAAATTAAAAGGTATCTTTTATTTGAATAATCATTTGAATAATGTGGTTTGATCGGCTGATTGCCAATGCTGATATCAAAGTGTTTCGTAAACACTGCTTTAATGCTGTGAATATTATGAGATCACAGAATTGTCATGGCTTGCCTTTTCAAATCAACCATGCAACAATTTTTATTGAAAATCCACAGCACATGTTTCGCAAGTCTTGACAGGGAAAGCAGTTTAAATTACCATATCTTACGATCATTGACATGATAAATGATGCATAAGGAGGATTCAGAGTTCTTAGCATCGCAGTCTAATTACCTTCAAAACAAGCTCACAGATGGAGCAATTACAATATTTTAGACCCATAGGGAGGCATTTACATTGGTAATCAAAAGGACAGCAATTCTGGTAAACACATGCGCTGTGTATCATTATTTAAATAATCAGATCCGATCCCTCTCTCCAATCCCCAATTGCCCCCCTGAGCCAGATGAAACAGCTGACCTATTTGTCAGTGACCCCTTACTAGAAAACAACGCGTAGCCTTAGCATTGAATCCGGGAAGACAGGATTGCAATGGCTTTGTGAGGATGAGTGTGACATTCTCGGATTTCATGCTGTTATTCCAGAGCTAGAGGGTCGATGCCGGCTTCACATGTGTCACGTGTAGCGGCAGTCACCTGACCTGAGTGTCAGGATTGTTGGCAGCGATAGCCTGAAGACTGACTGACATTTAACTGAAGAATAACTGCTAAGCCAAATCAACTGTGTCTGCACTATTGGAACTATAAGTCCTCTGTTTGTTCTGTTTTGCCTATAATAAACTGTTAGTCACATGAGCGCTTTCATGTTTAGCAGGGTGTTTTTTGCTTCAGGCTCTTGAAAGCAGCTTGTGGAAGCCCAAAGTTATTTCTCCTGATTGACAACCTATTATGGCAAGTAAAGTACAACTATGTAATACCGACTAGTTATAAAAGGGTTAATTGTTTTCCCCTGTCTGTGTTTGTTGCCTGCTGGCCTGAACATCATGTTGGTTTAACCCCTGTTAAAGGATGAAAGAGATGTTTGACTTTCCGCAGCACTGCAGCAAATTCCTCGAGATCAGTACAGACTGACATTAGGCTCCTGCAGATATTTCAGCTCTCATCTGGTTTGTTAATGCATGTACTGTGGCAGCCAGAATGTATTTTGTACAAACAGACTTTCTGTGATCAGAATAGTTATTGTATCACTTGCCTGAAAATAAATATTTTGAGTAAGTTATTATCTAGATGTTAGTCATTGGGTGGTTTGTATGTTCTGTTAAAGGGAATTTCACCTAGCTAATTTATCAGATTATAAAAACCTCGAAAAACGGAGTTGATAAAATGCTGTCTTTGATCTTATGAATATGCCGCCACATGGCCTAGTTTTTGGATGCTTGTTTGACGTCTGTTTGAGGAGACGGGTTAATGACACTGTCGTTAAAAAAATTGGTTCAATACATTTTAAAATATATTTAAGTAGAAAAGTTATGTTAATTACTAATAATATTTTAAAATCAATTTACAAATCAACCAATTCAACTACTTCCCAACATTTGAAAGTGAAAGTGACTTGACATTCAGCCAAGTTTGGGGACCATACTTAGAATTCGTGCTCTGCATTAAACCCGACCAAAGTGCACACACACAGCAGTGAACACACACACAGCAGTAAACACACACAGTGAACACACACCCGGAGCAGTGGGCGGCCATTTATGCTGCGGCGCCCGGGGAGCAGTTGGGGGTTCGATGCCTTGCTCAAGGGCACCTAAGTCGTGGTATTGCCGGCCCGAGATTCGAACCCACAACCCTAGGGTTAGGAAAATCTAATATACAAATTTATTGAATTCAATTTTTTTTAGCACAATTCATATCAAAAACATACCAAAGTAGTTCTGTAAATTAAACCTTGCTCAATTAATTTAGGCATCACAGCATTCTAATGTCTTTTTTATTAGACAGGACAGTTTAGAGCAGAAAGGAAAGTATTGGGTGGAGAGAGGGGGACGGAGGGCACATTCATAATCTCAGATTAATTGCATTTTATTATGAATGTGATATCGCATAGCTTGTCAACGAACTACGTCTCTGTGTATTAAATGCTGCTCTATCTGAATGTACGTGATGGAAATTTACTACAAATCACAGAACAGGCTTTACTGACGAGATGCGCATGACAATTGCATGTGATTTATCATGCAGCCCTAGTTACCAATATATTTGGCGCCCCTTTTTAGAAAAAGTACAATAGAAATGTTTTTTACTGTAGTACTAGACCTTTCAAACTCTCAGTATTTTGTTTTTGTAAGCTCAAAATCATCTTTGCAACTTATTTGGTTTTCTTCCCAGAATGTTGGTGCATTTGTTTGAGAGGCCGAAAGGAACATTTTGTGTAGAGAGTGACTTGTTGGATTATCTTATCAGTGCACTGATAATGGGCTGAACATGCCCTGTACTGATGGATTGCAGCGTCCTCAAAGAATGCCGGCTGAAATCAGACATGACATGGACGGGAACCCGGGGAGATTTGTAAACACGCTGATAGCAGCAAAAAGGACTATTGTCAATATGTGGCTCCAAACAGCCGTGTTGAGATTACGCTGGCCCGCTCACTCACACACAATCTATCATAATGTGCCAAACTTTCACCATGGTGGCATTATGGATGCGATGGGAACCAAGCAGGCCCTTTGTGGAACAAATAAGTGAGCCTCTAAAAATACTCCTCCTGCTGTCCTAGTAACTCTTAGTGATAAACCCAGCCACGTTTGTGACAATGTCTGAGTCTAACGACCTAGATACACTAGCAACTTTTTTTGGATCCCATATAAAATTGTGTGGATTTCCCACTATGTACTATCTTTCACGGGAGAGTTTGTGCTAACTCTATTGGATTCCTAGATGACTAGACATCCAAAATGCTGTTGTCAGGAGAGAATTACTGGGTTCAAAGGTCAACAAGAAAGGATGTACACAATACAATAAAATTTAAAACCATTCACTTAGGTTTTATTGTACCATGTTCTGTTAGTGAATCATTCTGATCAGATATTAGATACAACACTTGTCTGTTGAAAACCATTATGCATTTGCTGTGTCTTGCTTCATTAACCTAGAATCATAAATAATGGTTCTTCCATGCATGCAGTGATGATTACATTTGTTTTAATCTAAAAATCCTGCTGACAACCTTCTGTCATTCGATAAGATCAGCATATGTGTAGGCTGATGGTTTTTTGTGTTAGTGAGAGAAGCGATTTGATCAAACACGGCTTAACGTTGATAGTAAAATCTGGTTCCCCTGGTGTAGTTTCCAAACCCTCGACGCTGTTTAGCTACAGTTCTTTTATTAAGAAACCTGAGCGCTTAATAAGTGAGCTCAAGAATCCATTTTAATAACACCAGTAAAACTTTATGGTTGTACTGTTTTGCTTTCTCTTATTATGGCCCCATTTTTACAGAGAGTGAAGTAATGCTGTTTTTGTAAACAATGATAGTGTCTTTTCATTATTGAGCAAATGGATTCACACATGTGAAAAACACACATGAATTCATAATACAGTTCAAGTGTTGGTTCTTTTCCAAGGGAACAAAATCACAATTTTTATCTGGATTAAGATAAAATGGGAAAAAAAAATTTATGCCCCAGTAAAAGGCTCTATCATATCATATATTTTATCATAGATTTTATATATATATATATATATATTTTTTTTTTTAGATTTAGATTTTTTTATGTATTAGTTTTTTGTTTTATTTTTTATTTTACTTTATTATTTTTTTTAGCTTATAATACTGGCCACAATTTTAATATCATAATGGTGAATTATGTATTATTCATTCATTTATTCTTTATTTCTTTTTAAATTTTATATTTCATTTTATATTTTATGTACTGTATCCCTACCAACAAGTAAGCCCTACATAATGGTGAATTTTACATGGCCAAGCACCAGTGTTTTTCTTAATAATATGTGTAATTACTTTACATGCATTGTTTATCTTCAGCAGTGGGGAATCCACTCTGATCTCTTCTTTTATTAGAGGCATTTCTCGTCTGCTCCCACATGAAAAAGCCCAGTGAGCAGCAGAGCGCTGAATAACGCCTCTCTCATACTGACTCATCTGCTCCTCTCTAGAGCTTTCTTCACACTCTGAGGTGAGTCTGAGTCAGTGGGCGCCTACGACATGCAAGTGATCTTTGCTGCTCAGCGGACACCCATGCTGCCCCATATTCAATTCCCGCTCTAAGTGAGAGCTGCTTTGGTGCTGGCATGAGCCAGACCCCTTTGGCAGGACCCAGGCTGGTTGGCCGTCCCAGGCGTAGTTTGGCTCAGTGCGTTTGGTTTCCAGAAGGTTGCTAGTATTGTGGTCTGGCTCTGATTCCTTGTTCTCACAGAAATTAGTGTTTATTTTTGCCTGCCCCACTAGTCTGCTACCTGTGTGTTTTGCACATGTTTATTTGCCAGTTCATCTGAGTGCATTCCACATACACTCATATAGTATAGGTTAGGGAAGACATGGCCTAATGTTTAGAGAGTTTGACTCCTAACCCTAAGGTTGTGGGTTCGAGTCTCGGGCCGGCAATAACGAATGCCCAACTGCTCCCTGGGCGCCACAGCATAATGGCTGCCCACTGCTCCTGGTGAGTGCACCTTGGATGGGTTAAATTCAGAACACTAATTCGGAGTGTGGGTCACCATACTTGGCTCTATGTCACATCACTTCACTAATATGCCAAAACTCTGTAAATCCTCTTCTGCTCTTGCTGTGAAACTACTTGCAGAGAATTCATATTTCATTTGAGGATTTCATTGCACCGATCATGCAAGCCTGAAAATGTTGGCTTATTATATACATTAATGGGTGACTTGTTCTTTTACCTTTCTGTTTTTTAGTTTTAGACTGCGCAGATTTACGCAAAAAACACTTCTCAGACTATACTGTTAATCACATAAGACTGTGTATCACATGCTCTTCCTCTGTCTGTGTGTTCTATGATGCTTTATGGCCTATAAATAAATCTAATTACAAATGGCTTTAAAATGGCAAATAATGCTTGTTAATGAAGTTTGTCTTTTAGTCACACTTTGGATATAAAGTTATTCCGATCATCTCAAATGTGATCCGTTATGGTCTTTGTGTGTACACACACACACAAAAACAGTGGTTTTAATCATGGTTTTATCTGGTGAATGGAAATTTTTTTAAATAATTTTTTTAAATTTGAAAGAATGTTTTCTAATCTTCTTTTCTTCATTGTTATTCAGTATCATCTGTTTTTGTTTTATCTTTCATGGAAAGAAATGAAAGCTATAGCGTATGTTAATATTTACAGGAACTGCTTATCTTTCTACACTACAATAAAATAATAAACGGTAGTGGCTTTCTTTTGTTTATCATATACCTGTTTAATATGATATCCTGATTATTATCTCTATTATCATGGTTAATTTAACCTTTATCTGACCTTTTATGCAGGGCATTACAGTTAACCATAACCATGTTTTTTTAAATTGAAAGTAGACTTCGATACTGTAAACCTGATCAAAAAGCTGATTAAGGAAAGTGTACTCTAAAAGTGTAAATACCAACTAAGAAGACTCTCAAAATCTGCCAAAAATATTGTGTAGCTTTTAAATGATTGTTTTCTTTTTTAAATCAAACTAATAAAGCTTGATTGTTGAGTGAACTATGCCAGGTTGCTTGGTATTAGAAGCTGGTGACAAGGAGGGTATTGGAATTAAACTTATGACTGAGAAGAAAATGAAGTGAAACTCTTGTGGGGCTTTAAATGGCAGGTTAAAAACTATGCTAGTAGTTGACAGGTTGTATTTCCTGTGTGAGATCACTGTGCAACATCCTCTGCCTTTTGTGAGATCAAGTGAGTTCATTTATTCTTTCCATCTTGATAAGTAGTAGACAAATTAGGGGATAGCTTCATCTTTTTTAATAATTTCTTTTAAATATTTACCTTTTATCTTCTCTTAAGCTCATAGACCTACAGAACCCTGTGCAAACAACTGAGTGAAATCTGCTTATGACTATAATTTCCTTTTTTTGTTTTGTTTCTTTGTAGGATGAGAGAAAAATATAGCGGATGTGAGCAGTCCCTTTAACTTTCATAATGGAGCTTGTTCTTTTTCCCATGTTTCAGTCTCAGGTAAATCACCGTACACAGTGGTGCTGTGACGAACCGACACTATTTCTGTCAGCCTGGGGAAAACATTGATATCTCATCATAGAAAGTGATTCTCTCTTGGGCATTCAATTACAAGAAACCTCAAGTCCCTCAGCAGAGAGTAAAGAAATGAAGAGCGAAAGTAGGAGGTAGAACAGATGAACGGGGGCCTAGTTCTTCAAAAATACCCAGCGCTTCCTGTGCTGTCCTTCACACATCTAAAACCTCAGCACATGAGCAATTCTGAGAATCATCACCACACTCTTTTTATAAGGAATTAACCCCTCTGACACTTCAAGAAAGACTTTAAGGGGTTCCATATTGAGCTCAAACACTGTGCTATTTATAATGCTGAATGCGTCATTCGTAAAATTTCATAATTGACTAGTTAGTAGGTTGTCTGAACATCTAGTCATCTACTTGTTTTTTTTGTTTTGTTTTTTTAACTGTATTATTAGACTTGGGGTATATCCACCAAACTCCAATCAGACACATTTCTTAAGGTGTGTTCACACAGGATGCATGTTGTAGAAAAACAGCATGTTACAAAGCCCCGGTCATGCTTTTTTTTTTTACTTTTTAACTCTGTGTTTTATAATGACTTGTCGATTTAAAATGAGCCCACATAGCGTGAGATGCAGAAAAACCATCTAAGATCCAGTGCAAGAGATAGTCATACAATCATAGAAACATATTTAAAAATATATAGTTATTGATTTGTAATGAAGTTTTTAGTTTATATAATTATCATCAGCATATGCACTTTTTATTTAGTTACTTGTAGACCTCAGTAATTGACTAATTGACCCATCCCTAGTGTGTTTGTGTTTGTGTGTAGTGTCTAACAGTCAGAACAGAGATGGCCTGTGCTTGTGTGTAAGATAAAAACAGGAAGTCCTTCCCACCCAGATATGAACCGTAATGAGCAGCAGAGATAGGTGAGACAGAAGAGTTTTGTACAGATCTGTGTTGGCGTTATCTCTCCAACAGAAAGCACTTGTCTTTCTGATAGAGCTGACAGGTCTGTTGTAATATCAATCCGACTGAGCTGCTGGGTAACAGCCATGGCTCTTTCCCTGGAAGCCAATCTCAGTGCTCCTCCTGCACAGACAAACCCAAATACCAGCAAACACTCGCTTTATCACTCAGCTCATGCAGGAATCTGTTGGGAAATAACGGCTGATGTTAAGAAATAACTGAAAGTCCCTGTTTTTGTCAAGTCTTAGAGTGCTGTTGTTTTTGAGAGTTGGGAAATTTGCATATACACGTAGATGGTGTCTTTTACGAATCGCACTGATCCTCATGCTTTATCATTCCGAAATATTAAAGGGATGTGACTGTCAGTATTGTAAAGGCATCAATCATTTTGAGAGTCCTTGAGCATTGCTTTGTGTACCTTGTGAGATTATTTTGGCATCGGGATGTTGAGTGTTTTCCACTTCTATACCCATAAAATAATCGCTGGTAAACTGTTATTTGACCTGTCAGGGTCATCGCCAGTCGTTTCTGATTTCCTGCCAGTTTTATTGCATTGCATCAGCTCCATAAATGACAGGTAAGGCCAAATTTAGCTAAGTGGACTTGTCCTCTGTGCAAGCCAAGGACAAAAGACAAGGTCACATTCCTTCTCAAGATTCAACACCAGCGTACAGTATTATAAATCAGGATTGGGATGTACTGGACACTGAATGGAAACTTTCAGAGTCAATCCAGATTTCAGAAACAGTGTATCGTACTTATTGTTTTTTTATTTTTTTTATTTTTTTATCAAGACTAACAGTAAAGGGAGAAATGCTCATTTATTGTTGATCCACAGCACTTTCTGACAAATGAAAGATTTGTTGTAATCTATTTTACTCTGCTGCATTTTATCCAACTTTATCCAATATATTTTCCAGCTTTTTGCAAGCTGTCTTTTTACATAAGGATTAAAGACCTATTCACATTAAGAACGATAATTCACACCATGAATTATTACTCTAACTGTAAAGCCATAATATTTACTCTAATCCTATGCAGATAGGCATGGAGATTAGTCTACCTAACAACTATAAAGATAACATATACTGAACCATATGAATATTAACAGTCAGTCAGAATCCAATCAACTTTAAACAGTATTTAAAGCCACAGATAGTATAAGTTTAGTGCATGATTATATGCTAAAACAATGTTAGCTCAACAAAAATAATGCTACAGTTTGCATCAAAATTCTTTTGAGGCATGGCAGCTTCTAACAAAATTATGTTTAAAGGGGTCATCTGATGTGATTTCAAGTTTTCCTTTCTCTTTGGAGTGTTACAAGCTGATTGTGAATAGATAAGATCCCTGACAGACAGACAGATAGCTAGCGGTCTTAACCCTCCGTGGCTTGTGTACTGCAAACACATAAGAGCTTCATCACTGTGTCTGTCTCACGACTCTGTTCACTTTCTGACTTGAACTGATGGTAAAACTAAGGACATTATTAACTGTATTTACATTTATTTTGAAAGATGAAGCTTGCAATTATGAAAAGGCGTGTTACATTTCCGACAAGTGCTTGCAGTGTTCGGCCAATCACAATACATTGGGTCATTTGGCCAATCAGAGCAGACTGTGTTAGTCAGAAGGAGGGACTTTGTAGAAAACTACATGTTGAAGAGAGGCGGGGCGTAGAGGACCTAAAATAATGTACAATATTTGAAAAATGATGTGTTTTTTGAACATTAAAGCATGTCAACATATTCTGTTACCCCAAATACACAAAATAATGATCTTTATATGACCCCTTTAACCCACAAACTAGTTAGAGTTAAACTTAATAACTTAATAATTAATTAATAACATAAACACTATTTAAGTTAATTGCTCAGAAAAATGAAGTTCTTCCAACTAATGGATTTGTGTGCCTTGAACAAAAGTTTTGAGCTGAAATGCCCAGCTATCCTAGCACAGGCTAGATGTAACTGATTTAGCAGGTGTATTTAATAAACAAGATGTTACTTGTCTCTGGCATTACCGCAGTCATTGCTAATAGAGTCAATAGTGTTTACTTGCATGTGGTTTACTCTTTAGCACAATGGTATAACCACAACACAACAGGGGCTCTTTTAAATGTCAAAAATAACAGCATTAAACACCAACAGGTCTTTCCCTTCACTAAACAAAAGACAGAAAATAACACTTAATTTTAACATTTACAGTACTCTCCTTATCCAGTCTTGTGCAATTTTTCATTTGGATATTTCTAAAGTTAAAAAGACAATTTTAATTGAGTCACTACAAATTCACACAGAAATTTTAATTTATTAAATTATATATTTTTTTGTCTTGCAACCATGCATTTAGTTGTGCATTAAAGTGAAAAATTCTGCTTAAATATTTGTTTGTTTCCAACACAAGACTGACATATGGCTGCGGAACACCTAATATATTAATATATGCATAGAATATGTACAAAGAATGTATGGCACAAGTAGTACGCTTAAGGTGCGTTTTTCCTTTTCATAATTTAGATCTATAAATCACCGTCCTCTTGTATGGGGAAAAAAAAGCAGCTCTGATATGACCAAACCAACTTCAATTTTTCACAGAATAAAGAAACTACAGTAAATGACCACAGTGTTTTAATTTTTGAGGGAACTTTCCCATTAGTTAGGAAAATGTGTCCACTTTCACAACAACTGTGACTGTTATGTGCCGTGTTTGAGGTTTTCTCACATGGAGCCTACCTGTTTCTCTTTCTCCACAGTTGACACATGCTTGCTTAAGACTAAACATAGAGTCCTCCTTTAGTGGAAACCACCGCCTCTCTCACAGTGTCCATTCGAAACAACAAGAGAGGAAGTCAATATTATGGTAGGAGGATGTGTTTGGGTGCCAGGGTTTGGTTGTGGTCAGAACTCTGTTGTTGTTTGCTTGCTGTGGGATATTACTCTCGCGGCGGACATGGCTCTCTGAATGTTGCGGTTTCTTAGGCCCCTACGATTTCTGAAGTGTGGAAAATGTAGACGAAATCGAAGAATCCAGCCATTAAAATGGAATTTAATGTAGAATGCTACAGAATTCCACATGAACGTCATCTCCAGAGCTGCAAGATTAATTTGTATTAAATCATAAATTAAGAAAAGAAATGTAAGAAAAAAAATTCATAGCACACTACTATTGAAAAAATTTAAATAATTGCTTAATATACGTTTATTTATTTTTTTCTTATTAAATTAAATTTAAATTAAATTTATTTACATTTAATTAAATCATTAAAATGGAATACAGAACAATTAATACAGAAAACATGAAATTTGGGGGAAAATAAAATGGGCCTTAGATTCTGCTGCACAGGAGAAACAGCGTCTGTTTGTGGGTTATGTAATCGGTGATAAACCAAATTCCCCATTTAGATGGAGTCCTGAGAAGGCCTAGTACTTTCCTTGACAGTTGCAATGACCTTGCTTGTCTGAAAGAGGACGTAAAATATTTATCATAATGAAGTGCATGTGAGCTCATACAGACTTTGTAAAAAGTGAAAGGCAGAAAAAAAGAGTAAAAGAAAGAGAAGCACATGGTGG
This sequence comes from Carassius gibelio, assembly GCF_023724105.1. NCBI lineage: Eukaryota > Metazoa > Chordata > Actinopteri > Cypriniformes > Cyprinidae > Carassius > Carassius gibelio. The sequence continues at coordinate 19,751,582 of NC_068397.1, forward strand.
GGGAGAAAAGGAGTGGAAAGCGAGAATGTTTTGGATCGCACTTCCCTCACTAACTCGTTCCTGTCAGGGTTATCCCCTCATTGTGGATTGTTGTTATTGGGGGTAACTGAAAGTCCAGTGATGGAATCGGTAACAACGGCGTGTGTGGTGGTGAATTTTGTGGATTTAAATGATGTAAGACGATCTGTTGCAGACCATGAACATTTTAAGGGATTTTCATGCAGCCTGATATATTTTCAAGCTCAAAATCTTAGTTGATTTGGCTGAGGTTGAAGACCTTAATTCAATAATAAAGATAAATTAATGTGGTGTCTGAGATGTAGTGATCCATAACTACATATGCTACGTTTTTTAACTGCTGAATCCATGTGAATCCCGCTCTCTGACGTAATTTGCCTGAAAGCATGAGCCCAAAGCACACTGAAGCTGAGAATTTGAAGCCTTCTCTTGGGAGATCTCTCGCTTACAGTGAAACTTGAGCAACAGCGTCTGTGCTACAGCTGTGTGGTAATGTACTACAAAATATTCTGCGGTCCTGGAGCATTTCAGGTCAGCACTGTGATTAGCACACAAATGTGGAGTAATGTCTCAAGGCCAAAATGAAAATAAACAGAAGATCAGGATCATTTACTGCAAGAGCAAATCTCGACTGTCTTTTTTAATACAGACTCTGCTAACCAGACACTGCGGTCGATTGGACTTTCTGTACATTCTGTCAAATGACACAGTGGAGTTCTAGGAAAAATCCTTCTAGGAAAAAACATAAATATGGAGTGCACTCTTCACTGTTGGAGAATGTTTATTCGCTGCTCTTTAGTTGTTTCTCTTTCCACTTCTCTTTCTGCTACTTCTCGCAGTCTCCTTTAAATACGATCGTACAGACAGTATTGCAGATGAGGACAGTATTTGTGGAATTGAAATTCGGAAGGTGTTCAGACTGACCAAGATTTTCTTCTTTAGTCAAGCATTTAAAGGGATAGATCACCCAAAAAAAATAAAATCTATATATTTAAAGAAAATTTTGAATAAAGTTGTTTTCTTTCAACACAAAGTATTATTGTAGCCTCATAAAACTTAGGTTAAACCACTGAAGTCACTGACTATTTTAACAATATCCTTACTACCTTTCAGGGCCTTAAACGTGGTAGTTTCTTTTGCTGTCTTTGCGGAGTCAGAAAGCTCTCAGATGTTATCAAAAATATTTTAATTTGAGCTCCAAAGATGTACAAAGGTCTTATGGGTTTGGAACAAAATGAGGGTGAGGTATTAATGATGGTATTTTTATTTTTGGGTGAACTATCCCTTTAAACTTTTCTTCAAGTTCAGATGCTTTGTTGCGTTTGTGATGTACAGAGCTGGTCACAAAGGTCAGATTAATCCTGTTAAATGGTCCTATTTATAGTATTCATGATTGAGACTAATGTTGAGTGGTTTTCTCAGGTTCTCTTGTTTGTACATCTGTTAGTTATGGTTGGCACATTTGTAATGCTGTTAAATAAGCAGAGAGCATCTCAATGAAGCATATTGTAATACTTGTGATCAATCCCACCTTTGGCTGTAGGCCAGTGTGCTCCATCTTCTTAATCGAGTTTAACATGTGCTAAACAAATGAATAAAATCAGCTTCACACAACCATGAATGTTTCTCACTAAACTGAATGTCTCTTTTACCATATTGCCAGGGATTTCCTCTTTATCATGTACTACAGATTTATGTTACAGTTATAGATCAGAAACTCATTTACACTCGCCTTTACCTTAATTTGTATTATAATGATGCAGATCCTTTAACACTGTCTGATGTTTTGTTCTGCTGTCTGACAGTAATCACATAAAGTGCAGCTGGTCATCCATCATTGCTAAATTACATGATTCAATATCAGGAAATACAGACCATGTTTTTAGTCAAGCTTCTGTGCAGGTCACACTGTACTTTCTGTTCTTGTTTTCTAGAATCCAGTCCTAGTATCAGTCACCCTGCCAGTGAGGAATACGGCGAAGAGGCCGTCCTGTGAGATAAGAGACCTACACCGGACAGCATGACCTTCAGAGGACTGGACTGAACTTGGACTGTGTTTAGGCAGCATGAGAGAGAACAACCTCATGCTGAAGCCATAAATCACTGCCATCAACCTCATTTAAACCATAGCGCTGATGTCACTGGATATGTTAAATAGGTGAGATCCACCTCCATGTGCCACATACTGCTCACAAAACACTGCATCCATGTGAATTGGTGGTAAATTGGTCTAATGGTGGTAAAAGCTTAAGTCTTCAGAAAGGGATCAACCAAGTATTTTTGTATATATATATATATGTACACGTATATTTTATCATTATTGTTAACATTCATAACAGGTCTCCGTGATCTGTTTTTCTTTGTTTGAAGGGTTTAAGCACTGTATGCAGCGTGTAACCCCAGAGTGAACCCAGTGTGTTATAATAATAAAATGCATATTAATCTGTGAATGCATTTAAAATCTATGGATAATGTAAAGGTTATAATGCCCTTATGTTTTAATGATTAGGTGACTGTAGATATATAGTGAGATGGTTTAAGTAGGACTAGCCGTTACTCCTCTTGGGCTGAGGATTTTCCAGTGCATCTCTGCTAAAGCCCAGGTTAATGGAATTGCTTTAGATCTGGTTTTGGGGATTGAGAAGCCTCTGTTTAGATTAATATGAGCACCAGGGATGCTGCCAGTCCTCTCTAATAACACTGAGGGGTGGAGGTCAACGCAGGGCACGTCTAATCTGGCTAGACTGTTTCGTCAGTGGATTCTCTCATAATCCTCTTGCTCTGACTGCCACCGAGACCATGTGACCGCCTGTGTAACAGAAACCATGAATCTCAGACAGCAGGGCAGCTAAAGGGTTTTATGAATTGTAAACAAACTTGCATGCATTATGAATGATGAAATGACTCCAAATCTGCCTGGCAGGCTAGATGTTACCCAAATTTAAAGAACAGTTCTCTAAATATTTCCACCCTCTTGTTTAAATGTCAGGTGCTTCCTCTTTTACATTGAAGATGTTGTGTATCTGTTATCCGTACCCTCGACTGGAGTATTCAAATTAGACTGAATTCCTTTGTAAAGTGGTCTCTGACCTCTGTCACGGGACATGTTGTACTTTATCGTTTCTGGGTGGTCTTGTCTCGAAGGTCCTGTTTCTTAATGCCAACTTCCTCACAGCTTTTTAGCATTAAATGTAGTATGACAGGTTACACATCCTTTAAGGGGCTCCCGGATTCAACTGCCACATGCAGCCTGTGCCTATTTGTTTTGCAAAAGGACAAGCTGTTAGGTCAACATTTCTTAATTCTGTGCAGTTGTATCTTGCTTCTGAACTCATCTGACCCTCTCACATCCTCTAGTTTTCCAGACAATTTCTTTTTCTTATCACTTTTTTCCTTTCATTTCCCTCCCCCGTCGCTAAAACTCTCTCTGTTCTTTATCTAAGGGCAGCAGGCCAGGCACACGTGTACCTCTCTGAAGAAGGCCAGTTCAGTGGAAACTAGCAAGCAAACACACCGAAAAGGACACACGCTCCGTCAATGTCAGCAAATATTTGGTCACAACTTTGAAGTGACAGTCGTTTGAAACAGGGATGACGTTGTCTCTGTTAGAGCAGGTGAATGTGCAAGTTTGCTGTTTAAAATCAGTGTGATTGATTCATTGCCATGTATTCTGAGCTTTTTACTAGTAATGATGTACAAGTCTTAGCTTTCGTAAGACCAACATGGCCAGGTATTTTTAGAAACAGGCTGTGATGTAACGTGACCTGTCACCTGCGAGACCAGCTGTGCTGATGGCTCAGAGAAATGGACTAATGAGAGTCCTGAAGAGAATGTGATGCATTGAATAGTGGAGTTATATAAAGATGGTTTACCACTTAAAGGGATACTCCACCCCAAAATGAAACTTTTATCATTAATCACTTACCACCATGTCGTTCCAACCCGGTAAAAGATTTGTCTTCGGAACACAATTTAAGATATTTTGGATGAAAACCTGGAGGCTTGTGACTGTCACATAGACTGACAAGTAAACTAAACTGCCAAGGTCCAGAAAAGTATGTAAAGCATCGTCAGAATAGTCCATCTGCCTTCAGTGGTTCAACCGTAACTTTATGAAGCGACAAGAATACTTTTTGTATGAGAAGAAAACAAAAATAATGACTTTATTCTACAATTTTCCTCTGTCTCTCCCCATATCAATGTAGTGCCATTTTGGAAAACACCTGCTGAACGGAAGATAGATTGCAATCTACCAAACAGCTCCATATAACACGTATACTCTGTTATACAGCTCCATATAATACATAAATATAATAAATAATTGTGAATAACCTTTAAAGATCTTCTTTTTCTTTTTGTAATGCATTTTATTCACCAGGCTGACACTTATAGTTGGACGCGTTGGACAGCAATCCACAAGTCATTCTTTTAGGTTAGGCTATTTCATATATGTTAATATAAAAGCAATTATGCTAGCATTCTTTTACGTTCCTGAGCATCCACTCACATTTTTAACTTTTAGTCTGCTTGTTATGTAAAAAAAAAAAAAAAAACTTTATTATAACATTACTATATGCAATAGCCTACAAGACAGTCCATGATCACTAGATTTTATACAGGTGTTGCTATAATGATTTTGTAAATGGTGATCAGCAAACAAATATTGATAATGTTGAAGTTACTGCTTTTTACCTTGGTGTGACTTCTCACGTTTTGCAGACAATGCAAAGGCAGAGTACATTAACTTCAAAATAGGGGTAAAAATGTTGTCAATCAATTTCAAGTGGCTTATCTATATTTAATTTGGCTGGATAAGTAAACTTTAGTATTTTTTCTCAGTTTAACACTTGAGTGAGTTAAGGTCTTTTGTCTTTGTAGGGCGGAATATATATTTATTTATTTATTTAAATTAAATGTGTACATATTACTGTTTAAAAATTATTATCTTTAATAGGCAAGGATACATTCAAGTGATCAAAACAAGTGATAAGAGTATTTTGTAACATTGCTAATTTCTTTACTGTTTCAAAGAAAATGTAATGAGTATACAGGAATTTATACTTTCTATACATAAACATAATATATATTAAATATAATATAGATTAAAGGGGTCATCGGATGCCATTTTTTCACAAGCTGATTTGATTCTTTAGTCTTAATGAAAAGTCTATAACATGCTTTGATTAAAATTTCTCAATAGAAGTATAAAAAACAGTTTTTTAACTGTCAAAAACAGCTCTTCTTAGAGCAAGCTGTATTGTTGCCGGTCCCTTTAAATGCTAATGAGCTCTGCTGACCCCATCCCTCTCTTCTGAGGTGATGAGCAGACTGTAAACTTTAGCCGCATTTTGGCACAAAACTTGATAACTAGCACACAAAATGTGATTTGCAGAGATTCATAAAAAATAAATAAATAAATAAATCTCCTGTAAAATGAAGCTCAATCATTTATGATTTGCGCGAACATTTTAGGCAGGTTGGGGGTCAGCGCATTCCTTTCAAAAACAAAAGTATCATTAATCCTGTGCATCTTCAGCTGTTCAGATGTTGGGAGTAAATGACAACTGCTATGTTCATTATTACAGCCAACAACAAAACACCTCAATCAGTTAGGAGCCATTCTTGTCTTCCCCTGCACCGGGGTCGACACAATGGCGGACCGCTCACAGCTCACTTAGGGCCTTGTCAGTCAACTAACTGATTGGAATCTCACAACGGCCTGATTTGAGAAAGGGGATTTTAAAACAGGGAATTGTATCATTATAGGGTGGATGTTTACACATACACTTCCAACAAACATTCATGCTCATACGACAAGTAAAACTGAATTTTGCATCCAAAGATGTCTTTAAGCCATACCACTGCAGGAATTATATATTATTTAGAGACTTATATTACAAAATGTACTGACCTCAAACCTTTGGAAATTATTGTATATAAAGTAACAGAAAAACAATTAATCCAAGATGTGAAATGATCACCATTGCATTGCAGAAATATGCACAAAACTTGATTTCTCTGCACACAACCCACACATCATATTACTGTCTGAAGCTAAAAGCACTCTATCCTACTGTAAGGATAGGTGTAGATGTTAATAAAGCCTCACATTTTAAAAATATCATGCTGGAAGCTAAATCTGATAGGTAGCACTTTTTGCTATTGAATTATGCTACGATCTGTTTTAATGGGAGGTAGCACACATTGTCAGAACACCGGCTCCGCTCCTCCCAACTGTAGACGCAGGTTTACAAGCCATTTTTCAAGCAGTTTCTTGACTGATTTTCGTAAACAATAAAATCTCCTTGTGGTTTCTCGGTTTGGTCATTTTGAGCATCCATAAACAACGCAAAACACATGCATTTTGAGTTACTGCTAGTGATTCATAATGGAGAAAAATCACTTCCTGCCTTCCAGCTGCATTTTGCACATCATCAGTGGCGTCATGTGCAAACAACCTATTGCAAATTTGTTTGCAATCCATAGTCAAGTTTTTGCTGATGAGGGTTCATCACAGGGTTAGCAGGGTGTCCAGCAGTCAGGACTTTATCCTTTTTTTTCTGGCAGCCTTGATCCCTCTGGATTGCTTGACATTGCATCATTTATCTGTATCTGTTCCCGTATGTTAAGTGTAGTGAAAGTGCGTCAGAGTAAGGGAGAGCAAGGAGATCCCCTTCTGCCACGTGGAATATGAACAAAGACTCTAGTTTGCCTCAAACTTTCTCTCTTTTGCCTCGTAGCACAAGAGGTCCCGTCACGCTCGACTGCTGGCATTTACACTCCTCGGTCCTCTCTCACCGCAAACCTTCCCATGGAGATTGGCTCACTTTGTTTCCTCTAAGATGAATGTCTCTTTAAACCTCTTGTGGCATTTGAGTGAACTGCATTTATAATACAGGTTCCAGCTCGGTGGTGATTCATCGAATGGGAACTACCCAGGAGTTTGCTGCATCACAGAGCAAATCTGTTCAGATTCTTCAGAAACATTTCTTTGACGTGACCAACAAGTGTATATGAATGCTGTCTCTTAAGAAAGATCAGTTTACTGGTCCTAAATTACTTTCTGTCCATCCATCTCCACCACTGTCTTTTCATGTAGTGGTTTGTGTAAATAATATGTGTGACATTGCTTCGCCGTCATCAAAGGTGACCTTGGTTAATTATTGATTGGGTCAGATGATTACAGGCCTGACCTCTGTATGTTCTCGTCTGCCTGTCGTCTCAGTTTTCATGTTTACGCTGTTCCTCTTATTCCTGGAGAACCTCATATGATGAATCGTGGTCTGCTGTTATTGCTGGGGGAGTGTTGGCGCCTTTACAGAGACATGAAATGTAAAATTACAAATGTAACCATGAATGTCAAGACTATTACTTTGTTTAAATGAAATATGTAAGAGGTAATGTATAGTCAGTTGGTCATTATCACTAAATAAACTCTGACAGGGTGATCAGGTTGAGCCCCTGAAGGGGTTTATTTTGTTACAGTGACCGGCTGACCCGAAGATGTCCCGCATATTACCGTGCTGTTGCCAAATAAATGCATAAATTGACTTGAAATATTGTTTTGAGTTTTTATTGTTTTTATTCGAGACCATGTGATTGAAGGATTATAATAAGGAAATAATAATAGCTAAAATATTTCAAAATATGGTTTTGAGGTTTTATTATAACGTGAGAAGAAAAATGCTTCTGATTGTTTAAGACATTATTGCAGATATGGGAAATCATAATAGTTTAGGGGCTATTATTCAAACATATTTGACTACTGAATATTGTGACTGACCAACCAGAATCAGACAGAGAACTGTGAAATAGGATTCGTTTGTTCAGTACAATGAATGAAAAAGATGGGAGGAACAGCACCTTGACCTTTCTAAAGGCATTCCCTCATCGCTATGGCCCTTTGGCCTGAATGCCTTAATAAACCCTCACACTCAAAAAAATGAAATCTGGGTGTTGTTCGATAAAAATAAATAGAGCATTTTGAAACAAATAAAATTAATCAGTTTAAGGGATGTACACAATTATTTTAAATCAGTCTGAACTAAATCCATACAACCTTAAAAGAGCTCAATTCATTTGTGTCGAAACAACAAAAAATAATGATTCGAGTCAAACTACTACTTTTGCGCATGCGCTGATGACAGGAAATCCACGTGACCTCGTCAGTTATCGCGGGCGCCATTACGTGGTGGAGTCCAGTCTATGGTGGAATGCTGTAGAATTGGTAAGTTCAAAAATCCTTTATTTTCTTTGTCTGCATTGTGCTGATAGAGAGTAAAACTATTTAAATCAGTCAGAATTCAACATTAAGCGGATATTTGACCGCTTATTGGAATATTTGAACTACTCTATTAGTCACATGTTCATACTCGATAAAAAACATAGTAAATCGATATAAACGCCTGCATGTATGTACATAATTTAACATTAATGCGGTAGTTGCAAGCGTTATTGTACTAGATTGTTTCAGTTAACTGTTAAGTGATGCTTCTGTACAAGTAAAGACGAGAACACTGCGAATTAATGTTAAAACGAAACAGCAAACAAAGATGTCAATACAATTAACGTTATATGCTTGATGTTAATCAACAAGCAGCCAGGCGGCGTGGAATACAGTATAGAGCACATGCGTACTAGGCATGTGTCATTTGACTATGATCGCACAGGATTAGGGTGCACGCGTTGTTATTTCGCACAGATGAATACTGTGACCGTAAGTGATTCCCTCACTTCTGTTACATGTTCAAATTCGTAATGTTTTATAGTTGTGATCTTAAACGTGATATTTATACTTTAATCTTATCTCTGTGTGTTGTAATTGCTACTGCACATTATTGTAATACGTTGTATTATTGTTACAGTTGCTGTAATTGAATGAGAATGATTTAAAGACAATTTGATTTTTGTTTGTATGAAATATAATGATCGAAACTTCCCTTCCGGGCAGCATTTACATTTTATATTGATTTCAGTTATAATGCATATTGCATGGGAAAATCAGCCTCGGTTTCGTCGGTAGAGCAGGATCGCCTGTTTTCTTCAGAATGGTTTTGTGTTTGTATATATAATTTTACTGTTGCTGAGCATGTAATAGGTGAAACATCTGTACAGGTAAATACAAGTGTACTGCAAATTTATGTAAACATTGTTTTATTTTACAGGTTTTTACAAGAGCTCATTAAATTGCATCCTATACTTGGGTTATAGTATACTTTTTCACATGGTAAGTTGTATTAAGTATGTTCTTAAATGGGTTTAGAAAAATGGCTCATTATTACTGTAATAAAATAAAGGAAAGTTTAAAGTGTTTTATTAGTGTGTGCTTGGAAATACCTAATGTTTTCATAACCAACATACGAATGGATAATGTAATTTTCTGATTTCATACAATTTGATAGTTATTTTACTATATTGTTTCAGTTATAAAATTAGCCATTTCATTCAGACGACTGCTGCTGAGCAATCTGTAGGAGATTTCTCTGTTCAGGTAAAGATGAGAACACTGCAAATTTATGTAAAAATTATTTTTATATTTTTATTTTACAGGTTTACAAGAGCAATAAACAGCATCCCATGCTTGGGTTTTAGTAAACTTTTTCATGTGGTAAGTTGTATTAGTGATGTTCTTAAAGGGTTAGTTCAGCCAAAAATGAAAATGATGTCATTAATTACTTACCCTCGTGTCGTCCCAAATCCGTAAGACTTTCGTTCATCTTTGGAACACAAATGAAGATCTTTTTGATGATTTCTGAAAGATTTATGTCCTTTCATAAACAGCGACACAACTGAGACTTTGACGTTTTAATAAGTTCGATGTTTGAAAGTATGATGAACAGATTTAATTTAGGCTTTCACTTGCATATAAACATTGATCAGCAAACATCAATGGAAGGTCAACTGAACCTGACTGATGCCCAAAAACAGAAGCTCAAAAATGCTGTGTAACGAGAATGAACCTCATTGGTTCTCGCATGTCAAACAAACATGCTTATGCTTCCGTTCACCACAACTGATGTGCGAGTTGATGAATGTTTATATGTGAATAAAATCCAAATCTAAATCTGTTCATAATATAAAGCGAGTCTTCAGAGAAATGTGACTAAACCGCTCAATTTATATGGATTTGTTTTATGATCTCTTTATGTACTTTTTGAAGTATCAAAGTCTCAGTTGCATAGCTGTTTATGGAGGGACAGAAAACTTTCAGAATTCATAAAAAAAATTTTTATTTGTGATCCAAAGATGAACGAATGTCTTCGAGCATGACACGAGGGTGAGTAATTAATGATAGAATTTGTATTATTGGTTGTCCTGTTATACTTAGTTATCGATATGATATGGTCAAATAATCAATGTTTTTGTGCATTTTTTTTTTTTTTTACAGAACAACAGCGTAGACATGGAAAGAGAATGCATCCTCAAAGAACTGTGTATACTTAAAGGAGGACCATCTACAGCTGTTCAAGGAGTACAATGTAAGCAACTGCTTTTCTCTTCTTCACTTTTATGTTTACGTTATGTTTTGTACACTTGTTACAGTTTTCATATGTTTACTAGGGGTGCAATGGTTCTCTGTAAAAAATCTAACCGTACCATTCTCTATTTACGGTTCGGCACGCACTTGAACCGCGGTCCACCTCTAATGACGATGACTATTCTCACTGCCTGTGTTTTTAATGTTAAATCACACAAGATTTTATTTGAATCTTGATCTATTGTATTTATTTGTAATGTTGCTTGTAGTTTGATTATTTGTTCTTATTAATTGTTCTTAATTTTTATTTTACAGTAGTCCAATTTTCCCTGAACATAGCACATACTGAACCGTACTGTGATACGAACCGAACCATGAGGATTTTGAACCGTTGCACCCCAAATGTTTAATGTCATTAATAAATATTGTTGTTTTACACACTAAACACATTTTATTTGTCTTGCCCAGGATTGCGACTGGATGAATGCTAAAGAAGCAATAGAGCAGATGGTAATGGGGATCTACATCGTCCGATCCATAGACACCAACCAGGGGATAAACCTGTGGACGTTGGTATCCTGATTGAAGGGACCGAGGTTCTCTGCTCTTTGAAGATCGTGTTGGAGTGGCCATGCTGTTTGGACTTACTTACGCCTTGAACCTCAGCTACCCACGAGAACTCAAGGCTACATTTGAGGTCATCCAGAAAGTGTTCTTTATCTTGGATGGACAAAAACTTTCACTAAAGGTACAAGCCCTCAAGAACAAGATGTTGGAGTAAGTTACCTTACGTGTGTATTCTCAAAAGACTAAATCTTGACTCAAGAAGGTATTAGCTGTGCATATACATTGAAATATAATGTTGTTCATCTTGGATGATATTTTTTTGTATTTTTTCACCTGAAAATTTGCCTTGAAATAAGAATAAAGAGAAACTTGTGACATTCACTTTGAGAACATTTTATTTGTGCAGTAAATTACATTTTGATAGACATGTCAACAATTAAACATTTGTTTGATGTAAATAAAGTTGTACAATTAACTTAACGATAGTAGTTGACACAATATTTCTGGTTTTCTAAATTAAGTGATTAAGATTAATTGGCTCAACAAGATTAAATAGTTTATAGATAAATACGATAATATGATTCAAATGAAAATGATTTGATCTTGTTGGTTCAAAATGAATTTTGCTCTTGGGTTCCATTTGCCTAAATTAAGTTGAGACAACACCATTCAAATGTGTGGAAATAGGTGTCATAATTATATTAAGTTAGACCAACGATTTATTTTTTTGAGTGCATGAAATTAACCCTTAATGCGAGCCACTGTGCTGACTCGACAGCCATCGTTCGGGTCAATCTGAGTTTGATTATTCTGGCCCTGGCTGACCAAAGCTGAGGTGGAGTCAGGTCAGGAATGAAGCACCTGTCACTTGTATATAATTTGCAAGAGAATGATGAATGTGGCTGTAATGCCTGAACTGCTACAGAATTAAATCCAGTAATGAACATGTAATGACCTCATGATTTACAATAGTTGTTTGCCTAGTGTTGTGTTACATTAAAGTGTTTACATGGCCTGTAAAGTTCACACAGCGGTCACAACGCAGCACCTCAACCCCTGTTAAAGCACTTGTCACTGAAGTTATAGCAGCAGAGGGATGCTTTGACATCTCTCTCGGTCCACAGACCTGTAGTGGAGTGGAGGCGGTGAGAATGTGCTGACAGTCTGAGGCTCGCTCGCTCTCTGGGGTGACCAGACGGCTCCCGCTGACTCGGCGCCAATCGCTCAGTGATGTCTGACTGCATTCAGAGAAACTGAATGAAAACTCTTCTGATTGAGGCTTGGATAAACAGTCTTCTTTTCTTACTCAAAAGTAGTTTTCTAAAATAAATATATCAATAAAATGTACATTATATTTCTACTTCTAATGAAATTGTATTTAATTTATCTTTTTTATGATGGAATTATGGATTATATTGTTTGTATATGTAGTTCCGCCTCATATATTTTCATATTTTATGCACACACACACACACACACACACACACATAAATATATATATATATCAAATAATATCAAATAAAAGATACTCAGAAAAAAGATAATAGTAAATAAAGCTGAGAAAATACTGAATATTAGCTCATTGTTTGTGCTTTGGATAAAAGTGTCTCACAAATGATTTAGATAAGTTGTGAGGGGGGAATTTAGAGGAAGAACAGGATCAAAATATTGTGAATTTGAAAAAAAAAAAAAAAATTATTCTGATCCCTTGGTTTGGCATAGATCACCATTCAATACTTGTAGATCATAGAGTATAGATTTAAATATAGATTCCATGTAAAGTACATGTCAGGTTAATGGCTTTCTGATTGGGATTTTCCTTCAAGCTGTTTCACAGAATCACAAGAAATTCTCAAGCAGCACCAGGATCCTGCTTGAGATCAATACCAGCTTCACAGACCAATGTTTGATCGTTGACCACAGGTTGATTTTTGTATAATCTTCAACACAGGAGTTCAGCACCTAATACCCCCAATACCCTGTAGAATGCTATGATGTTCAAGAAGAATAAAAGCTGGCCTTTTTCTCTTTCTTCTGTTGAGTGAATTGCTCCTGAGGCTAGCTCACTGAATACCGATGTGTTAAACAGAGGTCACACAGTCATTTATATTCAACAGTGACTCTTTGAGGAAGATGAAAACTGATCGATACTGGTGTAAACCCTCTGAACCAATGCTGTGTGTTTCGGGAAAAGGAAAATAGGGTCTTGTGGAGGTCTGTAGGACATAAGGAGGTGACTCTTACATCCCCATGAGAACAGCATGGAGGATTTATTAGACCTGCTTTAAGCACGCAAACTGGTTCAATGTTCTCAAGGTCATTTTTTCTCCTCTAGTCCTCAGATTTGTGTGCAGACCAGCTAAATAAAAATGCAGTGGCTAGCGCTGTCACATCAACATAGTTCCCCCTTTACATTTTCCCAGATGCCCCCAAAACAATGAAAATTATAAATAAATAAATAAATAAATATTACTGGTCATTAGGTGGTATGAATCCACTGGGACCTAAAACTCCAGTTTCTAAGCCCCTTGGCCCCCGAGAGACAATCATTTATCTAACATGTCTGGGAGGATGTGAAGCACCTGAGCCAGTTAGGCAGGATGTGATGGATCACCGTACCTTCTGCCTCAGCTGTTTCCTGCTGATCGCATCCCTGATCCCTCCCCCATCTCCGTTTTCTTTTCTCTTACCAGTCTCACCATCTCTTCCTATCTCTCGGTCTCCCCGGTACTCCTACACCCAGCTGGGACCAGCTTTTCCATCAAGCCCAATTGTCTTTTCGAGCTGACAGTTCCCTCCACACACCCGCAGTTGACCTGCTCTTTATTTGTGTTGCCTAAAATAGCTGGGCTGTCAGTGTATCTGTGCCACTGTAGCGCGATATGGAGTATTAACTTTATCAAAGTCACTTGTAATGTCTCAGCGCTGCTCGAGTCTGCAACAGAGCATTTTTCAGCATGAACACGTTTGATGCTCCTCTGATGTGTGTACCATCAATAGTCTTTCTAGACAACTAAAAATACCTTTCAAAATTCCAACACATACGTGAAATAATGATTTTATATTAGTGTTTCTTTCTTCCTTCCTACAAGTCATTATACGGATGTTTTTGTACATGTGTTTGAGAACTTAATCGGTACTATTTAGATTTCTCTCTCAATTTATTGTTAAGCAAATGTTTTATATAATAATCAATGTAATATATAATTTAAGCCGCTTATAGCATTTCTCACAGCGGTGGAGCAAACCCACTATAATTTTCTTTATTCAAGAATGTAGCAGTTTTAAACGTCAAATGTGTGGTTTGTTTATAAAGCTAGCAGCTTTGTGAAAAATTGCTTTGGCATTTTTAGAGATGGGAGCTATTTTAGCGTTAGATCAGTAAACTTAACTTCACAGTCATTTTCAGTGATGCCTCGTTGAAGTTGGTTTTGTGCTGTTGATGTATAGAAAGCCAGGTTTTTGGTTTAAATTCAGCACTATTCTAATGATTCCCTCTGAGAATTTACCACTTGGTGCGAGTCACATTTTAATTAGCACACTGGATAGAATTGGTGTAGCCTCCTATTAACATCTGGGACTGAACTAAATTAATGTACTTTGCCAATTCGTTGCACATGATTGGGTATTACATTAAGTGTTTTAGGCCACTATGAACAGAGAGGAATCAAGGATATGCAAAACTGGGAAGTAACACAATTCAGTTTTGAATTGTAATTTTTGCACAGGCTGTCAGCAATCTGATAAAAAAATTTTACTGGGGGATTTAGAGCTGGAGTGATAAACGCAGCTCAGCTGATAAAAAGCTGCTGTTCCTTGTGCATCTACCAGCCCTCTATTTCCATTTGGATCGAGATTTGGCCCGCTTAGAAAGACGTTAGTTCTCCATTTCTAAAGCTGTCCTCTTCACAGCCACTAAGCAGGTGTGCGTCAGCTGGACTTGTCCTGCTCTGCAGCCAAAAAGGGGATAACAAATGGCTTGGTGGCAGTTGGAAAGAGAGAGTGAGAGAAAGCGAACGAAGGAAAGAAAGAAGTAAAATAAGAAAGCGGCACAATTCTTGCCCAAAAAGGCCTCATTAGGAGCAGAGAGGCATGTGAGGGAGTCAGCTGCTGGGGTGATAAAGGCAGCTGGAGGGATCCAGGAAAAAGCAGCACAGAGAGGCCTGTGTGGGACTGGACCTTAGCCAAACCCAGAGGCCCTGACTCACATTATATAACCCTACAGTGGAAAGAAAACACAGAAACAGTACAGCTAGACGATATATGACCAGGAAAAGTGTATGTTTTGAATTATAGACAGCCTATTTAGTGAAAGGGGCAAAAGTGCTTTTTGCCCCAAGAAAGTGGTAAAACAAAGACGAGATTGGCTTCGATTTTTATGGCCTGTGATGTTGCTCTAAATGAGATTTTTCCATTTGGTAAATGCTTTGCTTATTAAAAGTGTTTGAAATAATGTTCGTATTGTAATATAATGAACATATTTTCATACGCACTGGCCATGACAGTGAATTCTCTGACAGTGAAGCTGTAGCCAAGGTCAAATTGTTGCCTGAATACCAGGGATATGCAACATTCAACATTGCACTGAAAATGGCTTTGTTTCAAAATTACAAAAAATCCAAAATTCTGATTTAAAGAATTCAAATTACTTGTAATTCAGGGATGATAGATAGATAGATAGATAGATAGATAGATAGATAGATAGATAGATAGATAGATAGATAGATAAATCGATAGATAGATAGATAGATAGATAGATAGATAGATAGATAGATAGATAGATAGATAGATAGATGGTTAGATAGTTTAGGTTTTACCTTGAAATGTTTGTTTTTATATGGATGTATGGCTGCATAGGCAGACAGATGTAATGATTTATAATATAAAGATTATAGATAGATAGGTAGATTGCTAGCTCAGACAGTCCATATTCTTGCATCAGTTGCTCAATATCTTTTGATCTCATCCCTTCACAATAGTCCCGTAGCTCTCAACAAACAGTGAACATTTTGAAAAAAAGAGGAGGGATTCGCATGCATATTTAAGGTGACATTTCTGCTGAGCAAATTCAGCCAGCCGTAGAATGACAATAGCAGGATTAGCTTTAGCACCCACCCCCACGTCACATCTCGCTCTGGCAGAATGCTGCGCTCATCAGTTCCAGCACTGATCCACAGACATGTCCAGACTCATCCCATCCAGTACTAGACCCTAGTATGAGAAAAACACCCCTGATTTTGGGTCCCATGAGATGAAATTCCAGATGGAATGTGGTATTCAGTCACATGTAAAGGAGGCATTAAAGTGCTACACGCTTTAAGTCTTTCATCCTTGTAATGGTTCCCCACAGATACGTGTGGAATGGCCTTAGAGAGCTTTTTGTGACAGTGAGGCAGTGGAATTATATATATATATATTGTGTATTAGTTTTCAGACTAATCTTATTCATTATGTTTTTAGAAGAGATGTGTACCATTTCATTTTTGCGTAGTGTGTTTTAACAGTCCTTTCCCGCTCCGTATGGATTTGTTTCCTGGAAGCTGCAGTCTTTTGCAGCAGCGGTGATTATCTGGGCTGGCTTGTCATCAATCAAACATCAGTGCACAGACACTAGTGACAGATAAAATCTCTGCCTTCCCTGAAGAGCTGAGACAGGCGTTCTCCACCAGAGGCAACACAGCAGAGGGTTTCAGATCAGTATTAGCACATTTCTACTGATTTTTTATTTATTTTACTTCTCACAGGTTATTTTTGGGAAAGATTTTTGCATGCTGCCACAAACACTGGCTTTCAAGATCTAGGTGGTGTCTCTGTCTTTTTTTGCCAAGAAGCAGCAGTAGAGATTTTAGGTGTTAATGGTGCATTAAGTACTAACAGATTTCAAAATAAGTGTTTATGATCTGTAAAACTGTGAAATGGCAAGTGATGATAAATTCATTTGTTAAAGGTGTAGTTCACCCAAAAATCTGTGCTCATTTGCTTCCCCTCATGTCTGAACCTGTGCAACAAAATAACATCACACAAGTCTGGAACCACAAAAAAAAAAAAAAAATACTCATGAACAATGACAAAGAACTTAATTGAATTACATTTTTGAAGTAAAAAGACTTGTATGTAAAAACATACTCCAAAGTCATTTTATTCAGTGAATTAAACATGCATTATTATTGTAACCATGTAGCACTGAGCAGCACAAAAATATACTAACCCAAATATAACACTGCAGTGTTATTAAAGGATATTATTTTCTTCCCTGTAATATCTCTGTTATTAAAAAGTCTGTTAGCCTACGGTCATCATGCAAGATTTGTGATTAGAAGGTCAGGAATGTTGTGTTAATTGAGCTTGAAGACCTTCTGTTTGTGTAAAATAGGCATAGTAGCTTGTGATGCTGTCAGTGGGTTCTTCATGCCTGCAGCTTGTGCTGTTTCTTTATGAGCTCCGTCAATGGCCATAAAGAGGCGTCTGTGCAATGTCTCTGTTGAATTGAACCGACTCGCCACGTGATGCTCCTCTTAGACATGGTGCTCACTGAGGGTGCAATCATTGACATCTCCATATAGCAGTTATTCAACAATGCCATATATTTAAGTGTTGTCTTGCATCTTAAAAAACTTATGGGCACTTAAGAGATTTTGGTTGTGTGGGTTTAGTGTTTATTCCCTTTCAACTGGTACTTTGAGTTGACCCTCAATTCAGTTTTTTATACTCTTGGACCCCTAAGGGTAGAAGATTTGACTTTAAAACAAAAAGGGTCTTATCCTCAGTAAAACTTGATGTAGATAAGGATGCTGCTTTCAGTTACTACAAGGAGAAGCCTTGAGGGGCAAAGGACATTTTATAAGCATATTCTCTGAATGTGAGCATTTTATTTGCACCAATAATTGAATAAGATTAATGAAGCAATTTCCATGCATCTGCCAGATGATTTGATCAAATTGTCACATACCTGGAGAATCCTGCTTCAGTGTTGCAAAATTATGAATACATCTGTGAATTTTAAAATTTTGATTTAAATTGGTTATATATGTAAAAGTCTCTGATGAGAAACAGAAAGGTAAATGAAAAATGTTCAGTGAATATTGGTTTTTATTTTTTGAAATTTATGAATTATGTTCTCTTGGAAACCCATGACTTTACCACAGTGCTGTAGTTGGGCTACACTGGAAATGTTTTATTATTATTATTATTGATATATTTAATGAATCTAAATGAAAATTGTTGTCCAGTAATAATGTATGACAAGGAAAATCTTTAATTTCATTGAAATTCTTTCATTAAAGAAAAAAAAAACAGTTTTCAATTAAAATATTAAGGAGCACAACCATTTTTACTGTGATAAGAAGAAATTTGAGTTGAGCAGCAAATCAGCATATTATAATTATTTCTAAAGGAACATGTGACATTGAATATTGCAGTTAAGGTTGCTGAATACATACATATATATATATATATAATAAAAAGTAAATATATAAATAAAAATCATATTTTCACAATCAGTATTTCACAAAATAGAGCTTTCATCAGCATAAGAAACTTAATTTAAACATTAGAAATCATACCGACCCCAAACTTTAGAATGGTCGTATATATTTTTAAGTGCATTTACAAATGTGTCACATCATCATACTGCTTTGCTTTCTCTTATTAGGCAGATGGGATCTGTATATATACAGTTACTACCTGGGAAGCACTTTCTCTGGATCTCATCTGCTGTGATCTTCTACTCATCATTTAAACACCAGAGAAATTCAACTCCAAATGTTTGCACCGAGACAAGGAATTTAGTCTGAAGCTCACTTGGTCTGGCATCTGCTTCACTTTAATCTGAGTTGTTTAAAGACATAAAAGAAGTGTCTTTATATCAAGGACATTCTGACAGTCTTGGTGGTAAAAGAATTACAAACAGAAGTTCTAAACATCTGACAGCTGCAGGCCAAGACTAGCGTTACTCGAAAGGGGGAAAACATCAAAGAAATGCCTCATTTGGTGCCAAAATTTCTCCATCCAGAGCTAAAGCAGCAGCACAAGTATGAATAAAAGTCATTTTCTCCTGGTTCTCTGGCTTTGGCAGATTGTCTTTTATTCATTCTGTGCAGCGAACACACAGTGCTCGACTCTCTGTAAGTCTGTTTGCCTAATCTGCTACCCATTTACCAGCTGCTCTTCTGGCAGACTGCTGTTTTGGTCACCATGGAAATATCCAGCCGGGTCTGTGATGGTTGTTTTGGCACATTGCCTGGATAATGAGGTAGCGCTGTCCCATTGGTTTTCTTTGCACTCTTCATCTTTGTTGATAGAGTGGACAGCCTTTAATCGATGAAGGGCAAATTTAAGATATAAAAGCCATGTGCCAAGCCCAATCGACTGCCCTCACCAGCTGGTGGTGAATTTGTGCCAGCCTTTAACAGAGGCCAGGGTGTGTGTGTGTGTGTGTGTGTGTGTGTTTGTTTGAGGGACAAGACCCCTCAATTGAATCCTCCTGTGAAAGGTTCAATATAATCAACTTCACTTTTTCATAAGCCAAACAGTGCATGTGACGTTCAATTACTTCTCAGGCATGTCAACAAAACTTCATTTCCTATTTGAAATGTGACGCTGTTTAGTGAGTGAGAAGGACACTTCATCATGCTGCTAATTGGTCAAACAGAGAGTCTGTCCACATGGAATTGTCACATCTAATACAGCTTGATATCGGCTGTAAAGGTGACTTAGAATCATTAGTGACTTCATCATTGATCACTGCTGACTCATTATGAGCCATAAACTAGTGCCACTTGCATGGGTGTTACACTGCTGATGCACAATATAGGCATAAGTCTGAAAATAACTGTTCTTCATGATCTTAAACCTTGTGATCAAAAAGCTGACTTTTGTTTTTCAACACTTTCATAGAAATGTGTATTATATACTGTATGATATTATTGTTTGGTATTTTAGTTTAATTGTAGTTATTTATATAGTTCATTTTATATTTAAATTATAAATAGATTTTCTATTTATATGAATATTTCTAGTTAATGTAAACTATAACAACATTATAGCAGCATATGTAGAAATAATATATATTAATAAAATCAATATTTTTTTTTCTTTTAGGGCTGAATAGTGGAGGTATTTAAGGCAGATAATAGTTTTTTTTTTTTTTTTTTTTACACAACTTAATTCCATTACTTTCATGTGTACTCTTTCATAGTTTTGATGACTTATAATGATGAAATTATTATAAAATATGTTAGCACACAACTTAATTCCATTACTTTCATGTGTACTCTTTCATAGTTTTGATGACTTATAATGATGAAATTATTATAAAATATGTTAGCACACAACTTAATTCCATTACTTTCGATGTAATAACTTTTTATGTGCTACCAAACCATCAACTGGCATCATAGATTATTATTTAAAGAGCCAGTAAGATGAAAATTCTAAGCTTCCTATCACTGTTTATAAGTCCTGTACAATAGGTTTAAATCCATCCAATGTTAAAAAACATTGTCATTTTGTCAAAATATCATTTTAAAATTACCTAAATTCTCAGAGATCCCCAAACGGTTTGCGCGAAGCTGTTCAAAAGATTCAGTTTCCTTAAACCCCACCTTTCGGTAGCATACAGTGTTCTGATTGGTCAACTAACATAGTCAGGTTTGATGGGTTGTTCCGCACACAACTTCATGGTAAAAATGCGTTAGCATCTTTTTGGGGTGAATTATGTCTTATTCCTCTCATCGCGAAGCAAACAGTAAAATAAAAAACTTGAACAGTCTCGCTGCTTTTTCTTCTGTGTGGGCGTATTCAAGCCGCACGCTTCAGTTTGAATCTGAATAGCGCGTTCAGCGTGGGGGCGTGGTCACATTAGATATAATGAAGGGAGACGTGAAAAACGGATATCGCGTTGTTTTCATATGGATTACTTTATCACAGAATATCTGTTAGCAGCACTTGTTACACTTCATTTTAATGACGTGTTTGTAAATGAAGATCAGCAGCGCAGACAAAGGCTGCAGACAGCACACATACTGATAAGACGCTCGGGAGAAAACAAACACATAACTTCATAATCATAATGATTCGGAGATGCTCGTTGGTCTAAATAAAGTTGGTAATGAACCCTCTTTTATGGCCAAATGCTTTGAAAATCCTGCCTTGTACTCACCGAGATTAGAAAAGCAGTCATCAGTGAAATGTTGTGAACACAACAAGGATTTGTTGTACTGCTCTGGTATTGTGGTAAAAATGAATTTTAGTCATTGGTTCTTCTGATCTTCATTCTTTGGCAGTGAAAATAAAACAAACTTGCCTTTACAATTAAAAACACATTGTCTCCTCGACATGATGCTATCACACCAACCAGAGCGTCTGTGTGTGGGGGTGGGGCAGGTCAGAGTTCTGTTTCTCCCAGGACGGTAGGCAGAGATTATTATGCAAAGTGTTCCTAGTGACGTACATAGAGATGGGCAAAAGATTTGAAATCTATAACGACTCGTTTCAGCGATTCAGAGTCAACTCCTTACTTTAGAAACCAATAACGTGTACTTTTTGGTTTAATTACTTTGCACATTGTTTACACTGATGGACAGCTACATCATACACTGTAATACAGGTATTTTTGATTTCCCATCTGTGTGGCTCTTTAAATATCCATTATAAAATATATATGATCTAAATATCCATTTGTCATTTGCTTTTATCTTCTAGCAGAAAAAAAACAATAAAAAAATCTTTGAAGACCTCAATGTCTGCTTTTGTATTTGTATTTATAGACTTTCCTGCGTGTACTTCATGGCATTATTGGAAATGAGCCAGTAACTATTCTAGAGTCCATGCTGGTATTTTAGGATCGGTCTGTTCTGTACTCACTGCTGGATGTGGCAGCAAATAACACCAAGTGATTGGCTGCGGTCCCGAAGATTCCTCGTTGGGGTTATGTGGGACACCAAGTGTGCCATTATAGGACAGTTATGGTATAATGTGCACATCAATACAACAATATCTCTTTGTTTCAGAGTTTTTTTCTCAATAATTCACATCTGCACATTTATCAGCCTGTGCCAAGATGTGATATCAGGTGAGAACAAGTTCTTCCTCTTTGAATTTCTGCTCTCTCTCTCTCTCTCTCTGCTTTATAACAAACAACAGATCAGTAGAGAGGGAAACCTCGAACAGATATCAAGACGTGTGGTTTTATTGGTGGGTGCAAATCCAGGTTTAAAGGAACTCTCTGAACTGTAACGAGAAACAGACACAAGCTTTTGTGGCTGCGCTGCAGACAGCCAGCGGACCGATGAAGCAGTGTGAGCTGTCAGATAAGGAAGCCTTCAAGGGAATAGTGAAGAGGTTTCAAACACCTGAATACTATAAATAAGACTGCTGGGGGTTTTATCTATTCATATGTATTAAAGTTAGTTTGCACCTGAACTGTTCAAAGACAGACAGGTGAGAGATCTAGGAATATCATCCAGCTGCAGTTTTTTCAGAGAATCACAATTTTTTTACATTTTTCTCTGAATCAGGGTCATTGGCTTAACAGTCACTGTGTAGTGGGAGCAGTAAAATAGAGATATTTATTTATAGATATATATACACCACATGCAACGTGCCTATCAATGGGCATGGCAAGCGCTGGGGTTCATGTATCCATACTTAGAATATATACTGAAGATCTGTTTACACTAAATACCACGTATACTGCAAATACATCAGGAACATTTTGATTTTGTCCTCCTCTATGTTCTCGATTTGTTGCCAGAAAATCCTTATAATATTGCATTGTGAAGCAGTTTTTATATATGATCTTATAATCTTTATAACATTAAGACGTCAGTTCCACACAAACTGTCAGTCTATATATTGCTTCTTTATATATTTTACCATTTTAATACAAAAATGCAGTAAAAGCATGAATATTATGAAATGATTTATATCATTTTAAAATAACCAATTTTAATATGTTTAAATGTTCATTTATTCCTGGGATGGCAATGGTGAATTTTCAGCATCAGTAAATTCTAATATTATGATTTGGTGCTCAAGAAACAAAGAAACATTTCAACATTAATGTTGAAAATGGTTGTGCTGCTTAATAGTTTTGTGGGAACTATCATGAAAAATTATAAATGTCTTTACGGTCACTTTTGATTAGTTTAATTCACACTTGATTAATTCAAGCATTAATTTATCTTTTTTTTTTCATAAAAAATCTTACCCAAACTTTTGAACAGTTGTGTATTTGGCCATATTGTATGTAAAAATACCAAAAAAAAGTTATTCTTGTCTATATGTTATAAAACATTGCCAAAGTCATAAAGCACAGTGCGGATACAATGTTGTACTTGTATATATGGTAAGTCTATTCATGCAAGGCCTTTCTTTGACACACAATCTTTACGTGTCTGTCTGTTTGTATAGAATTATGCCATTGATCTTTAAACTACAAGGTTATCCAA
Organism: Carassius gibelio; assembly: GCF_023724105.1. Classification (NCBI taxonomy): domain Eukaryota; kingdom Metazoa; phylum Chordata; class Actinopteri; order Cypriniformes; family Cyprinidae; genus Carassius; species Carassius gibelio. The sequence goes on from NC_068397.1 coordinate 19,775,093, forward strand.
TAAGACTCAACTTTTCAGTAGCTTCCTTAAGACCTTGTACACAATGGCTCTAGTGTGCTCCAAGAACACTTCTCCATCAACACTACCATGAAAAACAGCAAATCGTCCATCACTGCTTTGTGCGTAACTATGATTTACTGCTTACCATTCATATACTGAGGGAAAACAAAGTGCATTTGAAAAACATTGGTTATTTTAGTGTATTCGCAACTGGCAGAGATCCAGTGTACCATCATATTACTCATGGTTCACTGGATCTCTGTCAGTGCGTATACACTAAAACCAATGTTTTTTGAATGCACTTTTTTTTTTCCTCAGAATATGAATGGATGGAGTCCTATTATGCTTTTTCACTGAATTTTAGTCAGTGTGTAGTGTGTATGTTTGGGCATAAAAAAGATCTACAAAGTTACTAATCACAAAGTCCACTCCAAATGAAGAACTTGAATTAAACGAATCAAAGGTGACCGTAAAGACATTTATAATTTTTCATGATAGTTCCCACAAAACTATTAAGCAGCACAACCATTTTCAACATTGATAAAAATAAGAACTGTTTCTTAAGCGCGAAACAACTGCAGGGATGCACTGGTGACATATAACACTGTGTGAATGCATAGGCCTGCCTCATGAAGAGCATTCATTACATTCACACAGGGTTATATGTCACCAGTGCGTCCCGGCAGTTGTTTTGCATAATAGTTGTTAAGCTGCTGATTGGAAAGAATGCTGCCTTCTTGTATTATAATGCATATGGCATTGCCTACTCAGCAATTTGCCGTTTGATATGTTGTGTCAAGCTGAGACAGGGAAAGGCAGTGTTACCTCTTATGTATGAACATGTCCCATCACGGCAGCCCGTGGAGTTTTCCCAGTTTACCCAGGGTGTGCCTGACTCTGAATTACATAATGTACCTGTGCCAGTGACAAATGTCTGTTAAAGTGCTCAGTTCTCAACAGATTCAACAAAGCGGTTGGGCTCAGTATGCCAGAGGGAAAGAGTGAAGAAATCCACAAGGTCGTTCCCGGGCCAGGCTCCAACTCCCGTCATTCATCTTTCATGCTTCTTTAAGTAATTCTTTGAAAACTAAGCAAGTGTGTTTTGCTGCTTTCATGGACCAGAGCCCTACTACAGCTGACTTTAGATCAGAAATGTATGTGTTGCTGTATCTTACGGGTCTAATCCTGTCACATGTGGTGTCAGGCTCTCTCCGAGGGGTGGAAAGAGGCTTTGTCACTCACATTGTCCATGTCCCATTATTGAGTGGAACTGGATCCTTTGCAGTTTTGGATGAATTAGCAGTTCTGATGTTCGTTTAGCTGTATGTATTAAGAGTTGTTTTGTTTTTGTTTTTGTTTTTTTTTGTCAGGATGGCCTTTGGTAATGTACAGTAACCTCCAAAAAGTATTTGGGCACCCAAAATGAAACATCTGTCATCATTTACTCACTCTCGTGTTGTTCCAAAGCTGTATAACTGTCCTCCTTCTGTTGAACACAATATAAGGTCATTTGAAGACTGATTTAATCAGTTTTATAAAGTCAGTGGAGTTTAAAATAACATTAAATACCATTGACTTTCATCTTTTATGTTCCACAGAAGAAAGAAAGTCTTACAGGTTTGGAACGACGTGAGGGTGAGTAAATGATGACAGATGTTTCATTTTTGACTGAACTACACTTTGAACGACTGTATGATTTTTTTCCAGTGGTGTGACAGACAAGTTTGGTGTAACTTAGATTCATAAAAAAATGTGTCAAATATATGTAACATAAATAAAAAAGTCAGAAATTGTTATACAATACACTGTGTCCTTATTTTATTTTAGAATATTTAGAATCTGAAACTTTTAACATTATTTTTTAAAACATGTTTGTGCTGTTCTTTAAAATAAATGCTACTTTGTTTAATATTTTGCTATATAATACAATTTAGTGCTATCAAACGATTGATCACGTTAATCACGATCGATCACATTCAAAATAAAAGTTTTGTTCACATAATATATGTGTGTGTACTGTGTATATTTATTGTGTATATATAAATACACACATGCATGTATATATTTAAGAAAAATGTTATGTTTATGTATTAAATATATGTATATATAATATCAGTTATATTAATATCAAAATATACATGTGAATATTTTAAAAAATATAGTTTATTTGTGAGCATATATGTTTACATAATAAATATACACAGTACACAAACATATATTGTGTAAACAAAAACTTTTATTTTGGATGTGATTAATCATGATTAATCGTTTGACAGCACTTATGCAAAGTCATGTAGTGCAGCTTCAGCGATTAAATGCTTTTTGGGACTGATGTACATATAAATATTTAATAAATTCCATTGTAGGGGTCTAATCCCCATGTTTTTTTTTTTCTGTATAAATCTGCATTAGCCTAAGTCTACACAAATACGCATTATGAATCTACCAAGTCCATATACATCAACTCATGAGGTTATGGTTCAGCTATTCACAAAGTCTCCAAATTACGGATCAGTCTTTCTCTAAAATAGAAGCAACCCCATGCAGCCTCTCATCAGTGGGCTTATCTGAAGCAGACAGACGAGGCATCCATTCACTCCACAGTGCAGTCTAATGAGAACCAGCACGCGACGCATAGCACCACCCTCATTCCTAAATAAACATTGTTTAGGTGACTGTAAATGATGTGGCTGGTTGTGAATATTGCACTTGGTGGTAGGATGTTTTCATTGATTGCAGATGGTCGGGTTCAGCTATAAAACCACAAAAAAGGAGCACTGTTAAGTGTTATACAGTGGTCACCCATAATGGTTAAACCTCCTCTTTATTTTTAAGCATGGAAGGGTTCAAATAAAGGTGTTGTAATTAGTGGTTGGTCAGCTCTTATATCACAGTCTTCACTGCCACACTAGCTGTTAACTATCTTGTCTCTTTGAGGAGGAGTTGAACTTGTGCCCAGACAACTGCAGTGACTATTGTAATTATGCGTCAGACTGGGGCCTGCTAATTTGGGTGAGTGTATTAGATGCCTGTATGTGTGTCCCTCTGTTCTGCCTGGACACAGAGCGCTCTTTCAGACTTAATGTCAGCGTTTGCTCAGCCAGGCTTTCCGTACATCTCCCCAAACTGCCTCCAGACACTACACCAACAAAGGAAATGAGGAGACAATGGAGGTTTTTATAGCATCCAGGGCTGTAAAGGCTCAAACGCACAGACATGTGAGAGTGTGTAATTTATAAAAGAGCGTATAAATCAGCAGTTGTGAGGTCTCCAGATGTTAGTGGTGATACGGGAGTTCAGGCTGAATGCACAGAAGTATGGTGGTTTAAATGTGGGTTGCAAGGAGAATCTTGAATCTGTTCTCATCCCGCTGAGCCGCTTCATCAGTCAAGAGATTGTTGAGGTGATGATGGCTCTGGTCCAGAAGCCAGTGAGCTGCATGTGTGTAGGTTGTGTTTTAAAACACTCACTGAAGGAACTGAAGGAAAGGCTGTTTCTATTTGGCAAATCCTATACTATTTCCAAAAGCTCAGTGAAAAAGATTCCATCCAAGATCACTATGATATTTTGAAAGCAAACTATATTTTTCCAGCAACGTTGCATTAAATTTAAACATTATTTTACTATTTAAAAAAATCACCATTATGTCAAATAAATGCTGTATGTAAATTGAATATATACTCACTATCATTCAAAAGTATCTTGTACTAACCAAGGCTGAATTTAAAATACTTTATATAGTAACATTAAGTATTACTACAATTTTACTGTTTTTTTTCCTGTGATGGCAAGGCTATTTTTAGCAGCCATTACTTCAGTCTTCAGTGTCAGACGATAATTCAGAAATCTCATTTATATGCTTATTTAATGCTCAAGAAAAAAATTGTTTATTATTATCAATGTTGAAAACAGTTGTGCTGTTTTTAAACTGTGATTCGTTCCTTTCAAGAAAATAAAAAAATGATAATATAAAGTTCAAAAGAACAGCGTTTATTTGATAATGAAATAAAATTGAATGTGTCCTTGTTGAATAAAAGTATTAATTTCTTTTTAAAAAAACTTACCTACCCCAAACATTTCTATGGTATTGTGTATTTACATAATTAAAATATATGTAATTATGATATTATATATGAGTTACTTCCTGTGAGATTATTACAATGTTCAATATGTGGTTTCTTCAATATTTTCTGTATTACTTTCCATCACACTCTTAAAAATAAATCTGCTTTAAAGGTTCTTCACAGCGATGCCTTAGAAGAACCGTTTTTGTTCCACAGAGAACCATTCAGTCAAAAATTCTTTACAAACCATATTTTTCTTACCTTTTTTATAATCTGAAGAACCTTCTTTCGCCACAAAAACATTTGAAAGGTTCTTCAGATGTTAAAGGTGTCTATTGAACCATTTAGACAAAAAAGGCTCTTCTATTGCACCTTTATTTTTAAGAGTGTACATACAGTAGGTGAAGAAACTGAAGTGTTGAGAAGTCCGAGCGTCAGTGCTTTCTGTTGCTCCATGATCACTTGAAGAGAGCCAGTAAGACTGGATCTGGAAAATGAATATTCACCAGTGAGTGGGTGAAATCTGGCAGTGAGATCTGGAATGGAGTGACTACACAGCAAGGCAGTGCTCAAGCTCACAAATCCAGTCAACTCACTGACTTTTGCAGTCATACTGTAGTACCAAATATCAGCACAGATGTGAATACCTCACATTCTATACACATGAGGTAGACAGCGTCATGGGCTTTTGCAGGTCACTGCTCCACATTGTCATAAAGGAGGAATTTCTTCAAGCTGTTATAAGGTTACTGAAGTTTCTGTCCTGACATGACATTCACAGGAGCTTTTTTTAAAAAGTCACCTCTTGCCCTGTGAAGCAAATGCCTGTTGGGTCAGAAATATCTCTCTTGCTTTCTTTCCTATCATGCTATTGGTTCACATGAGGTGTGCTAGTGAAGGCACATGATGTCCGGCTGAAATCTCACAGCTGAAGCCTATATGTGACCCTGGACCACAAAACCAGTCTTTCACGAGTTCAAGCTTACATATAATTAGCTGAAGTATGATAATGCATATTTGGCGTGCTGTCCAGGGAAGGGCTCCGAGCTCGCGAATAGCCCGAACCTGGAGTACCCATCTCCTTGTATGAGTGTAAAATAAACTCACAGTGAGGATATGGGTAGGAGGAGGGATGCTGTCAGTGGATAGAGGTAAGTCAGCTGTATTTATACTATGGTGTTGATTAACTTGATTGTGCTCCACCGGTGTTTGATTAGGCTAAGTATGTGACGTGCTCCTCCCGAACCTAGTTAACAAAACATCACGTGTATTTTTATATTTTAAACTAAGATTCATACATCTTCGAGAGCTGAATAAATAAGCTTTCCAGTGATGTACTGTAGGTTTGTAAGGAAAGGACGATATTTGACCCGAGATACATCTGTTTGAAAATCTGGAATCTCAGGGTGTAAAAAAATCTAAATATTAGTTTTATATAAATATATAAGTTTTGATATATTTTACAAAATGTGCAAAATATCTTCATGGAACATGGTCTTTACTTTATATCCTAATGATTTTTGGCATAAAAAAGAAAAATCTATATTTTTGACCCGTGTGATGTATTTTTGGCTATTGCCACAAATATACCCATGCGATTTAAGATTGGTTTTGTGGTCCAGGGTCACATATGTTCCATATCCACTAATACTTAACAGAAAAAAAAATCAAATACATAAATAAAAAAGGCGGAACAGGCTCTCTCAGTACTCTTAAAAGGAAAAATTGACCCAAAAACTCAAAACTCAGTCATTTACCCAGAATCGTGTGCTACTTTTCTTCCCTGTGGAACACAAAAGCAGAATATTAAGAATCTTCCAAATTCTCTTTCTGTGTTCCATAAAAGAAAAAAAAAATGCTTATGGGTTTTAAAAAGACATGAGGGCAAAAAATGAAGACAGATTTGTCATTTTTGGGTGAACTATCCCTTTAAGCTGTGTGTCAAAGGCCTCTGACACACTGTCCTTTGCAGCGCGCCAAGCCAACTAATTCCCCTCAGCTGCTTTCTTCTGTACAATGACCAATTCGTGACACATCTCGTTATATGTAAACCAGAAGAGGGAAGGATGAGGAATAAGAAGAAGTCAGGATGGTGTAAAGTGGAATTAAAAGAGAAGAAGATAGAGACAGAGGAAGAGAGAGAGAGAGTAAGAGGCTGAGGGATATTTTTAGGAGTCTCCTCTCTGACCACTTCAGTGGCTCGGGCCTCGTGCCTGGAGCTTCTGGTTTCATTGTGCAACCCGGCATCCAACGAGACGCCATTTAGCCAACCGGAGACAGGGCTCACTTTGTCTGTGTGCACCACAGTGAGGGTACCTAAAGACAACTCCAGCCTCCGCTACTGCTACTCAATAAAAGGGAACAGCTGTATTGAGGCCACGCTCCTAAAAATAACGTTCCCAGTTTAATTAGGGGCCGTCAGGATTCCTCTGGATCCTGCCAAAAGGCCAGAGTTTGGAGGGGAATCAAGGTCAGCTGAAAAAAACAAATGAGTAAAAGCTTTCTTTGATGTGCCATTTCATTATATTTGATTATTTCGATATGTTAATATTATTACGTTATGTTTCGATATGTTTTTTCAATATGTTTGATGTGTTGTTGTTGTTTTAAAGACCACTTTTATTCATTTAGTCTAGTTTCACATGGATCATATTGCAGAACCAGTATTTATTTTAAAGATGGAGTGTGTCTGTGCCGGTCTTAAGTTCCACTGTATACACACGTGAAAGATTCCTGTGGGAATTACAATTAACTGACTGGTCTGGAGAACCCTGGGATAGTTTAACTCTGCCCTGGCCACTGTTAATAAATAATGAGCAGCACATTACCTCTGTCTAATGATTCCATAAGCTTCAGATTATTATTGTAAAACTCTATATCCGCTGTTTGCTGGCATAATTCCTGTGGGAACTGAAGCTTAAAAAACTGCTTGTGAAAGCAGCTGTGTTGAAGTGACATTAAATTCGGTCATCATTTTCTCACCTTACTCTTTCTTCCTTATATTTCTCATAAATGCTGTTGGTAATTGGTTGTTCAATAAAAAAGTAAAGTAAGAATGCAATTTTACTTGAAGAAATGTTGCATTAAAAGCTTAATAGTCACAAGCAAAAATAAATGTGCAGTCTCAAAGCTTGTAATATTGTAAATGTTGTTTTTGATTTATTTATTATTAAATACACCAAATGCATTTTATGATATTGGATTGCAGTTATTAGGCTATTTACTGTTGGGTCAGAAAGAAAAATAACATTAATTACAAAACAGATATCAGACATGTCTAAACAAAAATAATGAAGATTGTATTCTTTTTTTGTGTGAAGAAAAAAAAATAAGCTTGGAAGAACATAAGGATAAATAAAGAACAACTTTTCATTTTGGGGAAAACGTTCCCCTGAAAGTATAGAGCAACTGGTCAATTAGTGGTTTCCTGGTTTAACATTACAAGCTCATGTTGTTCATTTGTACACTGTAAGAAAATCCCTAATGTTTCACTCATGAGTGACTGCCGAATTTTTAACCTTGATCTTAACACTCTTGCTTTTGATGTTTAACTTTAATTTGGTCAAAATGCTGTTGTTTCTATTACACCGTGTTTCTCTTTTTCCATGAATTTAAGAGGTAATGATTTTCCAGCACAATACATAAACTAACCAACCATTACAGCATTGACAGTGGAAATATTCTTCTTGCTATAGTCTTTAGTTACACTGTCTTCTCAACAAACACGCTTTTATTCTGGCCAGGTTCTTGCCCTCTTGCCACATTATTCTCATTATGTCATAATCCTATATCCCTCAAATACCATATTTCACTGAATGCAGCCTTTTTTAGATGCATATACGCTTCCCAAAGGGGTTGGAATCAATAGCCGTTTTGTGTCTGAGAGCAATAGTGTAATTATTGGTCTTTGGCTGTGTTGTATTGGGTCAGTGGAAGCCTTGCTGTTTCAGCCCTCACTGCCCCCTGTGTTGATTCTCTATTTTAAGCATGTCAACAGTTTGCATTGATAGGAACCAATTAAAGAGGTCATAGGTGAGGTAATTAGCAGTAATTATGGGAAAAAGACGACTGAGTGCATGAACATGCTTAGACGAGGTCACTGGTCACTATCTAATGTCACAGTCATGTGGCTCAGCTACTTTATGAATAGCTGATTCAACATGCATTTGCACTTTTCTTTTTTAAAAATGTATAACCTTAAATGCACCAGCGATATTTGCATATTTTATTGAAATATTCACAAATCTTTACTGTTGTAGCTCAGGCTTTAGCTGGACTTTACCAAACCGCGCATGCATGTGGTCATTTCTGTCTCCTGTGCTTTGTAACTTTTGAGAGAAGAGTTAATAATGGTTGGCTGGTGTTAATGAAGCACTTAAATGAAAGTGCTAAAGGTGGGTTTGATCAGTCATCAGTGATGGTGATAGCCATGATTACCATGGCAAAGTAATATAGTTACTAGAATTAATGTTTCTCCTACTATTTTATCACATCACTACACTGTTGCAATGTGATGCGATAGCTGTGCTATAATCAGTCAATATTGTTCTAAAACGCAATATTTAAGCTAAGTGTACTCTAAACTGTGCTGAAATCAGTTATTATGTGATGTTAAATAAATAAATAAATAAACTTGGGTAGTATGTTTTCTTTAATAACTGGGTATATGCAAAAAATGATGTAGAATTTGGTGTAGAAATGTTGATTTTGGTGAAGAAATTTTCACTCAGAATTGGTTGAATTTCACATACAATTAGAAAGAAATGGCAAGTAACACATTGAATGAAATTACAAGGTTTGAAGTAGAAAAATTGCATTTCTTCTAACACATACAGTGGATCCAAAAATTTTTTTTAACTTTTAAGAACTTAAGTCACATTTAGATATCAGCTTGTCATTAAATTAAACACAAAATACAACCCTTTTTTTCATAAAATGTCGAAATCATACAAGTTGGCGAAATTTCAAATATCAAGTTGGAGAAATAGCAAATTTGCACCCAAACATGCAAACACAACGTAAAGCTAAGCACGAAGCCCCATCCCTAAACATAACCATGTTTGTTATAAAAATATAAAAGCCTATGAAATTTGTATTTATACTAAGTGGTATGATTTCATATGATTTTGCTGTCTTTGAATTATCATACATGTTGTTATAAGAGTGTGTTGGCATTTCAAGTTTCGTCTCCCACACTGCGAATGTTCATTTCTAGCATTAATAAACGTTGCTCTACCTCAGTGAGGGATCGTATTTGTCCGAGGTGCTCTGAAATATTGGAGGTCTTGTTTGTGATGCGTGAATATGTATAATGAGCAGCGCTGTTGACAGAGTCAAACTCCCCTCAGGACTTCCTCATAAATCAACAAGGTGTGCTGACCAGAAGTCTCCATGGATATTTCTGCTTCCAAGAACTAGGCAAGACATTTATTTCCAATCATTTCCCTGGCCTGACGCTTCACAGAAAGAGACTCTTTTAACCATCCTGTGTGAAGTGCTTAAAATATTGGACACATCTTACATACTGTACCAGATTCAGTAATACTAACAAATATGCAGACTGTATACACAACCGTAGTGCAATTAAACTCATAACACAGCTCAGTTGTAAGCTAGTATTCATGATGCATATTTTCCTGTGCTCTTTCCACAGTCTCACGCGGTCTTACCTCTGCTTCAGATAAACAGCGAGCACACAGCAGCACATTCCTGCTCTCACATGGATGCAGTATGTGTTTCTCCACTTTCTGAGAAGGAGGCTCCTCTCTCTGGTTGCTGTAAATCATATTTGTAACCTTGGACCACACAGTGTAGTGAGCTCAGCCCAGGCCACAGGCGCAGAGGATGGGACATTGAATGGAGAGATACTAAACAGAGCAGGAAGTGAACTTAATTGAGGCTCTACCAAATTATTAAAGGAAACAAGTGTCCTCTTTTGGGGCTTACTCTGGAAATTCTCTAGAAGTACTGATCTGAAGTTATGCATTGATGTATATACAATATACAAACAGAAAGGCAACATTTCAAAATAAAAGTTTGGCTTAACTCGAAGAAACCAGTACAGAAATATCCCCTAATGTAATGATAATATTTACAGGGGGAAATATTTACCACAATTTTTACTGAACAGTATTATAAACGCAAAACAACCTGATCAGCTCTTTGCAAAGGAGATGTGTTGCACTGCATGATGCAAATGGTTGTCGTACCAGATACTGACTGGTTTTCAGACCACCCCTGAACCTCCAATACAATAAAACTGCACATTTTAGAGTGGCCTTTATTGTGGCCAGCATAATAATCATGCTGTCTAATCAGCATCTTGATATGCTACACCTGTGAGGAGGATGGATTATCTTGGCAAATGAGTAGTGCTCACTAACACAGATTTAGACAGATTTGTGAACAATATTTAAGAAAAATAGGCCTTTTGTGTACATAGAAACAGTCTTCGATCTTTGAGTTCAGCTCATGAAAAATGGTATCGTGAAAAGTGCTATACAAACAAACTTGAAATGAATTGAATTGAAGTGAATTCTTTCGTAACATGCTGCACAACTCCTTGTTCGGGCTCTTGTTCTGTCCAGGCTGGACTATTGCAATGGCAGGTCTGTTGGCAGGCCTTCCAGCCAGTTCTATCAAACCTTTACAATTAATCCAGAACATGGCAGCAATGTTCATTTTTAATGAGCCGAAAAGATTGCACCTCACACCTCTGTTTATCAATTTGCAATGGATACCAATAGCTGCTTGCATAAAAGTCAAGGCATTGATGTTTGCCTACAAAACATTACTTCAGACTTAAAGTATGTGCCCTCGAGAATATTCTGTTATGCAAATGAGCGTTGCTTTATTGTGCCATCCCAAAGAGACACAAAATCACTTTCCCAGACAAATTAAATATTCCCTTCTAGTGGAATGATCTGCCCAACTCCTTAGCCATCTTCAAGAATTCGCTAAAAATGTATCATATAATTAAAAAAAACTTGCTACATTTACTGTGTTATGCTGACTGATTCTTGTTATAGCACGTATATCATTGCTCTTTTATTGATTTTGATTACTTCCATTGTTCTCATTTTTTTTAAGTCGCTTTGGATAACAGCGTCTGCTACATGACTAAATGTAAATGCAGTGTACAACTGAAAAATGACACCCATATGTTCCACAGATGAAATTAAGTTATGCAAGTTTGGAACAATTACATTTTTTGGTGTTCCAACTGTCTCTTCAGAATTCACACTCTTTTGGTTCAGAGGAGGGGAATTTTGCAACTCATTGTCAAACCACTCTTTATTTCACCTTTGACCTTAATTCTAAGTTCTAAATTGAGGTCAGTCATTTAAAGCCAGTTGCCCACTTAACAGCTTGAGACGTCAACACCACCTACAGTACTTTTGTGTGTTCGTCTGCTGTTTACAAATAGAGAAGTGATCAATTAAACTTATGCCTAAAGCATTTCTCACATTTCTCACGGTTACGTGCCATGTATTGCAACACCTTTGGCAGCAAATAATGAAGCTTATTATAAAAACTAGAGGAACGTAAACTATATGAACAACAATCAGTCTTTGTGCAGCAAAAAATTGGACCACACTACTTTTGTTTGGGCGTGTATAATATGTCTACTCAGTTCTTCAGTGTGATCTGGAGGTGAGGAGCTTATTAGTCACTACCAATGTGACTTCAGTACCAACCACACAGAAATTCCTATCCTTTTGTGTTCTTATTGGCTGAAAAATGTTAGTAGGGTTAAGATGGTTAACATTCCCCCAGCTGCTGCACAGTTCTGAGCAACACCAACACCTTTAGTTTTGAAGAGTTACATAAATTAAGCTCACAAATAGAATCAATAGTCTCACATTGTTTGGGAAATGGGTGTTTTTTGGGGGGGATGGGGCGGGGGGTGGGGTTAATAGAACACCAAAATGACCTCAATTAAAGCAAAGAAATCACATATTATGTCTTAGCATATTACTGTAAGCGTACATTTTCTTTAACTTGCATTTTGTATAATGATTTTATCATTGTGAAATGTGTAGTAATAATCATGTGCGGTTTGAATATCTGCTTGAAAATACATATGTCCTGTTTAAAAAAAAAAAAAAAAGCAAAGAAAAAATTAAGAGTATAAAAAAAATTCACATTCAGTTGTAGCCTAACAGTTACTGTATTTTTGGGGAAGCTTAAATGTCACTGATTACAAAGATCCTTTTCATCACTTGTGCCACCAAATGGATCAACTGTCCGAAACCCTGTGCAATATTTTACAGTTTAATGAAACCGCATCAAGGGCAGCACAGCTATTTAATATCCATAATGGCAGCAGGCTTTAGGTGTCGGCACAGAGTGAGCAGTGCTAAGTGGGGTATCTGATAGCTTTATCTGCTCCTCTTTAATTAAAGTGAGTGAGGTTTTTTTTTTTTTTGGACCAGAAAATGGTTAAGTGTCACTGTCCTATTTACCATATGCCACACTCATTCCACATTGTGCATGTTTCAGTAAATACAACTAGCATGTACAGTAGAATATGATTTCGTGAGCGCAGTTTAAGATTATCATTATAAAGAGCATAGAGATTTATAAATGCCTTTTGTTTGAACCCTATAACCTTAAACCCTGCTGACTAGAGTTCCAGTAAATTCCAGATGAACTTATCCATTTTTAATTTCACACCACTGACTTATTTATCACCTAGACGTCTGAGGAATCCATTTTTTGCAACTGTAATGTTGTAGCGTCTGTGAAGTCAGTGCACGAGACAAAACATTTCTTTCATGTCTTTGTTTTGAGCCAAAACACAGAAGGAAACAACAGAAAATTACCTTTATTTACCCACCCACCTGTAAACTACCAATAAAAACTGAGTTGGGATCAAAACAATGTATCTAATAAGATAAAGCAATAATTGTGATGATACATAATCATTCTCTGTTTTCTTATCCCCTATCTAGCTTGGCACATGAATTCAGCGAACTCTATTTTCCAGTAAACTGGTGGTTCAGTATTACCTGTGTCCTTTGGTTATAGAGCACCCTGTGGTCACATGCAAGGGGGGGCTAATTCACTCTAAACGAAATGAAATTCACAATTCTTGGAGCCATTGTGCCCTGGCAGCGGTCATGCTGTGCTGCTGACAATGTCAGAGTACATTACACCCGATGTGGGATGGTTGTCTTTTTATATGGAGCAATTACGGAAGACACCTACTGCTGTCAAGACTATTATAAAGGGACACGCTGACCAACTGTCAGGCTGTTTGTGTTCCCTATACTACTTTTGTGAAAAACCAAGGGCCCTTGAGTTTATATTTAACCCCTGGGTGATAAAATCACACAATAAAATCCATATTTTTTCATACTGAAAATTACATTTAAAAATACTTTTTCAAACTGCACATAAGATAGCTGTAGATCAACCCACCAGTAACCAGCGATGGCAGTGTTGACCATCTCTGACGGGGGTCCTGATGAATACGGCTTTCAGAGCTGAACCTGCAAACAATTATGGATTAGATGACTGGAGGGTGGTCTTCATAAGGGCTGACCACAAAAGGATAAAGAATCAAACATGTGGCACACAGTGGCTGGAGCTAGCAAAAGTTCACAAGAGGCCAGTGTGGTCACAAGACTTCTTTGTTGTTTCAGAGGTTTGGTTTGGGTTGTTCTCTATTGGTCAGCTGCATGCCTCCCAGATCATTTTGAACTTAAACATCCGCAACGTAACATATATTTGATTGCATGCCATTCAAGTAACTATTGACAAACTGAGAGCCTCAAGGACCCTTTATTGTTCTGTCCCATTGTTTGCTGCACAGCAGGGCTGTAAATATCTTTGACAAGTATTGTATTGCTACTTGGCCCCTTATCTTGAAGGAACATAGTTTAGATGAATGTTCAAAGAGCGGCAAGCGTGGGCATGCACTGATATGCCGATATATATATGTTTTTAGTGTTTTATTTTTTCCCTGTAGCACTTTTGGCATGACTTTGCTCGTAAAAATAAAGTTAACAGATTCCAGCAAGAAATAAATGAATAAATAAAAATCCTCATTAGGCATATTTGAAGAAACTCTGACCTGGATACAGATGTGCAGATTCAATAGAATGACATACATTTGATTTCACAGCTCAGTTGAGTAAACCTTTCTGATAATGTGTACTTGACAACAGAAGATAATGATATTAGACAGCAGTAGCGGCAAGCACAAGCAGGAAACAGCCGTTACAGCTGCGCTTTGTTCTTTGTGTACCCAAAATGCCGATCCTGTCTTATCTTAAAGATATATGAGTGATTTCCTGCATTCTCTTGGCACACATTCAAAGCCTGCTATATGCCTGGCACTGCTGCAACATTTACGGAGGAAGGAAATGCCATATATGGTCTGGCAAATCTGCCGCACTCTGAAATAGTACAAAGTAGGCTGATACAGCTTTTACTGTTGACATATTAACATGAATGTACTAAAACGCTTTCAGTTAAATGTGGTTCAAGGATACTTTCCAGTGGTGCCAAAATATCAAACCAAAGGTCATCTGCAGACAACTGCTAGAACTTTTCCCAGCACTTTCATTTTTCTTTTCTTCTCATTTTTTTTATCTATTGTTTTATCATTTTAAAACTATAAACTTTACGTAAAGCATTGAATTTTTTTTAATCAAACTTATTCAAATGCTTATTATGGCATTTTCATGAAAACTAGTGCTTTTCATTCACAGAATTTTAACTGAAAATTTGGTAAGAGACCATTATGAATTCTAAATATCTGAATTATTTCAAATGATCAGGTACAAACTGCACCTTCCACATTTAATGCAAATGAGAATATTATTCTAACAGCACACCACCCACACTGACAGATTAACTTTTATTCAGTCTCTTTTCAAAAAAGCCCATTGCCATATATCGCATTTCACTGCATTGAGGAAGTGGCGGTTCATATCTAAGATGTGCTTTTTGACTGCTTTGCTTACATTTGATACTCAACTCCTTTTAACTCCCACAGCTGCCAAAAGAAACCTCTTTGAACTCTAGCCTTGAGGTCAGCCCTGCTTAATGGCTTAAAACTCCATACTTTCCTCATTACCCGCACAGACAGTTGACTTTACTTGATCTGTCTGACTGCGGATAACTTGATACTACTGTACCTCTGTCACTGCTGACTCACAAATATTTGTTGCTGTCACTCAGCAAACTTTGCATGACAAAGAAGTGATTAGGCACTTCACTGCATGGTATTCATACTGCTATGCTTCATCCAAAAAAAAAAAAAGAACTTTCACTATGATAGCAGGAGTTAAAGGGGTGTAACAGTTTTCCCCTATTGTCACATACAGTTTTGTTTTATCTGGCCTGCAACAGTGGTTCTGCCATCCAAATGTCTCCAGACACCAGCAGCGCTGACGTTCCATGTTATTGGGATAGCTTGATTTCTTTTTCCAGCTGTTATCAGCCCTCTCGGACAAGTAAAGTGGAGCCGAGAGGATAAAGTCACCCTGCCAGTGAACAGCAACCTGAAACTGAGTAAGGTAGTTTTGCCAAGCAGCTGGAACAGCATCCAACAGGCACATAGTCAGGCATATCTTCAGTATTATTGGGAGATATTAATGATAAGGGATGCATGATATATCAGTAGCATATTGGATAGAGATTTTTAAATTTGATCACATTGGTTGATTTTGGAAATTGAATTGTGTATTGTTTAACATGTTCAACTCTCTGCATAAATGTTTTGATTTATAATATGTGCATTTATTTTATCACTGCTAGTGTCATCCCTTGTGCATAAAACATGTCTATTCATGATAAGGTCTAAACTTGCACACTGATACGCAAAAGCCTAGACTCTTTCAAAATGCTTTGTCCGTACATGTTTTAGGTCCGAACAGCTGATAGCTCTCCAAAATGGCAGAAACATAAAGACCAGCTGTCATAGTTGAAGCTGGACAGTGCTAAAACTTTACTAAGGGCCATAAAACCCTGTTGTTATTCACCCTGAGGTGCCTGGGTGTGTGTAAACATAGCTTTGTCTGGGCACACAGGGTCATGGATAAACCATGCATATAGTATGTACATTGACCTGGAAACCTTAAGCATTTGTTATTAAAGGTGGGAAATAATGAGATGAGACCGACCTAATCCTGGGCCCTGCTCACACAGGACTTAGGAGGAAATGTGGAATAGACTTTTATGTGGAATTGCATGTATTAAACGCAGAGATAAGCATGTGTTTATAGCGAGGGAGCATGTTTACTGAGATGCCATGAGTGACTGTTTACCACCAAAGCATTTAAAAGGTACTGTATAAAGTGTGTTGTGTCACTGAGCTGGTGTGCACATAGGCAGTGTAACTGAGCTGTGTGTGTTTTTCTGTGTGTTTCAGTGTAACTCCATTACTGCTGTCCTGCTCTTATGAGTGTGCAGGTGATTGTGAGCAGCTGCTCTGTCTGCAGTAAACAGTGTAGAGCAGATTACTCTAATGCCCCATAATCATGGTTACATAACCCACACACTCATCCTTTGTTTTGATTTCACATTCTCTTCATTAAACGCCACACAGCTTTGCTTTCAAAGCGGTATTGTAGGGAAAGTAATGTTGCATTTAGCTTTCATCAGCCATCAGTAACAAAGTAACAAGGTATTCTGCCATGTTTGTGGATCATTTTGGTTTGATTGCACTCATCATATCCTCAGGTGCATTGGATGGTAAATTTTCCATAACACAATTTATAACAAATTCTCTTCTCTGACAGCAGATTCAAATTAGCATCATACTGTTTTCAATGGAACAGAGGATATCTTATAAAAGCAGAGTGTGGTCAAACAGTGTGTATTTTCAGAGGGCAAATGAAGCTTTGCGTAACAGGCAAGGATGTGATTTTGGGTGCCGCTTTAAATTAGTAGGATACAAGGTGAAATGATCAAGACCCATGATGTATTGCGCTGCCTGCTTCAGCTCTGCTTTTTAAGTCCAAATTTTTTGTATCCCTTTCGATTTACTGTGGTTTGTATAAAACCTGATGATTTTTTTCGTACCTAAATTCTAAACGTTGCTTTAAAATGTTTATTTCCAGGTTCAAATTACATTTTAATCCCACATTTAAAAAAACGTTCTCATACTTTTTTGGAAGCCACTCTATATATACTGTGTACAGTGTATCTATATATAACAGCACATATATACAGTATGTTAATACCCTAAACATTTACAAGAAATGTCTCATGTGTCCTGAAGCATGTTGTAATGTTTGAAACATATATGCTCTAGTGTGACAGCACAGAATATTTTCCCAGACTGTGAGGCCCTTCACATCCTGTCAGGCTTACACGGAAAGGTTTTCAAAGTGAGCCGTTACCCATATACCCAGGGCACACCTGTCACCCTGGCAGTTAAGTTTCAAAATGAGTACAATTCCAGGAATCCCACCATGTTAGCGCCAAAGGGGAACTCCCATGGATACGATGAAGACCTCCCTCCTCCTTTCATGCACTGAGGAGCAAAGGAGAAGGCACTTAAAAAGACACAGATTTAGTTACATCCGAAAAATTTGTGATGTTTAAGAATGGGAGATGTAGTACACTTGTATCTATTTAATCAGAAACTCTAAATGACTTTTAGGGTCTAGAAAATGTAATCTATTTCCATTTCTTGTGATTAAACCTTGTGTCTTAAATGAACACTCCTATTAATCCTTACATATCTAATCAGTGCAAAGCAGCTGTTCTTAAAAAATATGTAAGCATACCTACATTGTACTAGGTTGTACTTGATACATTTCAGTTAAATCTAGTGACCTTGGGAAGCTTTATCTCTGTATTGTACCTGCGGCACTTTAAAGCTCACTTCATTGCTCCTCTTTGAAGATACGGCATATTTGACAATGCCGTCTGTGATTTCACAACTTATGGATTACAGAGTTTACACAGAGTCTGCTTTTCTCAGACTAGTTAAAAGACTGTTGACTTACTGACAGAAGTGACAGTTCACTTTTAGTTTACTCGATTAGTTAAGAGAGATAAAAGCTCAGTTTTACGTAAAGGTGAAAAGCACATTTGCACTTTACTTGCTGTTAAGCAATTGATTGTATACGTTTGCATGTATATTGTTTGTTTAAATGATTTTCTTTGGAAATAACTCCTGGTCCTGAATGATAATTCGCCCAGACAGCAAGCAATTTCAGCCCAGATCTGGCCCACATTTGGCCTGCGTGAAATCCATGTGGGCCAAATGTGGGCCAGATCTGGGCCGAAACTGCTTGCTGTCTGATTCAGCAGTCACATTAAATGGTTTGATGCAGATCAGCATCTAAACCGTTAGTGTTGCACACTTACATTGTTTACACTGAGCAAAATTGTCTGAATGATCTTCCATTATTTTGGAATTATGAATCAACCGTGCTTAGCCTAGAGAGCTTGACATTTTATCCCTTTGAATTAGTTCTCAAGAAATCTAGAATAAAAGACTGAGTCACTGGCATCAGATCAAATCTGTGCATCAGGATTAGATTAGAGTATAGATTTTCATGTGACGCACACACATTGCTCTTTTCTTTCATTGTATTAATTTCAGTAAAACATGAGGAGGTCATGATCCCTCTAGTGTCTATAATGGGCCAATATGATTAGTTTCTGTGAAAGACGGCTCGTGTTTCAAAAGCTGTGCTGATATCAGATATCTTCTAAAGTGTGTTGGTAGCACAATAAAAGCTTATAATTATTCAACAAATCTGTAATTGAGAAGTGTGTGGTGTAGAGTTCCCGCTGAAAAGGTGCATGGCCAGTTCTTTGGTTCCGAACAGTAACATGACATGAACATGTGTGAGAATATATATTGTGTATTTCTCTCCAAAAATCTACATGTATTGTGCATTTCCAGATCTACATTAATCTCAAATCCGCTTCATTTAAAACACAAACAAGTGAGTCAGCAAAATCTTCTGCTTATCTTCTGTCAGTACAGTCCTCCTGATGCATCCAGGGCTTTAGACAAAATGTATTTCACTCTGCCTCTCTATTTGTGTGCAAATTAGGAAAAGAAAGGAAAAATTTGGAGAAAATCATATTAAATGTAATTTGGCCATTTATTGACATAAGGACTGGCCACATGGCGAAGCGTTGCTCAAAAGGAAACTATTGTCTGCCTAGTTACTCCAAGTTAAATCATTCAGATGCATAAAATGAAGTGCTTATTCCTGACGAAGAAAAACACTAATTTTGACACAGTGCAACACATTGCAAAGTAAAAAATTTTAGAATTTCCCTCAAAATGTTTTTTAAATTAAATGCATGTGTGATTGTCCTAAACTGATTCGTTCTAAAACACAGATTCATTCATGAACGAAACAAGTGAGTCATAGCATTATTCACTCAGTTAACACATTCAGAAACAAAATTTACTCACAGACACCGTGATTACTACCAAGTGTTGCTCAGCTGAGTCATTGAATCATTTACATGATTCGCTCAGTGACAGTCCACTCACTCATTTGACGCATCGCTGTCATTGTTGTGGCTTTGTTTACTGGCAGATAAAAAATAGATAAAGTAACAGGCTGTACTGTGTCTTATGTAAGTTACTCAATATGAACAGTTTATTAAACTGTTGTATAAAACAATATCAGACTGGTGTTTGAGCTGTTATTACATTCAGCATTAATTACTGTTGTACTGATAAGAAGATAAAGGTAAAAAAGATTATAGATTGACATATTGGAAATATAAATGAACCTCAACACCTATGGAAAGTGCTTTGCAATCATAATCTCATGCTATGCGATAACATTTTGTCATGAATATTAAAGCAGGTTTTCCATCAATTTTTAGTGCATCAGTTCAACACCCCTTCTTACTGATAAATGGGATGAAAATCCCAGTCTAGCTCAGCTAATGTGAAATCATTAGACATGACTGATCACTATTGGTCATAAAAGAGATGTGATATGAGGATGACAGACCTGTGAGTAGTTTAACCACATAAGTGTGATGGCGATCTCATTAATGCTCCATTATGAATCAACTGAATCGCTGAAGTGGAATTTTAACTCAAGTGCAGATGTTTGCACTAGAACATTCATCCACATATGAATGAGAAGGCTTTATTGTGAAAGAGTAAGCCCAGCATGTTCCCAGGGTTACTGACATCTCCCGAGACGGCAGGCACAGGTCCAGCATTGTGCACTATTTGTCATGTAATGACCCAATGAGAGTTTGATGTTGTGGTAACCCCATAAAAGGCCTCTGTTGTGTTTGAACTCACCTCACACAGAGGTGAAGAATGACCCCCTCTCGGCCTCTAACACATCCTGGGAAGTGAAGGCACGCTAGCTTTGAGAGTTGAAATTCAGTGCACGTGTCCACATGGCTCTATTTTCATTTCCAGTCGTCTGGATAAAGACTGAAAGAGGAAAAACAGAGCCACAGGTCCTCTATGAGCATCTGACTACCTCTTTATCAATGAATGCAGCCCTCTCTGACCCTCTCCGCATAATACTGCCTTTGTTGGCGAAGCCGTCTGTGCAGTTCTTTACTCGCGTTAAGTTACTTCCTAAATCCAACTGTCACAGACTACAACTGACACCAGAAGGAGCGTGCGTCTGTTTATATATCAGCAGGCAAGTGTTGTTTATTTACCCTTGTGTTAAATCAGCAGCCCGCTGGAGTCATGGACTGTGGCTGTAAAAGATCCCTGAGTGGTACCTTTCCACCTAAACACATCTGATTTATGGCTCATAAATTCAGAAAGCAGGCCTCTATACTGCTGTTCAAAGGCAAAGTGCTCTAACTACATATTTTTGTCTGTGACATCAAGTTTCTTGACAGACAGATCGGTTTTGGTACATTTTATTAGCTTCAGTGTTGGCAAGATAACCATCTTCTGTATTTCCGAGGAAGCCCATAATGAATGAGTTAATCTCAAAATCATGATCTGAACTTTATCAGTAGAGTTAATTAATCCGAGACTTAGGTTAATGTTTAAAGACGATTTGGGTTGGACATGCATTGGAATCGGGCTGGTTTGAGCACCAAGAAAACTATGAGCTTAATCATTTCTATAACATTCCAGCAATAATGAGTCATATACCGACAAAGCACTGGTAATGTTGTGGAAATAACATCTAGAATCCAGGCGTCTGACTTCATGGAAGATTAACGGCAGGTGCGAGGACCCCGCATTTGATTTCACTCCTGTTTTGTATAAAAACATAAACAGTTTGAGGATGGTGGTATCTATCTTAATGCCATAGATTACCTAAAAATATCAGTTCTGTCATCATTTACTCACCCTCATGTTGTTTCCAACCCGTATGACTTTGTTGCGTTGAACACAAAAGAAGATCTTTATAAGAATGTCTACACTGCTGTTTTTACATGTATTTAAAGTAGATGAAAACTGGGGATCAAAATGAGCATCAGGTTTGGAGCAATGTGAGGGTGAGTAATAGTTACAAATTATTCATTTCTGAGTCAACTGTTCTCTGTTTTTCAGCAGTCATTTTAGTCTGTTGAAATCTGAGTGAAGGTGGAGACCAGACAGGGAAACAGAACTGTTTGGTGTTCAGAAGCAGAACGAGTTGAGAGTTGAGAGCAGGGTCATGGAGCAGGGCCAGCCACCGACAACAACTTCCAGGATTCAACTGTAATCCCTAGTCTCCAAATATCTTTTGCACTTTGCCCCCATCTTGTGTGGCAAATAAAGAAATAGAGAAATACCGGAGGAAATCATATTAGAGGTAATGAGGCTGTTTGTTGACATAAGGGCTGCACACATGGTCGAACGTTGCTCAGAGGGGAACTATTGTTTGCCTTGTTATTCAGTCGAATCATTCATAGCAGACTGTTGCTGAATGCATTAAAGGAAGTGCCACTTCCTGCAAACTGCCAATTAAAGAAAATATAATTTAATTCACCCAATACAACATTTTAGGAACACAATATATCAGCAGCTTTAATATAAAATTGACTGTATTATGTCAAATCGGATTTTACTTTAAAAATGATTAGTATATATACAATTATAACATATATATCATGCAGTAAAAACAGTAATATTGTGAAGTATAACATTTTTAATATATATTAAATTTATATAATTTGTTTTTTGTAATATACATGACAGACAGAACTTAACATTAATTGTTTTTGGCATTTCTTTGAAGATAAGATGCAAATTAAGTTAGATAGACAGATGAGATAAATATAAATGGCTCTCATTCATTTTGATCTCAGACAGGAAGTGCTGTGCAACCATCAACTCAGCATCAGTGTTATCCCACCCCTTTCTTACAGACAAATGAAAAGAGAATTTCAGACTAGGCCGGTTAACGTGAAATCATTGAAGATGATTGATCATTATAGATCATGACAGAGACTTGATGTCTCTGTGATTTAACCTCATCTTCTCTCACAAGGGCAGAGTTTGTCCTCTAGCCTCTTTGTCTCTCTGAGAATCCCTACACACAAAGACCCAGTCTTGAAGTGTATCAAATGAGAAAACAGAGTAGATTTACATTCATATAGTCTCTGACGTAAAGCTTTACCTATAGATGGTGCCTAAGCTAGTGCTGTTGCTCCACCTGCAGGCCTCACTCATGAACTCTAACCCCTGAGAACTCTGACACCCCTCAAAACTTCATCCAAATAACCTTGAGATTGAAAACCAGAAAGTCTCACAATGGCAGAAATTGAATGTATTTGTTTCTCAAAAACAGTTTCTTACATGTGACATGTTTATTATAATCTCTAATTATGTGTTTACCAGTCAATCTATATAGGGAAAGTATCCGCATCCTATACAATATTCATGAAGAGTCACATAATGAAACGTTTGTATGATTACATCCAAAGAGACATTATACCGGGAGGTGAAAATAGCACGATACACGGGCCTAACCCTTAAATTAACCCTTAGATTAATCCACACACAGATCTCATGAGCTAGAGCCACTGAAGAAGAGAATCTGCCTGGTGGTAATTGATGACAGAGGCATACGGGTGAGTCAGACACAGGCCAGTGTTTTGACTGAAGTGGATTAGGGAGTACACTACCTAATTACAGTAATATGATTACACAACGACAGCTGGACCACTGCCACCATCCTGCAGCCCGATCCCACCCACGGTGCGGCTCAGAGCACCTTAAACTCTCTTAAAGTGACAGTTCACCCAAAAATTCTCATTTTGATTATGCATTCAGATGCTGATGATTTCTGAGTACATGGAGAACAAACACAAGTGAGAACAAACTAAGGAAAATGTAAAAGCACGCTTAACTGGTCTTTTCTCGAATGGTCTTTTGTTCTCCCTGCCGAAAAATGTCTTTGAGTAGACCTTTGGGATATTGGAGCGGACGTCCCATCAGGAAGCTCTCCTTGTAAGTGGTCTTTTCATGCTGAGGGTCCTTCCGTTAACATTGACAGCATCTGCTGCGCTCGTGGCTTAACAATTCATTAAAACAGACGGACCTGTTGCATCAGATGACACATTACTGTGACATTGAATCCAAGATCATATGTGTAGGTGTAAGACAGGACTCTTATGGTGTTCTTCCTCTAGTAAAATCTAGATGTTGGGTCACCATATGGATTTACAGCGTCTCAGAAGTTACTGCTGCCATCTGCAGATTCAAGGCTGCTCTTATTCATGTCATCAGTTCTCCAATGAGAATCAGTATAAGCATAAAACACTACAGGGAAACAATAGAAGATGTCAGAATGTGAGCTATAGCTGTGGGGTCACAGCAGAGATAAGTCCAAAAACATACTTCCCATAAGAGGATGTAAGGGTGAGCTAAAATACACCAAATCCAACAGTGCTAGTGCGCTCAAATCTGACTGACTCACAGAGCAAACATTACAATGGCATTAGTTTCCAGTATCATTTTTCCAATTCAGTTGCACCATTATTTAATGTTGTGAGATTCAGAAAGAATCTCAGAGGAGGGCAAACATTCCAAATTCTTCTTCCAAGTCTCAAATTCTTCCAACCATTTAAGGTCAGAAAGCTTCCACATGCGAAGGGAGTGCCCTGGATATAAACGCTGTATTTGTGTATGAATGTTTCTGGATCACTGATAAAAGAAATGCAGGCAATGTCTCCAAATGTCTCTTGAATGGGGAAAAATGCTATTGTTATTATTATAAATTTAATCAGTAGTAATCTATTACTAATTGTAATTCCTTTTAAAATTAAAGCTTGATTTTTGTTATTAAAATGTATAATAATACAAATGTAAAATAACACATTTATTTAGGTTTATCTTATTGTTACATAGGGTAGGTGAGGGTGAGTAATTAATAACACAATTTGTATTTTTGGGTGAACTATCCCTTTAGGTACAAGTTCCAGAAGTTTTCTAAATCCTATATAAATGTATTTATCTTAAAAAAATCATAATATGTAATCTCAAACTAGCATTTACATATTCTTTTGTCTCTTTGTGCTTGTTTTAACTAACTTGTTGTGAAGTCAGAATCCAGGCAGCAGTGGGAAATCTAATGAACATATGGTGTTTGGTCTACATTACAGTGGCCATACGGTGAAGTAGTGCTCTGGAATTATGGGTCGCACATGCAGAGTTATTGGCAGGAAGTCATCAGAAGTTGCTCTTCTCACAGAAAAAGAGAGGAATGAGTAAATAGACAAGAATATGGCCCCACACCAGCCCCCTGGGAAAAGTGTCCGAGATCATCAGGAAAGCCATTAAAATAACAGTGTGCTTCCGATGAGTAGAAAGGACGGCAGTGGGAAGAATCACACACTCCGCAGTGGGGAAAGTATGCGCTCGCTGATGACACACGCTGAGCAGCCAGACAAACAGGAGGAAACTGGGTGCGTGCCGTCGAGTGAGAAAAAAAAACACGGCGGAGGTCACACATACAGTGCAGATAGGATGGTAATACAAACTGGGAGGGGTGTCCCGTGCAGATGGCGCACGTTCCCACTGGGGCCGCGATCAAATACTGTGTAAGAGCTGGAAATGTGTTGCTCATACTTCTGTAGAACGAACTCCCACTTCCTGGGCTGGATGATGTGGGAAGCTCATTCTCCTGACTAATCCACCAGTCAGCTGACCATCCAATGGACAGCCTGGAATTTCTGAACATTCTGGTTTTGGTTTTGCTGGGGGAGAGTTGAAGAGATGCTAACTTACAGCAGGGCTAAATTTCAACCACATGTTTGTTTATTTCCAGCAAAAGAACAGGAATACAGCCTTGAATGGACTTTATACGATGACGCGCTGGAGTAGACGCTGTCAGGGGATATGAATAATCCTGAACTCTGTTAAATGAAAGGATGTGGGTTTAGAACTAATTATTTTGTACATAGTAAAGTTGTGAGAGTACATGGTGATTTCAATGGCCTGTTTCAAAGAAGCCCTTCCTGTAAGAGCTGTCATCCATTCATAGTCCTCTTGGTTAAAATAGCTTTATTCAGTTCAAAAGAGTCATGTTAATAAAAATCACAGTAAATTATGTTATTTAAAAAAAAAAAAAAAAAAAAAAAGCAATACATTATTTGTGGTCCTCTGCCTGGGCACTCAGTAAACTGTAGAAAACACGGGAAGGGAATGAACGAAGCTCATCTTTGTTGGACGCCACACAACAAAGAAGCATCTTTGAAATCTAAAGGCCACACGCGACTAAGTCAAACAGGATAAGATGTAAAAAACAAAACTACAACAGTAAAAACAGACTGACAACAGTAGCTGCCACATGATACATGGCTAGTCTCATTGTATTACTAAAACTGCTGAAGCGTCTCGTCCAATGTATTCGAGAGGAAATACTTTTGGCAGACACGGTCAAGCTTGTAACATGTTTTTGATTTGCTTGGAGGTAGTCTCATCGTTCAAATGTTTTGTTGTGTACCTGTGAGAGTCAAGAGAAAATGTTGAATACATACTGCAAGGGTTTCTGGCAGAATCAAAGTCTTATATGGATTTCTATCAATACTGTAAGAGTCCAGTAAAGCTCACAGACCTGAGGGCATTGAGAAGCCCCTCCACACTGTTGGGCGGCTGAAACCGCAGAACCTTAATACATCCTTTCATCTGTTTCATACAAAGACAGACCAGAATATTACATCATTTTATTTTTTATTAGGTTTTGTATTTGCTTTGTAATAAGACACATTAGCAAATTCATTTAGTGTTAAAAACTATTTTGCATGTATTTCAACAATGTGTTCAATTGAACCCTAATTAAACTATAAATATAAAATCTGTTTAAAATAATGCATCGGCTAAACAGCATATTAAATGTAATGAAAGGAATACATTTCAATAAAACAACTTTTAGTAAAAGGATAAGAAAGCAGAATAAGGCATACATCGATTTTGGAGGATTTTACGAAAGCTCCAGCTGGATGGACATAGTCGTATAAGATGATCACCCCCACCATCACACGCAGACAGAATAACACTGTGTCCTCACTGGCAAAACGAGTGCGGTACTCCCTGATCAATACACACACACACACACACACACGGGGTGAATTACAAAGCTACAGCCTGCTACAGAAGAAACAAAAGGCCAGTGATTAAACACAAACATGTAACTTACGGTGTCTCTAACATGACTTTACACACGCTTGCCATCGTACTCAGACAATCTGTTGTGTTCTCTACGGGCAGTTCTGCATGCTGATCAGAGAGAGAGAGAGAGCAAAATGTGTTATTTACAATGGTTTGGAATGAGAAAACAGTGTTTTGGAAGTGAAACAAAAGAGAAAGATTTTTATATAGATGAGTTGCCAATGTATTTTCTGAGACTAATTAGGTAGAATTTATTCGTGAGCATCTGGACATCATTTATTTAACACCCATTTGAGTGGTTTGAGTTGTGATAGCACTGCTATAATCAAAATACAGCAGAATTTAACAACCACCTACCTTTGATACAAATTTAGTTGTGGCATCACTTAAGGTTTTCAGCATGGGCGTGGCATTGGCGTAGAAGAGAGACATGCGATTGGCCAGTTCGTTGTCAACCTCATTATGCTCTTCTGCCTGTAGAAAGAACACGCATGTTTTTTTTCTTCTTCAGTATCTAAATGTGAAAAAAATCCATACTTTTGAAGGCTTAGACTAAAGGGGTGAGTTAAGGCGTTGGGCTTTTTGGAGGTTACAGATGCACTTTTCCTTGGTCAGCTTTACTTAAGTAGTTAATCATGGAAATGGATGTAGAAAAATTGGGCATTCTGGTGCGCTGAAAATGCATTTTAGCTGACTTGAAACATTTCATTCATTACTCTATGCTAAAAAACGAATGTAAATCCTGCTTTAATCCACAGACTGCAGACATGTCCAGAATTCCTAATACGTGCTCTTCCACAGCCGAGCTTATGTTTCATGAGATGAAAGCGGCTGTCGTAATTATTCCTCACGGATAGTGCTTTTAATTGGCGAGGCAAGGTCAACGATCCTCGGTGTCAACCCCTGCTGAGCCGCTCCCTGATGATGCAGCACACGCTAATGAGCCTGAAGTCGTTAGCACGCGTTACCGACTCGACGTCAACCGAACGCACTACAGCTCTGTGTCAGCTAAAAGATAAAAGTGGGAGGGAGACGTACGAAATAAATAGCAGGAAAAGATGGAGAGGATGAATGGGTGCGATATCTCATGTTTCCCTGACTCAGGATCTCGTGCTGCTCTGCCACCTAATGATCCAGACCATTAGAGAACCGAAGAGCTCATATTAACCCCTTTTTCACGGGGGAACAGGGTATTACTAAAGCATAGGCTATCTGATGATGAGCCACATTTCCATACGGAGCAGGTTTACTCACTGTTTGGTTGGTGATACGCATGCGGCTCAGGGTCCTTCTGTAATAGCTGAAGTCATTCTGGATGGCCGGGTTGGTCATCTGGAAGACAGAGAGGTGAGCATTTAAATGCAGAACTGGAAGCTGAAAATTGCATTTCTGCTGAATATGGGAATGGAAAACATGTAAACACGGCATTCATGCATTTTTCATTTTAGTTGGAATGTATGAATTTGAGTGAGCAGCTAGAAAATGAAAAGAGCATATGGCCATTTCATCCACCGCTGGGTTTTGTGACAGACTTCATGAGTGCAGTTATCTAGACAATAACAGATTCTGTATGGCACCTTTGAAAGCAAGTGCACTTAGTTTTCCATTAATTTGACTAATTGGTGGCAACTGGACTTTGTGTTCCATTAGTTCAGCAAATTAGCTGAATCGCTACAAAGCTAATTAAGTTAACTAATACGATACAAAATGGCTTACCAATAAATTCTATCATATCACATGCTCTATAGCAATTGCATTATGTGTGATACAGTGGCTGCTATCAGTTTCAGAACCAAGCAGCTTCACTGTAGGATAAGCTTTAACATTTTTTAAGTTGTCATGAAATGAAAATTCACCCAATCTATTTTCTAATTGCATGTTATAGATGTACATAATGAAAACGGTCATCTATTAGTGAATTTTTTGCTGTTTTTAAACAAAATTATATCACTTAGCCTAGATGTAATTTTTGGTTATGCGTGGCTGGGGGAAATCAGTGTAAAAATTTATTAAATGTTCATTTTTAGCTTTTTCTGAGTCCAAAATCAGTGCATAATGTGTGCTGCAATGCAGCATGTTTCTTAAAGGATTTCATAAAATAAATATACAGTAACAGATAAGTTTAGTCTTGTAATGTCCAGTGTTTATATTCTATAAGCTACAGAATATGGAGAATCGACTTATAATAATATTCTGGAATAGTGAGAATAAATGTGTTAATAATGTATGATTCTACTTTAAATCATAATGTAAAAGGATATAATTGGATCTGAAAACTGTTATTATTACAGTAGCTATGTTTCAATCCAAAACTGTGAATTTCATTTTTGCGCAAAATTGGAATATTGGATAAAACATTTGCGAATAAAGCATGAATTGAGAATTCCATCCAGCAAGACGAAGAGAACAAAATCATCACTTCATGACGAACTGGCAACAAATATGACTAAGAACAAGGTAATTTGCTGCAATAGGAGAAGCCACTGTGGATCTTTTTCCATATTTAATAAATTACATAGCCTCAGAGCGCACAGACATAACGTAATAAACACGTTCATGCTTTATCTCATTATTAGAGGCGGATGCCTTCTGTTTGGGAGCGCAGTTCTGGACGCTTGTTATACCAAACCACTTTGACAACAGACCAAAACAACATTTCAGATGCTGTGTAATGAGAACAGTCTGCTGGTTAGTACAGTTACGCCGTCCCATTGTCCAAAGTTACATGACCTTTTTATGCACATTTAGGAAAACATGTTCCCATGATAGAGTCTACACACATTTTTTTTTTTTTCAGAATTTTTGTAATAAAAAAGAAAAATGTTTTTGCAAATTTTTTTGTGTGATATCCCAAAAATGTGCATAAAAATAGGTAGACGGAAAGTGTATTTATACCTTCCCCTGCGGTTTAAAAAGAAATTGCATAACCACTGCCAGTATGAATATAATTTCCAGATTTTTAATGGCCAGATGAGTTAATTACAGATTTTTGGAGGTCTGAGATTACAGACAGGATGCGGGAGTCCCACTAACAACACTTCTGCTCCACATCCTCTCATTCTGCCTAATTGTTGATTTTGCCGATCTTGAAGCAGAAAGATTAGACATGTGCAGAATGGGTGCGACCTGAGGTTGCCTGGTTACCTTCAGCTCATCGAAGAGCAGCGTGAAATGCAAAATCTCAGCGAACTGCCGTGCCAGCGCCTGCTCCTGCTCCAGATGTTGAGTTGGGCTGCAGCGCGAGCTGGTGAGAAACTCCAACAGGCCCTGCAGAGCGTCTTCTACACAACACACAGAAGAAACTGGGGATAATAATGGGTTCGGGTCGCTCTTTTATAGAGATGTTCCGATACCCTTTTTCTCTTCCCGATACCGATTCCGATACCTGGGCTCAGGGTATCGGCCGATACCGAGTACTGATCCGATACCTGGGTGTATATCTGTATATACAGCTGTATATACTACTAGCCCTGTGTAAATTGCTAGAATTTTTTTATGGTGTGCTTCAGACAGATCCCTCAATAAAACATGAACAAATACATGGTGAACTACTGTATTTATTACAGTATTTTTATTATCTAACATGAATTTGACAGTATTATTTATTTTCTTATGCAAAAAAGAACTTCAAATGCAGCCAAAAATCTAACACCGCAAACTAAAAAAGGTATTTAAGTTTTACAATATAACTGTATAAAAAAACTGCAACAAATAAGTCTAGGAATATAAAAAAAGATCTATTAATCAGATAATCTCTAACAAGTAAAAAACAAGTAAAAAACAAGCAACCATCTAGGCATAATTATTATTATTATAGAGATGTATTATTATTACTGTAGGCTACAACAGTAGCTTTATATATTGTCAATTTACTCATGTAAACCAAACATTTATTTTAATGGGCTGCCATGAAGATCTTTGAGTGTCTGTGTTTATGATATGACAGTATTCTCAAATGAAACGGTAAATTCTCATGAAGTGACGGTTTATGCGTTCGTGTCCTCATGACACACAGCAGAGACTACAAAACAGCGAGCTCTCGCGCATCTGTGCCAGTCACCCACAGAGATGTAGATTTTGCGGGAGTAATATTTAAATAGTATTTTGCAGTTTAATATTCACAGACACTAGTATATATTCGGCTACTGTCTGGAGCCCTGCGTTTTGACTTACACGGAAGCGACTGAACGCAGTTGCCGGTACTGAATATACTCGAGAGTCTGTAACTACCGGTACTACAGAGACATACTGCTAACCACTGATCTATAATATAGTAGCGGCTTCACTGTCTTTTGGCAGTTTAGAATGTGATGAGTGATCCAGTCATATATAGATAAGGGCTGCTAACGCGTTTTCATTTCTTCTTCGCTGCTCTAAACAGGGGTTGCTTGTGGCAACACAGCACAACTTCCTGTGTTTTCAATGCATTTTGAGCAGCGAAGAAGAACCGTGCAGCGGTTAGGCAAAGCTTGCGGTCATAACTAGGTCTTTTTTAAGAAAATGGTATCGGATCGGTATATGGGTTCATGTACTCGCCGATGCCGATGCCAGAATTTGTTGTGGTATCGGAGATATTTCCGATACTAGTATCGGAATCGGAACAACTCTACTCTTTTATCACAAATAAGGCAGAGTGGGTGCTTGAGGAACACAGCTGTGTGTTTGACAGAGATGTTTCACCAGATCCTCTCCTCCAGAGAGTGCTGCCATTGGCTGGTGTTGATGTGTGATTAAGGGCCATGTCATGTTTAATTAGGTCATGACCTATTTCTCAACATCAAGCCCTTCATCTGAATGACTCAAACCCCCAGACTTACAAGCGCAGACAGAGAGCATGAAAAGTAAAAACAACCGCATTTTTCACAGAGCAAATCACAGACAAGATTATAAGACACAAAATATTTCTGCATAGACAGCAGAGAGCAGAACAAATGCGTTAACATGGCATTTCACATTGCTGCACCAAGTACAGTATCAATCTTTGGATTTTACTGGATGATAATATAATAGTAGAATTTTCCATATGCTTTCTACAGTAGCATCCACGCCACATGTACTCAGCTGTCAGATTTTTATGTTTTATCAATATTCATGTCAAACTCAGAAGCTTGCCACTGTCAGAATCATGCTACATCAGTTGAGCTTCATGTGTAGAGTACAGCTAACATACGCTACCATTAGTTTGGGGTCAGTAAGATTTTTTTTTTTTTAAAGACATTACAATTTTATTCAGCTAAAATGCATTAAATTCATCAAAAGTGACCGTAAACTTTTGACTTTGACAGTGACATTTTTAATGTTGCGAAATTGTAATTTCAAATAAATACTGTTTTAAGGATGTACAGTATCAGGTATTTTCAATCAGCATATTAGAATGACTTCAGAAGGATCATGTGACACTGAAAAACGACTGCTGAAAAAAGTCATTTTTTAACTGTAATAGTTTTTCACAATATTACTGTTTTTATTGTATTTTTTATGAAAACGTGCTTTGGTGAGCATAAGAGACTTCTTTTAAAAAAGACAAAATGATAAGATAAAATCTTACAGACTCCAAACTTCTGAATGGTTCTGTCTGTTCCAGAAAATGTAATGATTTTGAGGATAATGAATTTATCATTAAGGTACAGTAAATCTGGGGTGTGCTGTTTTTGCTGGATGTGGTGAATGAAACTGGCCTTGCCCAGAGAGCATGCTAATCTAATTATGACGCACTGCTGCTCGGTTTATGGCTTGTTCCCTAGGAGCACGCACTGAATCAGAACAGAAATACAACTTCCCAAGAACATTTTCAAAATACGTTATGCAAAGTCATGTAGCTGTGATTTAACTTTAGGCTTGAGTTCTTATATTTTTTACATCTCTGAAA
The DNA here is from genome assembly GCF_023724105.1 of Carassius gibelio. NCBI lineage: Eukaryota > Metazoa > Chordata > Actinopteri > Cypriniformes > Cyprinidae > Carassius > Carassius gibelio. The sequence continues at coordinate 19,807,557 of NC_068397.1, forward strand.
ATCAAAACACAGTCCAGAGCAGATGCTAATACTACAGTATATGGTAAATGGGTCAGTGTATATCATATAGCCATATATCCCTGTGAGGAAGTGTGGGAGAGTAGATCATTAAAAATGTCCTCTCATTCATCACCTATGCCATGCATGTTATTATTCATAGTGTTGTGTGCTATGGACATTAAAGCGAAAGAGAAAAACAACATACCCAGTTTTAGTGAGAACTCATAAAACTTCTTTAGTTTGCCGACCAGTGGGACCACAGCGGCCCACGCGCTCTCTTGCACATGCTCATCATTGGGATGCTGTATGGCCTGAGGAGACAACATGACATTCTTAAACACAACATTATTTACAAACAGAAATAATGAGAGCTTGTCATGCAAAGTAACATCAAGCCCAGGCTGATGTGTGAAGACCCTGAAGTGCATCATGGATGTACTCGCCTGCCTGATGGCTTCACCTGCTCCACTATATCCCTGCAGATCCTGTAACACACTCATAGCCTCGGTCAGCACCTCATTGACCTCCTCCCAAACTCTCCTCTCAGCTTCTGTGGGCTTGGCATCTGCAGAGGAGAAATCAGCTCAGTCTTAGATGTGCTGCTGCAGTTCAGGTCTTTGCTTGGATTCGAGGTGGAGTGTTATTGCTTAAATATTTGTATCCATATAGTTACATTTTTGGTTATACATTATTTTTGAAATTATGTTTTTATATATATATATATATATATATATATATATATATATATATATATATATATTAGAAGAACTGCCATTTCAACCATTGCCACTAATTAGATGCAAGTTAAATCAAATAAAAACATTGAGTTATAAATAATAAAAGCTTATTAAATAATAACAATAATCATTTTTATTATTATTATTGCTGTTATCATTATAAAAATTAATACTATTGATTAATTATATATGGTTATAGTCATTAAAAGTTATTAGTTATATTAGTCATACTCAAAATTATCAATGTGATTTATAAAACATTAAAATATAATAATAGTAAAAACATTTATTTGACATTCTAATATATATTATGATAATTATTATTTATAAAATAAATATTACTTTATTTATTAATATTAATATTGCTAAATTGTATTAGTATAATATTATAATCATAATACTAATTATTTACTGCATAAGTAATATTATTGATATTTATATTATTTTATTTATATTAACATTAATTTTATTTATAATAAATATGATTATTATGATCAATACAACAGCAACTGGTAACAGTAATTATAATGATAATAATATTATTAATTATATATGCAGTAATAAGTAATATTTGACAGTAATTAATCATATTATTATAATATTATATACTATATAATTTAATATAGTTTCTCTTAGCCCACAACATCAGATAATACAGGTAGTGATTGTTTATTAACTTACTTTCAAAGTCCAGGAAAAAGTTCCCTCCGTTGTTGTCAATGTCTCGTGTGAGAACCTTGATCAGATTCCCCATCCCGATCTGTCAAGAGACCTAAAACACAAAATAAAAAGATAAAGAGATGCAAACTACTTTATGAATGATGATTTTTGCATGCGATTTGCCACACTCTGAAAGTCAGTGAAGGTGTAAACACCATTTGATTTGCCCATACAAGAACACATTCAGGTTGACTCAGTTCGCATCAAGAACTGTGACACCTGTGCTCACGACAGCAACATCTGGCCACACGTATGAGCGTGGCAGACAACATCTGCTCGGGGCAGTGCCGAAAATCAGGGGAGACCCGCATGCTGCAGCATTAGCCTCCTGAACACGCAGCCAGTGTGCCTGCAGGAGAAAGCACACATGCTGCTGAGAATGCAGTAGGACTGCAGCAACCAGGATCATGTCGCCCTCTAGCAGTCAAAGACTTACAGTTCAAACCTGACACTCCCTTTTGGCTGAGGGCTAAATCATTGTAAGAATCATATGTTCCTTGAAAAGAGCACTCGCTCATTCTTATTCATCAGCTCAGAGCTCAGAGCTCCCACAGAGAGTCACTACCTACAACAGATTAAATAACATCACAAAAATCCTCAAGAGAACAGACGGACCCCAGAGTTAAACAGCATGACAGCACACTCAAAGCCCAAGGTCAGGCTTTTGTGTTCAAGCTGAAGAGAAACATTCTTCCTTCCTTTGAAGGACTTTGTTTCTCCTCTAAACAAACAGCCTTGAAAGTAGGTAAATGTGTCTCTACAGTGTCTCACTGACCTACAGTTCATCCTGCAGTGAGCGGGGGTGTTGTCTTTATATCTGGGCGTACTCATGTTCTCATGGCATTCAGGATTTAAGAACCGAGGGGACTAAATAAGCACTGCTGTCTTGATCTGTCTTAAGCCCCCTGTCAGCTTTACACCCCTCAGATTCGGGGGGATGGTACCCTAAAATGAGGCTGCTCATTTGACTACGGCATACACACCCTGCAATCTTATTGGCTAAGGCGTGAGACAGATCATTCCGCTGTTTCCATGGATATTTTTCAACCCAAAATGTGCCGGCAGCCAATAGGAGCGGAGCACAGGAGTACTAGACAGGACTTAAAAGAACTTGAATAAATTAATCATGAGTGCGGCACAAGGAAAAGAGACGTGGGACTCAAAAACTCATTTAAAATTTAAACTCAAAAGGGTTTGACAGGGTAAACCTCACAAGCTTTCTTGAATGTTTACAAATCTCATTTTATCTCCAGCTCTACAAAATATACATTCAAATTATAGAAAGACAAATTATTAAAGCAAAAAGTAACTCAAGGTCAAGTATCAAGTGATTTTAAGGATGTTTGTTTAAGGCAGATGCAAAGCTTTTAAATATTATCAAATACAATTAATAAATTAAATTGGTAAGACTAACACCGTGATGATAATGACATTATAAATGATAAACGGTTATGAATATTATATGAAGCAAATAAGTTGTAGTTAATAGGAAACCAACACAGAGAACTGGACCTTAAAATAAAGTGTGACCAATCAATTTGATATTTTTTTTAAAGACATAAATAAATGCATGTATTCATCATTCTAAAACTAATATTTAATAAATTAATAAATATAATACTATTGATTTATTATGTATTACAAAACCTGTTCTTATTTTTGCTTGATAAATTATAAATATATAATAAATAATAAACAAATTTTATAAATGAAATCTCACTGTAACCATAATTTATTTTGATGATAAAAAATTAATTGCAGTGTTCATAAAGACTAAAGGACTGTAACTGTTCATGAGGCAAATAGTACAAAGAGAAGAAAATGTCCAAAAAAAAAAAAATGCATACTTCTAAATGTAAGATAGGAAATGATCTCAGTGAGCATGACTGAAGCCCGGTTACTATTAGCAGAATGTGTCCTCATCTGATCTGTTAATAACTGTGGTGCTGTTTTAGATGCTGGGTGTGAATGCAGAGGGCCGTTTCCTCCCCACTGCAGTACTTGTGCACCAGCGTTTGACAGCATGTGCCTGCACGTGCTTTCGCCTCCACTACTACTACTACCACCCAACCAGAGAAGAACACAACTCCACCCTTTTCCGCTTCAGACGACAGAGTCACGTGGCTGTAGGCTCTACTCTGCAGTGAGGCGGTCTGCGGCAGCGCTCCTCCTGACCCAGATTCCAGCGATGCCACGTCACCACGGGTTAACATTAACCCCAGAACAGCAAGACATGGACAGATTTGTGCAGGTTCCCCCAGGCTAATCATCACACACACACACACACACACACACACAGCCATGTCTCTTTCATTAAAAATGAAATTAATCAAGCAAACACTTATTGTGGTGATAATAAATGTAATACACATTTATATATGATTACATATATTAATTATAATAATATTGATTATATAAATATAGTAAAAATATTACTAATTTGTTGTTAATTTTAACAAGATTAAGAAATAAAAAAGGCTGTTATTTTTACTACACATATACATTTCAATAACACAAATACTGAAATGGCAATAAATGATGAATTATGTTTTCTTAAGATTTCTAATATCAACTAATACATATATTATTATATATACTAATATATATAAATAAATAAATAAATAAATATATATATATATATATATATATATATATATATATATATATATATATATATATATATATATATACGTTATATAGAAAAATAACGTTAATTTAACACAAATATCTTGAATGTAGTTAATAATGTTAAGAAAAGCACTCTCACTCTGATTTTACTAAATTAAATGTCAACCCAAATCAGAGCTTGATTTTCTACCATCAGGATTCGGGAGGGAAAGCGAGAGACAGACACAAGTATGTGGGCCGGCCAGCTGTGACAGGGCAGAGGAGCTTCAGGCATGAGTCGGACAGACAGAGCGCTCACTACTTCCTGCACCGCATGACAGAGATTCTGACATCTGCACCCTTCATTTAGACCCTATAAATACCCCAGGACAATTGCATTTAATCAAAAATACTGTTAAGAATGTGTCTGCTATAGGGGTGTCCATGGTTAACCGGTTAACCGATTAACCGTTAAAAATTGTGTAACCGAGTGAAACATTTTGCTCGGTTAAGTGACGTCAATGGCGTGCATTGAATTTAGTTGTAATACATTTTTGCACCACCAGAGACCGCCAGAGCGCTCCCAGACATTTGTAATGTCCACAAGAAGAAGTCATTTTTCTAATATGAAGCGGGCTAATACGAGTGACGGGGCAAAATGCAAGTATTGCAATACAGTGCTTAGATATACTTCAAGTACAACCTCGTTGTTGTAATCTCAACAGCCAACACCCGGGCATCATTAGGCCGGTCAGGACACACTGGATGCGTGGCGAAAGCATCTCAGCTGCGTGGCGTGTCTGTTTTTAATTCGGTTCCCATGTTAACAGGTTAGAGCTTGCCGACTGCCTGCGTGAGACGCGCGGCTCAGGCGCGGCTCGACGCGTGCATGCTAGAAATAGAACCGACGCCTTGTTATAAGCGTTTCCAGGCAAAGTATAATAGGAAAATATGTTTATATGTCATTTTGTACAAAAATACATATTAATTCATGACATTTTGATATTTGAAAGTCTATAGATTGACATAAATTCAGATATAAATGTAATTTAAATGAATAAATAAATAATTAACGATTTTCAAATATTGTACGTGTCAAACATAGTCATAGCCTTAGCGAGGCGGCCGCGGAGTCTGCTCGTTATACATTTTAGGCTTATTCTCAAATTCAGATTGTGTTAATGGGCGGCATTATTAGGCAGTTTTAATAGGACAATTTGACCGGAGAGATTAAATTTTGTCGGACATTCCTTTTTTTTTCGGCCAATGTCCGGAAATTACTATGGTTATGGTTACTATGGCACACTATGGTTAACCGAGTATTAACCGCTAAGGGCCTCGGTTAACGGTTAATGAAAAACTTGAGAACGTGCAGCCCTAGTCTGCTATGAAAGAATTGTTATGACAATATTTCTAGTGATCTTTCTGTGATTTCCCATACTGCTTCAGAGCAGACAATGTTACTCAGATCTGCAGTCTCTGATTAACCAACACAGCTGAACTTTACATAAACCTAAAAATGAACCCCACATCCCCACAAACTGTAATCCGCCCCTGCGTGACAATGGATGTGAGAGACACTGAATCCATCTGCCCACAAGCTAGAAGAGATGCACACGCAACATCCTTGCCATCTTCTCCCTAAAGCACACAGAGGTGTTAATGACCCAACACTGAAATTTACACTTCTAACCAGACTCGTGATGACCTTTAAATGTAAAGCTTAGAATGATCTTACACACGATACTTTAAAGATGATATGATACTTTTTAGATCAAGATACAATGTGTCAAGCTGACACGACCTTGAAAAAGCTACAGAAAAACGGTTTCATATCTACTTCATAACAGGAAGGTTACAGTATCTGTGTGCAGACACTGGGAACTGAAGGGTTTTATTGCCACCTGGTGGACATCAGAGGCTAGGTTTTAACCCTTGCCTTGCCGACTTCAGATCAGAGTTGTGCACCATTCAGAATTCAGTTGAGAATGCACTGCAAATTCTACATTCATTCCTGAACTTCAGTTGAATTTGCAATCAATCAAGATGCAAACTGCAACTGATTGTAAGAAAGTAGAATTAACATAAAAATCGCAGTGCATTTCTTAGAATTTGACATTTCAAAAGCAACATGTCAAAACTTTTAATGCTGGCCTAAAGCCTTGTCTTGAAAGAAGTTTAAAAAACCTTGAATTTTAAATGTTTATAGAACATAACGCTTTCAATTATTTTTTCACAGTTTCAAATAATTATTGTTGTAATTATCTATCACATCTTAACATTTAGTATTTTCCAGATTGAAATTTGTGAGATAACTTAATTGTAATATAAATTGTCACTTAATACAACTTAACATTTTAAGGTGTCTAACATAAAAACTAACTTTTTTTTTTTTTGCATCTTTTTGGCATTATATGGACCATGTCAATGTTATTTTTATCAAATACATTTCATACAAATAAAAAAGCCATGGCTATAACCAAGCCCATCACAAACGAACAATAAATAAATAAATGATTTCAACATCTTTTAGTGCTTTACTGCCTTTTTAGGGCAGAGAATCAGATGCAGAAATACTAATGGTTGACACCTCTAGTTTACACCAAAAGCATCACCAAGTGCCATCTGGCTAACAGTTTAGAATTTCATGTGTTATTTTTTGCACTTACACTTTGAGCCCTCAGTTGCGTGCCATAGTTCATCTAGATTTATAGATTGCATTTATCATTAAACCCAATGGGGACAGGCAATCCCTTGCCAACTCCAGGTCAGAAGGTTCGTGTTCAATGTTTGATACAGATATTCATCCTCTCTCCTCAGACCAGTCAGAAGATTTGCTTGCTATTCAGTTATGCTGTTTATGGGCCCAGTACTTCCTCCTGAACTAAGCGGAAGGCAAGTTTACTGCATGAAGTTGATTGCATGACGACAATCTCAATGCAAGACTGGCGACCTTTATAACTTTTTTTTTTTTTTTTTTAACAAAATGCCTGTTTAACCCTTATTAATTTTTTTTTCTCCTTTTCAGTTTATTTTTTTATTTTGCCGGGGTGTTAATATTTTAACCTAATTTCCTTTAATACATTTATTTTACACTAGGTACACAAAATATTTCCTGTAAGGACCTTAAGGACTAAAATGTCCTTATAAAGAACCCTTTAAAACTGCCATTTTTAACATTAATTCAAAAATGTTCTTTGTTAAGAGGCTTTCATTCTGTTGGCAGGGCTTCAAAAATCAAAATAAAAAAATTAAGTAAAAAAAAGGAAAAAATACCAGACAGTGCCATTTTCTACAAAGTAATGTAAAGACTGATAGAGAGAATTGATACTGTACTGCCAATCACAAATCCCACCGTGTATCCCAGCGGAGCTTTGCTGGAATCTTATGGAAAAATTTGGTACTGCACCCAAATCAAAATCTTACTAAAAGCTCATTTTTTAAGATATCGACCTCAAATTTGGAACACAACTCGTTAAGATTTATGGCTTTGAATTTCTAGCAATTTTTGTGTTCAACATGTTTTATCAAATATATATTTTATATAAATATATAAATCCTTTTCATAAACTTAAACCTTTATAACTTTTTTATTTAAATTTTTTGACTAAGAAAAATCTGTAAAGGTTTTTTTTTATTTATTTTTTTATCGACACACAAGGGTTAAAAGCTATTTAAATGAATTATAAACACACATTTACACAGCAACTTATCAATTTTAAAGTGAAATGCGAAACAAAAGCATGATTTTGAAACCAACAGAAAACACTGTGCAAAAACCAAACTGAGCAAACCAACTTTTTAAAAATAAAAACCTTCTATAAAACACACCATCACGAGCTTGTTTCCTCTCTCATAAATGCATTCCTGCACTCACGAACATAACTTCTGCAATGCATGCTACTGAAATGCCGGATTCACTTCTCTATAGCTCTTCCAAAGAAAAAAAACAAGCCGCATGGAAGAATGTCACAGGCAGGAACACAAGAGAAACCTAATGTGAGCTGCAGCGTTCGGGCCTGTACAAACATGCTTCCTCTGGCATGACAGCACAGGTGTTTCTGTTCTCTCCTCTGCTTTTTTGCACAAGTACTGTAGAAAAAAAAACATGCTGTGTGTTCTTAGACAGAGTCTGAATACCCTTTTTGCACCACTTGACTTACTGTGTATCTTAAAGCAGAGATGCAAGTAAACTGCCCATATGAATGTACAGTATCTTGGGCAGTCCTCGAGCTAGCAGTAAAGAATAGTGCTCGAGAGTTTTTAAAGAGCATCTAACCACAATAAGGTGTCAACTTTCTGTCGATTTGTTTGACTGTGAAGACTGATAAAAGCGAGCCTGTCCTACCACAAAGCATAACCAGGAAGTTGAACCCACACTTAAAAGGGTTACCTCCTTCAAAACAACACTTCCCAAACTGAAAACAATATACAGTAGTATAAGCTCACTTTTTAAAATATTTATTCAGTCACCAATCTCAAAATGCACACACTCAATAATACAATAATAAAGTCTTCTTAAATGCTTTTTTGTTAAACATCTTTTATAAAGCTTCTACATGCATTCAAAAATTTTATATTTAAGACAATATAGACCTCTGCATAAAAATGTAGTTAAAAACCGTGTGAAGGGCGTACTGCTTCAGTTAGTCACACATGCCTTAAGGGCATGTAAAGAGCCACTAGACGAACCCTGCAGTACAGGAATGCTCCGCTTAACCCCGAAACACAATCACAACCTGACATCTCCCAGCACACAGCACACAACAGAGCAGATGCCATGGATCTGCATCTTCGAGCTGGGCAGGTGTTTTTACAATCTACTGTCAGGAAAAACAACTAAAACTGCTTTATATTTATTTGCGTCCATCAATATGAACTTTTGCGTAATAATGACCATAATTACAATAAACACTACAATTTTTTTGTGATACATTCTCATTTTATATAGCACATAATATAAGTTTAAATACATACATAAATACAATTAATACATATAAAATATCATCCTGATATATGAAGTGTAGTTTATAATTGGGGCAGTCGTGGCCTAATGGATAGAGAGTCGGACTTGGAAACCGAAGGTCACGGTGCTCTCCATTTAACCCGTCCAAGTTCACGAACTTCATGGTGTGTTTGTATGTTTGATCAATACTCACTGCTGTAGGTGTGTGTGTGTGTGTGTGTGTGTGTGTGCACTTGGATGGGTTAAATGCAGAGCACAAATTTCCTTTGTGCTTTCCTTCCTTAATAAAGTCTTGTAAATTACACAAAAAGAGTAATATCCACCATAAGCTAGTCTGCAGAGTCAACATGTGCACGTCTTGGTGTTTTACTGCTGACCACTGGTCTGGAGGTCATAATGAAGGATGCCGGGACAATATTTATAGTTCATGCTTTAATTAAAACCTGTGGCCTTGCACACAACAGACAGTCTTGCAGTCCTGCGGAGGAGGAGGACAATGACATGATATAAATGAGCTAATGAACAACAAACAAAAAAGTTATTTGCTTGCATGCAGATTGTAGTTTCATATAGGCTGTGGATTTCTATGGTTACCATGACCATGCAAACAAGTAAATATAAAGGAATTTAAAATTAGACTCCGAAAATAAGAATTACTTCATGCAAACATCATGGAATTCTTAAGTCATAAACATATTTAGAAAATATATATATTATAGTTATGATCAGTTCTATAATAAAGAGACTGCCCACTATTTTTCCCACTTAAACTTTTTTTTAATACTATGTGTTTCTTACTTGAGAGAGAACACACTTTAGTATTTTATGAAAACACCACATTAAACACACAAGTTACCAAATATTCATAAAAAAGAAGAGGGTTTCAAATTATTATTGGCCTATTACTCCATTATTTCATAGATTGTGAGGAGTAAACTTCAAACAATCGATTAAAACGGTTCACAAAGTGGTCTGCAAGTTTCATTAGTGAATCAGCCTGAATCAAAAGCCACAAAATAAATTAATAAATTAATTAAATAAAAACCGAAATCTTAAATAACTAGAAAAGGCATGTAAAGTTATGAAAATAAAATGGCCTAAGAGGGATAACCCTGCGGTTACTTCAAATTAACCGCTCAGTTGTGTCATGAACATTTTAAATGTTAAAATGATTAATATTTATTTAAATAAACAGCCATTAGACATGTCAAAATAAATGGTTATTTACATCGAATAATCTAGATTTGAACCTGTAGCTGTATGATGATGCGAAAATGTAGGAACTTGCTGTGCTATGAAATGCGTGTTTTGAATAAACAAAATCAGGAAGTGGCATGATCTATTTGAACACAGAGGAAGTCTGAAAACTCGCACCATTGCTTTTGTTCATGAGAATAGTCTCGGTTTTTATAATCAAATTCACTTTTTTTTCTGCTCAGCAGCAGAAAAACAGGCTACCCATAAGACAAGTGTATGCATAAACAAACATATAACGCCAAAACTATGTATCTGTAATCACCGTCCATTACAATGACAACAAACATCCAAGTCAAGTGAAATGTGATCAAACGCCTTGTTTTCATACAAACGTTGTGAAGTAAAGATTAATTATTATCTATTTAAAATCCTTAAACTTGAATATAATTTATCACTGAGCTTTCTTTTAGTTTAGTTTCAGTCGTTTTACACTCAAGTCGTCTTTATAGTCTCTCCTCACCTGCATGCTTAAGGAAACAAACATACTCTCGCGCCAGGTGTCAGGTTGCTTATTTGAATGGTATTTTATCTTAATCCATGATTCTTACCTTAATTTCCAGTTAATTGAGTGAAAAGTAAATATAGGGAAACGCTGAAGTACACCCTGCTCAGCGGATCATTGTGAAGTGTGTCTACATTTTCCGGATTGGCCAATCAGAAGTGTTGCGTTTGACGCGCAGGTTGAGCTCGACTCGACCGGGGGAGTGTTGAACAAGCTCTGCCTACATCTATAAAAGGAACTGATTTCGAGAAAGGAAGCCGACTAGTTTTACTATGCATGTTAGCGTTCTCTATCTGTTTTGGATGACTTCGCTTTCACTTATGTTTTTGAGCTCAGGTATGCTAATTGCACGCTGAAAAGCGCAAACAACGCTAACTTTATCACCGAAGCAACGTTTGTGGAATTAAAATATGCATAGGCTAGTTCTTTTGCACGGTAGTGGAGCTGATACAACAGGTGAAGTTGTGCTTTATGGGTCATTCTCAATTTCTAAGCTCGGTGACTAACCTTACTTTCTGACATGGTGACTTAAAAAAAGAAGATTTTAAATATTTGAAGAAATCCAATATAAAAGATATATAATTTTATATTCACATTTAAAAAACAATAATACGTATTAATAATTACATTAAAATAATACACAAAATACTGAAAAATTTAATAGAGGCTGATTTACGGCATGAAAATAAATAATTTTAATATAAAAAATTATTTTAAAAAATATGAACAAATTATTGATGTTATCAATGTTAAAAATGTATATGAAATTCATGAAAAAAATCTGTTTTACAATTAGTATTGATGAGCCAGAATTCAGAAAATTAATTTTAAATGTCAAATAACCCAGCCTGAAGAATATCTAAATAAATAAACAGCATACAGACTACATGGTTTCACCATAGTCTTTATTTTAAGATTCGAAGACTTGATAGCCAAGTTTGATTTTCTTCCTGACTGAACTTACAGTGCAGCAAACACAGAAAAAAACAGGTGAGAGAGAGAGTGCCAAAATTCAGCCTAAATTTAACATTAGGACTGAATCCAGTTTATTCACTTAAATGTGAAGTTGTCCTTTTGACCGTTTCCAGACTTTATTATGCTACAATTATTAGCAACACAGGAATCCATGATCTGGAGTTGTGCTGGATTGAACATCTAAACAGATAGACGTGGTCCAACAGTGGGCTCTAAACAAAACAGTCCAGGAATGGCACAGTCTTGAAGTTGTTTTGTCTTGTTCATGGAGCAGAGACGTTCTTTGTGCTGAATTCCTGTAATTTATTCCTTAGATATTATTATTTAATCGTAACATGACCTAAAACAGAGAAACAAAACCCAAAGTAAAGTACACTTGAAGGTTGCATCCCTCTCCATGCTGAAACACTTTAGCCCTATAAATGTCAAATACTATCATCATCAAATATAGTACAGGTGGCATTCATTAATACATCTTCTTTTGTTAATACAATAATAGTTAAAAACCAAGAGTGAATGCTGGTCTCCCTGATAGGGTAACGAGAAAAGAGGCAGAGTTCGTTCATTCTGAGTCATACCGAGTCAGTCACTCACTGCCGGGTCCCCTTGCAGCTTGTTTCAATGTAAATGAAAGAAATCACATTCCACAGTCACTGTAAGCATACAACAAAACTCCTTCTAAGCAACCTTTAACAGATTGTGTTCTGCTCAACATATATCCATTTTTATACAAAGCCAACAACGTTTGACCAGTCAGATCCATGTGCGAGTGAAGCTTTATCAATTATGCATGATTATGACTGATAACCAGAGGCCGAAGGGATAAGGTACGCTGTTGTATGATCTAATAAAAGAATATCGACAAGGACACTTTCCCAGAGCTGAGGCATTGGTTTTGTCAGATTTGGCATTAAATGATAATGGGGAAGGAATGAAGCGGCCCCACAGATGCAACCAAGGCCGCAACCACAAGAGACACTGAAATGTTTGACCGATATGAGCTCTTCAGTGGTTCATTCTTAAATTATTAGCGGTTATGTGTGGTAATGTGTGGTAACGTCCTCGCATACAGTCACCATACGAACATACTGGTAGAAAGTGGTAGCATTGCACCAGCAATTTTCTAGGGCTGTGAATTGGTCTCTGAATCACTGAGGCATTCAGGATAAAGATGATTTCTGTCTTTTTTTTTTTCGTGAGTGATGCAAACCGAGTGAATGCATATCTTAATGGTTCATGTAAAGCAGATGAGATGTTCAAACCTTTGCGTTTTGGTTTTGATCCCTGACCAGAATCCCACTATGCTGGGAATTTCAACACCGGTATAGCATTGAAGTATTCTTGCTCATCGTTTACGCCTTCAAGAAAAAAAAAAATTCAAGAGATGATCTTTTTTTCTTTTAAAACAGTACACTAAGATGTCTAGAGTCACTCTGGCTCCATAAGCAAGCAGGGTTAACACATTTGCACACTTGTACATTTTACATACGTACATAAATATACACTTACATCTGTGCATATGTATGTACAAAGACACACTTAAAATGGACATACATATAATTCTATATGTGTACACATACACAAAGTTACAGCATACATGTTAAGTGCTAGATTTCCAAGTATAGCTACTGCAAACCCAGTTTGGCATGCTGGGCTGCCATGGCTACGATAATACTGATAGGCAGGATAACACAGTTTATGAACAACACATAGTTTACACATTTCACCCTTGAGGTTTAAGGGAGCATGGGTTTGATACTTCATGTTTCGTTTGCTTGGAGACCGTTTGGGTTTCAGCAGCTATGTACAGAGGCAATGCCCACAGTCCAGTGTGAGGCCAGAGAGAGCAGAGCTTGTGCTAGTTAGAAAGCCTCTCGGCTGCCGCTTTTACGCTGTCAGTCTGACAGAATGTGCACGAAGGACATTGGGAAGGCCCCTTTCCGTTCAGGCTCCCCCTCTATGTGCCCGATCTGTAAAAAGGAAGGTTGATGAATGTGATCTGCATGTAAGTCTGTCCTAAAACGCAAGTGCACTGCGCAGATCTACTTACCCACCACTCCTGGTCTTCCTCTCCTGTAACAATGATAACCTCCCCCTCCGCAAAAGTCAACTCATCGTCATTATCCGCTTGGCAATCATAGATGGTTTTCACACGCCTTACTTTGTTCTTGCCCTGCACAAAGAGGATCTCCAGGTATTAGTGTTACACCTGTTGATCTTTTCCCAGTAAGCATTACTGATCAACATTTTGGGGTGGGATAATTTTTATTTTCTGTTTTGTTTCTGAAATAAGTCTCTCATGATCACCAAAGATGCATTCATTAAATGAAACCTACAGCAAAAACAGGACAATGTGAACTAGTATCATTTAAAATAACTGTTTTCTAGTTTGATATATTCTAAAATCTATTTTCATATTTATTTGATATATTTATTTTATAATCATCACTACATGGTTGAGTGTCACACGATCCTTCAGAAACCATTATAATATGCTAATTTGAGATTAAGAAACATTTCTTTGTAATATTAATGCTAAAAAAAGCTGCTTAATATTTTTGTGGAAACCATGTATTACAGGATTCTTTGATGAATAGAAAGCTTAAAAGAACAATATATATACATACTACTTATGTAATATTATTAAAGTCCCTTCTGTCATTTTTTTAAGCAAATTAATGTTTCTCTGCTAAGTAAAATCTCAATTTAAAATCTCAATTTCTTTCAAAAAATGTACTTCTCTCAAACAGTAAGGAATATAAACTAAGAAAATATATAAACTCATGATTTTAATTGAAGCAAAATTATTATGTAAGATGTTTAGTTTTACACCAATAAAATAGATTTAAGTTGTTAAAGGGATAGTTCACCCAAAAATGGTACTCTCATGAACGTGCATCAAGACTGACACGGAAGAGAAGAAATAGTTGAATAAAGTCATTATTTTTGTTTTCTTTGCGCCCAAAAGGTATTCTCGTAGCTTCATAAAATTATGATTGAACCACTGATGTCACATGGACTATTAACAATGTCCTTACTAGGGGTGTAAAAAAAAAGTTATATATATATATATATATATATATATATATATATATATATATATATATATATATATATATATATATATATAACATACATATATATACAAACACACACACACGCACACATATATATATATATATATATATATATATATATATACACACACACACACACGCACATATATATATATATATATATATATATATATATATATATATATATATATATATATATATATATATATAAAATATGAGCAGGCCTAGAAGCTGGGATTGGTAATGCTGCACTGTAATCATAGTTATTTATTTATATTTTTCATTATATTTTATTATGTGATATTGGTTTGAGACTGAGAGTATTTTATTTTATTATATTATTAAAAAGTGTTTTAAAAAAGTGTAAACAAATTGTTAAAAAAATTTATAGTAGTAAACAACCTGCAGTTGAATGTTTACATTTCTTTCCCTTACTGTACCGAAAATGAACCGAACCGTGACTTTAAAACCGAGGTACGTACTGAACCGTAATTTTTGCATACCGTTACACCCCTAGTCCTTACTGCTTTTCTGGGCCTTGAACGTGTCAGTTGCATGCTTTCTATGGAGGGTCAGAAAGCTCTTGGATTTCATCAAAAATATCTTAATTTGTTTTCCAAAGATGAACAAAGGTCTTATGGATTTGGAATGACATGAGGGTGAGTAATTAATGACAAAATTTTAATTTTGGGGTGAATTATCCCTTTAAAATGAGGACAAAAATGAATTGGTTGTAAAACTAAAACCTTTCGAGCAACAGTAGATATATGATGCTTTTTAAAAGGTCTTCCACTCACCACTGTGTTTATTTTCCGTGGCATCGGGACTGGCATCTCCAAAGCTCCTGCAGGCGCACCATTAGTGTCCTCACTGGCCTGTCTTGGAGAGAGCTCCTCCTGCTGACTGGATGACTGCACCTCTGTCAGCTGGGGCTTTGGACTCGTTTCCTCCTGTGCTGTTTGCCTCTGTGTGGTCTCAGCTGCTGAAGACATTGTAGGCTTGGATGGGAGGTCAGAGAGCTGCGGCTTAGGGGGAAGATCCTTAAGCTGAGGTTTCGGGGGCAGGTCGGAAAGCTGAGGTTTGGGAGGTAAATCTGACAGTTGTGGTTTTGGGGGCAGATCAGATAGCAGTGGTTTGGGGGGAAGGTCTGAGATATGTGGTTTCTGCGGCACCTCCACAGGCTGGGAGCGTTCTGCGGGTTGTGGGATTTTAGGTGGCGGCTCAGTGGGTCTAGTTATTGTATCTGAAGCTCTAGTGGGAGGAGTGTCCTGGGCCTGTGGGGGTTTCTGCAGCACATCAGGACTGGACTTGTCCACTGAGGGGTGGTGGATTGTGTCGATCTTTCGTAGTGCCACTGAAAGATGTGTAGGTCAGTATAAAGTTCAAAATTAGAAATATAAATAAATCACTTGCAGTTTATGTCATGTGAAATGTACCTTTTTGAGGTAATTTGGGAAGAACTCGTGGGCCAAATGCTGCTTTTGTGTTCATAGAAGTAGTGCTGAAATCAAGAAGGGCATGTCACTATTATCTCTATAACAGACTAGAAAAATCTTCATGATTGGTAACATGAAAATAATAAATTCTTTTTTTTTTTTTCCTTCAATACCCTATATTACATTTATAAAATTTCCATTAAAAAAAGAAAAAAAATAGCAGGTTTTCTATATCAAGCAGGTTTGTCTGAATGTGAGTGCGATGCTGCACCTTGGCTGCTGCTGAATTCCCTCAAACTTATTGGCCGGGGACGTCCGATTTGCAGAAGGAGGTGTGGACTCACTTCCTATGAGGTTCAAAATAAAAAGAGGGAAGAGGTTTAAAGCGGGTTTGAAGTTCCTGTATTTAATTAGATGCTTTGGCCATGTTGTACACTCGTTTTTATAAACATGTGGCTTTCAATTATGTAAATGAGGATGCTTATTTTATGATGTTAAAATATTTTCTCCAATCCCAGCTTAAAATGCCAAGTCAACTATAAGAAAGCCAACTGCAGGTTGATTTTCTCTGAAAAATATATAAAAGTTGTGTCAGTTTGTTGAATTGAATTGAAATTTATTTGACAAGTTTATAAAATTGTACAAAATACAAGTATTCCATACACTTTAGAAAAAACTGTCGAGGATAAAAACACAATAAAGCCCTTGGCTTGTTTCCATTGCGGCCCTCAATGTTAATATAAAGGTTATGTGTACGTGCAGAATAGACAGAACAAACAGTATCTCCTAATCATAATTTATCACATCAATAAAAGTCTACTTTTTAACAATATAGTAGAGATAATTCACCAAAAATACAAATCACAACTGACAATAAACATCCCACTAAATGACACAATTTACAATAAAATCTCCACAAAACACACTAACTACCCTCACCAAACCATTACCATTCTTTTAAAACTAAAAAATCTTTTACTCCCTTTATTGAAACTGGTAATTTATTCCATGCTATAGCACTAGTATATAAAAAATAATTTGCATGGACAAATATTAAAATCCCTACCCCTAGTTTTATATGAATGCTGCTGACTCACCATATAAAAATAATTTTCTAAATAATTTGGAACCACATTATTGACAATCCTATGTGTCAGACCCATTTTAAAAAATACCACCCTTTTTTCCACAGTCAATATCCCCAACTCCTTAAACTTTGTAAATGCGCACTAGAATGTACTTTTAAAATTATCCGAACTAATTTATTTTGAGCCTTTTGCAATTTATTCTTCAAAACTTGGGAAAACCATTATACCAAAAGGAGGAAGCATAATCAAAATGAGGTTGAATCAAGGCACCTGCTAATAATTTTAAAGAGTGAATGTCTAATAAACCGGCTTGCCTCGCTAAAAACTTAATTTTACCACATATTTTTATAAATGCCTTTCTAGCCATCAAATCACCCGTTAATTTATTATCTATTAAACAGCCCAAATAGTTTACTGCAGATTTTACCTCTATGGCCTTACCATTTATCTTAATTAAAAAGGTATCATCCTTATTTAATTTCATTTTAGATGCAAAAAGAATGGCCTCAGTCTTTCCTGCATGTAGGGATAGTTTATTATCTAAAAACCATTTAGACATCACCTCTAGCTGCAAAGTCATCTTTTCTTCAATGACCCCCTTATCCTGATGAGATATTAAAACCGCTGCATCATCTGCATACAGAATAAGTTCCTCTGAGCATGCTGCTTTAAGATCATTTATATATAAAAGAAAAAATAAGGGACATAAAATACTCCCTTGAGGAACTCCAGAGTTAATAAATAAAGAACTAGACAAAATACCTTTAATGTCTACCCTGTAACTTGTACAGTAAAATTGTTGTACAGTAAAAATGCTTTCTGTAGGTCCAACATAACCATTCCACAGAATTTACCAGCATTGTCAACCGCTTTCCTTATTTTATCAGTCATATATAATATACAAGTCTCAGTTAAATGTAACTCCCTTAAACCAGACTGTAAATCATATAAAATATTGTTTTTACTAATATATTTTCCAATTTAGTCATAGACAACTCTTTCCAATATCTTAGACATTGCACCCAAAACAGAGACAGGCCTGTAATTATATATTTAACTTACAACCTTCTTATATAGTGGTATAACTCTAGCACTCTTAAACTCTTTGGTATTATTCCTTGTTCAACTGATAAATTTAAGATATATGATACATACGGAACAATTACTCTAGCGGAGTCCCTAAGAAAATTTGCAGGAATATTATCAATCCCAGAAGCTTTATTTGTTTTTATTTAATATAAACATTTAAAAACCTCACTTTCAGTTACTGGTTTCAACTTAAAAGAATCTTGAATAATTCCACGCTTCCCATAAAAATATTTCACTTGTGTCTTGTTGTAAAAATCAGGCCTCTCTGGAAGTTGGTTATATCATTTATTAGCTAATGATATGAAATAATGATTAAAAGTTTCAGCAACCTCCTTTGGATTAGAAATTAAAACCTCCCCCACCTTTAGGTTGATATTTAGAGACTTTTCCTTTTGAATAACCTAAATTCTTTAGCACACCCCATAGCTTTTTTGGCTCACGTCGATTTTCATTTATCTTATTTTTAAAATAATTTATTTTTGCTTCTCTTATCAAATCCCTAACTTCGTTTCTTCTTAATTTATATATCTCAAAACTCCTAACTTCCAAATCATTTTTAAACTTTTTAAAACTATCATTCCTTAATTTAATCCTCTGTAATATATCATCATCATTAATCCAAGGTTCTTGATCGCTGTTAAATTCTTACATTCTTAAACGGAGCTACCCTGTCTAGTACCTTACTAAATACTTCCTCAAACCCACCCAAGCTTTATCAACATCTTTACGATTCAATACACAAGACCAATCAACTTTTACCAGTAAGTCACAAAATAACTAATAAATAAATAATATTTCATCGATCTCACCGATATTGTATTATGACCATAATATTTTGTCTTCTGCACTTAAAGTGACCCAACTAAAATGGGCTTACTCTTAGGAAATAAAATGTTGTAGTACCGACAAATTAAGCTGAGAACATAACAGTCTTATCTCAGAGATCTTTGGAAGTATGCTCCTAACATTTAAATGAGCAATAATTAGACCATTTGAGGTCTTCCTTAAGTCAATACCACAAGCAACATCCTCCCGGAATGAGCTAACTGGCTCATCCAGATGCTTGTGTTGCTTTAACAAAACCTGTTCACGCAGCTGGTGGTCCTCGTGCTCCGGGCATGAAAATGCATCAACCAACCTGGAGCAGGCCTCAGTTCCAGCAACCTGATAAATCACCTCCTGCCGTGACACATCTCTAGAATCATCATGCAGAGAAGTTAAATTCTCCCAATGTTCAGCAATATAATTCCAATCCAAAGTAGCCCCAGATCGTCGATCCTCCTGGCCGGACGCACTCAGCACATCCAAATAAGACTTCGAGTCGGCAAGGCTTCGCTGTTGATTATCTCTAGAGATGGGACCGTTAGGGCATCACAACCAGTACAACAGAACAAAATTAGCTCAACCAATGGCATGAGTCTGGGACAAACTATCTGTTTATCCGACCGATGGAAGATTAGGGGAGTGTTTGAGGAAACCGGTTTCTGGCTGACAGGAAACTGGCAATTTTCACAAATATGGTCGATTTTCATGTCCCAAGACTTTTTAAAAAAACCATTAATGTATTTTCAGTTTTTATTTGTTAAACAGACACTTGTTTATTTTTGACACTAAATGAACCTAGCAAAATGTATTTGGGCATATTAAATGAAATCATGCAAGCTTAAACATTTCTAAACACATCCAACAACAAAAAAAAAAATATTAATGAAAATGGTGATTGTAGCCTCCAAAATAAAAGTTTTTGTTTATGTAATATATGTGTGTGTGCTGTGTATATTTATTATTAAGACACAAATACAGTATATATTTTGAAAATATTTACATCTATATATTTGTGTTAATATAATTTATATTATATACAAATCTATTTAATATATAAACATAACATATTTTTTAAATGTATACATGCTTGTGTGTGTACTTATTTATACATAATAAATATACAAAGTAAGCACACATATTATGTACACGAAAACTTTTATTTTGGATGTGATTAATCGTTGCCCACCTCTTTTATTAACAAATTTTAATCAGCATTTTAATTTTAGTTATTCTAAATTCTAGCTGGTGAAGCTAATAGCACAGAAATGACACACTTTACCTTTAAAAAATTATTTGGCTAATTTAATTGCAAAAATGCAACACAACATGAACAAAATTAACTGTTGTTATTAAAATGCAAAGCTCAGAATCACAAAATGAAAAGAAAGCAACCATAAGCTGATTAATAAGAATATCAAATGGAGATTAACCACTTTAACTCTCATTGTGGGGTGAGGAAAGAGAAAATACTGAAGAAAATGTAAAGTCAATAATTGTATTAACATCCTATTGTGAAAGAAAGCTCTGTCTTTGATCATTAACACATTCTCAAGAACATGAGCCCTAAAGCAGTTACTCAGAGTATCACTTCATTGCAATGGGCATATGAAGATCAGTCTCAGAAATCATACCCACCCACTCCACACCAACACCACCACCACTATCAGAACCAAAGCAACACAACTGCAAGACTTTGCTCTTTTCTGTCAGCCGAGGTGGCGACGGAATGTTGTTTCTGCAGTCACCAAACGGACGCACCTTTGCTCTGCGGGCCCTGAAGTACGGGGCTGGGGGGGTCTGAGAGGGTGCGCTTGTGTCCGGGAGGTGGAGGAGGTGCTCTCTTCTTAGACAGAGTGGAGCTGCCTCCTGCACTCGATTGTGATCCCAGCGGAAGGGAGGTGGGTGGTCCAGTGGACGGAGCTGAAAGAGTGACGAGATGACGTGATTGGTCGAGAAACAAGTGAGGCCTGAGCCCACCGGAACACAAGGGCAAAGACAGCACTCCCATCACCAAACGAGGAGCGTAAAGAGTTTTACATAAAAACGACCATAATAATCAGGAAAATGACATTTAGAGGAATAGTGCACCCAAAATTAACATTTGTGGAAAATCTACTCAATCTATTATTTTACTGGCTCACCAATGGATTCTCTGCAGTGAATGGGTGCCGTCAGAATGAGAGTCCAAACAGCTGATAAAAACATTCCAATAATCCACACTGAAGCTGAAGTTAAAAACATTTTAATGATGGATTTGTTACAAACACACAACTTTTCATTTTACAAGATGCTAATTAATGGACTGGAGTCCAGATAATTGTGGATTATTGTGATGTTTTTTTTCAGCTGCTGGAACTCTCATTCTGATGGCACCCATTCACTGCAGAGAATCCACTGGTGAGCAAGTAAAATAATGCTACATTTCTCCAAATCTATTCCAGTGAAGCAACAAACTCATCTACATCTGGGATAGCCTGAAGGTGAGCATTTTCAGCTAATTTTCGTTTTTGGGTGAACTATTCCTTTCATATGATCCCAGAATGCAGGCGGCAGGCTAATATCCGATTAGCTGAAACAAAAGCCAGAGGTTGCACATTCCAGTTCAGTTTGCAAGCAAACAGTGGTTGTGGTGTGAGAGGTGTTTCATAATCACTCACCATTAACCTTACTTGATAGCACATTACACCTCCCCCGCAATTAGAGTTAATGCAAAGACATCAGGAACATTCAATCAAGTCAATACACCAACATGTTTTACCTTTCCAGGCACCTGGCCTACTCTGTTGTTTTCTGCAGTGTCATGCATATTGATCTTATAGGCGTGTTTACCTTTTGAAGGGGTCTTGTTGGCTATTGTGGGACCCTCTGATACTGGAGACGCAGGTGTATCGGTGGAGGTGCTGTAGACGGGATTGGCAAAGGCTCCATAGGAGAGTCGCTGTTTGTCCCTGTGTCCTAAATACCCCGGCAAAGACAGCTTCTCCTGAGGGGACACGCTTGAGGAATGACAGAAGCTCTGAGGTCGGGGAGAACGCTCTTTCTTCACTGGACTAGGCTGGGGATGGAACAATTGTTTATTCGAGAATAGTAAAACCTTGCTATTACAACTGAATGGTGGTGGTGTCTAACTGTAGCAATGTTTAGATTCTCAATGGACTTTTCAGTTCTCATTTCTCCAGGATCTCTGCAGATGAGGATCCACTTCTATGATGCAATCAAATTGAAATCACTTTGAGAAACTTTGCCGCTTATACAGTGGGTAGAGAGTAAGGCTGTTAAATTGCTTGATCGCGATTAATTGCTTCCAAAATAAAAGTATGGTTTTCATGATATAGGTGTGTACTGTGTATATTTATATGTATATAAATACATTACAGTTTACTGCACTTTGTTATTCTTGTAATTCTTTACCTACATCTCCTAATGAACTGGAAGTCTAACACATTCACAGAAAATAGTTTGCATGACATTGCAAAATAAGCTGGATAGACTGAGTTATACCACACTATTTATATGTGCATTACCCTAACAGCATCAATATATTTCTCAAATTGTTTTCAGTGTAAACTCGTGGGAACTCGGTAATGTTTATTGTCTTATTTTTCTCTTAACACAGAAAATTAATCATAATGCTCATGCTTTCTGTACGAGGTGCATAAAAAAGGAGCTCTTAACTGACAGAGTAAAGCAGAGCTCTAGTACATGGAGATAAGGGATAAAATAAAAGGTAGGCGCACAAACCTTATCATCTAGGTCATCATCACTCTCGTCGATCTCCTCCAGCCGCAGATTCCACTCATACTCCACATGAACGTGAGGATTGAACCTCCCGGCTGCTGCCTCCACCAGCTGCACAGCCAATCACAAACCATTCATGTAATACACTTCTCCTCTCGGACAATAATGCCAGAAAAGGCCATGTTTTGAGTAATTACACGACTGTATAGTGAAACTGCAGGTGGCTGTACGGCAAAATTCTTGTGTAATTAACAGTTTCTGCAACACAGAAAAATATGCACTGTGTACAAAATGATCACACTCACTAGCTCTTCACACTGTCTATTTTTCAGTCGTCTGGCAATGTCCAAAGCCGTCTCCCCATTTTGATTCACTGAAATAAAACAGAAATCGCATAAGTATAGCCTTGCTATATCTATTGCAATTAAATTAAGAATAAACATTCACTTTATTTTAAGATCTTTAGCTGTTATATATTAATGGAAAACATACATATGTTTATATTGTGCAAGAAGCAAAAATCAAAGCCTCCAGGTTAGGTGTGGTGATAACCAAGAATTTGAGAAATGAAACATGTCAGGGGATGAGCCTCCAAGAGTTCAGACGAGGCCTATATTTACAACTGACATTTTAATCCTCCACAAAAATCCAAGAAACTCTTGCTCGTTATATATAATTTTGGGGTCAGACAGAAAAACATTATACTTCAGAAAGGATGCATTCATGTAATCTTTGCCATTACAGGAATACATTTCATTAAAATAGAAAACTGTTCAATTGCATTTTTTTACAATCTTACATTACATTTTCATACTACTGTTCTACACATTATCACTAAGCTGAAATAATCTACACCGATCAATCACCACACAAACTCAAAGTAATAAATATCAAATTTATTTTGAAATAACTGCAGATGATGTCTCTATTGAAACATCTCTGATGCTAAATATAGTCCACTTACCCAAGTCAAAAGATGGTTTTCCCCTGAGCAGCAGTTTGAGACACTCTGCCTTCTCATATGTGCAGCAGTAATGGAGAGCAGTGTTTCCACTCTCCGTCTGTCTGTCTGGAGTCCCACTGTACACACAACAGATCCATATTTACCAGCTCTCCTAATGTGTGTCAGTGGACTAATGTGCACGACAGAATATTCTGTCCGGTACCTGTTTTGGACGAGAAAGTCCACCAGGTGCAGCGAGGAATGGTCTGATGTCCGCACAGCAAAGTGCAGCGCTGTCTCTCCCGGGTCCTGTAGACAGTAATTCAGTCAGATTCAGGACAGCATTTCTGAGAATCGCTTGAATTTAATCAAATATGCTTTATAGCTATACAGCTTATTATTTCATTTGACTGTGTGAACAAGCAGATTTCAGATCCTCTAAAATGAACAGGAAGCATTTTACCAACAAACAAAAAAATACTGCTGAACCCTTGGGCGACCATCGCTTCATCCTCACATTTGCAAAAAGCCACACTAGTCATTTGTCCTGAAGTCAGTTCATGTACACTCAATGACTATACCGTATTTCTCTCAATAAGCAGCATATAAATGAGCAGGTCCATGACAAACTATTAGTTAGAGATCAATACCTGTCCTGCTTCTGGAAAAGGATCCATTAGCTCCACTCCATCTGCATAGAGCTGAATAAGAGCCATCAGGTCTCGAGTTCTCACGGCCTCGTACAAGTCGCCCTGTCTGGCTGTGGCTGTAGTGGCTGTCCTCCGAGCAAACCTGTGCTCCACATACTTCGCGTTTATGTACTCCTTCCTCTCGGTCCTACAAGATTTACAACCTTATTTCAAAGCATTTACTGCTTTACATAAATTAGTGCAGCAACTACTAAACAAAGGGTCATTCTCATAGCTCATAAGTCTGTCGTTCTGTCTACATGTCTGCTTTGTAGGCTGGTACTCACATGTCACTTGACGGTGTTGGCTTTGGTGAAGGATTCGGCAGGTTCCCTTCTAATATTTCATTAAAACTGCTGTTACCCACATTCTTAGCCAACTGGAGAAATTGCAGTCAGCTATTAGTAACAAGCATGTTAACAGTTCACAGCATAACTATACTTCTATATTTCTAAATAGAAATACATTCGGCTAAAAGCTGTTATAGAAAGCTTGATCATTTGTTATTAACATACATATAAATTAATGTTCAAACATTTGAGATTGGTAATACTATTTAAATGACTGTTTTCTCATGCTTACTAAGAAACAGCAAAAATAGTAATATTGTGAAATATTATTGCAATTTAAAATGACTGTTTTAAATATATATTTTAATATATTTTAAAATGTAATTTATTCCTGCGATGCAAAGCTGAATTTTCACCATCATTACTTCAGTCTTCAATGTCATATGATCCTTCAGAAATCATTCTAATATGCTGATTTGGTCAAGAAACATTTCTTATTATTAGCACTGTTGAAAACAGTTGAGCTGCTTAATTTTATGGGTGGGAAAACTGTGCTAAATGTTTTTTTCTTTTCATAACTCTCAGATAAATAGAAAGAACTGCATTTGTTTACAGATTATAATAGTTATATAATAGTAACTGTCAAATCTGATCAGTGAAATCCCTGCTAAATAATTGCTAAAAGAATCAAACAACGCTTACTGGGCCCAACTTTAAAAAAATAAATTTTAAATGACCAGATTATGTTCAGATTACCAAGAGTTCAGAGGTGCCGAGTTTGTCGAGCTCCATGGACTGGATACGTGAAATATGGACTCCCATTTCCCTGTGAATCCCTGAACACTCGATGCATGTCAGGATGCCCAGGTTAGTGGATAACCATTTAGGCTCTAGAGCAGATGAAAAAGGGGAGAATTAGGTCTTTACTCTATTTTTCGAGGACTGTGCAGTCTGCCATTAACTTCTCATCCACCAGGAGGTGCATGACGCTATAAAACTCTATTCAGATGCCTTGCTTGCTGCACTGACAAAGTAGTGACTTTGTGTCAGATCCAACCTCTACAAAACTTTGACACACACACTCAGCTTACCTGGTGCACCACAGTCGCAGCAGACTTCGTTTCCAGGCATGCGCAGCACGTCCTCGATGATGGCTTTGGTCAGGTCTTCCATACTGTCATCTCCAGCACTCTGCTCCCCACGAAACGCCATGTTCAGAGCCTCCTCCTTACTGTTAGTCAGCACTGAGATCCATCTGCACATCACACATTCACATACAGTATATGCATTAATCGCTTGCACACACATACAGATGGACCACACACGCAATAAATTATGTTAAACACCACACGAACAAATTAAGGTTTGCATATAATGTTTACACACAAACACTCATTTATATAGCAATATAAATGTGTCATACAGATATAATATATCAACAGACACATACAAGCTTAATAACTTACAGCAAAATATACTATATAAAAATCATAGGCAAAATATTGAATATTCACAAAATATTCACAATTAATTTACTGGCTTTCACTTTATTCTTAGATTATATATATATATATATATATATATATATATATATATATATATATATATATATATATATATATATATATATAGTACTGTTTAAAAGTTTGGGTCAGTAAATAATTTTTTCAAGAAATACATACTTTCATTAAGCAAGGATGAATTAAATTGATCAAAAATATAATGCACCACTAAAGGTGCAATGCACAATTTTCAGTGTCACGTAATCCTTCACAAATCATTTTAATATACTTATTTGCTGCTCAAGAAACATTTCTTATTATCATCACAATTGAAAACACTTGTGGTGTTTAATATTTTTGTGGAAACTGTGATACATAGAAAGTTTGTTGATTATTTCAAGTATATTTATTGCATTCTTGCTGTAATAAACATCTGCATTTCTTTCAAAAAAACAAAACAAAAAAAACACCTGAACTGTTTTTAACATATTTATAGCCCAGCCAAGGATGAAATACACCCGAA
Source organism: Carassius gibelio (assembly GCF_023724105.1). Classification (NCBI taxonomy): domain Eukaryota; kingdom Metazoa; phylum Chordata; class Actinopteri; order Cypriniformes; family Cyprinidae; genus Carassius; species Carassius gibelio. Next base: position 19,834,521 of record NC_068397.1, read on the forward strand.
CACACATTGATCTCATTAACATGCAGAAGCACTCATACACACGCATTTTGTTCTCACTCGTGAGCACGAGAATAGAGAAATAACAGATGTATCAACTCTCGACCTCACACATTCACACTTACATCACAAACTCCTGTTCATCCTCTGCCTGGAAATGATATGTTCGATTATCTGCAGGGGAAAGAAGCAGACACATTATTAGGGGAAAGAAGTGCATTATGTTAACTGCCCTGAACACTGCACTTAGTGCTCTCTGGCCGAGTAATGGAGTTAGACTTCCAGAGGCCTTGCTAGCACTTGGTACAGATGAAAGTACTCTGAAGTTAGGCGGGGGTAATGTGTAGCCACTCACGAGAGATGAGGTCAAAGCACTTCTTATCCTCTCCGCTGGGTTTAACCTGGCAGGTCAGCAGATTCAGTCTCACCGGTTGCCTGTTGGACTGGACACAGTGTGATTACAGTGAGTAAATGACCCGCAGCAGCCCTCTACACACACCTTGGCAATTGAATCGCCATTGGCTAGTACATTGTTTTGTTTACTCGCCAGATTGATATATATATATATATATATATATATATATATATATATGTGTGTGTGTGTGTGTGTGTGTGTGTGTGTGTGTGTATGTGTGTGTGTGTATAGAAAATAAATGTTTGTAAAATGGCACAGTTTCTTTTAATATATAAGTAAATGTTCACTCATCAGTCAGTCAAGCTTTATGATAATCAATTATTACTTAATAATAGAACTTAATTAATTAGAAATAAAATTGATAACCATGTCTGAATGCATAGTACTCATTTTAACTTAACATTTTAACTGGACTGGTGCTGGTGCTTTTTTTGGTCATTCAGTATTTCTGTAAAAACAAAAATGGGGAAAAAAACCAGACAAAAAAAAATGATAAGATAAAACGCACTAAGGATAACGAAGGATTAATGAGCTGATGGATTCCTGAATATTAATCACGTTTTGTGCTTTCGATCGAACTGATTTGCTGAAATCAAAACAGGGATGATAATAGATGAGCACCAGCCAATGGGATTGCCATTTGTGCATTAGCTCCGCCCACTACCACAAAACCCAGTAGTTCTTAAAAGCTGAAGAATTCCGAAAGAACACCGTTATTTTGACAAGAAAATACAACAAAGAATATCGTTTACATATCGTCAATTCTCTGTTTCTCTTTCGTTCTCTCTCTCTCTGCATGTTTGAAAATGTGACTAAAGTTTATGATACATCAAATACAGGTGCGTTGCACATTCATTCAGATGAGCTGAGAAATATCACAGATCGCTTTATGGAGGGTGAAACTCTGAAGCGCTCAGTCAGTGTTCGGCGAGCTAAAATATATACTTAGCCTCCAACTCACACACTGGCGAGTAAAATCTGAGAATTTATTAGCTATTGGCTAATATTAGACATCATTTAGTCGCCCAGAGTGATTTATTCGCTTAAGATTTAGTCGCATATGTAAGTGATTTATTCGCAATGTAGAGGGATGCGCAGATAGACAGACACAACACAGCTTCAGCAGGACTCAGCAGTGAAGATAGCCTGATGTTTGAGACTCGATGGACCTGTCACTTGTCCTTTAAGGCTAAATATGTCAAATATGAATTAATATGAAGGCATTTCTCTGGCTAACAAAAATAAGGCTTTGTCAAAACCAGGGGGGTGACCTGGAAGCATTACTTAGTTACAATGAGTTAAAAAAAAATCCCATTGCTTTTTATGAATGTACAATTTTTGAATATCAGCTATTTTTGTAAATTAAAAAATATTTGTTTTTATAAATAATTTCATTGCATTTATTTTTTGTAATTTATTTCAATAATTACGTATATACATTTACAATACATCCTGTATTGGATGCTCCATTTGCAACCAGCTGTTCCTTCAAAAATGACAGACTTAAGAAAAAAACCATGAGATGATGTGTTTAACCCACTGTATTAACATTCAATAAATCCAGGAAACATTCATGTACAATATTAACGTAACAACTATTATGACTCATTGTTTTGCTTCTGAATAATTCATACAAATTAAGACTTCATTTTGTTAAACCCAAGGTGACTGAACAGAAATACCAGCACGGCAGGAGCACTTTTATGCTGATGAAACACACAGACGTGAAGGCAGAAAAGTTCTCCACATTAAAATGCTATCAGACAGGAATATGAGCACATTGCCACAGAATGCATTCGCTCCACACGGCATCTGCTGAGCAACAGCGTCCTTACAGCAGATTACACGAGGAAACTCATAGACCACCTGGGGCCCAGAGCATGCTGGGTCTCGTTCGAGCTAATATCATTAGTGTATGAGTCAGACCGCACTGGGTGCATGTTTCTATGGTAACTGGCCTGGGCAGCAGCGCAGCACTGCCCCCCACGTTCACCTTTACACAGCGAGTGAGAGTTTTCAGTGTTATAATGAGGAAACAAAGTCTTAAGATAATTAAACTGTGGCAGCTGTGTTGCATCACTGTTTATATACAACAGCTTGAAAGCTACAGCTATAATTAAAAAAAAATCTAACTTCAAAATATTGCCTTCTGTCGATTGGTAAGTAGTATTATAATGAGACAATTATCCTTTTAATGCAAATATCAGCTAGTCATCAAACACGAGTATATCCTGTAGTTTGACAAGTACTCACTGTGGCATGGGAGATGGTGAGAATGCCGTTTTTCACTGAGCACTTCCTCCTCTGCCATACTTTGCGGATCCTGAGAAAAAAATTGTTGCCTGATGTTTGTACTGTATTTATTTGAACGGCTTGACACTCTAAAGCCTGAGAAAGCAGTGCTCAGAAGCAATGTGCTAATGTTAAATCGATTCATTACAGTGTAGCCAATTCCATCAGGCACGATTAAGAGACAATTAAGTGGCACTACACAGAATATTTAAAAACAAACAACAACATCAGAATATATTTCTGTCAAACTGTGAGCTCACCCATCGCTCTTCTTAAACAGATAGCCCTTCTTCTCACTGCCAAACACCTTATTGCCCTGTAGCTGGTGCATACTGTAACCGCTCTGCTTGCTCTGAGAATCCTGCACGTCATCAAGAAACAAAAAAACAGCCATAATCCAATAAATAAAAAGTATGACATGATTATAGTAGAGTAAAAACATTTATTTCTTGAAAAAAAAAACAATTTGAAGGATCAAAAATCTGAAACTACATTAAAGGCCTGGGATTTTTTTTTTTTTTTTTTTCATTAAAACTGAAAATATTTTTTTTTTATTTTGATGTCAAACGAAGGGGAAATTATTATGATTATCTAATTCTACATTATTAAATTGAAATATGAAAAATGCAAAACTAAAGGAAAATTAAAAGCTTTTTTAGCAGCGCTTTCAGACTTTTGAACACACATTATATCAAGAATAAAATCAAAAGGGAAAAAAGCAGTCTGGCAACATTAGATGTTAGTTTTATAAACTTACTCTCCTAGACTTCAGTTGGAAAGCAGTGAAAGGGAAAGAGGAATCAGAAATGCAGATGTCAGATTGTTATTATTGCAGTGTGTGCATAGAATAGAAATCAGAGGGAACCTTACATTATACAATATTCACAGCAGCGTTCGAGGATAATACAACGCAGAACATTGTTATTCAATTGAGACCAGAGACGTCCGGTTCAAATGGACATCAACTCCAAACAAAACACATAAAAGATCAAACGCTGGGCTCTACAAAAGAGCTTGTGTTGTCACTGCCTGACCCTCGTGTCCTCATGAGAACCAACATGTACACTTGCACACAAACACTGAAAACTTCCATCACATGTCTCACAGAGGCGGCAAATGTCAGGACATACTGGACATGAAAAGCAAATTCACATCCGGACTCATACCTTTAATGTGGAGTACAGCATGTAAATCCAATTCTACACAATGTTTCTGAAAGGAATTGGTACTATTCTGCTAAATTACTCTGTGATCAGTAAATCAAAGACAAAAAGCATTTTGGATTAAAGGCAGAGGGTATATCCTCCGGTGATGTACCTACCTCTTTCTGGTCCAGCTGTAAAGACGATTTAATGAGGTCTCTTAGAGCTGTGAGCTGTTTTTTCTCTTCGTCCTGGGTCTGTTTTATCTGACAATACAAACGTAATGTGTTAAAATATAGGGCGAAATAAGCAATAAAACAAACATCTCATTTTAAGATGTTTCATAACAGTAAACGTTCTCTTGAGGAGGCATTGCTAGTGAACATTAAACGTTTCGAAGGAACAGCTAAACTTTTTCTGTCTGAATATGAGACAATATTTTACTCTCAGAGGCTCATATTAATAATGCTTGTCTCAAGACAACATATTCAAAATGATCCTAATGTTCTCACAAGTAGAGCTGTATAATAACTGAACTAACAACACATCAACAGAAAACAGCAAAAAAATACTTATAAAATGAAAGGTTAACTAACATTATAGAGATCAGCTGCTAATTTCTCTATATACTGCTTCAACTTGTCAGCGGTTTTCAAGCCGTCCTGGAAAAAACTGAGAGAAAACACAAGAAGAGCAAACGTAAGGCTGTACGGCATTTGTTCAACACTACATCAAATAATATTCAAAAGTTTGGGGTCAATAAAATTATTTTTTTATTTTATTTTTTAAATAAGCTCATCAAGGCTACATTTATCTGATCAAAAATCAATACAGTGAAATACCACTAGATGTTAAAATAACTGTTAGCTATATGAATACATTTTAAAATTCAAAGTTTTTTTGTGAAAATCGAGGATTTTTTTTTTTTCCTGTTCTTTTGACCTTTGATGAATGGAAAGTTCAAAAGAACAGCATTTATTTAAAATAGAAGACTTTTATACCTTTATAAATGGCTTTACTGTCACTTTTGAGCTTTTTTCCTTGTCGTATAAAAGTCTTAATTTTATATATATGTAATATATATTTTTTACTGTGTACAAAAGGTACTATATCTCCACTTCACACAATTAATACGGACATCTTAACTGATCTAGGAGACAATTCTTAGGAATTACAGTAACAGTGCACATCTAATATGAGAAAACAGGATTCTGGGACACTCACTTGCACTGTGCATGATAATACTTGATGAGATTCTGGAGAAGATCCACTCCCTTCTTGGTCTTAATCTCGTTCACTTTGATCAGGTACTGTTGGGAAGCATGGACATTAAAGCACACAGAGACACCGGTGTGTTAACAGGAAAATACACCAACACTGCACACTTCTAAACACACATGCATGCTTTGAAGTGGTTAAAGTGGCTCAGCAATAGGAATTGTGTTTAAATGCCCCACCCTACCACATCTGCTATAAAACAGATATATAAACCAGAGGGTACCACTTTAGCCTGCCTCAGCTGTTATTATAATTTACACATCAGTTCTTGATTCTGATTGGCTCTGAGGAGTGCAATATTCTAGTGACATCAGAACTCCAATGGTTTTACCGTTTGTATCACTCTGCTTGCAGTTAATAATATTATTAGTAGTAGTAGTATTTGTATTAGTATTATTAGTATTGCAGTTAGTTGTATAATAATTTTATCTGTATATTGTTTAGATCATGAAATCAAATTCTATTAAAATCTGTTTTATTTATTTATTGAGCCTTGGAACTGTTTTTGTTTAATTTGATGATTAAATGTTTCGCACTTCATAATTAAGCATTAAATTGTTGTTATCTTTTTTGTTTTGATCTCAAAGATCAATGCTCTACTGCAGACCTGATCACCAGATAAATTCATCTTAGATTATATATATGTATATATATCGAGGTATGTCTATACTCAAGCATATTCTGCACCTGAAAACACAAAGCCCACTGTTGCTAGACTCATGAATATTAATCAGGTTATGTGAATGGATGGTTCAGCAATGTTACCTAGCAACGTCAGAATGGCCTAATTAATATTCATGACCTAAGACACTGCCAAGCCATGAAGGCTCAAGCAGCCGCTTCAAAACTTGCGCCAGAGCTGCTGAGTGAAACACGAATGCATCTGAAAATCTCCTGGCCTTTCACAATACCTCAAGTCAGAGAAGACGTCACGGCAGAAGAGAGCAAGAAACAAAACTACCATCAAGCTAACTTCTCTTGGTGAAACAAGAAGTAAAGAGACAGAAAGTTCCCATTTTCAGAAGCCCACACACCTCACACATCTGCAGTTGAAAGATCCTGCGTTCCTTCTCCATCTCCTCTGCGATCTCCGCGCCGGTGATCTCTGTACGGATCATGCCGTGCTGCTTGGCATGTTCCCTCTTCTCCTTCTCAATCTTTGTGCTACAACAAGAAGGCAAGAAACAGAAGATGACTATGATGATGATATATTATTGTTTGAGCATAGCCATAAAACAGCTGTTTATCAACAAATGACATTAAACAACATTTTATATACATGACAAAAGAACATAAACAGACAATAATGCTACTTACAACTTGGTCTCATAGTCTTTCCAGGCCTTGTCGAAAGGCTTTTTGAGATCCTGTGTTGGGGAAATAAAATAAATAGTGCAGGAAGCAATTAGGTTTACTGTGCAGAGTTATAGACCGTTTTTCACAGTTATTAAACTGAACACATTATTATACAATATAAAGCGGCAAAGAAATCAAGAGATTTGATCACTACTTTGAAACTCACTGCGCTGATGTACAGTAGTGACTGATATGGACTGTGCTAATGCAATTGCTTTATCAGATTTTCCCACTCTCAGGAACCTATTCTCTGGAGTTAATGACGTTATTCACTTTGCTATTGCCCAAATGTTCATCTGCTCAAATAATAATTGATCATGAAACATACGCTGATGTTTTGGAGTGTGTTACTTTACCTGAGGTGTATCAGCTTGCTGGCTTCTTAGAAAGGGCATGAGCATAAATTTGCTTAAAGCATGAATATATTCATACTGCTGAAGCAAAATCCAGAAGCTCACAGCAGTTTTTGCTTCTGAATAAATATAAATCCGAGCGTGAAAAGATGTGACAGGTCTCCCTCGGTGCTGTGCTACACTTTTATGTAGTTTTTCATTCCTATTTTTAAGAGTTCCCATTTATTATGTTGTTTTGCACATCAAATAAAGCTGAAGTAGGAATGCTCACAAAAATTAGATTTAAAAACAATTATATATATAATTAGATAGATAGATAGATAGATAGATAGATAGATAGATAGATAGATAGATAGATAGATAGAATATATAAATATTATATAAATAAATGAATAAATATATAAAACAATAATAACATTATAATTAAGAAATTTAAGTAATATATTTAATAAACCATATCTGTAGAAAATCTCAAAATAAACAAACTTTTTTAGAATGTACATTATAATCAGCATTTAAAATGACAGATTAAAATGAAAATTACTTTTCATCAAATAATATTGATGCTACTCCAGTAATAGTAAAAAGAATTTTTAAACAATACATATGTGTGTGTATATATATATATATATATATATATATATACACACACACACACACACACACACACACACACTCACACACATATCATTCAGTATATCCACTATACTGTGCTCTCCAGTAATTCTAATGCAACAGAATAAAAAAGCTGTCTTGTGTTTTGGTGTTTTGTCTTGATTTCTTAATAGAATTTAAGAGTCTCTGAGTGAGTCCTGGTTACACATAAAGGAGCACTGGAGTAGGTGCTTTTAATGGTTTATAAGGCATCTGTTCCAGTGCAGGAAAGATTTTAGAGAGAGCTGATAATGTCCTCCAGGGATGGCACTTATGCCCTTCAACTGCCTCTGCCTCTGTCAATAAAGGCTTTAGAGAATGCTTTCGTTTCCGCTGAGTAAGAGGGGGAAAGAAAGAGAGAGACAAAGTATGAGCGAGATAAGAGAGTGAGAGAAAAAGAATGGGGGCTGGTAGGTATGTATCCTAGGTCTACTGAGCACAAAAAGTGAAGCCTCATCACTTCCACTCAGAAATTCAGCTGATGCTGCAGAGGCTCTTAGCCTGGGTCATGCTAATGTGAAAACAATCAGACAGCCTTTCCAAAACCGCTCAGTGTGAGACGGCCCTACACTTAGTGTAAGTCATTTTCACAATCACTACATGTTTGCCTTCAAGCCTGAGACATCAACAAGCGGCTGACAGGAGTGGTCAGTCTGACGCCTGAGCTCTTTACCCAGGTCAACCAGTAAACATTTCAAACCGACTGAGTCAAAGGGCCTTAAACACTCCCACACAGTTTACTAGCGCTAAAAGTGGCCATTCCTTCAGCACTGTTTCATAGAGGACAGTGGCGTGACGAACCCTGTAATTTAACTCCAACCAGATTTACAGAGTGCGTTTTTTGGTTCAAAGGGATTCATTTAAGGCGGGTATGGAGCAGTAAATCAGAGGGGGCCTTTCCAATTAGTTTAGTCCAGAGACAGCAATGTAAATCTTACCCCCTTCACTCCCTTTAGATCTCCTTTGAGCAGAGAGTCCAGGGTGAAGATGACATTGTGGCTGAGACTCTGGAGCTGAGGAGAAGAATCATACAGCTTGTGATCAGAAAACTTTACAATAAATAAAATAAATAATAAAAATGTAAAAAGAATAATAATAAAATATAATAAAATAAAATATGAAGACTAAGAAAATAAGATAGGAATAAAACAAAATAAAAATTCCACTATCCCTTACCAGGTTCTTGAGGAGAGCGGCCAGTTCCTTGATAAGGCCAGAGAACTTGATGAAGGCTGTTCCCAGATCAGAGTTATCTCGGCTGATGAAGTTACTGCCAAACTTGTCCAGTGCCTGTCCGTAAATCTCTTCATTCTGCACATGCTCTGTAGAGAACAAGAACAAGCCATCCATGTTATTATAGCATTGGAATCTATTTTATTTAAAGATGAAGTGTGTAATTTCTGTACCACTAGAATTACCAACGGAATTGCAAAATAAAAACTATAACACAATAATGTTTTCTGAACACATTGCCTGAACACTCCTTCAATCCCACAGCAGATATTTTAACAGTGTCCTCTACCTTTCTGGGTGTTGAACATGGTAGTGGTGTTGCTGTCTATGGAGGGTCAGAGAGCTCTCGGATTTCATCAAAAATATCTTAATTTATGTTATGAAGATGAACAAAGGTCTTATGAGTTTAGGAATGACATGCGGGTGAGAAATGAATGACAGAATTTAAATTTTTGGGTGAGCTAGCCCTTTAACTGGTGTGTGTGAAATTGAGGCGGCGCTGCGCAGATCAATCGCTGTATGACATCAAAGTACCGCAAGAGTGATTCAAAAGCTTACGGAGCAATTTGCTCTCTAATCGCTCTCATGTTACATTGATGTCATATAGCAATCGGTCTACTCTGCACCGCTTCAAGTTGAACACACCTATTTAAATATCATAATGTGAAGGAAGAAAAGAGAATTCCACAATTCCCTGTACATTTGTCAACTAGGACAGGTTCTGTGTAAATCTCAGCCCACAGGATGTAAACTAAACCAATAATAGCTCTTCCAATACAAACATGCACCTCACTGGGCAGAGAGAGCGATCAAGATCATCATGACCCACAGGAAAATAATCTAGGTTCCCATTAACAATTTGTCCATACCCAAACAAACCCAGAAACAGTCTTTTGTTTGATAAAGAACATGAAAAGAAGTTCTAACGATAGCAGCTGTAGAAAGCTGTAGAAGTTTTGACAGTATTGGAAACAGTATTGACACCACCAGCATCTGGGACTGATTCATCATCTTCCCATAGTTCCACACTGGGACCCCAGCCCATGACAGAGTGACATTATTAGGTCATTTGTGTTGTTGGGTGGAGATAAGACATCTGGTTCCTCTGAAAAAGGGGACTGTCACTTTCTATAAACGAGCTGGGAAGGTTCGCTGCAGCTTTTTTGGATTCAGAGGAATCTAAAGAGTTCAGACTGCACCATTTTAGCCCAGTTTTTGGCTCGCCGACAGGTTTTGAGAAATCGCTGAGAAATGGCCGAAATCACAGGCAAATCTGTGCTCGTTCACGCGAGTGACAATCACAAAGTGTGAATGAGCAAAGATGCGATCTGAGAGAATCGCTGACGAGTCGCTGATGCCCGTGAGATATTTGGCATGCGAAATATCTGGACCTGTCGCCGATTCAAAATCATGCTGTCTGAAAAGTGATCTGACTGAAAACTACATCGGTGATGGCCGACAGCCAATGAGAGAGCAAGATACAGAGCAGTGGGGAGTTCGGCGAGGAGTTATAAACCACAATTTCAGCAAGCATGGCTTCATTTCAGAAAAAGGCTTTCTTCTCGGTCTATTTGGACCCATGAAATGGAAGATAAATTAGTTTAAATTTAGCAGGAGCACCCATGTCTGTTTGACGTTTAATCTGAGCTATCCCAAGTCTCACGTGAAAACTCCGGTCTTGCACGCGTGATATCGCGTTGTTTGGTTGTGAAAACTCCGGTCTTGCACGCGTGATATCGCGTTGTCTGGTTGTGAAAACTCTGGTCTTTCACGCGTGATATCATGTTGTTTGGTTGTGAAAACTCTGGTCTTGCACGTGTGATATCGTATTGTTTGGTTGTGAAACGTAGTTTGCCTGCCAGACAGAGTTGTCGGCGATTCTTCCTATTGTAAAGTCATGCAGTGTGAAACCTTCTGTCGCCGATCCATCGTGCAGTGTGAACACAGCAGTGACTGAATGCTGGCCAAGATAGTCATGCAGTGTGAAAAGAACAGTGACCCGACAACTTTGAGAATCGTGCAGTCTGAACTCGGCTTAAGGGAACCTCCGAGTTTTAAAGGTGCTCATTTAAATTAATGTGTGAACTCTCCACAAACAAATAAACAAAAAATGTAGTTCATTTCAGACGGTTTATGTCCTTGTCACAATCAAAGTGTCTTGCTCTAAGGAGCTTATAAATGTCTTTAAAATTAATTTTTTTAAACTTCTACTTAAAAACTTATTTTATATTGCTCCACATTTTAGAATAATAGAGAAGTCATCAAAACTATGAAAAAACACAAATTGAAGTATTATTGTGTAATAGTTTCAATAGTGAAGCACTTTGCAACTTTGAGCTGCATTTTATGTATGATAGGTGCTGTAAAACATTATAATTGTAATTGTAAAAACTTTATTGTCCCCCTTAGGGGCAATTTGAACTGCAGCATGATAGATTTCACCACATACAAGACAGACAAATGCACAACATTAATAGCACATTAAAAAAGGATGAAAAACTACCTCTTCCTATTTGAATTAAGCAAACTGATAGAATATGGAACAAATGAAAATGTTAATCTGTTTGTCCTATCTAGAGGGACCCTATACAAGGATCCTGAGGGTAGGGTCAGAAATTCATCATAAAGAGGGTGAGATGAGTCAGATATAATGTGATGCGCTTTCTTTATCACCTGAATGTCAAACAAATCTGACAACCCCGGCAATTTCACACCCAGTTCTTTACTGCAGTTATTTACAACCTTTGATAGACACTTCTTTAGTTTGACCTTTAAAGAGGCAAACCAACAAATCAATGAAAAAGTTCAAATTGATTCAACATGTGCCTTATAAAAAGCAGTCATCAATGTCTTATCAATTATAAATTTAGCTAATTTCCGCAGACAATAAAGACAATAAAATTCAATTATTATTATTTTATTTTGATTTATATAGAACCTTTCGTATATACATTACACAATATAAACACTACTACTATTTATTATTAATATGAATTTCATTTTTAGACTGTATTCAAATTACATAAATTGTAAATATAAATGATAAAATATATTAATACTACAAATATATTTGTTATTATTATTTGCATAGCATCTTGCATTAATTACATACAAACAGTTTTACATTAAGTAAACATTAATTACAGTTACATACATTAAATGCTAATACTAATATAAGCCACTAGATACAAAAATTATCAAATCATTGCAAACATAAATTTTGTTAACTGTTGAGATTTTTGAAGATAAGTAGATCGTGCATGTCACAGACAGATTAAAAGATCGCAGACAGATCTAAACAAGACTGTAAGCAAAGTGACATAAGCAGACCTCTGCAATTCAACAGAGAATAAAAGCCCCATGCCAAGTGTCAAGAGCTCAGGTATTAATCATCAGGAGCCGATTAGAGTGCTTACTATACTGTCACATCTGATTAAACAGGATAGTGACTCAGAGGCCGCCTGCAATGCACACAGCAGAGAGTCGATAACACAGCGGGAGCCGGTTTACATCCTCTGCCTGCCGCCCACAGTAACACCCTGCATTTAAAGAGTTAGTTCAACTGAGAATGGAAATTTATCCATCTTCTACTAACCCTCGAAGCATTCTAGTTTTATGTGACTTTCTTCTTTCAGAATAATCCAATCGGACTTATATTAAAAATGGTCTTTGCTCTTCCAAGCCTTTCAGTGGGGGTAAGCAGGTGTTTGTTGTCAACAGTTCAGAAGATGTGAAATTAAGTGCGCGCAATAAAAAAGAAAGTCACATACGTACACCTAAGATGCTTCGAGGGTGAGTAGAAGATGGACGAATTTTCATTCTCGGGTGAACTAACCCTTTAATAGCATAACATGAGATGCTCCACACTTCAGGAAGACAAGTGAGCAGAGTGATGTGCATCATGAGCTGCGACATTCAGCTGGAGCTGGAGTGATTTCATTCACAAACCGAGAAGGTGACAATCTGCTGGCATTTGCTGAATCATGATTGTGATGTTTCTGCATTGCTGAAGAGGTGCAGAGGCCGAGTGCTCTCTAAGGGATACTGAGGTCAGAGAGAGGTCAGCCAATCAATCTGATCAAGCACCTCAGCTCACAAGAGGAAGTCTTACATATCACAACACTTAAAACCACCACATGGAGATCTGATGCTCAGAAACAGTGGACTGTCACCTTCTTTAAATGACCAGAGGAATAACCTGAGGGAATCTTGAAGCATTAAAAGTCCTCCCTGCAAACCATTAATGAACCAAAAAATGAACCTTTTTTCTGACCATTTATGTCTTTGTAATCAGCTTTTAAATCTCTCCCAAATGCATGCACTTCCACTCAAAAGATTTGACAGACATACATATTTTGTATTACTTAAAATAACGCAAAAGCAAGTACAACTGTTGTGTAAAACTACGGAGCCCGTAGTGCGCACAATTTACTACTCAGTTCCCTCAATTTACTAAAACGTGCACATGATTACTATTGCGTTCCCTCGATTTACTATTGCGTTCGCTCGATTTGCTGATTTAGCATTTCGAAGGAATGAGTTAGCAAATCGTGCGCACAATTTATAAATCGAGTCAACACAATTGTAATCGTGTGCACGTTTTAGTACATTGAGGGAACAAATTAGTAAATCGTGCACATGATTCAGCCTTATATTTTTTCCAGCGTGTCATGCAAGGCTCCGCAGTTAAACAGTGCTCTTTTTTTTTGTGATGTCAAATCGATTAATCACGATTAATCATGATTAATAAGGATTCATCACGATTAATCACATCCAAAATAAAAGTGTGTGTTTACAGTGTTTATTATGTATATGTATATATAAACATACACACATACATGTACATTTAAGAAATATATGTGATATACATGCATGCGTGTATTTATATATACATTTATTTTGGTTGCAATTAATCACGATTAATCAATTTGACAGCATTATTTTGATTTAATATAATAATTTATATTTTAATTATTTAATTATTTATTATTATTATTATTAATAGCAGCAATACTACTACTACAACTGATAATAATAATCATCGTAATCATAATTTCTGGAATTTCTTATTCATTTCTTGACTGGAAGCCCTGTATAATTAGGCTGTTTTTGATCCCAATCAAATGCAGTTCTTAATAACCCTGTGATTTTAATAAACTCATAACAAGCTAACTGATCGAACAGCACAAGAGCCAAAGACATCTGTCTGAATATGTATGGCTGTAGCTGTGCTTTTATCATCTTCTTAGCCTTTTTAAACTTTTATAGTCTAGTCGTCCATTGTGATTTATCTCTGGGTCACACAGCAGCAGAACTCATTCATCTGTCCTGTTTTTGAGTCCTAAATATACTTTCATCCACACACTGTTTGGTACTCAGTCTCCAGCCCTGATCCCAACTTTGCAAATGTCAATGTCTTTGTCAATTTTCAATCCACAAGAGATGACTGAGTGTAAATATTAGGCATTATGAGACCTTTATCAAGCAGGCACCGATATTTGGCAACCGGACTGTGTGCTTGGCCAATAGGAGAGAAATGACATTGAAGAGTTACAAGCTGATAAAGGGCAGAGAAGGGAACTGGATGAGCCAAAAACCACTCATGAGGTGGTCTGGAGGATTTCCTGACCTTTCATTCTGATTTACCCTAGAGGGTAAGCATTCGAGTTTCCTAATAAGGAATGGGGGAAGAGACGGTAGCAAAGGAGCCTGGGAAAAGCAAGCACTATGACTCACTTCAGGATTGTCAGTTGGAGTAGCACTTCACCAGGAATTTGTCAATTAAACAGGTTGAAAGTCACTTTGACCTTTTTTACAGCTATGCATCATATCAAAGAGTAACTTTCTCTGAAAATTTTGAATCATATTTTAATATTTCCAGAAGCACTGTTGAAGAGCTGGGTCAAAACTCACCTTGACCCGAGTTGTAGATTGCTTTGACGGATTTCTTGACCTTTTGTAAAGCTGTTCGGTCCTGGTCCAAAGCCTGGAGAGGCAGACAAAAAGAGAAGAGAAGAGGATGGTTATAAAACACAGCTTAAAAATGTCTGTGATTCATTTATGATTCATGATCGTAGAATTCCAGGAGAACTGCATCACTGGCGACACCTCGAGGGGTAAATCCAAACACTGGGAATCTGGAGGCATTTCCAATGCTCATATGGGCCAACAGGTGGAGAAAATATCAAAGATATTCCCTGGAAGACCAAAATTACGACTAGAAAAGCAGCTTTTGAACTTTGTCAACTGCAATATTTATATACTGATTACAAGCAAGTCTGCCGACTAATAAATGAAATCAAAATTGTGCAAGATCTCCTCAGAAAAGACAGAAACTTAACATACGAGTGACAGACCCTTGACACACAGTTTCCTAGCAACTGCGGCAGCACGAGGAAGGGGAGAACCCCTCGACCGCGCTCCACTGTCTTTAGGTGGATATCATTTCAAAAATCAAAACCGCTGTCAAACTGAGAGCGTAGCGAACAGAACATGCTCCTGAGGGTCTCAGCTCATGGAAATCTCTTCAAATATTCTGATGAATGACAGTAAACAACAGGGTGTCAACGAATCCTGTTTCCTCCGAGCATGAATAGCTAGGAAACATGTCAACTCATGCTTTACTCGTATACACGCTTTGAACGTGTGTCCTGGCTGATGGCCTCCTCCCTCCTCGATTCTATCAGATGTGTGTTTCTCAGGATGAAAGGGAAATTATGCAAGTGTAAAAAAAGTATTTTGTGCATTGAATTTGTAATGCATCACAATGCATTCATGTGCTCTGTTACAGCTGGTGGCTAACAGATGTGTGTCCTAAAAGCCACAGCTGTTACACACCCAAACGTACCCAAAAATAATCTGTGCTGTCTTTAAAGAAGCCCTTCAATGGTGATTAATGTGAAAGACAGAGCTTAAGGCCACAATCTGAAAGCAAATCCCTCAACATTCACAACAGCTCTATGAAAATAAAAAGTACTGAGGACATTTCAAAGCCCTTGGTGAAGATTTATACATATCACCTACTAAATGAATGAATTTACATGCTTTATCATGAATTGTCAAGTTAATAGAATAATCAGTAATACATGTACGCTACTATTAATTGGAATCAGTAATATCTGAAAAAAATTAATGAATACTACTATTTAGCAAGGACATATTAAATTGATCCATTTTAGAATTTTCTATTTCAAATAAACGTTTCAAGTTTTGTTTTTTGTTTTTCTAAATATACTTTCTATTAATCAAAAAAAAAAAAAAGTAATCAAGGTATCCACAAAATATATTTTTTCAACATTGATAATAATAGGCCATGTTTTCTTGAGCAGCAAATCAGCATATTAAAATGATTTCAGAAGGATCATTTAAAATACATTAGAAAAGAAAATGTTACATTTTAATAAAAAAAAAAAAAAGTTAATTTAAATTATAATAACATTTCACAATATTATTTCACAATTATTACTCTATTTTTGTTTAAATATATGTAGCCTTGGTGAGAGCTTTTAATTTAAGACCTTAATACAGATTACGTGCCAATAGCCTTGTGGGCATCGCAGAAACATACAGCACTTCTGCACTATGGGTGTCCCAAGTTCGAATCCCCCCTCTTTCTCCCCCACTTCCTGTCTCCTCCACACTTCCCTATCCTAATAAAGTCTAAAACACCAAAAATAAATCTCACAGATTAAACTAGTGAATACACTTTAATACTTTAGCTGTGGTTTAAGTTAATATTGTTTGTTTTTGTTTGAAATCAAATGATAATTATCAGACCCTGCAGCAGCAAAACCATAACAAATCCCCTGCTGAAGAATCATATTTCTCATTTGCTCCGCCGTTGAGATGTAATATTAGCTAAATCTAATCAGTCACAAATCCATCCATTTTAAATATGAAAAAGGGACATAAAATTGAATGACACGAACAGCAGTTTCTATACTGATTGGGACTGGGTTACCAGGAAAACCCTGATAGGAAACATGTCATGTCTAATCCAGTCTATAGACTGATGGCCTGCTATATGTTTAGAGATGAGTTATGTTTCTATAAACCACTCAATGTGTTCATGTACCTCCTCCTACAGTGAACACAAGGCATGCTGAGGCAGAGGAATAATGAGCATTTGCACAGCTGTGGCACACTGATCAAGAAACTGTGGTGATGAAAGTAGTAGTTCTGAGCCACTCATGTGATAAATGATTTCCCTTTGTGGCTATTCTCTCATTTTCTTGCAGCTATGTTTGGACATCGGTACACCACACCAAAATTGGACTGCCCACTGAGGTCCGGGGAGAGACAGACTCGTCAGGTCGAGACTCTTCAGAGCTTTTTTTTATCCCCGGTCATTTCCCTTGTTATTTCATTGTTATGAGCTACAACATCCTGTAGCTATATACCAGGATTTAAAGGAACATTGGGAAATGTAAAAGTTCCAACTGGAAACGAGAACTTACAAATGGTTACATCCATCGTTTGTAAAAGTGAAAAGAAAATATTTTTTTAGTAATGCACTTAGCAGGCAGCACCACAAACAAACATTTAAAGGGCAACTATCATTCTTCAAAATTAAAGTAAAACTAAACACCACATGTTTTAGCATGAAACTAGAATATATATAATGCTGCTAAATTTCGTCCAGTGATCCAAAGAAAAAAAAAACAACAACTGTAAAAGTTTGATGTCTATATTTTTTTTGTCTTTGAAAGAATTCTCTTTTGCTCACCAAGGCTGCATTTATTTAATCAAAAATACAGTAAAAACTGTAACATTGTGAACTATTACTATAACTGAAAATATCTATTTTCTATTTTTATATTTTAAAATGTCATTTATTTCTGTCATGGCAAAGCTTAAATTTTAGCAGTCATTTCTCCAGTCTTCAGTATCAAATGATCCTTCAGAAGTCATTCTTATTAGTAAACATTTATTATTAGTATCAAAGGTGAAAATGGTTGTGCTGTTTAAAATTTTTGTGGAAACCAGGATACATTTTTTATAGGATTACATATGAATAGAACATAAAGAAGTAACTAATTTCAGCCACAGTTTCAGTGTAGTGATCGGCCGATATATTCCCAAGGCAGATATATCGGCCAATATTTGCTGATAAGTTTTTTTGCTTGGCCGATGTGTTCTTTTATTTCGACGGTGTGCCAGACTTTTATTTTGAAGGTGCTGAAAAAGTGCTCACAGCTCACATTCTCCCTCTTGTTCGCTGTTAACACTTCTGTCTAATATGGATAGCAGTCTGTCTAACAATCAGATAGAATGGTTAAACAAAGGAATAAATATATTAAAAAGTATTATAACGATTGCTTTTATATTAGTATTTATTATTCATTTGCCATCAGCATTGAGTAAATACGCATTTATATAATTTAAACAAATCTTTAGATGACTAATGAACATTTAATTTCACAAACCTTGTAAACTCAGTCGAATCCAGCCGTGAGATCTTGTGAAGTGTGTATGTGTATACAGTATGATCGCATGTTCTCTGTGTGATGCTCGGTCCGTGTGAATTGAATGCTTTAAACTTTAAATATGTGATTTCAAATTATGCTGCGCTTTATGCATTTGCCCACTGTCATATTCAGGTTATTTTCACTGTGTGCTGTATGTAAAATAAATGTTACCTTGGCTTTATTTAAAAAATATGATTCCCAAAGCACATAAACTTCCCAGAATACTGAGTGCCCTGTTGGTTATAGTGTTTACTTCCTTTTTAATTATATTTTTCATTGAATATTTATTTATTTGTGAAAAAATTATTTGTCATCTAATGTATACGTATGTTTATTTTACATATTTATTTTTTAATCCATTGTTAATGATTTCAAATTTCTTAAATATTAATAATTCTAATTATTATAATTAATTATATCGGCTTTATATTGGCTACCCTGCTTTCCAAGATATCGGCATCGGCTGAAAAAAAATATATATAGTTCGACCACTATTTCAGCATCTTTTTGTAGGGGGCAGAACGTTTTAGATTCTAGAGAGCATTTGATTGGACAGAATGTTTGAAAAGAAGATGAAGTGCAGGGTGATGTAATGAGGACTGTAAGTTTTGAATGTTTATAGCTTGAAAATAAAAATCTCACACACAGATCGTTGGCTGAACTTCCGATACATACGGCACACAAAGCTGGAAAAACTTCAGGAGTTTCAAAGTAGTCATCGGATTGGTTGAATTATACAGGATTTCCAGGAGATGTACGTGTGACGTTCTTTAACGTTCCACCTGGAAACAAAAAAGCTGTGATGCCTCATGGAAGACAACTGTGACAATGAGCAACACTTATTAGGATCAACTAAATGCTGGATTTTCAAACGTATGTGAAATATTTCAATTTTACTGCAAAGTATAAAAAATATATAAGTATATAAAATATGTCCAAAAATTGTACACACCGGTCTGTTATTGTGGGGACATTTCCACGCCCCTTAACATGACACGGCACAAAACGAAACGTGATTGGTTGCTTAACCTACCCATATGGCATCTTGTCTGGGCCTTGGCCATTCAAAGCGGCCAAGGTTCCCAGAATCCTGGGATTCTTGGCCGCTTTGAATACTTCCGCCGTAAGAAAGTCAAAAAACTTCTATTTTTATTCGGGACTTTAAAAAGAACAGAATAGCAATTATTTGATAAAAATAATATTGCTACATAAATGTCTTTAGTGTGATTTTTCATCCTTGCTGAATAAAATTATTAATTTCTTCCAAAAACAATTGCACCGACCCCAGACATTTGAACGGTAGTATATACTAATTCAGTTACCCTGTAAGCGTGAAATATCAGTCTTCAGATGTATGACCAAGAGGGTAATATCATTACACAGCTAATTATAACAACCTAACCACATCCTCAAATGGGCTTGTAGGCTATTAGGCATGACCACATTGAACAGAACAGTGAATGTGAGCACTGCAGAAATGATAAAGCAGGTGATATCTCCATTATGATCTGGAGAATCTCTCAACCTTTTGAGTTTGACATCTTAAGTAACATTTAGCGGTTTTATACATTTGACATTATACTTTAAATAATATCATTTACAAATACTGACTGATATAACATACGCAAACATTACATTAAATACTTACATCAAATTGAAAAGAGCTGATGAGATTTTCTTTAAAAAATAATAATAATCTTGTTCCATTGAGGAAGGAAACTCATATAGAGTGATATGAAGTTGAGTAAACAGTGCCAGAAATGTCATTTTTGAGTGAACTATTTCCTTTATAGTCAATCAGCTACTTGAATTTTATGCATTTTTCAATCCAACGCTATCTAGATCCTGAAGAGAGACAAAAAATTAAATGCAGCACTACAGATATTATACAGACAGAGAAAGTTAAGTGCCCTATTGAGAACAAATGCAACATTACACCCACTGGCACCATAACAATAAAGGGCTACTTTGTCCTTCCATGACTAAGCAATTTGCCTCTTTATGATGGGATAGACTGCAGGAACATGCTAATACTCGTCTACAATACTCACAACAAACCTTGACCCTCTGTTGTTCACCCACTCAACCGATGGGCATCGCTGAGCCCTTGGCTCTCTTCCTGGAGCACTCAGTAATCCTAGCCTAAACTGAAAGCACCTCTCATGACAATATCTCAAAACCATTAAAATAATGTTCTTTGCCGTGGCCAAAAAAGCAGCAAACCATAAACTAAAGAAACAACCCAATCTCACACACCATTCATCCGAACAAATCTGAAAGCTGTAGGTCCCTGAGAAACAAGATACTGGTGGAAAAACAGTGCTATAATACACTTTTACTGCCGCTCAAAGCGACCACAATCCATTAGATTCACACTACGAACAACCAGATCGATATCGGACTTTATCAAGACAATCGAGAAGACCAACACAGGCCTGCCAAGCAAGAAAAAACACTCTCTACGGCCCGCCAAAAAGGTCTGTTATTAGAAAACGTTTCCAGGACTTGAACATACTGCCATTTAGGTCAGGAGAGACCTGCACCAGCTAGCGGCCCCAAGAAACATGAACTCCTTAAGGAATTACTTCTTGTGGCCAAGCCAAGCCAGCAGACTTGACTGGGGCTTTGGGGATGCAAGGGGAAGAGCTCAGGCCAAAGTTTCATGGGGTTTATGAGTCAGAACTGGGTGATCCAACTTTATTCTGTCTGTTTTTATTACAATAACTGTGGAAGAAAAAGATACAAATGACTGAGAGAAACGCAATGGAAACATTTCATGAAGTCAACACCCCGATTGCCGAGCCACTGAACACCCACAGGCCTGGCAAGCATCAATCCTGCGCTGGCACTGATTGAATCTGTGGCCTTAGATATGAGAAGAACAGGTCATTGTGTAAATTATGGTCTGTTTGGTTTCGTATCCATGGCAACGGGCCCTCCGCTACTCACGCAGAATGCTAGGTATGCCTTTGGTTCTGAGGATTCCATGTTTTGTCCAAATCTGATTAATAAAACACACACAAACACACGTAAACACACTGAAACAAAGACCATACAGAGAGAAACCAGGTTGAAACTCTTGTGGGACTCTAAAAGAAACACTGGGATCAATGTTTTTAAAAATGCAGGCAGAAGACTCTGAAATGCCAGTGCTTGTCATATTTGTAAATTAGCAGTATCACTCAATATAAACTGATAGATATTTTTATATTTAAATTATGTGAAATTACCAGCTTTTTGGTAACGGACAGATTATATTTTTGGTGAATGGCAGAGTAGCACATTAGCTTGAGCCCATCATAGCTGACAGCATTGCTGAAATTAACTCTGGACTACTGAATTACTGAAAAATGAGTTCACACACATATTATTTTTGTCAATTTAATTCTATGTAAATAAATATTTATTTTAAGGTTGCATGAACATTTTTTTTTTAGATATCATAGAACATGAAATATACAAACATTATAGCAGTCAACAGTTTGGAGTCAGTAAGATTACTGTTTTTATCAAGGCTGTAATAATTTGATTAAAAAAAAATGCAGTAATATTGAGAAATATTATTACAATTTAAAAGAACAGTCTTCTATTTAAATATTGTAATATTTATCATAGCCACTACTTCAGTGTCACATGATCCTTCAGAAACCATTCTTATACTGTATTTTTTATTATCAATGCTTAAAACAGCTGTGCTGCTTAATGTTCTTGAAGAAACTTTAATACCATTTCTAAAGTTTATTTGACGAATAGTATTTACAAAAAAACATTTATTAGAAATATAATTGTTTTGTAACAATGTCATGCATTCTTGCTGAATAAATGTGTTCATTTCTTTCAAATGACACCAATCTTTTGAATGGTAGTGTACCTTTCATGAATGGACTGAATGAATGACTTTTCAGAAACACAGGGAATGCTTTTTCTTGTCATCGGCTTGCTTGACCGTCATCCAGCCAACTGTTAACTGTCGTCTTTAGATCAGGGCGGAGAAAAGATGGAATAAATTCCAAAGGAAATTTCTTCCAGAAGACTTCTCCATCCATCAAACTAAACTTGTGCAGTCTTTTCCAAAAGGCTGGAATTGCTGAAACTAAACAGTTTGACCCAAACAATGCATTTGTGTTCACTTATAAGGTCAAATGAGGATGAAATGGATGAATGAATCAATCAAGGTCTTCCTCCACAAATACCTAAACCCACAACTAAAAGTGTATTTTTAGCATTAGTGGTGCCAGTCAGAGCAGGGTGGCTTTTGTTGACAGAGAGGTTGGTCAGGCCTGAAGGCCAGTGAAGAAGACAATTCGTCCATGCCTGAGAGTACGTCTGGTGACCTCAAGGCAAGGACACGAGACGCGGCACGCTGTCTCTCCCTCAGCTGCTGCATGCACTTGTATATCCATCCAGCTGAGCTTGGCCTGGACAGTTCTCAAATGACAGACACACAGCACAATCACACAGTAGCAGAGTCAAAGCCAACAGTAGCAGCACTATTATTCTGCTGACTAACACTAAGCTGTCACTGTTCAGTAATCACAGAGTGCTACAGAGAGTGCTACTTCTAACTGATAATGACATAACCATCAGTCAAACGCTCATGTCTAAGTGATCACGCTAAGTGTAGTTTATGATGTTTACATTTCATTAAAATTTTGAATCAGTGCATGTAAATACAGTTTGACTTCTATATGTGTTTTGCAAGCTGCAGCGACACTAAAGGCTAGTGGTCGAATGATATATCACCAAGGATGATATATCGGCCGATATTTGGCACTTTGCCAGTGCACAAAATATTTCCCAGAATACTGAGTGCCCTGTTGGTTACAGTGTTTACTTGAATCACTTTCAGGTTTTTTTTTGTGTTTTTTTTTTTTTTTTTTTTTTTTTTTTACAGCTGATGAATGATAAAAACACTAGCTGCATTTCCATTACCATTCAAACTGTGCAAATTGAAATTGCAAATATGAAAATATGCAAAAACTCTCATATATCGCAAACATTTACACATTTAAATTACAATTACGAATTTACAATTGGAAAAAAAGGAATATATTGCAAAACTTTTTTTTTTTTTGCATTTACGTAAAAGTCACAAGATCATTCTTTAATGTACTAATGCACTTTAATGTACCCTCAAGAAACACCTCATGCATGGCAGCTCTAAAGTATAAAGGGCTTTCCTTTCCATTAATGCTTGGACAACCAATTATTTACACTGCACACATCTGTGGTGCATTACGGCACTGATACGGGCACTGTAGTCACTGCTTGTGTCCCTGCATCTCCTTCCACTACAAAAATTGGCTAGTGCGGTGACTGCGTTATATGTAAACTTATCAACATTTGTCGCCATGACTTATCACAAGAAGAAAAAATTATGTTTTAAACACATAACATGGGTGAATGGAAACACCATCATTCCACAATAGATTTTTATCGCCATTTATAAAATATCGCAAAACTTTTGCGCAAATCTGGAATGGAATGCACCTACTTAGAGTAGGGCTGCACAATCAATCAAATTTCTAATCGCGATTATAATTATGGATGCCACATAATTAATCGATCAAAGTCCACTTATGTTATTCTGCGTGATTAAGATGCATTTTTTTTCTACATGTTATCTTAAGGGTTTTTCCCATTATTTAAATTTTACTATAACATTATAATACCATTCATATTTTAACTATTTAATTATTTAAAGAAGGAACCAATCCGATGTATAGTTTACATTTGAGACTTAAAACTATAGAAAAGCACTAAAAGTTTTTCAGTCAGTGTTTTCAGCTTTTTTATTTTCATATAAAAATACGGCATGCAGTTGCATCAAACAATGGTATAAACATCATTCAATGTAAATTTTGATAATCGTAATAATTAATCACAATTATAATTTCAAGAGATTGATCAGCAATTATTATTTTTGTCATAATCGTGCAGCCCTAATCAGAAACCAGCAGACAACATCTGCAGCATGTGCTTATATTAAACAGAACATTATTGTGCACTGGTGTGGATGCAAATATAGTTATCGGTAACACTTTAAAATAGGTAACACTTAGTTAATAGGTTAACTATTAACTATGAAATTTCTCTCAATAAATTCTTAATTTGCTGCTTATTAATAGTTAGTAAGGTTGTTGTTAGGTTTAGGTACTGGGTAAGATAAGGGATGTAGAATAAGGTCATAACTAATAGCTGTCACCTATTCTAAAGTGTTACCTAGTTATCTTTCTAGCTGTGAACAAGCGTTAAGGTTCAGTTCAAATGGAAGTGAAAAACTGAATCCATTCACTGACCATAGAACTGACAAATCAGAATCAAGAACTACAGAGAGCCACAATAATAATTGATTTCCTTCATGTAACTTGCTGTGTTCTAAAAAGGACACATTACTTTATCACCGCTCAAGTTGGTGCTGATGCTGTAGTCTTGCTTTGAATCGATTTGTATAAGGTAATTATTACAGCAATTCTCTTTAATTGCAAGGTGGAATTCTAATTCAATTAAAATAACACCAGGAAGATAATTAAATTATTTTAAACTTCAATTTGGATAAAAGCATCTGCTAAATAAATAAATGTGAATGTACATTAAAAGAAGCAGATTTAACAGCTCAGTCTTCTACTGCTACATGAAAACATAATGCTGTAAAAAATTCTAATCTATTTAGCACCGAAACATCAAACCGTACAATCCCATAAATCTCATGCAACAGGAATTTCAAGGCAACCAAATGTGTTGCAAATCCTCTGATTTCCCATCTGGCCACAAATCAATGATTGCAGAACAGGTCTGCCATAAAATAGGTCACTAGAGAGTTGATCCTATGGACCCTATGCAGGGACTATAATGCATGAATGAATACACAGTAAATAAATATGAGTAAACTAAAAAAGCAAACAAATGCCAAGCCTGCAGGTGCCAACAATAACAAAAAAAAACTTAAAGGGGGATGTGAAATGCTCGTTTTCACTGAATATCCTGTTAATCTTGAGTACCTATAGAGTAGTACTGCATCCTTCATAACTCCAAAAAGTCTTTAGTTTTATTATATTCATAAGAGAAAGATAGTCTGTACCGATTTTTCCCGGAAAAACACGACCGGTTGGAGGCGTGACGTGTGGGCGGAGCTAAAGAATCACGAGCGCCAGTAGGCTTTTGCATTGAGGGCATTTGGAAGCTGTGACACCGTGAGGACAAAACCAACCAAAACAAACCATGGCTAACAGTCAGATTCAGTGTATATTTATGATCCAGAATCAGATCCCGAGGCTGAAACTGAACGAGAGCAGCAGCAGCAGCAATGACTCGCTCCGAGAGGGGCTCGAACCCGGGTCTCCAGCATGGGAGGGGACGCACTAACAAGGAGGCAGAGATATTTTAAGCAGTTTTACTCACCGCCTGCGGTTCCAACACACAATCATGACCCTTTTTCGTTGGGATTGCATCATCCTTAAGAAATAAACGATACGCAAATCCGGCGTCAAACTGGGCCTTGTTTGTAAAACAAGCATCTTCGAAATGCAGGGAACAAACAAAAACACTTTCACAACTCTGTTGATGCTCTGTAAAAATAAACTCCATCCACTGGTCCCTTAATGCTGTTTTTTTGGTAATCTGTGCAGGGTTGTCTTGCCCTGGCAACCAAAAACACACTTTTTTTGATGACTTTTGTGACATTTCGCGACGCTCTCGCTCTGATCAGTGAAATGTCTGTTGTGCTCTCAGTGCTCTGCTCTACGGGAGCGCGCGCTCTTCCGGCAGAAGTGCCCTAGGACCCATATAAGGAAATTCCGCTCCATCTAACGTCACACAGAGCCATACTCGAAAAAAACTTTCCGAAACTTGTGACAAACCGGAAGGAGTATTTCGAGAACAAAAATACTCCTTCAAACGTACAACTTAATTTTTTTAACTTTGTCCATGTTTAGCATGGGAATCCAACTCTTTAACAGTGTAAAAAACTCAGTATGCATGAAATAGCATTTCACCCCCCCTTTAACATTTTTTTTTTGTAAAAATAGTAAATAGCTTTAAAATCAGAATCACATTTGTATAGTGAACTGTAAGCATGGGGTCTTGGCAAATATATTCATTGTTTCCAGAGCCATCAATAAAAAGCAATGATGAGATTCCTCAATACTGTCGTAATCTCTGCTTGGAGTTAAAACTACACAAAATGGTACCCAAAATGACAAAAGACAAATAAAAAGTCAAGAATTACTAAATAGAAAACTAATGTACTCCATAATACAGTGCAGTTCTGACTCCTTGCTTTATTTGCTTGTAGCGAACAAAGCAAACAATAGAGCATATTATGAGCTGATGGTGAGAAGGGTGGACATCTTTTATTCATATTTATTTGGTTCTAGAGACCGGAATGACCAAGCAATGGGGTGTAGATGAGCCTCAGTGTATTGTTAAGGAGGTATTCCACTGACCCATTTAACCCAGAGTCACACAACTGAAGTGGAGTTTGACTAAAAACATTCAACTGATCAATCTGTTCCCATCCTAAACACATAAGACCATAAAATATCCAAGTGTCTGGCCTGTTTTGTCTACGGTTCCCTTTAATACTTTAAGCTCCACCTCAGGCATCAAATGAGTGAATTCGGTCTATAGTTGGATGGGTTTTGCTGCAGTGCAGAATATTACTGCACATCTCTGTCTATGCCTATGTAAATGAAGCACTAACTGCAGTATCAGTCACAGGGGACTTCTCCCTTAAGCACTTAGGGACATTTTTCACTTCCATTGCCAGAGGGATTATCAGTGCGGGCATTACTCCATGCTGGGCTAAAACAGACAATCTCTTCACTAGATTGTTCTGTGTAAAATAAAACAAGCAATAAACAAGAAGCACATTTCCATGCAAGCTCCCACAACAAAGCTGGGACTGACTGATCATTTCCGAAATCACCAAAAAATGGAAATTAGAGTAGAACAAAATATGTCTATGAGTATGCACACCAGCAGCTTGTCGATTAGGCAATCTATACATCTACCTTGCCATCTGGTCCTCATGATGGGAATGTACGAGCGCAGTGCGATGGAAACCATTATCAAGATGGTGAGGCTTTGTGTGGAATGCAGTATTAGGGCAAAGGTGTTGTGGACAAAATGGAGTGAAGGATGGTGAAAATGTAGAAGATTACACATTTAATGAGTGGAGATACAATACAGTTGTATTAATGGTTGAAGGGTTGAGGTGTTTTATTTGATATCCTACTACTACTGTTTGAGCACTCATGTAGTTCAAACAATAAGACATGTGCTAGCAACGCTAAGGTCATGGGTTTGATTCCAAAGAAATCCATGATATGATTAATGTATACATTACAATCATGATTTATTTTATGTATACCTCAAATGCAATGTAAGTCACTTTTGGATAATGATGAATATGAACGATAGTACATAAATGTACTATAGTGAGAGAAGTATTGCTCTAAAGGCTACAAGGCATATGCAAATTAATACAGTATGTGCTTCTGTAATAAAACACCACAGACATTTGAATAAGCTAATAATAAGCTGTTGAATGTCTGATGAAAGAACATATAAAATACATTTGAAATTGTTTGCCGAAACCGTGAGTTGAGAAGCAAGATTTAAGGTATCACACGCGTGTTCTTTGCGGATAAGGAAATCCCAAAATTCGCAGTAATGAGTTCAGTCAATAACATTAACAGAAGACAGCAGATGAGGCAAACTTTATTTTAAAGACAACTTATTTTAAGGTGTCTGTTTCAGAGTAATTATACAGTTAGTTGACAACATGTACTTACATGGTTAGTTTCTTGTAATTATGTATAATTTACTGTTATTACTATGGTAAGTACATGTAACGTCACTAAAATAAACTGTTACTTAAGCATACACTGTATTTCGCTCAACACTGAAAAGAACTGTGAATAATAGATCAGTGAGATGAAAAAAAAAATGAATTCATTGACTATTATTCAGTTGACCTCTTAAGTCAATTGTAAGTCGAGTCTCCTATGCAGAGTGCTATCATGGTGAGTCGCTGCTCTAAACTGATTATCTATGAGGTTAGGAAGCTGTAATAAAGGTCAAATACACAGAACAACTGATGTATTTAAAAGCATGAGACACAAGTCTAGAGCCAAGTTTTTTTAAAGTTAAAAGAACTTCTTAGATTTTAGAATGGAGGAAGGTGCGTCAAGTTTACATTGAAAAACACTGGAAAAGCAGTGCTGTGGAATGCAAAAACACATTCGGTGTGAATGTGCCCTTAGAAGGCAGCTGTCTTTGTAGGCAGGAAGCAGCCAAGGCAGGTTTTAGAACAGAACTAAAGATGACTCACTAAAACAAAACCACTTCACTTTGCTCAGCTGAAAGTGCTGACTCCAGTAAAACTGCCAACACAGGTGAAACTATACGCCTCAATGCCAATAGTTTACATGAAGCCGAATAATCGATTCTAAGGGGTGGTGTAGACCTTAAATTATTTAAGCATGTCAACACTTGAATTTTGGATATTTTATCAATTAGATTTTAAAAATACAACATTTAGGGTTCATATAGACAGAGCTTTTAGTATCTGAAATTAGATTGGATTCAATCCAGTTTATAAAAATCAGTGCTCATAAACATAAATCGTCCATTTAAAAATATTTCAGTCATCTGAACTCTAGCCTGATGGTTAGTGCATGTGCTTTAAAATATAGCGTGATGTCGCTCATATGGAGCAATGCAAATTCATGTCATCTGTCATCTCATTTGTCATTTCTTCTTCCCATTCCCTTTTTCTCCCTAACATTCCTGCGTCTTCTAACTCTCAATAAAATAAGAGAGAAAATCCTTTGAATTCCCGATGAAGCTTTCAAGGACAAAAGAACGTGTAGGGCTGCCAAAATGAGACACCATAGAGGAGTCTCTCTAGATCACCAGAAGCATCATTAGCTATAACCACTAATGGGCTCTTTACACAACCCAGCCTGAGTTTTCTGTTTGTTTCCTTAACACCCTCGCTTTAAAAAATACGGTCACCCTGCTCATGTGCATCATTCAGAGCGTTGTTCATTCACCTCCCATTCATTCGGCTTCACAATGGCTCCTATCAGTACCCTAGACATTGCTAATTCATGGTGGTGACATTCATGTCTCCCAGAGTCATTCGGGGATCACCATGTCTTTCTTGGCCATTAAAACAGTGTGTCAATAAAGAGTGGGCTCTATGGCAGAGAAAGAGGAAGCCCCCTCATCTGCCTGCAGAGCTCTCTGTTGTCTTGGCAAGTCAGGTGTTCGCTGGGCCATGTGTAAGTAGGTTAATCCCTTCTCTCTATCTCACTCTTTCTGCTCCTGGAGCCACAGCTCAGGAGAATAACCTCTCCTTGTTACATGAACTATTCTTAGAACATCACAAATCTCAGATCCACAGAGGATGAGAGATGCTGGCATGACTTGTGGGAATTCTTTGGGAA
Source organism: Carassius gibelio (assembly GCF_023724105.1). NCBI lineage: Eukaryota > Metazoa > Chordata > Actinopteri > Cypriniformes > Cyprinidae > Carassius > Carassius gibelio. Next base: position 19,864,161 of record NC_068397.1, read on the forward strand.
GCACAACTGGCTGTTCCCGAGTCTTACGTTTACATCTCTTAAACATCAGTGTGTGCAAATAATCAAAGCGATTGCATTTTTCACGTCTGTGGATGGAATTTAAAGAGAGAGCTTGATTCTTAAATTATTTAAAAGCTCACATGATTAAATTAACAAGCTGATGTTTTGGTATATTATCCCAAATGGCAAAACTGTAGATCATGTGATTTAAAGATATTCGTCAAACACAGAAACACACATACACATTAAAACCACTTTCAAGATTACTAAAGCCCATTCACTCTGCTAGTCCAAGCTCATCTATGAACATAACAACATACAGACATCTAGGTCATGGGGACCATTAGCCCATCTGTCTTCACTTATGTTCAAGTGCATTTGTTGCTTTTTACTAATTAACTGAGGTTAATATAATCACAGTTGCACTTGTATGAGGTGGTTTACAATCTCTTGATATACCCCAATATATTCAGCAGATATATATATAAAGGAATGTACTGTTGATGAAAAAATGATAATAATAATTAATGAGTATCTGTATGGTAATTATGCCTAAAGATGCTCACTCCAAACATGTAATGAAGACTTGCAAAAACATTCTTTCATTTCTTGGTAAAGCACTTTATTATAAACGTTATTATTTTAGTAATTATCATTATTAATAATATCTGTCAATTGCATGATACAGCAGGTCATGGGATGTCAACATGGCAGCGACCATTAAGTTGCAACCCACCCCAAGTACAATAAAACAGCTTTATTATAATTTTGATATCATATTTCTCAAAAGTGTTGTTTCTAATAGCGAAATAAAATACGGAATGCACATTAAACTCTGAAAGCTGTTTCATTACACAAATAAAAAATTGACCGAATTCCTATTAAGTCAAATTAGGCTCCTGATAATAAACATTCCACGGCCTTGATGACATCACAGAGTTCTTCAAGATAATAGCGCCAACAATCCAAATTATGACGTTTTCTCTGAGGACACAGCCAGATAATCAATAAAATGATATTAATTCCAACTGACTTTCTCGCGTGAACATAATTCTAAATAAACAAAATTAATTTTTATAAGCGCATTACAATATACCTCTTTATTTATTTTCATAAAATGAGCATAAATCTAAATAAAATAGTTGAGCGCGATTAAAAATCAGCAACGGTCCCATAATAATATTCCTAAATAATGGAAACTATGTTACAGGTATAACTGCAAACAATGGATCATAATTTCATAAACTGTCCATCAGCACCGCATTCTGTGAACTGTAAATCCATATCTACCGAACTAACGTTACAAGCAACCCAGCTGGGATAAAACAGAGCTTCAAAATAGAGATCACGTTAGAGAGTCAAGGAGAATGTAGAGGTTGTAGAACAGAATTGTGGATGAAAAAAGTGGATCCTCCACTCGACTGGGACCGTTATTTATGTCTTGCACAATAGTGCGAGTTGAGCCTCCCTCGTATAACAGTGACAAGAGCGGCCTTACCTCTTCCAGAACATTGACCGTGTTCCGACAGCTCTGCAAGCGGGTGGTGAAGCTTGATGTCGTGGGGGAATTGTAATCCTCCGTCGTCTCCGAGAGAAACTCTGACACGGAGATCTGATCCGGCATCCTTGCAAACACAGTCGCCCAAAAAAAATGGAGGGGAGAAAAATCACAATAGCACCATGAATTAGACAGACAGGGTTGGTCAAGAACGAAGCGATGTCTCTGTTTGGGTAAGGTTGAATGGCAAGGCAATGCGTAAAATGAAAAGAAACGTGGCCAAATGTGTGGCAGTGCCCTTTTCTTCACTGACTATGCAGTCCCCGTCCCTAGAGAGGGTCGTTGTGTGTAATTTCCACGTCTTTCCTCTTCCCTTGTCTTAATTATTCACTTGCATCTAACGTACATTAAACGTTCAGACTCCTCTCCTTGTTCTCTCAATGTAAGCTGGAAGATGCTGGTTTAGAATGCCCTCATTCCACAATCTAGCTTTAAAATAGTCTTATATTTGGAATATTTCCTTCAATTATTGTTGTTCCGGTCTCGGAAGCGGATTCATTCTGTTTTCCCTTTCTCTTTCCTCCGTTTCCCCCCGTCCTGACGGTCTGAGCTCCCTGAAACCAGCGCGTGCACGCACGCTCATCTCCTCCCACCATTGATGACGGGATAAAAAGAGGAGAAACTGCGCATGCGTCAGAACGCAATGCAAAGGACTTTACTTTGGCTGCTTTGTGACAGCACATATGAAGAATAAAAAAACAATTCAGGAAATAATAATAAATACATAACTAAATAAATGCAAGAGTAAATTAAATTAATGCAATATATTACAGGCAAAATTAATGCATTATTATATTAATAAACCCAAAATAATTCTGACTAAATTGTACAACAACAAAAAAAGATGCATCGGGTATTTATGCATTAATTTATATTTATTAGAATTAATCGATACTTTATAAATGTAATGCAGTCTATAAAGCATATAATTTGCCCCAATGCTGATATCTACTGAACACAGCCAGAATTTACGGTTTCATGCACTGAAGGCAAGTTGACTGTACCACAATACCAGACTTCAGGGTCAATTTTTGGAAATTGATATTTATTCATCATCTGAAAGCTGAATAAATAAGCTTTCCATTGTTTGTTAGGACGATATTTGGCTGAGATACAACTTTTTTAAAATCTGGAATCTGAGAATTCAAAAAAATTATAATAATCTAAATATTGAGAAAATTGCCTTTAAAGTTGCCCTAATTAAGTTCTTAGCTATGAATATTATTAATTAAAAATTAAGTTTTTATATATTTATAGTAGGGAATTTACAAAATATTTTCATGGAACATAATCTTTACTTAAAATCCTAATGGTTTATGGCATAAAACAAAACTTAATAAATTGGGCTTTTGCTACAAATATACATGTGCTACTTATTCCTGGTTTTGTGGTAGGTCACATATGTGTATTATGCTGCTATTACACAGCATAATGTAACTTTTGCCATATAAAATGGTTTAATCATTCTCTCAAATTCACCAATTTTACTTTGTAGGAACTTTAGGTTCTCGCGGAAATATAACTGCACATACTTTGGACATCTCACACTGTAACAGTGACAAGAGGGGACATCCATAAAAACTGTTGCCCAGGGCCTCACAAGACTACAGTCTGTCTATAGGGGCCTGAAACAATTTCAGAGGTCAGGGAGTTCTTTGATTAAACTCGAACATACTTTGATTATGTGCTGTAAAAGGAGGAATGTTAGTTCAGACTGATGTGCAAATCTAGAAGCAGAATAAACTCACTGGAAACACATATGATGTGCAGATGGAATATTTAGTGGTATAATGCATGAAAGAAGAGCAGAGCATTTTTTTTTTACTTACCGGCTCCATAAAGAATCCCTGGATGAAAAACTTGATAAACGCGAAGATGAGGACCTCATGGCTCTGTAGTCACGTCAATAGAACAACCTTGAGCTAAGACAATAAAAATATATAATAATAATAATAATAAAAAGTTATTATCAGAGTGGAACTAGATAATAAAGTCAATACATTAGTTCTCTATTGGGAAATTTCGAGTTTAAGCTAGTTGCTGGTTTCTAGCTGTTTAGGGCCATCAACAAAAATCAGCGTCTTAAAATGGTTCATCTTTTGGAAACATATTAATTGGTCAGTCAGCTGCTTGCAATCTTAAACTAGCTACCATGTTCCAAAACATCCTCACGTTTAAAGCTTGATTTTCTAGAGAAGTAAACACGTCAATAATTAAGTGTGATTCTCATCTTTCCTAGGAAAAACACAATCCCTAGAAAAAGTGCGCCTTTCCTGAAGTTTCTATTTGCTGCTGACATCACATTATCTAAAACAAATTTTGCCACTCGAGGAAAATAACCACGCCTTATAACTTACCGAGACAGCTGCGGTTTCACACCGTATTAATAGATTCAAAAGTAATTGCAAAGTAAACTGTGCACAAAGCTCCGTGTTTCCAAGCGGCATCATATTCACTGCATCGTGCTGAACCCAGCGCGCGGACATTACGGGCTGAAATCACATGCCGCTACAGTTACAATGAGCTGGAATGCGCGCATTGATCTGCTCCATCTGGAGCTGCTGGACAGGAAGCGAAAATCAAGCATGTGAGCCGGAGGGGGCCGGAGGAGGGAATCCTGCACAGGACCACAACTAATGGCAGGAACTGGGAACGCTTAACTTTAAAATGGAAATCTGACACCGTTGGCGAAATGAACGCGTTGTGCAGTATTAAATTCAGCTTTACTTACAGAATTGACAGTATCGCTCTTTGAGAAAACCTTGCTGATTTTCCTTATCTCTTAAGTAATGCGCATCAATTAATTAAGGTCATCAAAAGCACAAAAATAGAGGTGTTACACGCTAAGAACAGAGATTTAATACAAGTTTTATTTTTTTATTTCATTTAATAGTTTCAATGTATTTGGAAACAACTGTGACTACCGACTGCATGTAAAATTAAGTTAAATGATGCATAAGTAAATTTGTTGATTTTTTTGCGAATGTTTTTAAATTAATTTAAAAAAAGATCATATCAGCATCTTCCATCTCCTTGAGACATAAAAAGATTTTATTTAAAACTTAATATATTTTTCTATAAATATTTATGGGAACATGATAAATACACGAAGACATTACAATCATATTTTATATACATAATAATAAAAAGATATACAAGGATTCATTGTTTTTATCATTATTATTATTATTATTATCCTTTTATTATCAATCATGGAATTTATTATTATAATCAAATGAATGAAATCCAACAACTTTATACTGAGGGTCCCTCAGCTGGTTGAAAGTCCGGATCTGGATCTGTAAAGCTTGGAAATCACTGCATTGGTCTGTCATATTATTTATAACAACATACTTAATAATCTGGCACATTGGAAAACCCTCCAATTCAAATACTAACAATCCCTTTGCAAAACAGTATGTGAATATCACTTTTCACAAGTATATGAAAATACACAATCGAGTACAAGAGGGGAAAAGTGCATTTATTATAGAGGATCTGCAACAGAATGATCCAAACAAGACTTGAGCAGCTCTTATAGCCCTCAGAGCCCCAGCAACTAAGTGAGGCAAACAAATATAAACAGGAGAACAGGAGAATTCATCTCCTTCATTTCAAAGTCTTTCATCCCTAACATCCACCTCTGAGCAACCCTGATACTTTCGTAACTTATAAAAGCTCAACCGGCTTAAATGAACAAATTATTTCCAAGTTAAAATAAAAAGAACAAAACAACACAGATTTTAATAACACACCTATATAAAGGCAATAAAATTGATGCTATTGCCACACGTGTAACACAGCTCCTTTAAAAAAAAAAAACAAAAAAAAAAAACAGTTGTCCAATTGACTTCAAGTCGCATGACACATGGACATGGGTGACGGGAGAGCTGCTGGCCCCCATCCTGTTTTTTTCCCTGTAAAGACAAGGAGCCAGATTACTGCATGCTGTGAGCTCACAGCTACTGGACCTCCTCCCTGTTTTCCAGGAGGGGTGTTGCTAGGGGGTGTGTCCGGCACAACCCCCTCTAAGAGGGGGTGGGACAGGTTAGTCTGAATCAGAGTCAATACTATCTTCTGATGATGAGCTGCTGGAACCGTCCGATTGGTCATCATCATCATTGTCGTCGTCATCATCATCGTCATCTTCATTCTAAGTCAACATTAGAAAATAATTAATGCCTGTGCCAATAACAAATCAGATTTTCTAGAATTTAAAGGAACACTCCACATTTTTTAGTTTTTTTAAATAGGCTAATTTTCTAACTCCCCTAGAGTTACACAGTTGGGTTTTACTGTTTTTGAATCCATTCAGCCGATCTCTGGGTCTGGCGGTAGCACTTTTAGCTTAGCTTAGCATAGATCATTAAATCTGATTAGACCGTTAGCATATTGCTTAAAAATGACCAAAGAGTTTCTATATTTTTCCTACTTAAAACTTGACTCTTTTCAGGTGCTGCATAATATCACTGAACCTGCTGCACCTAGGGTATGGCATCATTTCCTTGATTCTTACACTGGAATGAGAGTATAGTTCCTAGCCATATCGGCCAAGAAATTCGCAACTTTTCATTTTCCGTCAGTCTTGGTACATGATGTAACCAAAGAAGAGTAAACTTTTAAAAAAGAAAAATATAGAAACTCTTTGGTCATTTTTGAGAGAGATGCTAACGGTCTAATCAGATTTAATGATCTATGCTAAGCTAAGTTAAAAGTGCTACTGTCAGACCCAGAGATCAGCTGAATGGATTCAAAAACAGTTAAAACTCAACTGTTTAATTCTACTTTCAAAAAAAGTGGAGTGTTCCTCTAACCAAAGCAAAATTAACCTCATCATCTTCGTCATCATCATCACTATCAGTGCTGCCAGATGACTCATCATCTTCATCCTCCGAATCTGACGTATCTGTTTTCTCATCATCTTCATCTGAGTCCGACGTGTCCTGCTGGAAACCAAGAGTCACACATCTCTCAAACTCTCTTTATATGTGCATATCACTGTATTTGCGCGCACACACACATCATCCGCAAAATCAATTAGTGAAATTTTAAATGATGTAACATTGTAAGGCACTTCATAAAGAGTCCACAGCCTGTGTGGGTGAGTTGCCCAGAGAGAGCGGGCGTTACCTTGGCCCGGTACGCCATGGAACGCTTGCCCCCCCCAGGACCCACCGTCGCGGCTCTGGCACCTACCGCCTTCCCCTTGGTGACTTGGACTTTCGCCGCGGGACCTCGTGCTTTTGTAGTGCTTCGCCGTTTCTGTGAGGGCAGAGTGAGGGCAGGGTGGGGATGCAAGGACAGAGCGGCACAGGGGGAAAAAAAAACACATTCAAGCTTAAGCAATGATTAGTAGCCCCACTGTAAGCCCTAAGAACATTATTCATTCAAATCATGTTAGTTTGAGCCAAGAGATGTGATTCTAAATAGGGAGAAAGTAAATAATGAAGCCACATATGATGGCAAGGAGAGAAAGAGCTTTTACAAGCAAAGGTCAAACAACTAAATGAACTAAGGTGCCTCATCTTGCCATGCAGTGCAGGGGTATCGATATAGAGAAGAGTAAATCACAATCTCAGCTATATGAATGCCTGTGTGAGACGTAATGCTAATAGTCAGAGCTTTAAGCACAAATTACAGCCCCAAAAAAGAGCAATTACTTACCGTAGATGAGAACTCTTTATATACCGCACGCTCCTGAGGGGATAGTGACTAGGAAAACAAGAAAAAAGAGACAGGGAAATACGTTACTGCAAATCTCCAAACTCATATTGCTCACAATTTTTTTTTTTTAAATAAGGTCATTGAGAGACAATAGTTTCCATGAAAAAGGAAAATCTTTTTAAAATGTGCCAATTTCTCAAAAGTTTATTATGAAAATGTATTGCACTGTAACCATCAAGTAAAAATTTAAATTTTTTCCCTTGATTACATCTTAGTCCGACTATTAAAAACAAAAACAAACATACGTATATTATTTTTGCTGATTCATACTATATGACATTTTATACGATCTGAGCAGCTAGCTTTGTTTAAAAAAAAAAAACGTAGTGAAGCTTGTTAAAATAAAAAAAGAATAATAAAATCTTAATTTAAAAAAAAGGTAACTTTATGGTATCCTTGTTACACGTTAAATGTGCTTACTATTACAATAACAATAAATTATGCATAATTATATGCAAGTAACCCTAAGCCAAACCCTAATCCTAATCATATAGTAAGTACATGTAGTTTATTAATATTACTCTGTACTTAAATGTATAATTACACTGTAACAAGGACATCTTAACACAAAGTGTAACCTAAAAAATTATGCAGGGTCAGAAAGCTCTCAGATTTAATCAAAAATATGTTAATTCGTGTTCTAAAGATGAATGAACGTCTTACAGGTTTAGAATGACATGAGGGTGAGTAATTAATGACAGAATTTTTTCCTTTTTGGTGAACTATCCCTTTAAGTCAGTGGTTTTCAACCTGTGGTCCGCGGCCCCCTAGTGGGCCGCGGTGGTATTACATGTGGGCCGCCAATTATTTTCTGTTCATTTGCAGTCCATTCTAGGGCTGTGCGATTAAAAGAAAACGTCATAAAATCACGTTTTGAGCGTGTGCGATTTCTAAATCGCTTTATAGCACAGTTTTCCGTGGCCCTGACCTCCCGTAGTATGCTATCTGATCCAATCAGAATGCATTGCGCCTAGCGCGAGAACAGAGACATGGGCATATGCCTAACTCCAGGTTCACACACTGTCTGTGATGCGCCTTTTTTCTGAGCCAATGTTGACGGATCAGAGCGTTCTCACTGCGGTAAAAGGCTAGAAATAAAAATGTGCGAAAATAATTCATGTCTAACACATGAGCATAGAGTGAATTTGTTAGTGAACAGGATGCAGTTTAAGTGAGAGGAGACACGTTTTAAGTGTGAACGAGCAAAGGAAATCCGCGTGCGAACAGAGATTCGCACTCGTGCATTATTTTAATGTGCTTTCGCGTTATATTTATGCGTTCTCACTGCTGAGCGCATACACATACTGTATACACACTGCAAACACCTGAGGCACCGCTACAATTAATGAGCTCTATGAAGAATGCATGGCAAAAAAGAAAAAAAAAGTCCCTGTATACAGGATTTTTTTTTTTGCCACAAGTCTATACATTTTTTTACATCTTCACTATAGTGATAATTTTGACTTATGTCTGTTCTAGAGATGTTACAACTTTTTGATAAAGCTCTGATTGGTTTTCTTTTGGAAATATGTTTAAAATTAATCCTGAATGCATTTATGACTGTAAAAGCATATTTACAGTCACAAGTGTGTCACAATTGCAAAATTGATCAAAAAAATCGCGACAGTTTTTTTTTTTTTTTTTTTTTTGTCCATGTTTATTCAATAAATACAGTTTAAAATCTAGCTTCTGAGTACTAAGTTATTAACCCAACAATAGCGGGGTCAGTTAATTTTTTTGAAGTGGGCCGCGCAAACATATGTGTTTGGTTGTGTGGTCCGCGAGTTGAAAAAGGTTGGGAACCACTGCTTTAAGTGATTGCATGCATGAATTTTAATATATGTTTTCATTACATGTTCATGAACAATATATGTTTTTTAATGTATTTTTTGAATAAACAGGACAATAAATAAGCACTCAATAATAAACAAAAAGACTATTTGATTTGTAGAACTGAAAGATTCAACAAAATTCCTACCTTTACCCAAGCGTCAAGCTCGGCTTTGTACTCTAGTTGTTGCTCCTCCACCTGTTTTTTATACTTGTCCTTCTGGATCTGACTAAGCTTGTGCCATCTCTTGCCGATCTCCACCATGCGCTCCTTCAGGCTGAAGTGATTCAGCTCACCGTTAGTTAGCAGTTCCTGAGAGAACATTTGATACCCGCTCCTGAGGTTGGACAGGAGAAGACAAAGTAGCATTGAAACAGACGAAATAGTATTTTTTAAGTCTCTCAGAAAACAACAAGCTAAAAAAGTTACACTCACACTGGTGGCTTCTTAGGCTCGCCATCGAATTTAGGTTTTCTTTGTCCCTGTCCAGACAGAACTGTCCTCATTTCTAACAGCTCTCTCTGCAGGATGGAAAAAAACGAAACATGAGCAAAGAGACTATTTCTGACTATACTGTTTCTATTCATCCTGAACGCCAAGACAAGACAGCTGACATTCTCATGAAAACAAATGAGCAGGCTAATAAACCAAAAACTACGTATGTTTACATTGCAAAAAGATATAGAATCGACCGGTACAGCACATCAAGACGTCAGATTAATGAGAATATGCAAGAATAAGTGACAGAACACTGAAATGAAGACATTTAAGCATCACTGATGCAATGTCGGCAAGTCAGACTCATTAAATATAAGTACAAATTCCACCAACTTCTGCTAGAAACAGCACAAACTTAGCATATACACACTGAGACACAAGTGCATCCATTGCAGACCCCTCCACCTTTACTCCGGGGAGGAGCAAAGTTAGGGGTGACCAACATTTTGACATTTCTTCAGCACAGGTGAGAAGACAGTGGTCAAAATGTCTGGTCACTGACCACGGTCCGGTACTGAACCTCGTATCGCTTCTGGTCCTCTGCAGCCTTCTTGATCCAAGGAATCTTCTCCTTCTTTTCCATGGCCTTCCAAGCGGCATCCATCGCAGTCTGTGCTTTCTTCCGGTCATTCTGTGAAGAGAACAGCTTAAGGTTATTGTTTCTAGATGAACAAATCTTTCTTTAGCATTCTGTGATTCTTTAGGGGTCTCTTTGTTTTATCTAAAAAATCCTTAATGATGCTCTTACTCTGTATTTAGCCAGATAGTCTCCTATCACACTCTGCTGCCACATTTCCTCTGGAGTCTTCGGCGTTTCAGGAAGCCGTGTTTTCTTCTTACTGTCTCGCTTCTCTTTCGAAAGCCCTTGTACACACTGATCCAGCTCAGTGTCACGACACCGTTCCTACAGCACAACAAGAAGAGAAAAACTGCTTCTCATTCTGATTCAGATAACATACCACCAGAGCATAACAGCATGCAAGTACATCCACAAGGGCACCTTGCACATGCCCACCTTCACAGATGGGGATTTGGCCCTTAGGGGGCTGCCTGCACCCGCTATATTCAGCTTGGTGCCTCCCATCTTCTCCTCTCCCAACACACGCTCCCTCTCCTCTTCTGGGAGACTCTGCAGAGAGACGGAGATTAAGGCAAAGTATCAAAATAAGCCAAGCTTTCCTTTAAAAGCAGGATCAGGAATTCAACTGTAACAACTGTTTAAATCAAATGAATTGAAATGAAGTGCTTTGTACCTACCTCAAGAAACCTCTGAATGTCAATCTCGTACTGTTTCTTTCTCTGATGAGAAAGATGAACATGTTATTTTTAGTGTTGTTGATGTCAAAACTGCGTTATTGAGAACTGTAATAATAACAATTTTAATAATTATTATTATAACCCATGCCTGCTTTGCTGATTAACTGAAGTGTTTAGCTTCCACTTTAGTCAGTTACAAAATCAGTTGATAGTTTTGTCATTGAACAGTGAACAACTTCTAGTATAATTCTGATTAAAAATGCAATGTTTTTTTAATCTTTATCTTTATTACACTGATGACTGGAGTAATGGATGTTACAGTTATGAATTACATTTGAAAATGTATTAAACTAGAAAGTTATTTTGAACTGTAATAATATTATACTTTTTTTTTTTTACTGTGTTTTTGCTCAAATGCAGCCTTGGTGGGCATAAGAGACTTAACAACATTTTGAATTGTGAATGAAAACATATGCATGTATCATACTGGCCGTCGACCACGGAGCATCCTACAAATCAGGGTCAGCCATTACTGGCCAACCACAGAAACATTTCCAGATTACAATTATTGAGCAGCATTTTATTTTTGGTTTAAACAAATCAAGAGTGGGCTGTTCTGTCAGACCTGTTCGCATCGTTTCTGGAACATATCCTTCTCTTTCTGGGTCATCATCTTCCATTGCTTACTGCACAGCACCATTCGCTCCGTACTTGGCACGTCCTTCATGTTTACCATTAGTTCAGCACAGTACAGAGAATAGCCATTTCTGCAGAACATAGCAATAAAAATATACATGAAATTAATACATCTATATATATATATATGATATATATAATGAATCGATTATATCTCAAAAACTGCAAATATATAGACAAGAACCATTAGTGGATCTCAAAAAGGTCACCAACATTCTATTTCTATTCTAAGAGCAGTATATCTTGGTATGAACAAGACTTTGGTAAGATATGACTGCATATGTCGTGCAAAACAACTAAATTAAGGGATTCCAGAGAAAACCAAATTCTTCGAAGTGGTTTGAAACATACGGTGGTGGTTTTGTTGGCCGGCCATCAAACTTGTCCTTGAGCTGCCGTTCAGCCTTGGTCAGGACAGATTTGACGTGTTCCTCAGAGTTTGCATCCGGATGAGCTTCAACATACGCTCTCATGCTGTCCTGTATGAGAAAGCAATATTTCACAATGTCCTTTATCCCTCTTATCAACAAAGACTTCAACACTTTTGCTACTGTGAAAACACAAAGTCATACCTCATATTGTTTCTGCAGCTCTAGAGCTTTGCTGATCCATTTGAGCCTCTTTTTGTCTGATAATTGGGACCACTGTTTACGTAATGCTTCCTTCAGCTCTTTCTGGGTTACCTACAGGCACCAGACATGGAAAAGCGAGTGTAGGTCTTTCCACAACCAGTTCAATCTGATGAGATGCTCTCAAAAATAAGAAAAATTATTAACAAACTAAAATTCTACTGAGACTACCTCTGGGTGAACTTTCATGTAGGTCTTCTTCTCATGGTTGTACCACAGCTGCTGAGGGGTCTTGGGCTTCTCTGGAAGGTCTGACTTCTTTCTCTCCTCTATTAAATCTGGGTGGTCTTCCCTAAAAACAATAAAATCCTCTCACTGATCACCAATAAAAAAAGACTGACATGTGTTAGGTGTTTGTGTGCAGAGGAACGTGAGCACTTACTTGAATCTAGCCATGTTCTTTTCAAAAGCCTCTTTCTCTCTCTGGAACTCTTGAATGTACTTGAGCTGACGAAAGCAATAGTGCAAATTTACAAGCAAAACAGATGACCTTCAAACCTAATATTTGCAAGCACTTAAAGAGAAACATGACTCAAAACTATGGAAATAATGACATTTTACTTATACCAGCACTTTACGTATAGTAAAGTTTTTAAAATGAACATCAATAATTTAAAAGTTAATTAAAATGTATAAGAGAAATTATATATCTTAGGTTACCATACCTGGTACAATATTGACCATTGGTAATCATAATTTTGCCATTTAAATTGTCCTTTTGTGGGACAAATGAATACTGAAGTAAAAATATTTTCAATTAATGTGAGATGTAAAGTGTTATTTTACTATTATGTATATACTATTATACGTTCATATTTTCAATTACATTTTATATTTTGATCTTAATCAAGTTGATATTTCAATTATTATGATTATTTTTTAAAGACTTTTAGTTAACTAAACTCCAACAACAACACTCAGCTGCATTCATACTAGAAACAAGCAAGCAAAATACAATCTTAAAGTTTAAAATACACACTTCACACGCTGAAGGACAAACTTCCCAAAGGTTTCATGTCAACTACCCAAAAAAACTAACCTTTTTCTTTTCAGGAAGCTCTTTATATTTTTTGGACAAAATCTTGGTGAGATCCAAGTTGCTCATCTCGGGATGGATTTTTGCATACTTGGCCCGCTTCTCCATAAAGAAGCGAAAATACGGAGTGAGGGCTTTCTTTGGGAAGTCTGGATGTGTCTAAAACAGAAATAAACACATAAACTCTGAAAATAACCTTTTATCTTACATCTCACATCAGGCTAAAACAACAAATTAAGAAAAAAAGAGAATGTTAAATATTGACATCTTATCAATCTCACCTTTAATTTTTTCCCCTTGTAAGGGTTCTTCACGTGCTCAGTAGCATCAACAATCAGTTCTGTCATCGTTCTGTATTTACGCACCTAGGGTGGGAAAATCATTACACATCAAGGCAAATAGTAATTTTAACATTCTGTTTATTATTAAGCTGGCTAAAATAATCTTTACATGGACAATTTTATGAAAGTGTCTTTAACATAAACACTTATTACAGTTATTTGGAAAACAGAAACATTATTGCTTTAGCTCATTGGAATTTGGCTCACCTCAGTGGAAACTTTCTGCCATTTCTGCTTGCACATGTCTCCAGTGAATCCCCCAAACCCCACCTTCTCCCAGTCAAAATGAGACTCTGTGGTTTTATACTTCATTGTGTCTCCATCAGGGAGCAGACTGCGTATCCTCTCCAGCAGTGTCAGACAGTCCTCTTTGCTCCATGTATCTGCAACTAATAAAAACAATGCACACTGACACATTAAGCATGCTGAATTGCTAAAAACCAGAGGGTGTGTTTATGCTGAATATAACTGCAATGTGTCTGTGTGACTTTACCCATCATGGACAACATGCAAATGTACCTGACTCGCTCTTGATTCGTCCTGTCTGGGTGCCAGACACACTGGTGCTGCCATTCATGATGACAGAATTCACCAAGCTCCACCTTGACACTTCCCTGGCCACGTAGCTTCATAAAGAAAACAAGACAATTCAAAGTGAGGCTGTAAATATGAGCTACTGGCTGAACAAGGCAAACCTTTTCAACATTTATCCATTTAAACGAATATCAATTTCAGTTACTAGCACTTTTTTAATTACTAGTATTTCAAAGGGTGACATTCATTAAATACTAGTGCTTATTCATTTGCTACTAGTCACTATGCCAATGTCTATTAAGAGTCATTTATTATATATTATTACATATTTATGAGATATTAGTACATATTCCTTTAACTATTACTAATAGAAGAGAATCTTGATAGTAGCATTTGTTTTTTGTTTTTGTTTGTTTTTAATTTATTAAAGAATAAGCAGCATTACAACCAACTGAATTGTTACTAGTAAATTGTAATAGGCATAATCAACAACTGAAATACATGCTAGATGGAAAAGAATAGTTGATATACTGAAAGAGGGAGGGAGAAAGAGAGAGAGAGAAAGTGTAATATTTTACCGGTAACAATGGAATAGTTATTTGTCATATTGAGTGGCTAATAGCAAAGGGATAAGTAAAAGTATTTAATTTAAGGTACTACTAAGTGTACTGATACTATCATACTAATATTTAAACTTACTTATCATAGAAACACTAGTATCTAAAAAAAAATATACAGGTTCTACTGAAATAAAATACATTTACAATAAAAATAAATAAATTAATTAAAAGAACACAATTAACATAAACAGATGCTAGTTAAAAGTTTTAAGGAATAAATATATTGCCATAACACAGGGGAATATAGATTCAATTTTGTGAATGGTCGTCTAATTGTGACGTAATTAATCAATGTTCCGGATGTCATCAGAGGAAGACGTGCCCATGCTCCGCCTCTGGACCACCGCGACGCGAACGCGTCATCACGAACCAGCAGCGGCGGCGAACGGTGAGAAACCATGACAATGATGCCCTAACCGCTCATTTCCAACGCCTATCCATGATCAAACCTTGAATTTCTTCTAGGTTCACCAATAACGATCGGCAAAGCAAAGCATCGAGGAAAGGACCGACAACTATCGGGGCTTCACGACATGATTTGAGGATGCGAGAGAAACGCACGCACACGGTGTCGGGGGTCATCTTGGCACGGAATGGCAGGAAAGACTTTCCTTTGGGATTATGTAAGCACGAGCAGCGAGATGTGAGGACGAGCACGACCCTCACTAAAGTGCATCAGTGTCCCGGAAGCCTCGGTGTCTCCTCCCGTTCTCCGCGAGCGCTCTCTATTTACACGCTGCCAGTGCGGCACATTCATAGGCGAGTAACGTTACTTCATCATATGCATAAAAATATTACCGTCATTTAATTTTTTTTATCCGTATGACACTATAACACATACTGTTTTCTTTTTAAAGAATAAACGGATTGTATTACTATAAAACTAGAAATTATTTATAAGTGATAACTTCTCATCTAATTTGTGTATATTTCATATTTCATAAATGCGAGCATTTTTTAAGTTCGGGATCCGGAATTATGTTAAGCAAAGACTCGTATGTATATGTTTGTATACTTTGCCAGCATCACAATATGTACTGTACTGTATGTTGTGGTGTGTCATGTCATGTAGCGCGCGACATCATCGGGAAGTGTCACCCGCGTCCTTCACGAGCTGCGGCGTCGCTGCGCGCCCGCACGAGGCGCCGGTTTCACGGTTACAGTGCCCGCGCGCAAGGGCAACCGAACCAAAAGAGCTAAAAAGTAGGAAAATCTATTTTTCTGCAATATTCGAGACCCTCTGGTAACAGTAAACCATTATTGGGCTTTTTATGTTCAAGTGATCTTGGACTAAGCTAATCACTTCTGACAGAAAGTATGGCATAAAGTAAACTGTCAAAATGCATAGTGCTTTATTAAAATTAATGTCAGTAACAAGTCTCCGCATGTTTACTTTAATAATTCGTGTGAAAGCCACTCTAAGCGATTAAATACATTAGTGTATAATACGTTTCTTGTAACGCACCGACCGTTAGTCTGTTTCCAAGCCCGGTAATGGCGTCTTTATTCCGGCAGGAGTCACCACGCAGCTTCCGCTGGCACGAATGCCTCAGCTAGCGAGCAAGCTACTGGCGAATGTACGAGGAATATCGCTTACGCCGATTAAATTTGTGAAGTGATGTCTTAATATATACGTATCAATACCTCCTTGCTGACAATTCAAGCGTGGATGCATGCACATTTAGATTTTTTGCAGGGATTGTGACATTATAAAAAAAACGCATTATTTCGCTAAAAATTATTTTGTCGTGAATATAAATGCTTAAATGTTTAATTCTGATCACATATTCAGACTTAGTACAATAATACTATGTTTTGGTGTATCAGAATCCCGAACAGAGCTATGAGCGGCCGCTTGTACCTTCCCTCGCCCCAGAGCCCTCACTGCAGAGCCGCCATGAATGTTACAAAGACTCGGGGACGAGCAAATAGAAAAACGATCTAAACGGGCTCAAAAATCATCAAATCACTTACCTTTTTCAATAATACGTCGCGGATGTGCTTATTAACTAGCGACGTGTTCGTGTTAAATGATTTTATTGTATTTAAGTATCTGTTTTTTAGCCGTAAACCCCGGGGAGTCAGGTCGAAACGAATCCGACAAAAGGAGCGTCTGGTTCGGTATGAAACTCCGCCCAGCGCCGCAGGGGGAGGAACTCCGAGGGAAAACATGCGAAAAAAAAAGGCGGAGGCTAAAACTTAAAAATAATACTTATTTTTAACATTCTGGTACATTTCTGATTGATATTGATAAAATGTTTATTCATTTTGCAACATTTTAAAGAGCTACTTTTGTCAAGCCTTAAACTCACCTTAAAGGAAAAAGGAAATTACAGTGCATGCATCTAACGATAATAAACTGCGTTAATATTAGTTTATAAAAGAGTTCTCTTTTATGACTGAGCATTTACCAGGACAAAAATATCTACTGGTTCCCATGCAAAAGTGCAGGACTCTTTGCCAACCCTGCAAGGACTTCCAAGTGCTAAACCGATTAGTTTGGGTGCCCACGTTCATCCTGCTGCCGCGGAAACACACACGGCCTCCGCGCTCCAAAAACATCGCCTCTGCAGCCCAAAATCCCTCGGTTCTAATGGGTGTTGAGTTGATCTCCATTTGACGTTGCACTGATGTGTTGGCAGAGGCGATGTAGAATGACGGCTGCTTGTACTTAAAGTTCCCATGGCTTGAATTGAGCGTAAAGATCACAGTCAGGCATCGTTTCCTCTCAGCCCGAGTAAAAGTGCCATTGACTGTATCTCGCCCTCATGCTCTCTGATTGTACACAATCGTCACGAGATTTCTTTACATGAAACTGACCAATGGCACGAGGAAAGGAGGAGACAGCTGTGACTGACTCAACCCCCTCAGACTGACCAGGCCTGGGAGAGATGCTTCATACAAACCACTGCAAGTGTACCACTGATGAGCATTTATTAAGGCAGCATTTTGTCATATATATTGAGCTGGATGCTTCATGAATAGTAAGCATTAGTGGTGTGTGATCATTTCTCTCAAGATTATGGTCAAGAAAAACCATTTCACAACGAACATATACATTTATTAAGTCATGTTGAGCTTCTAAGTATTTCACCAGCTAGAAAATGTTCTTATTTAAAATAAAACTCGCTTGATTTATATTTTGAGCGTGTATTGTTCTTTTGGGTCAGTTCTTTTTGTTAGGTGTATTTTGTAACTGGTTTCTTGTAACTGTCCAGAGTCTTACTGGTTTAAAACTAAATGCTAAAATCAAACGAAACATGTATGCCTGTAGGAAAATTATGAAAAGTGACTTTAATATTTGAAATTCAGTTTATCTAAACTGTTTGTTAAGGTCTAATTGGCAAATCTTTTCCACTCCTTATGGAAGATAAATATGTGGGAGGTCAGTTTTGAGTCATTATGACACAATAGTTTCATATATTTCCAAAGAAGATATTTTGAAGAATGTTGGTAACCCAGCAATTGACAAGCACTGATTTCCATACAGCATGGGAAAAATCAATGGAAGTCAGGGGCTACTGTTTGGTTATCAACATTCCTCAAAATATCTTCTTTTGTGCTCAACAGGAGAAATAAACTCATACAGGCTTAGAACAATTTGAGGGTGATTTAATGTTGACATAATTTTTATTTTTGAATGAACAATCCTTTTAACTTGTCTTTTTCTTTTACTTCCCCAGAAGAACATATTTATTATTTGACAAGATTACAGCCATAAATGAGGCATATGTGCAATAATGAATGTTTTGGAAGTTCATGAGTTATGAGGAATGGCCATGAGATGGCAGCAGATGTGCATTAACACAGCGACCGGGCCTTCATTAATGTAGATCACTGCATATGGATTATAACCTCTGTTCATTTCATAACTAGCTCATGGTGTTTATTATTGTCAGTTTGTCCTGTCCTTGTAAAATATGCCATCATAGTGCTACCCTGCTCACATAATTAGAGAACATAATTAGTGCACTAGTTAGAGGATATGTGAAAAGGATTTCCTCTGAAAGTAAAATATATCCACCGGTGACTGATATATCTGGTAGTTTTTAAAAACGGAGAATAACTTTAAATATTGTATATATTTGTAATATTATAAATATTTGAAAATATTGTAGTGGCATTGCCATCTAACACCATACTCCTCTAACAATACAAGTCAGTATGACAAAACATTACAGCATGTCAGTAAGATACACCGGTACAATTTTGTTATTGATTTGACTTGTATGTGTACGATTATGATTGTAATAAATGAAAACAAAATGTCTAGAGTTATATCAGTTTTATTATTTTATTAGGTTTGGGCCTGTACTCTAAACATTTACAAAGCTAAAACAATGACCATTGTCACAATTGATATTTTACAGTAATGTGTTAATAATCACAAAAATCTATTGTTGAAGAGCTCTTTTTCTTTCATACCTGCTAAGGTCACTTTTTTCAACTTTGTGAAGCAACAAAATATCTGAAAAAAGGCACTACTGCAATATGAGATCGTAATGAAAACAGTTTTTTGCAGGGGGAAAATACACATTCTAACAGTGCGCACACACAACAGATTAAATAACATCTTAAATGTAGTCCCTTCTTTATAAAAATAATTTGTTTGCAAGATCATCTTTTTGATTGGAATGTACATGAGACACATTTAAGAAAATTGATTACAGCATTATACCAAATCTACTCCTGTTTGGTATTTTTTTTTTTTTTTTTGTGCTTTAACAAATTTCATAGATTCTGTTCCCTTAAA
Source organism: Carassius gibelio (assembly GCF_023724105.1). Taxonomy (NCBI): domain Eukaryota; kingdom Metazoa; phylum Chordata; class Actinopteri; order Cypriniformes; family Cyprinidae; genus Carassius; species Carassius gibelio. Next base: position 19,883,638 of record NC_068397.1, read on the forward strand.
AGACAAATATTCATCTATGAAGCTTGTTAATAAAAATAAATGGTAGTGCATTAAACGATCAAACCATTTCATGTGCTCTGTGATATTTTAATCATCATTATCATAATAGATTGCGTAAAACTTCACCTTTTGATCTCCATAAAACAATTTTTAAATTACTTTTCTCTCAGACAAACAAGGTGAATCAAATGCACTATAATCCAATGACTGTATATTTACGTATTATATACAATTAATACTACTTATATTATTCTCTTAGTGTTCATGTTATATAAACACACAGGCCTCTTTGGTGCTCTGGTGAGAAAAATAGTTTCCAAAGAGCTATGCAACAATTTTCAAAAGAACATATTGTTATATATATATATCCTTCTTCCAGATAAACTGGTGACTGCAAACAGTTTTTTGTTGCTATAGGCAATATTATATATATGTGTGTGTGTGTGTTGTTGTTGTTGTTGTTGTTGAATACAGCATACATCTCTGTTTAATTATAACTAATTCTTTTACTATTATTTTAATTTAGCTACAAAAATATCAATCATATATAATTTGCATGAATCTCATCTGTACAGTTATTCATTTTTAGGAGTACATTGTATGTCACATTGCAATGAAATAAAATGAATTGAAAAGGCTTCATTTCAAATTGACCTTAAAGTGCTTCCTGTATCATTTTGAGCTGACTGGATATCATAAATTCATTTAACCCTCCAAAACACACACATCAGTAAGATAACATTTCAACTCTGATAAATAAACAGAAAAAAGAAAAAACATTGTACAGTTGACACTAGTTGCTTAAAGTGACATCGAGCAACTTCTTAACATTTTTACATATGTATAAATATAATGTTTAAATAATTTAAGCGAAAACAAAACGGGGAAAACAAAATAGAGATTAAAACTGATTAATGAAAAAAAAAAAAAAGGGCAGTACATCTGGACATCTCTGACTGAAAAGAGAGTCAGGCCAGCCCAGGTAGAGACAGGTGAGGAATGAGGTCATACTGGCATTTGCATCTCTGTATATTCGTCTTGGCCTTCTTTGTCATCCAATGACGGCTCTGCATCATCTGCATCAAGCTGTCACAAAGACAAGACCAACAACATTAAAGTCAAACAGCAAAATAGGATTTAACATTTAATGTTTGGTTTGTCCTGTGTTACTGTACATTGCAAAACCCTTTTCCATTATTTTACAAACAATATAGCCAAAATATAAATGTAAATATATATGTAGAAATATAAAAAATATACTGTTGAGGTCTGCAAAATGTTAATTATTTTACCAAAATAAGAGGGTTCATACAAAATGCATGTTTTTGTTTATTTAGTACTGACCTCTTTCACATAAAATATGTTTATATATAAAAATAATAATAATAATAAAAAAATAAAAATAATTTCATTTATAAAAATGACTCCTTTCAAAAGTTTACATCCCCATAATTCTTAACACTGTGTTGTTAACTGAATGATCCACAGCTGTTTTGTTGTTGTTGTTGTTTAGTGATAGTTGTTCATGAGTTGTTCTTGATTGTCCTGAACTGTTAAACTGCCTGCTGTTCTTCAGAAAAACCCTTCAGACGCCACAAATTGTCTGGTTTTCCAGTATATTTATGTATTTGAACCCTTTCCAACAATGACTGTATGATTTTGAGATCCATCTTTTCAAACAGGACAACTGAGGGACTCATATGTAACCTTTTGACCTCAACTGTATTTTATTCTTTAATCTCTCTATAAATGTACACAACTGCATAAGATACAACTAAACATGTAAAAAAAATATAAACAATGTCAGTACATCCACAAATCAATTTGCCAATCAACAAAAAGAAAAGAAACACTCACACATTGTATCTCACGCTGGGTAAATATTCGGGACAGCAGGAACCTTCTGAATGGCACAGTGAGGACCAGAACAAACGGGAAGGCTAACGAGGCCGAGGTCGACATTACAGCCCACAGCACAGCCAGACACACCAGCTGCAAACATGTGAACAGGTGCATGCGTAGAGTACGCACCTGAAATAGACACGTCAAGGGTTAAAGCACAGCTAAATCCGAAGAGACCATTTGAGAATGGCGTTCCAGACATACTGTCATCTTATTATTGATTTAAGACTGGTGAGTGTTGTGCTTGGCTGAGCTCTCGATGACAAACCTTGCGGACATAAGTGTGATCAGGATGGTACTTCGGTGGCATAAATAGCAGCATCATGCGTTCAGTTAGCTGGATCCCATTGAGAGACATCACTCCCATATAGAGGAATATACCAAACAACACAGCGATAGGAACCTGCCGCAAAACATCTCCAATCACAATAGACAGACCTTTGGAGGAAAAGAGAGTTTGTTCAAAACAACAAATGTAAAGCAATTATATCTAATAACTCAACAAGCCTTTCACTGAGGGTAACATGTTAGAATTTATTTAGGGATGCAATGATACTAAAATGAACAATGAGCCAATAATTATTTTTATGTTACAGCTAATAACCAATATTTTGAATGCTATTTTGAATGAAAAATAAAACATTACAAATAGGGTTGCCAGGTTTTCGCAACAATACCATCCAAATTGCGTTTCGAGGGTAAAAATTTTACTTAATACAATTTTTTTTTTCTAAAGTTAAAATTTAACATGTTCAATTATTTAAATGATTATTATTACTATAAAGTATTATAAGGTAAATTATTGTTAGTAAGTATTATTTTTTGTTATCAAAGTATTCAAATGCAAGCATTAGATAATGGCAAGGTAATGGGAGAAACAGGTGCATACAAATAAAAATCTAATATCACTTTATATATTTCCAATATTGTCTATATTGGCTGCTAAACACTGTGGTGCAGATATAGGCCTACTGTTGACGATCAAATTAAGCCACTCACCTACTAGAAGAGCCACTAGAAATCCTGTTACTCTCTGCTCTTTCACTTCCTGAATGCGTGGTTTGTCCCCAGGTGCAACAGCTTTGCTCATCACTGTGAGGCTATTTGCATGAGTTACAGAACGAACCGTAGCACCAGTCAACCACGGCAGCCCAAAGAGCGCTGAAATGCCTCCCATAACCACGATGATCAGCAGGTCCAAGTGAAACCCTGAACCCTTAACCAGCATCCTGTCCTTCTTGCTCACAATAAGACTGTAAAGGAAAACTGAATCAATCTAAATCCAGGAATAATATAATGGAGGTTATATAGGCATGGTCAGAGTAAGTTAGTGAATGGCTGTGACTCACGTGGTGATTTGAGTCTCCATGAAAATGAGGATGTAGACGAGCAGGGCAGGTAGAATGCTGGCAACCATCATCCAAATGGGGAACTGGCCATCAGAGCCCAGTGGGTGTATTAACCAACCACGCTTGTCCGGGCTGGTCACAGAGAAGCCATCAGGCACACTTAGTTTCTATAAGGGGAGGAAAGAAGATAGATCAACTTACAACCCTTAAGGTATAGTCACATAATCATTAGACAAATAACACAGACAACTGAAGCACAGCTCACAAAGAAGTCACTTTCAAACCAAGCTTCTTAATGTTGGTCAGCAAAGTAAATCTGCATGACCAAATTCAACGTGAAATCTTTCCCCCTCACACAAAATACACAGTTATGTGGATTCTTTTTGAAATGACTGGATACCATCTACAAAACGTTTACAGAAATGGAAATGTGACCACCCTTTTACAGAAAAGTACTGAGATGGTACTTTATAAAAATGAAGTGAATCCTTATAAAAGCATTGAAATGTATTGAAATAATTTTTCACAATTTTGGAATGTGAATTTATTGAGAAAATGTAGGAAATAACATAGAAAAAGACAAAAAGAACAACTTTTATAATTATAATTTTATATTTGGTCTTAAAGGGATAGTTCACCAAAAATGAAAATTCTGTCTTCATTTTTATAGTATTTTTTCCCCCATACTATAAAAGTCAATGTCTACAATCACTTGTTTGGTTAGCAGCATTCTTCAGAATATCTTCTCTTGTGCTCAACAGAAGAAAAAGTCTAACAGGTTTGGAAAAGCTTGAGGGTGAATAAATGACAGAATTTTCATTTTGTGAACTATCCTTTTAATTAATTATTATTTTTTTTAATTATTGAACTGTTTTATGCATTTTCCTCCCATTTTCAGTTCTAATAATTTCCTCTAAAGCACTTAAAAAATGTCACACGTCTAATAAACAGTTTGACTTAAGTAATTGTGAAATCATCATTCTATGCACCAGTAAATTAGGGTGTTTGAGTGGAAAATGCTAAGAGTAAACCAGTTCATAAATGATAGATTATACATGAATCAAATGATATAAACTTCTTCATGTCTCACCTGTGTGTAAGTGTCCTTAATGCCATAGTCCAACAGAACCATGGTGGAGATTGCAATAGGAACTCCAAAATCTCCAATAGCCCTTCGGAGCTGAAGCAAAAGACAATATCACTATGGTCAATGCCACTTTATCACCCAAAGATATTTGACCCTGTCATTAAAAACTTGTCCTATATGTTTATCTATACATCATTGTGTAAGCTGGGACAATGGCTTACCGTGCCAGGGAAAAAAGCACTGTTCTTGAATTTACGCAGATAGAAGGCAATGAAGAAGGTGCCGCCCGTGAGCACCAGGGAGAGGAGAGCTGTGTTTGGCTGGTTTAGGGTTTGAGAGGCATCTGGAGACCTGCCGTCACTTGTGGGTGTTGATAAAGCAGTGTCATTTTCTTCTCGCCCACTGCAGCTTCTGAGAGGATGATCCATGAAGATCTGCACAGCATACAAAGACTGTCTGGATATATGCTAATCACATTTAAATCTTCATAAACATACACCACTAATTAAAATGTGGGGTGTTTAAGCTTTTTCTATTTAATTAATGAATACTTTTATTCAGCAAAGATGAGCTTTTGATTAACATAAATATAACAATTCTAAGAATAAACAACCAAAAACATCTCAATACTTTGCCCAGCTTGAAGAAGGTCTCGTAGATGAAGATGAGTGAGATAAGGATGGAGAAGATCTCTTGGGTGAAGCGGGACACAAATCGCACCAGGAAGCTCCCTTCAAAGGCCACCGTGAGAACTACAATGATGATCAACCAGATTCCAATCCACAGACGTCCTGTCAGAAACTCGATTTCATTGGACCTACAGAACTGCAAACACATTGATTCATATTCAGTTTTCCTGCTATAATATTCCAGTGAAATTTTTCACATTTGAGTTGTGTTGCAAATTCACGAAACAGTTGTGCCACTTTTGCAAGCAAAAGTTCAGTCTTCTTCACTAACCCAGGTTCTAAATGCATTGAAGTAGCACAGAAAGGTATTTGAATTTACTATATACTGTGATTTTCAGTCCAAAGACGCCTTTATATTCAAATTATGCTCAAAATAGAATGTGCTTTATTCCTAAAAAATCATTTGCATGCATTTTGTAAATTAAAACAACTACACTATTTGCAGGCACAATTGTAGTATTTGTATCCATTTATCAGAAATACTAACTGAATAGAAGGACTCTTCAAACACTAGAAGGGGTCCAGAGAAGCCCACCACCAGCAGAGGTTGAGCCCCAAGCAGACAGAACAACATTCCCTGCACGGCAGTGGAAATAATCAGCTCTGACACACCTATCAAACCATCGGTCTTTTCACCTGGGGAGGAGAGAAAGGATTTCATTAGGCAAAAGTTCCTTGTTATAGATGCATCATTATAACAGTGGCTTATATAGTCAAAAGTAGAGCTCTGACTAACCTAATAGTCCTCCAAAGGTGATGGCAGGAGAAAGGGCAGCAAAGTAAATGAATATGACTGTGGCCATGCATTGAGGACTTAGGGCATCTTTAAAATCACTGATGTATTTGGGGTAGCGGCGTCGTGCATCTCGGATAACCCCACCAAACAGCCGACCCGTCCTCCGAAGAGGATCATCTTCAGGTTTCACAGGAGGTTGAAGGGCTGAGAAAATTAAGAACGAATTAAAAAATTAATTCAATATAATTATTTTGGATAAACAGTTAACTGCTTCTGTATATGAGCGAGAGCCTTGTACCGGTGTCCTCGGGGCTCTTGGGTTCCTTGGCCTGTAGTTTGACCTCTTGTTCATGTCTCTTGTGCAGCATCTCTTTTTGGAAGCGAGCGATAGAATGCAGCAGCTCATCTCCTCCAACCTCAGATGGAGGAAGCACAATACTGCAGTCCAGGAAGCTGTTGATGGCTGTCAGCAGGTCCTGCCGCTCATCTGCCAAATACGCCGCTTCATGGAAGTGCTGGAAGAGAGGTTTGAAATGCTGTTTATACTTCTGGCAATGCGGCAAAACAAATGCATCAAGATAGGTTTTCAAAGTCTTGCAGTAAAATTATAATTTCAACGATTTTTAGATATGTATTCACTACCGTTCAAAAGTTTGGGGTTGGTTAGATTTCTTTCCTTATGTTCACCAAGACTGCATTTATTTGATCAGAAATAAAGAATAAACAGCAACAAGTATTTGACCCCGGAGTACAAAACCAGTCATAAGTATGTAGAACTGGTATATTTGTAGCAATAGCCAACAATACATTGTATGGGTCAAAATTATTGATTTTTTGTTTATGCCAAAAAAAAATCTTTAGTATATTAAGTAAAGATCATGTTCCATGAAGATATTCTGTAAACCTCCTGTAGTATATGAAAACTTTTTTTTTTTTGATTAGTAATATATATTGCTAAGGACTTCATTTGGACATTGGATTCCAAAATTTCAAATCGCTGTACCTCGGCCAAATATTGTCCAATCCTGATAAAATGGACACTTATGAACAGTTTGTCCTGGGTCACATACTGTAATATTACAATTTCTAATAACTGTTTATCTATTTTAAAGAGTTCATATGATGAGATTTCAAGCTTTCCTTCCTCTTTGGAGTGTTACAAGCTGTTTGTGAAAATAAAGATCCCTAAAGTTCAAAGACTAAGAGAGATCCAAGAGATATTCTTTATTAAAAAACAAAATTCTCAAAAAACTTAAAGGGGGGGTGAAATGCTATTTCATGCATACTGAGTTTTTTTACACTGTTAAAGAGTTGGATTCCCATGCTAAACATGGACAAAGTTTAAAAAATTAAGTTGTACGTTTGAAGGAGTATTTTTGTTCCAAAAAAAAAAATTTTGTTATGGCTCTGTGTGACGTTAGATAGAGTGGAATTTCCTTATATGGGTCCTAAGGCACTTCTGCCGGAAGAGCGCGCGCTCCCGTATAGCAGAGCAGAGAGAGGCTGAGCACAGCCTGATCAGAGCGAGTTTATTTTTACAGAGCATCAATGGAGTTGTGCAAGTGTTTTTGTTTGTTCCCTGCATTTCAGATTGCACATCGTTTATTTCTTAAGGATAATGCAGTCCCAACTAAAAAGGGTCACGATCGTGTGTTGGAACCACATGCGGTGAGTAAAACTGCTTCAAATATCTCTGTGTTGTTAACTTAGCTATCAGCGCGTAAGCACATCAAGTAAACAACATGCGATGTTGTCATCAAACTGCACTTTCCACATGTACAGCTTAAAAAAAAAAAAAAAAGACGACATAAAGTGGAACTTAGTCATTTTCCAAAACCGCTAAGCAAGTATATACAGTTTCAGTACATACCACATAGCATACCGCCTTTGCTGATGCTGCTCTTGTTAAATTTCAGCCTCTGGATCTGTGTCACAGCTTCCACATGCTCTCAACTCAAAAGCCTACTGGCGCTCGTGATTCTTTAGCTCCGCCCACATGTCACGCCTCTAGGCGCTCGTGTTTTTCCGGGAAAAATCGGTACAGACTATCTTTCTCTTATAAATATAATAAAAATAAAGACTTTTTGGAGTTATGAAGGATGCAGTACTACTCTATAGGTACTCAAGATTAACAGGATATTGAGTGAAAACGAGCATTTCACCCCCCCTTTAAATTTGACTCATTCCAAATTTTTGTACGGTAGTCTATATACCAAAACATGACAGAATATATATTTTTTATGCACTACCTCTTTTTCAATGAGACCTACTTTATCAGACATAAGTGTTGATATGGAGCGGCCGATTTGGTGGTAGTCAATGTTGGCATTGGGAGGTCCGAGCAACACGAACAGGAAGCGCACTGGAATCGGCACTTCAAGAACGGACTCTAACAGAACCGCTTCCTGCAGTCTCACAAAGGCCATGGTGGGCTGGTCCAGGAAATCCACACTACCTGTGAAAATCGTGATCATCTGCATCATGGCTTCAACAGATGTAATGCATCATGTGCTGACTGTTAAATATGGATAGTTAACTAACCCACGAGGACAACGGTTGCTTCTGCATCCTCCGGAATCTTCTCAAGCAGCTTCAGCTCATGTTTAGATTTGGTCTTGTGCAAACCAAAAAACTGGGCTGTGTCTTTCTATGGAAACAGAGAGGGAAAGTTCTAATAGTCTGTTTTACCATTCTTTGCCTCTTAAAAACACACACAGACTTTAATGCACCTCAATCCTATCTGAGTCTACACTAATGCGTGACTCAAAGTTACGTAGTCCTCCGATGAGCGGGTCTGTGGCGGGGGGCTCCGGGGTGGCGATATGGTTACTGCTATGGTAATGAGATATGAGAGAGCCAAGGCTGGTTGCTGAGATGTTCCGTTTAAATAAGCTGTGCTCCTTGCCGTCACTCGGATGACTGACAAACAGAAGGACAACAAAGCATGAAGTTCAGATGCATGATTCAAATGAGTAAGGAGTTTTTTTAATAGGCAAGTAACTTTATTGATCTTTTTTGAGATGTGCAGAGGTGAAACTAACATGTGTTTGAGGAGCAGGGCTCGGAGCACATTGGCTCTGTCCTGTGCTCTGATTTGATCTGAGATTATCATCTGCTCCACCACCTGATGAGCAATACCAGGCAGCGTCTTCTGGTCCAGATCCAACAACACTGCACCTGTAAAATTACACCACCAATACATCAGACACAGCAAAAAGCATTTTAAATGAGTAAGAAATCAGAGTCAGTTACACTCAAGTTAGAGTTTGTATTCCTCTCTCACCGTGTGAAATGGTCTTGCGGAGCTCCAGCAGGCTGCGGAATGAGAGTGAAGCTACATGAGGTTTGCCCCAGCGCTCGGTCTCCTCCTCCACATCCTCCTCAAACTTTATCCAACGAGCTGTTTCCTTCCAGTGCATCTCCTGGTTCTTATCCATCAGTAACTCATTCAGCTCAACAAACACCTGCGAGAACACATACATTTATTATTTCTGTGACCTTTCTTCTTCCGTTTATGCTTAAAGAAATGATGAGTTCATTGAGTCAGATAAAGTTCAGTAAACACTCTTTCTTTAAAATATAAAATGCAAAATAAATGAAGAAAAAAAAGAGTTAATGAATCATTGCAGGCAATGCTAAACACATCATTTGAGAAGCAGACAATATTAAAATTAGTCTACATTTCATTGTGGATTATATCTGTTGTTTTTGTTATTTGTTTTTTTCTTTCAGTCAAGAGCAGTCTTGAGCAATCTTTTCAGGCAAGCCATCCAAGAATATCTGCAGATTTCAGCTGTTGGAATAAAATCTAATTTATTGTGTTTTAAGGTGATGTCAGTAGAGCTCTTCAGTTATCTTAAAACTAATGTTAAGCATTTAAAGTTCTCTGAGAAATTTCTAATTGGTTTTTAGAAAAGAGATATATGCCATAATATATATAAGTTACACTGCCATTCAAAAAGTTTAAGGACATCAGTTAAAAACAGTTGTGCTGCTTAAGATTTTCTGGATCTTTGATGAATAGAAAGTTTAAAAGAACTGAATTTATTTTAAATAGAAATCTTTTGTAACATTAGAATGTCTTTAACTCTCACTTTTGGTCAATTCAGTGTGCCCTTAAATTCTAAAAGTGTTCATTAATTTTTAAGAAACCTATAATTGCCACTTGATTCAACAAATAAATAAACTCTTATCATTTACCTTAAATGTTAAAGTCTCTTTAAGTAATTAATGTTATGTTATTAATGTTAACAGATCTCATAAATCAAAGAGTGGCTTTCAATACTGACTGAACAGCTCTACACAAGTGCAGTTCTACCAGTTTAGTTATACATGGTTCTGATACTGTGACCATCCACGGCCCTCCACAAAACCAGTGGCACAGATCTGTTAGCAAACAAGTGGTGAGTAAAAACCACACGCAAGCTTTAGCTGTTTCACAAAGCAATCATACCAGCTCTGTGGCACCCTACCTTCAGCTGTCGGGCACGACGAACCCTGTAGTCCATGAAACAGGGCCATGATCTCCTCTAACAAACAACAGCAGGCTCAGTGAGCCGATGGCAGAGATACCCCAGCTTTATACAGCATGCAAACTAAATCTAAATCTTTTACTCCATTGTCTCAAGTATAAGAAGACATTAAAGCTAAATTATGCAATTTGCTTGATACTAAAACTTTAGTAGGTTGATTTCCTGAATTCGTTCTTTTTGTTTGTGCATTTGGGGAAAAATATTTTAAGATTTTAATAATCATATTTGACAATTGTGATACTAAGGTGATGCTGGAGATATGATATGTATGTTTTATTAGCTACACAAAACACCCAGGGCTAGAAAATAGCTCCAAGTGGACAGGGGAAAGATAATCTAGTTAGCTGGCGTCTCACCTCATGTGGGGTTCGATCCAATTTGGTGCGGATACGACTGCTGGGCTCTTTGTGATCCTTGCCGATGTGAACCACCTGACCTTTAGCGCTTTTCTTAACCAGGTGCCGCCGCACACCAGGGACATCCTCAAACCTGTGACCTGCAAGAAAGACAGCAAGACGATGCTGAAATACTAAACCGAGAGTTAAAAAACAACAAACAAGTCAGAACAACACTGAATCCATTGTAACACACCAGAGGGTCTGTGAGTATCAGTAACTCAGGTGCTTATCCGACCCTGACGACACTGGCTACATCACACACAACACTCAGCATCCAAACACAGAAACACACAACTGGGGGCTTACTAGACCAGGACTCTGTTTGTCTCAAAGTGATCTATTGTTCGGTCAAAATTATCTGTATTTACAGCACACACACAAACACACAGGCATACAAAAGAGACGTCAAAGGCACAGTTGTAGTGGGCAGCTCTGCACCCTTTGAGAATGTCCACATTCCTGAACCACAGCCATAGATGGATAGATGTACAGACTGAAAACATGATTTCTTCTCAAAAGAATGAGAACGCAAGGGTAAATAAAGGATTGCTTTATAACCTTAGAAAAAAGATAGCAGGAAAACAAAAAAACATTTCCAGTACTGAAAACATGTTATTGGAATGGATTGATACAATACATATGATATATATGATATATATGTATTTTCATTTATGTGTTTATTTATTTCTCTCCTTCTGAGAAATTATGTTTGTCCTGTATTTTCCCTCTGAAAAAAAACACATTATTGATGATCTAGTTATTAGTGAGCTCAGTACTCACTAATAACTAATATACAGCTACACTATACCATAGGAGGTACTTATGGGTTTTATGGGTACTTGGAAAATCCTGAATTTGCTCTGTTAAACATTTTAAACAAAATTCATAATTTTAAAACAAAAAAAAATTATTAAAAAGCTATCAACTGATTTAAATGATTTATATTATACCTAAATATTAGATAGCACTGTTTAATTGATTGTATGTATATTATATATATATATCATTGATTATGTATATATATTTTGTAGAATGTATGTTAAATTTTTATTTTACTATAATGATCATCATCATTGTTTCAAAAAATACTTATAGATTCTATTTCTTTTAGATGTCTTTCATCGCTATTTGTAAAAAAAAAAAAAATACTGAAAAGAATGTCTCAGCATATTAAAATGATTTCTGAAGGATCATGTGATATTGAAGACTGAAGTAATGGCTCCTGAAAATTCTGCTTTGTCACCACACTAATAAATTACAAATAAATTAAAGTTATTTGACACTGTAATAGTATTTTACAATATTACTGTTTATATTGTATCAAATTAATGCAACCTTGTCAAAAACATTAAACAAGCCTTTCTGTCAAATTTTACACAAACACACATACTCACTTTTAATGCCATCCAGGTCAACGGTGGTGAGTGTCTGTGCCTCGCTCTCGTCAGTAGGCATGTATTGGTAGTGTTGTAGTGATGTGCCTGTCATGTTGCCCGTCCGGCGGCGCTCCTGCAGATCGTAACTGCGGCCAGAACTCAAACTTGGAAACAAACATGGTGCAGAAACTCGTCTGCCATTGGGCAGATTACGAATCCAGTTTCTGCCCCTGAGGTGGCAACAGAACATAGTGAGTTTGAACACATACATGTATTTTAATCTTTCTATGCGTTTGTACTTATGTGTGTGTATGTGTGTGTGCGCATATACACTTACGCAGATGTTGTAACATTTTCTGGGATGCTGATACTGGTGTGAAGCATTGAATGGGGTATGATTGGCAGCTTTCGTTGTGGTGAGGCTTTACCGTTCTTATTTACAGTGGAGTTGGGATCGTCTTCTGATACAAAAAACTGTGGTACCAGCAAGAGAGGAGTTAGTAAGATCATAACAAGTAGTGTTTGTGTGTGTGTGTGTGTGTGTGACTCTACTACCTGTGCATCCACCTCTGTGTCCGTTTCCGGTGTAGGTGTGGTGGTGACATTGCCCTCTTTATCCTGCTGACTACAGGAATCTTCATCCACCTCTTCATCCTCTTCATCCTCATCTATCGGGGGAGCTGATCCCATAGATGAGCTCCTCCTCCTTCCTGAGTCCTTCCGCTTTCTTCCGGGCTTTTTCCTCCGGCCCTCTGGGAGGTGTTTGGACAGAGGGTGGTGAATGTGTAGAGAGCTGTGACGGTGATCTACAAATGCCAAAAACATCAAAGACTTAGAAGAGCATCACTACAGAGCCCCTTAAGGGAAATAGCCATGGTAAAAAAAAAAAAGATAGGACGAAATCATATTATAACACATATTTCAATGTGTTTGTGAAGTTCACCGGAGAAACTCTGCATTCTCTAACAAAACATTTCAGATAGAAATATTATGAGGTGGGAGGAATGTAAATATGGAATAGCTGTAATGACAACTCTTGGAGTGATTTGCATGGGAATGTGCATGACAATGTTAATGTGTCTTGGTGGAATAGATCTGCTACGCTGCTACTGCTGAGGCAGAGCAAGCACCAAGAATTGCTACTGCAAATATACCAACAAAATGCTGCTGTGAGCATGTAAGAAATACTGCTGCCGCACATATAACATACATTAATAACCCCCACAGCATACATGATCACCCTATAGTAGATCTATACAGGGGGACCTGGGGAAGGTGGAGGGTTTCTGAAGTGTGATGCAAACTGCTACCACAAACATTAGCTTAGTATTTGAATGTTGAGCAGTGAGCTCACTGGCTACCGATGCTGGAGAGAACCAATCAGCTGTGACATGTGATGATGATATCATATGATATTATATCATACTGAGTTGTATCTATCGGACTTCGCAATCTAGTCTTTCATGCCAGAACTTTGTATTTCAGTGCTCTGTATTGCAAACAAACACAAAGTTTCTCAGGAGAACAAAATTATTTTGCAGAAAAATGCAAATGCACTGAAATATAATTTAATTTCCCCATAAGGGCTTCGTAGCCTCACTAACTATACATTGAGCCATTTATGATTCATTGAGCATTTACTGATAAAAATTGTGCAGACCATGTTAAAAGGCATTCATATTTGGAAGGAAATGAGGAATAGTAATGCTGTTTTCTCAATTTTAATATAATTTTGAGATTTTTTGTTGTTGTTGAAAAAACACCATAAAACACTATAAATATAAACAAAACAGTCCAAATAATATGCATTCTCATTCAGTTTAGTAATTTGTAATATGAAATATGTTTTTAAGGCTATAAACCAACTGCATCAGTAGTAAAGCCCTCACACTCAAAGTCCTCCTCATTAAAGATGCGGTGTTGTTCAATGGGCAAGCGCTGGGGGGGGGTGAGGATCTGCTGGAAGCGCTGTACTCCCAGGGTCTTGTTCAAGTCCCCTTCATCATCATCATCACATCGCTGGGCCGGAGAATGCACTGCAACAGGCTACATGTAACCAGACAGAAAAAACATTAATTTCTTTTCAAAATAGCCCATGTAGACATCAAAGCAGACGTTATGCAAGAAAGAGTCATTCAGCCATGCATTCTCAGATTCTTATTTGAACATCATAGACGAGGCAAATTAATTTATATAGCACAGTTTATACACTATGCTAATTCTTAACATAAAAAGGATAGCTAAATGATCATAACAGATGCATAAGAAAAATAATAAAAAGTGATTCACATTTATTTAAAATGAATTAAACGCAAATAAGGAGAAAAGAATCTATAAATAAGATGATTTTTTAAATATATATATATAAAAAATTAATTTATTTTTATATTTTACAGTTTGCCTTCACCCAATCAGCGCTGTCATGCCATTTTCCTGCATCAGCTGATTAACCAATCACTTGGCATTTAAAATAAAACTTGGATGCAGAATTGAGTGCTTATGTTGCTCATAGCAGATTTCAAATCACAAACTTCCAGGAGTCAGCTCTCAATTAAATGACCTCCTTCATAGTAAATGAATGGCATATCTGTATATATTTATAGATGGTATCACTCTCTCTGTGCTCATTTTCTCATTCCGTCTCTTCTCCCCCGCTGTCTGTGGTATGCTATCCTGAGGATAAACTGAGGCTTGTGGTCATGTGCTTCATTTAATTCTGTGTTTTGACAGAGGGGCCTGGCTCCGGGTAAAACTAACATGCCTACAGATACCAACCCCTGGCATGCAGATGCTCAATCAAGACGCAGCATCCTGAAGCTCATCCCACCAGAGCCACCGATAGTGAGTCAGCACTCCTACATCCACTCACAGAGTCGCTCCAGTAGATCACGACTAAAGTCAGCCAGTGATGCTGAATGTGTCAAGAAGCCTTGTGAAGCTGCTGGAGCATGGATGTCTCGCTGCTTAGGCTTGTTAAGAAGCCTGGTATGATACACACTTACCAAACTGCCAATGAGGTGGACCAAAAAAGATAATGTGCAGTAGTGACCAGCTGCTTTTGTCAACCGTTGAGACAATCACAACACTGAATGGTCTCCTGACTGCAGTGTATAGCCAGAGCAGCCCTCAAGAAAAGGAAGCAGAGGTTGAGATATCAATTATAGAGCCGATTCTTAGGAGCAGGATCTTATCAGACACTTCTCTACACCCCCAGCCTCTGACATCATCACCCATATCTATAGTCACATCCTGATCCCTTACACGCATAGTCATCTTCCTATTTACAGAACTTTCACTTCTTAACAACATAATGTAGGCATAACTTATAGTCCGAGAACAGTCTGAGAACAGTAAACCTTCATATTCACAAGTGACCGGACTATGATAAAATTGTCATATACGTGTATTGAGAATTTATGTCATGATGTTTTAAGTGGATTTTTTTATGCAACTTTAAAAAAATGTAACATAATTATTTAGCATGATCATTGATGGAAAAATGCTTGTGTATAATACTGTGTAAAAAAAATAATCCATCCACATAAGTCAAAATTTGATCCATCCAATAAAATTTCACATTCTACAGGTCACTTGTACAAAACTTTAGAACATTCAAAAAGTTAAAATATCAAGGCTGCTACATGCAGTACTACGAAATATCAAGTCGGGATAGTTTAAACTATTTCACCAGACTTAGTACACACAGAATGTGTCTTTCCATTTAGCTCCTGTGCTTTTCTATTGTTTTTATATCTAAAAAAAGAGCTAGATAGACGTGATTGAACATCGTGTTCGCGTCTTTACGAGTTTCTCGCACATTTTCTCGTTCCTGTGCCCTGCATCTTGCATTTTTAAGACAAAACTGTGCTTAGTGTCCCCTTATTCAGTACAATCCAGTACAGTACGTCCTAACCAGCTGTAATGCAAGCAACAAGTAATAAAATGTATCTGTCATGTTAAAAGCCATCACCGCTACAAGTGACACTACTTGTGGAACAAGAACAAAATTATCGATGCTCAAGGGCACCTATTATGCAAAATCCACTTTTAAATGGTGTTTTATATGCTGCTCATTTGCATTTAAAGCGAATAAGCGATACACTCCAAAACAGCTCTTTTTTAGACCCCCCCCCCCCCCCCCCCACACACACACACAAAAAAATGACATTTTCCAGCTGTTATAATAAATTATATTTTGGGTATATTGGGCTCAAAATTCAGAGACACCCAAGACTATTAATACATTTTGTAAAAAGGGGCATAATAGGTGCCTTTTAAACTGATCAAATGTGAATGCATTTATAATCATATATTATATGATAAAATCCTTTAATTTAGTATGGGTAACACTTTAGTATAGGGACCAACTACCTGCTTATTAGCATGCCATGATTTTTTAGTGTCGCATCACACATTTTATGACAGACAACTGCTCGCTGCAGCAACCTAGTTAGGATATTGTAGACATAATTCTTATCCCATCAAGGGCACCAAGTCAGGACTGTTATTGGTGCCCCCAGGTGCATGAGGCCCCTGTAAAACACACACACACACACTCACTCACTCACTCATATTCCACCTCCTCAAATCCATCTGTCTCTGATTTGCCTCCATTATATACACCTGGCTTGAATATTTCTGCCATAACTCAAAGCTTAGTGTTCCTGAATACCGAATCGTCTGCACAGGGATTAAAGTTTTTTTTTTTTTCTCCAAAGGATGAAATGTGATGCTCCTGCCACCTCATCTTCCTCCCTCCATCCACACAGTGAGCGACTCATATTAACTTACACTTTCCCACAGAAGTGCCATTGCCTCTGTGAGATCTGAGAATGATTTTAATATGGGAACAATGCTGAATGAGCAGAGCCAGAGATCTTGCTGAATTACACAACCGTTTTACCAGACAGAAAATTACTTCACAGTGAACCCATTGATGACTTTATTTACATAGCTCCCCCCAGAACTTCTGCATAATCTCATAATCAAAACAATCATTGACTTCCAAAGTAGGGGAAGAAATATTATGGTCAATGGGGACCAACCACTGTTTGATTACCAGCAATCTTCAACATTTTTGGTTGACCTATTCCTTTGAAAAAAAAAACAATGGGGTAAAAGAGTTGATGTTTAGCTATTTTTAGTGAAAAACAAGACAATGTGTGACTGTAGTAACTATAACCACTGTCTGGCACCATTATAGATGCTAAACAATCATCTACTGTTCAAATGATTACTTGAGGATCTATTATGTAACAATATTATTCACATTGCAGGATCATTAATAAGAGCTTTTATCAGTTCAATCTTTGTTGGCAGGAGGCTTGTTTTCTTGATTGTTCCCACTAAGAGCCCCTGTTCCCATCATGAGTGTAAGAAGCAAGTCTATCAAGCCATGCATGGCTCTTTGAGGAACCGAAAAGCATCCAGATGAAGGCTAATTGAAACACTACAGTTTTCCAGGGACATATTTAAAAACCAGACACAATCTGCACAGCACGTCTTCATCACTGCTGTATAATGGCACAACATGTTCTTTAGAAGTAAACTGATTTCTGGGTATGGTACATTAGGTGGCTCTGTCCTCATGGTTACACAAATTGTTTTTAAATCTTATTCTGGTGGATAAGCCCTCTAGAGTATTAATGGCAATTGAGAGCAGAGCACAGCTAGAATCTCACCAAATCAGCAGAGCAGGCACTGCTGATGTTCCTAAACACATGTACCACACAAACACACACAACAATCACCCACTGCTGAAAATAAACCAAACCTTTTCCCCTAACCTTAGACAACACTTTGGCAGCTATTTATGCCACTAGTTCCTCTGTGTGCCAAGGAAGACATCGGAAAGATAGTTTTCTGCAATTAACTCTCCTGATATATTTTCAGCGGATGCGTGAAAGTGTACTACCAAACATTCAACTACAAAACATCTTTACATTGAGTTGTATTGACATAAAACCGACCAGTGTAGTTTGATTCACAAACAAATGACTCTTATGAACCGATTCTTTTTAAATAAACACAGTGCAACCACAGTAGCCCAATTCTCAAACAGAATGACTCATATGTTCTGGTTCTTTAATTAATTACTAAAAAAAGGCAATTAAACAGTCTGAATGCGTTAACACTTTCCTGTTAATATGCAACAGGTATATTGTGTTAAAAAATCAAACAGGTCACTGTCTCGTTCACTTTACTAATATTTTGTGTTTAATAGAAAAGCAGTAGATGAATACTGATGAAACTAAGCTTAAATGTACTGTATTGGCAAAACATATTCCAGCTTAATCATCTTCATAGCCTAAAAAATTAAAAAGTTAAATATTACTTACCAAATGCTGTGTCAAGCTTGCGGCTGAAGTGACGTCACTGGCATCCTGAGGGTCACTCATTGCTTATGGTCAGGTTTGTGCGTGGTGCTGTAAAGTGCGCTGGCTTTAGCCCTTTTCTCTTTCACTCAGACTCAATTGGGAACTTTCGGGCAGCATAACCTGAGGTGACACATGGAAAAAGAAAACATCTGCTTGGTTTAAAGATCTCCAACAGATCAATTTACAATATTTTAGAGACAACCTTCATTTTTCCTCACTTAGCTTCTGTGTTTTTGTAGTTTATTGAGAAATGCAGCACTAAGCAAGCTCTCGACTTTAAAGAGACTTTAATGACCATTAAAGCCTTTCCATTAATGGCTTTAAAGCCCCAGAGTAAAGATCCATATAGTTAAATAGTAACATAAATGATACATTCTGTGAATAGCATTAAATACATATTGCTGGAAGTCTTTCAAAAGACCCAATAGATGGAATAATTTTGTCATTTCACTTGATTATTATGAGAGAAAATGACAAAATAACTTGTACTCATAAAGTTGATTGCAACATCACATATATGCACATTTCCAAGTTTAAAAATAAATTCTAAAGAGTAAAATATAAATCACATTTCCCTAAGAGGCTTTTTTCACGTCCTTGTAAAACCAAGGAGAATGGATCACTCTGAGCATCAGTCAACAACAAGGTCAAAGCTCATATACAATATCACAGTAACAGCATCTCATATGAACTGGGCATGGCACAGGAAAATTCTGTAACATTTCTCAATAGAAAATGCCAAAATTAGAAGCCACATCCTTACTCAGATCGATAGAGATGTAGGTGTCATGTCAGTACGTGAAAGGTCAAGGTATTCATTTCTTCCTATAGGCAACCAGTAAACAGTTTTTAAAGGAAAAAAACATCAGTTGTTTATAATATTATACTTACAAAGGACAAGTTAACAATGAGGAATCGCAAAACTATATGGCAATGAAACAAAGGAAAAAGGAAAAGAGCACGACATGAGAATATAACCATCTTTTTAAAAAAGAGAGAGAGAGAGAATAATTCATACCTGTGAAAGCCCAAATATGAGAATACTAAAACCGTTGCCATTTCAGCCAAAGTGTGCCTACTCACTCAGCTTATCTATTTCCCCTGACTCTTTCTTGTAGTTTCCTGTAGCACACTCCATTCAAAGGTTAAGTAGTGTGTGTGACGTTGGTGAAACATGCACTTGCCTAAACAGAGAACACTCTTTTCAAGGCTGAGTAGTTATAATGGCTGGAGTTCATGTGCAGTTTCCTTTCTTATTAGGACCTAAAATGTCTTAAAAACTTTAACAAGAAGTTGTTTTACAAATTTATGTTAAACTGTGATACTGTGTTATGCTAAACTGTGATGTTTTTAGAGCTATGAGTTGATGATATGACCCAGATTGGTGAAGGTGCTCTATTTTCTAACTTACACTTAATAAACTTTTACTGTGAAGACTTTTGATGTACCTTTTGTAACAAGGTCTTTTGCTTTGATCCAGGGGTATTCAATCCTGGTCCTGGAAAACCAATGTCCTGCAGTGTTTAGCTCCAACTTGTCCCAAGTTCTGAAGATTCTAGTAATCCTGAAGACCTTGATTACTTGGGTTCAGGTTCATTTAACTGGGGTTGGAGCTGAACTGATTTAATGGCAGCAGCACTATCTCCACAGATTTGATGATCATGTTGTTCAGCATTATTTGAGAAGGATAAAGCATTATTTGAGAAGTAAAGCTGAACTTTTATACAAAGGGGTTCACATGGCCAGTGTCATATATTTGTAACATTTTTTATTCTAAATTCAAAATTAGAAAAAAGTGCTTTATTTGGAGATTTAAAGGTTTCCTCATAATATATTTTATTTCAACCTATGTTTTCAGTTTTACAGGTGCATCTAAAAATGTTTTTGTAATTTATTTTAAAAAGTGAAACTTGCATATATTCTAGATTCATTACTTGTAAAGTAAAACATTTCAAAAGTTTTTTTGTTTTAATTTTGAGAGCTTACAGCTCATGGAAGTCAAAAATTCATAATTTCAAAATATTAGAGTATTTCCTAAGATCAATCAAGAAAAAGGATTTGGAAAACAGAAAAGCTTTTTTTAAGTAGGTTCATTTCTGCACTCAATACTCAGTCAGGGCTCCTTTGTCACAAATTCCAGCAACAGTGAAGTGTGGCATGGAAGCGATCAGCCTTTGCTGAGGCACTACTGAGCCTTCAGCTCGTCTGTATTGTTGGATCGACTGTTTCTCATATTTTTCTTGAAAATATCCCATACATTTTATATGGGGTTCAGGTCATGTGAGTTGGCTGGTGAATCAAGCACAGTAATATCATGGTCAGCAAACCTTTTGGAAGTGTTTTTGTCACTGTGGTAAGGTGCTAAGTCCTGCTGGAAAAGGAAACCAGCATCTCCATAAAGCTTGTCAGCAGATGTGCAAAGTGCTCCAAAATCCTTCTGATAGATGGCTAAATTTTATAAAACACAATGAACCAACACCAGGAAACGTCATGGTTTGAAAACTTAACAGTGGACTTCAAGCACCTTGGATCCTGTACCTCTCCGGTCTTCCTCCAATTCCAGACCTTGATTTACAAAATGTACTTTTATCTAAAAAGAGGACTTTGCCCCCCTGAGCAACAGTCCAGTTCTTTTTCTCCTTAGGTAAGATGCTTTTAATGTTGTTTCTGTTTCAGAAGTGGCTTGGTAGCACTTTCCTGAAGACATCTAAGCATGGAAACTCTTGATGCACTCCAGCTTCAGTCCAGTCCTTGTGAAGGTCTCCCAAGTGTTTGAATCGGCTTTGCTTGACAGTATTCTTAAGCTTGTAGTCATCCCTGTTGCTTTTGCACCTTTTTCAACCCAATTTCTTCCTTCCAGTCAATTTTGCATTTAATATGCTTTGATACAGCACTCTTTGTGAAGGGTGTCAATGATGGTCTTCTGGACCATTGCCAAGTCAGCAGTCTTCCCCATTATTGTGGTTTTAAAGAACAAGAGATACCCAGAATTTATACTCTAGGGATGGTCATTTAATGAATCACAAATGTAAATATTCAAATTTGTTGAGATACCGGATTTTTGAAATGTTTTAATTTACACTTTTACAAAGTTTCACTTTATAAAATCATTTACAATTTTTTAACTTTTTCACGATATTATATTTTTTTGAGATGTACCTGTATGTTTGTCAAACTTTATTTGTATTCCAGATTTTTAGTGCATCCTCAGACGTTTGGGTCTTACTGTGTGTCTGCACACTAAAGGTGACTGAGGACAGTGATTCAGCAGAGATGTTCCCCAGAGACTATGAGCATCCACACTGTGAGCCTTACGCTTATGCTGCTGCCATGTGAACACTAAATTCAGAACCGTGTGATATAAATAATAGTTTCTAACAAAAAACATGCAATATTGCAGTTTCTTTACAGCATGCAATCACAGCACATTGGAGGTTGCAATGTTATCTGTGCTATTTGCCTGTGTGGTGACAGTAGATGGTCAGAAATAGAAAGAAAAAAAAAAGTCATGAGCCATGTAGATAAACATGCAACCCAACATTGCACTGCTTTGCATTTAGTGCTAAATGTATATAAATGTACATTTTTATGCATATGCACCTGGTAAAGTGACTTGCAATGCATTAAATTTACTAGAACTATATACTTTAGCAGTCCATTCATTCCCTAGGAATCAAACCAACAATCGTGACAGTTCCTAGCACCACACTCTCATGTTTGAACTAAAGTAACTCTAAACAGAACAAGTTCGTTGGAAAATGAGTAAAACATTCAGTATTCTAGTCCATTAGAAGAATCACTGAGTCATCGACTGCTCTTAATCTTGGCCAAAGTCATTGTTACCTTGATACCAAGTGTAACTCTAGACCCCTCATCATCACTGGGCTGGATATACAAAGGATGAACGAGAGAAAGAACCACATTCCTGACAATCACAGTCCAATGACAACAAAGAATGACCAAAAACATGATTACATTTCGTTCAAGCATATTTCTCTGTGTATAATTCCTCTCTGCCTGATAGTGTGTATAACATTTAAGAATTCCAACAGGAAACATTTTGTAAGACAGGAAGGGCTGGAGTTACATTTTCATCAAAATACAACTCCAAACACTATATGCCTGTTTTTCTACCACAATCATATGAACATACCCTTCCTATATAACTAGCACCAGAAAACCAAAGATATCAAACCTAAAACTTACTTTATTTCTCTGGAACCTATATTTCAAAGAACATTGTTTTTTGTTCATACAATAAAAGGTCACCAAAATGGTTCAGTTAGCATAATTCCTTTAAAAATTATCTTTTGTGTTCCACACAAGAAATTCAGCCATACAAGTTTGGAATTACATGAGGGTGAGTAAACGATGACAAGATTTCCAATTTTGGGTGAACTGTCCCTTTAACTAGACCTTGTTACAGAGAAGAAAAGCATGTTTGCTTCAAACAGAGAAACACGGAGAGAGAGACTTACCTCAAAATCGTCACTGCAGGGAGGCTACAGCTACAGCAGTCATTGTTGTGTGATGGCAAAGAACCACTGAAGCCAAACAGCCACCGAAAGGCAGAAAAAGAAAGAGTCACAGAGGAGGAGGAGGAACAGGAGGTGAAAATAAGCAGTGATTGGAGAACAGAACAGCTGTTCTGGAAGTTTAAGCACACTACCCTTTTACCCTAACCTCTCTCTGTCTCAGTCTCTCTCTCTCTCTCTCTCTGTCTCTATCTGTCAGACACACATGCTTTTCACTTCCAACCTTGAGGCACCCACTGATAGCTGTCCCTTCCCCCTCGATTAAGTTTCCTCCTTTAGCCCTCTGACAAACATGTGACCAAAGGGACATGACTCAACAATACGGCTCTGTGGCATTAACTCCAGGAATCATTTGAAAAGACTGAAATACACACATCCTTGGGCTCCGTTTGGGACCTATGGACATACTTCATATGTGTCCATGTATACTTTTATTAAAGATTATACAAAAGCGACAGCTTTGACTTGTACCGTATTTTCTGGACTATAAGTCACACTTTTTTTCATAGTTTGGCTGGTGCTGCGACTTATAGTCAGGTGCGACTTATTTACCAAAATTAATTTGACATGAACCGAGAGAAATGAACCAAGAGAAAACATTACCGTCTTCAGCCGCGAGAGGGCCATCTATGCTCCTCACTGCTCCTGTAGTCTACACTGAAAAGATAGAGCGCCCTCTCGTGGCTGTAGACGGTAATGTTTTCTCTTGGTTCTTGGTTCTAAATAAATGCGACTTTCTAGTCCGGTGCGACTTATATGTTTTTTCCTTCATCATGACGTATTTTTGGAATGATACGACTTAT